>NW_027176483.1:10588045-11260545 GCF_023349555.1 Cebidichthys violaceus
ATGAGAGACCATAGCTTAGACTTTGAACTAATCTTAGTTACTGTTGAAAGTGTCATTTTTCACTTGCGATCTGCAGTTGGTCAGACTCAAGAGTACAGTTTCTAGACAGCGGAAACGGAAGGGCATTTCTTCCTCTGAGCAATGGAGGATCACTAACAAGCCTCCCACTGGGGGGCGTGCTCTCATACCGAGACCAGTGATCACTTGATGCCCCTGTCGTCCGCCCGGGCTTAGCAAAAGGCAGCTTAAGTTCGGGGCTTGGTGAGAACTGTCAACCAAGGGTCACACTAAGAGAGAGCCCATCAAGCTGCAGCACCAGAGGAGGAGTCAAGGGCAGTCATGGACTGAGTTGAAAGAGGATGGGACGGAGTAAGGGTCACTGCAGAAGGATTGAGACCCCATTAGCAGTGTTACGCTTACTTCCACTAGCTTAACTTCTGACTTACAGAGCAATTTTTTGGGGTGGAATTCTTACTGAGTATGTTGGTTCTTGGGAATGAAATTTGGAAAATCAATTGAAAAGAAAAAAACGTGTGTGCTGTATAGATTGTACAGGTATACAATGAAATGTTCAAGACTGTCTGGCCCACACCTCAAAAATAGCTTTGTTTATATGCCGGCCAGTTATGTTCGTATTAAGGAAGTGGGATACCTTGACCCTGTAGTGTAGATGATAGTAAGACTGGTTTCAACAGCAGTATGACCATTATAAAGTTCAGGTTACATCTCAGCAATGAGCCTCTCTTCAGTCAAAATACAAACACACTTTTATGTTGTTATTACAACAACAATTATTGAGTATTTTCTTAATTAGAGAAGCTGGAGTCTTCATTTTACCCATTGAACCGAAAGAAATAACTATCACACAAAGTTGTATTGATCAATAATAACATATTTATCTTTGTCCTTTGCCTTAGTTGGAAATGCAGAGCGCAAAAATAGGAGCTCTGTCTGTCCGTCTGTGTGTTGAACGCGTGTGTGATGAGCGTGTGTTCATGCATGTGTGAGAGAGAGAGAGAGAGAGAGAGAGAGAGAGAGAGAGAGAGAGAGAGAGAGAGAGACAGATAAAGAGAGGGAAAGTCTCAGTAAAGAATTTGGCAAGCTCAACAAAGTCCCTCAAGAGTCCTTACCAAAGGATCTGGGAGAATGTTCTAGGTTCCAAGGAGAAAGACCCCTCAAGAGTGAAAACACACTAGCGTTAAGTTATTAGCTCCACTTTGAGCTGTGTATGTGAAACAAGCTCTCACAAGAGCTGGTGAGAATCCCTTAACTCACATTACTCCACCCCCTGGCTTTGTCTCTTTTTCAGAATCAGACTAGGAGGGTTATTCTCTCCATGTGGATAGGTCCTCGGGCCCAATTATCTGGCTACAATGCTCAATTTGCCATAATCCCTCTTTTGAGACAATAATAAAGGGCTTTTAAGTTTTTACTTATAGAATAAGCACCACCTTAAGTGAAACTGAATAAGAAATACATAATTCTTATCTTATATTAAAAAGGAGAGGGTGAGTTCTCTTTAATTTAGCAAAAGAAAATTTTGCTGAATTTTATGTAAATGACACAAAAACTGTGTGCTTAAAAATATGTTGCTGCCAAGTAAATAAAAATGGATGCAGACGTGCACACGCAAGAGGGAAAATACGAGTACCATTAACTGGAAATGATGAAGCAGCAATATCAAACACTTATGCATTTCAATTTTTTTCATATTTTAGCCCCAATAAGCTTGACCCGTGGTGGGACGGAGCTGTTCAGGTAAATGTCAGCATAACCAAGGTCATATTTCGTCACCAGGTGCTCAATTAAAAGGAGCATTAACCTTGTTTACAAAATACAAGAGCAATACCGAGTGGGGCAGTAAATTTATTGTCATTAAACAGTAGGAGGCCGCTTTCTCTTGGCCGCTTGCCTACTAGCCACATAAGCTGGGCTGGTTAGCACACACACACACACACACACACACAGCGTTTAAGCCAGCACGAGGGCTACATCTGGGGCACCCCTCCACCACAGCCAACTAATGACAAATGTTTTTGCTTTAGTTTGGCTCGCATTTCAACAAACGAGTTCAAGCATTCTTGAAAAGTAGATTTAGGAGCAGGAGGTGCCGGGAGCAGGGGAAAATATCTGCCTCAGCTTTATGATGTGGTAACTAAAGGCGCTGAATAAGGTGACTGCAAAGTAAGCCTCAACGTAAAAAAGTGAAACTCTGGCACCCAAAATGTCATTGTGCTGCTTCTTATGAGGCTACCACTCAAACCCACTCTGTTTATTTACGTGCCAAAAAGTACACATGATAAAACCTTCCTTGCGGGGTGAAATAAAACAGTCTTCGCTCTTTATTTTTTACGGGTTTCTTTAGTAGGGATTTGGCAGGATATGTAACCCGTGTAGGGCTTTAGTGTTCCAAAAAGTCCAAAAGAATTTGGATTACGCATGCATGTGGAATTATACCAGACTATCAGCAAGTCAAGGTGTTTGGCCAAGACCCCCAGCTCTCCCCTATCCTGACAGTTTTTTTCTTCTTTTTTTAACATAATGATATACTCAATATCCAAAGGAAGGACCCTGTCCCCTGCCTCTCTAACAATACCTGACTCAATGTCAAATCTGATGCCAAGCGTTACTTCTAAGCTCTGCCACAGGTTTCTGCCAATCTAGGTATTACAACTGTCTCTGTTATTCTTAGAGGAATGGCTCTCAGTTAACCTCAAATCAAGGGCTGTAATTTGTGGTTGATGGCACACTTTGAGATCTGTCTGATCTCTGTGCCTCAGGCGTCGAGGCACAGGACTTGATTAGAGACAGTTACATGTGGGAACTACTGCGCTAACCACAGCTCGGAGCGAATGTCAGCCGCATGCATGTCATGTGTCTTTTGCTGAGATTTACTGGGGTGAGATCTGCAGTAGGAGACTGCAGTATCTTTTGTAGTTTTAACTACAAAGGTGAGAGGGGCAGTGGCTTCACGAGGTATTTTGACTTTCTCTTTCAAGGTTTTAGATCCTAGAATACATTTTCTGACACTAAGGTCATAACAAACAAAAGATTAATTCCCTTGAAAGGATCTTTTGTAGTCTGACACCATGAAGTTATTTGTTTACTCTTGTCAACTTTTTTTTTTTTTTTTTTACTGTTTTGCGAAAAGCTTTCTTATGGATCAAAAAATCATCATCTTTTTTTTTTTTCTTTTAGTGCATGCATGGTCATTTTGAATTTAGCTTTTTTCAAAATGGCATATATCAGATGAAATAGTAGTTCTAATTCTCCAAATCCCTAAATCTGTATTTCTTGACGAATTTTCTCAACAACACTCGCTCCCCTCGCTATTTAACAAAAAAATACAGATTCTAACAGCTTTATTTTGGGGGTTATGGCCCCTGCTGCTCGACCACCCACCCCCTTACTACACAGGAATAGATTTTGAAAAGGCGAAAAGAAAGAGAGAGGCACAATGAGAATAAAACACAGCCACACCTTTTAGCGCCATGCTCTTGAGGAATTTCATGAGCGACAAAAGCCGAGCATTTTGAAGCCCCATTTTGCCTAAGTAGCAGTGCATATAGTGAACAACTATTTACGCAGTAGTAGAGTGGTGGAGTTGCCTATGGATTCATTAGCCTCTTTGGGGCCTCCCCACTCTTCAGTCCCCATCCAACTCTCTCTTTCAATGTCTCTCTCTCTCTCTCTATTTCTAACGCCCTCAAACGCCTCACTCTCGCTCTTTCTTTCTTTCTTTCTTTGCTGTCTATAAGAGGTTTTTAAGCCTAGCCAGTGTTTGTAATTAGCTCCCAATGCTGGAATGGAACATGTTGAGGTGGGTGTTAATGGGCTGGCCAAGCCCTTACTCGCACAGCAGGCTGAGAGCAGAAACAGAAACCAGTCTTTGTTCCTTGGATAGAGAGAAGACAAAAAGTGGGCATTAAAAGTGTGTAGAAGGACCTCTGGAAAATATTAACTGGCATTCATATTTTAAAAGAACACTTGGACCGAAGCACAAGGCCGTTATAATGACTGTCACATCTCGATATGTGCTCAACTGGAAGCTCTTTGGCAACTTGGTGTATACAATATCAGGAAAATATAAAAAAATATTTTCCATGAAGTATTGTTTTTGAATGTATTTCTTTACTTTTAAACAATTTTGAATGTTATTCTATATTTGTTTTAATGACATATTAAATACAGATCAAAGATATAAACATTGGTACAATCGGACATCACTGTTAACGCAGATGGGACAACTGCACAGTGCTTTACAGTCACTTTCAAAGTAGAAAGAGCAAAGAATCTAGCTTTGAATGTTCTGTCTTTCAGGTCAGAGTTCAAACGCACTGGGAAAGCAGTGGGCGTTATTCTTTCAAGATCTTCCCTTTTCTCTTTTTTTCTGGCATCTTCACATTAAGCTGTGCGGCTGCTGGAGCAATCCATTACTGTGTCAAAGTTCTTGTTCTGCTTCGGCCTGGAAGCATAGTGAAACAGCTTGTTTTCATTTCAGTAGGGGAAAGGCAGGACTCCGTTTCAAGTCCCATTCCCCTCCAGATGTGCCTTGATCAAGCAAAGTTGACTATGCGCTTTGTGTTCTTTAAGACACTAATGTGATTATGTCACATATTTTCAGCTGATTCCCATTGCTATTAGTCTTGGTGTGGGGTCTGCGTTTCAATGGACTCTATCAAGATGGGAGTTGGAGGGATTTTTCTTTTACCGAAGTCTGATTCCTAGCCAACCAGAGAACACTGAGGAGTGTGTGCATTGTGTGAGCATTGTGTGTGTCTGTGTGTAAATCTCCCTGTGCAGTATAGCATAATATTGAAGCTCTTCAAATCCAGTCTAAATAATTCACTTAGAGAAACAAAGTATCAAAACACACTTTATGTTTCCCTTTTACAAAACTCACAAACAGTAAATTACAATTGCATTGCTCTTCCTCTCTTGTGGATCTTTAAATGTGTGTGATATATTGGTCTCCAGTGCATACTGTGACCACGAGATATGCAATTCATGCTTTTTACCCTTAGCCTACTTAAAGCTGCTGCTAAATCTCATTCACTCTGTCTCTTGCACTTTAAATCTGGCCTTCTAAATGTAGAGAGACATGACTTTGGGCTCATGTTACAATAGTATTAATGATAGTACAAAAATGTAAGTAAATCCGTAAATTTCAGTGGAATTCGCCTCAATCTGTGAATTTGCTCCGAAAAACAAGTCAGTTTGTGACATGGTTTTGTGTAAAGTAAAACTTTAGTTAACTTTTCGAAGAAATTTGCTCTCCTGACCAATAACACCATATTTACAGTGATAGGAGAAAGTCCAGTACAGAAGAAGACATTATAAAAGCTGTGTTAACATTACATTTAGCAGGCTGTCATAAAACGTGTCCGCTCACTCTATGGCAGGATGACTGCATATTATGGAGAGTGGCAGCGTAGCTACATGGCGTACTCTCACCCGCCGTTAGATTAGAGGCCAGCTGGGAAGACAGCTCCATCATCTGCGAATCCAAATGGTGGACCCCACTTTCCCTTAAGCTGCCAGTCTGGGTAAAAACAGGATTATGCCTCCTGCTCACCGACTGGGCCTAGATTTGGTCCCTGATGGCTGGCAAACTGTTTTGGGACAGGCCACTGTCATCAACAACTCCATTCTCAAAGCCCAAAATTGGGTAGGGGGACTTTAACCATGAGTTTTAGTTGGGCTTATTATGGGAACTAGGATAAAACCCAGTAGGAACTCCCAATGTCAGTTCAGTCACTCTTCCTTCTCTGGCTGGAAGAGCCACAGGGAGGGAGAAGGCGATTGCTCATATGTGAGGCATTGTCTTCGCCACCAAGCAGCATGGAATCCTCCAGACGAGCAGCTTCAGATCTAATGCAGAGTACAATGCAAGGAAAGGTGTGGCTTGGGACAGCTACAGCCACACTTGGCCACGTTTTCAGTACAGTAAAGCTCCATGGACAGCAACTCGCTCAACAACGATGCACTGCCATGGAGAGTCAACTGTCGCAGGAATAGAACCATTTTGAGCAGTATTGAGCTATCGTTTGCTAAGTTGTCACTGTTGCTGGCGGGGTTGAATGGGCTGAGCACATATTTGTGCCCAGATACATAAAAATGAGAGGCCAAGCTCATCTGCGGTCTGTGTGAAATCAAGAATAGGACAGGTGCATGCACTGATGATGGAAGTGCACTTGAACAGTTTCTTGATAAGTGAAGTATATCTACTTCTGGAGGTCATTGTCTTGAAGCAATAGGAACAAAAGAGTTTTGTTTATGACATGCATGGCCTTTTTTACACTGAAGCAGGAAAATAAGTGGTCCAAAAGATTATAAAACCTCCAAATACCACCATTGTGTGAATGAATTACTGTTTTACACTGTAGTAATTTGCTATCTGTAGGTTCAAGGCCTAGACAGCGACTAGACAAATTTTGTGAGATCTCTCACAAAAGAGATGTCTCTTTTCAAAAACAAGAACCTCATTTGACACCAACGAGCTACATCATCTACAACGAGGTACATCATGCATGTTAATCAGCAGAGTGTGAGCGTTGCTGAGAGTGTCAATCAAAAACTCAAGGATTTTATCGGATGAAGGGTGACAGTATTGCAGATAATGAATTGGATAGGAGAGTTATGTGTTAATACGTGCTGAAACACTTCAAACCTGCAAACAGCACTTTTAATTGTGCATCAGTGTGTGTGAGAGGGTTAATGGTGCCGATTCTTTCTGAAGTGGAGTTAAGTTTGTAAAGTTTTAAGAAAGACATTAGTGGAAATTAAGGGTGAAATTAATTTGCAGATTAACCCCAGTGTCAGAAATATTTGTACAAGTTTGCTCCCTATTTCATGTCCCAGACTTGTCCTTGAATTATTAACATTTAGCAAATTTCTTTCGAAAAACTGAAAAAGGATGTGGTCTTTATGAAGAGTGTGCAGAATTATGTTCAACATGTGGAATTTCTGTCTTGATAGACACTAATTATACATAGAATCTGAGAAGTCTTAACAGAAAATAACTTCAATGGCGAGGCCGATACTGAATCAAACACTTCTTCGGTTCATGTACAACATTGCAATGTCAACAGATCTGATAATAATGGCTGTACATCTGTCTGTAATTATCCCACAGAGGTTAAGTGATCAAGCTGAGTCATGATATATATAGCATGATAAGTATCAGCATAGGTTTTGTTTGAAAAAGACATGCACTTATGGTGGGATTTCTGACGTTTGCATTGCCACAAACTGGATAATCCTGCTGTCAACAGTTTGTTAAATGCAAGAGCCACTTTCTGAGTTCATCACTGTTTGGAGCAGATTAGTAGAGGGTAGTGGATCTCATATGGCCTGGTCAGAGGCCATCATTGAAGGGCTTAAGGGATTAATGTTGTCTTGCGCTCTCACTCTGTCTCTCCAATATTCAATCAAACCCTGTGCTGTGTGAGCACATATATCGCAATTTGTACAAACATGTCTCATCACTTTAGTTTGAAAATACGTACCCATTTGCTGAAGTCTGTACAAGAACATATTATATACTCCTGTTAGATGGTTTGTTTAAGGATTTTGCTGACTCCTGTTTAGCACTCAGACATACTAGTATTACAGCATGGTGTGTTGCAGTCCAGTGTAAAGCTATCTATGGCAACTGAGTAGTGATGTAGTGTCCATGGGCTTGAGGAGGATGGGTCAAAGGCTAAATCCCTGCTTAAAGACACCAGAGTGAGCCTTTTCTATCAACAGACAGGCCATTTCAGTATGTGTTGGATAAGATGTAATTTCCCATCTGCTTTATGGCTATTTCTGATCCCTGGGCTCTTGTCAGCAAACTCCTCAGGACAGATATCATCAGTAATATAAGGAAGACTCTGGCAATACTTAGGGCCTTAAAAGGCCCTTCACTTCCCTCTGTCATGTGGATGGCTTAAGGAGTTTGAGAGCGCAGGTCACAAGTAAACGTTTCACAAACACTATCAAATAGCACAGATTTAAGTGGCTTAGGACAGCTTCCTCTCAGAATGTTGTTGTTGTTGTTGTTGGTGTGTGTGTGTGTGCGTGTGCGCACACGCACACGCAAATTCAATTATTTCTGTTTTTGTACATTTTATAATTTATACATAATTAGTTTGTCTTGTCTCATGTTCGTATTACCAGATACATTTTGAAGGTGCCATAACTGCTGCCTGGTTTCGTTCTTGTACGTCACACAACTCTTTGGGAAGTGACCAGGGTGGACCCAAAACGTCTCACAGAAATTACATTACTTGTTTTCCTGAGTATGTTTTGTTAGGAATACGTATCTGTGGAGTGTAAGAGGAGCTGTGGTTTTGAAGTGCACACAACTTGATGGAGGTCAGGGTGGTTGTTAGAAGTATAGTCCAGGATTTGTTATTACCCTGGGGGACCAAGGTTTATATCTGAGTACTGTGTATACTCAGGTTTAGGCAAAGAGCACTTTCATTAAGGTTATTGAAAGATTGTGGTTTTGGTCAAACATTAGTGCAGTAACCACGGTATGCCTCATGCTCTCATTTCTTTTGATTGTTTTAATATTCAACCAAGGTCACAAAAAGTATATTGCTGATGTTTGCTGTCTTCACCGTCTTAGTTTTGCAGGTGTTATTTTTTAAACCAAAGCATGATGCAAACTGGTATTTTGACCTGATGATGACGTTAGATGAAAAGTGTTCATCCTGAGCTGAACATGAATGTTAAAGCACCTTATTATGACAATCCATTGAAGAGACGTTAAGACTTTTCACACAAAACCTCATGGTGGCCCTTGAGGAAAAATCACAAGGATTCATCCTCTGTGGACCATGAATGTCCGTACATTAATCCATCCCATAGATATTTCAATCTGTACCACAGTGGTAGACGACTGACTGACATTGCAGCTCCTCAAGCTGCGCTGCTAAAAACATAATTCAGGTGGCCTTACATTCTTTCCAAAAATATCAAGTGTTAAGTTAGCAGTATATCATTTCTAGGAAACAGGGTTGATTTAGTGGTGTGTATTCCCGCAAATAAGTTAAGTAAAATGTGCTTTGCTGACCAAGCATACTGTATGGGGTCGGTAATAGAGAGGCCATAAATAGAGACAGTTTTTTCAGATCACATTGTCAAAAGGCAACTACAGCTCGGTCATAAATGATTATGAGCAAAAGAAATGCTCATTAGAAGGACATTTTAGGGAAACACCATAGTTCACCGTTCAACTAAAGCACTGCTGTAAAATTGAACTCCTTTTTTCTGCCTCATTATAGCCAAACAGAATCTTGGCATGTGAAATGAGTTATGAACACACTCTTGAGAGGAATACAAAACAGCATGAGCTTCAGTCTGGCATGGAGTGCCGTAGTTATAATATAAAACATTACTTTGGCTCCAGTGCATCATCCCAACACATGTTAGTGTAGCTGCCAGGTGCCAAATTTGAGTTAAAATAATTGTCAGACAAGTTGATAACATATGCCTAAATCCCATGTAATTCTGAGGTATTTTGTGGTAGAGAGAGGTGATTTAATTTTCTACAGACTAATTGATGTTATTCATAGTGTTCCCACATAACACTTCCGAACTTAGTTTGACCTGTTATTAAAGATGACATCTTTCTTCTAAATGAGCTGCTGTTGATTGTTGCACAATACTTTACAGTGCATGATTTACAAAGGAAACAGTTTCTCTCATCATTTTTGTGCATCCTATAGATAAGTTGCATTCCTTTTCTTTGCACTCACATCCTAATCCTTCTATCCCTCATTTACGAGCCATGGACTACCGTTTTATCCTCCACTCCCACCACAGTACCACAGAGATATGCTTTTGTGACCCAACCGCCAACCGTACTGCTTTAAAAATCCAGCTGTTTCCCTTCGCCAATTTAACTCCCTCGTTTCTTCATTCATGAAAACATCATCCTCGCTTTGAGAAAACTGTCTGTGGGTGGATAGCATTTAAGACAATGGATTGTTTTCTCTGAGTCACTCAATGCACTGGACCCATATCCAGCTGTGTTTCCTCAAGCATGATACACTTCACTTGTTAAACACGGTCATTAGTTAGTCAACACTTCTTGGGCTGCCTGGCAAGGAATTAGTGATGACAGTCCCTCCTTCATGCTCCCTCCCACACACCCAGAGCCTCCCACCATGGGTGCTGTCAGTTCTCTGCCTGCTCCCTTCATGGGAAAGTCCCAGTGCTGGTTATGACCAGGGTGAATGATGTAGGAACGGCAACATTTAGTTTCAGAAATAGAACAAGAGCTTCTTTCCAAACTAAACTCAGTAAATGTGCTTACATTCTTTACTGTGTATTTAATAAGTTGTAAAGCATGCAATATTTTTGTTGTTTTTGTACAACATTATAATACTCTTTTTCTGGAAAGCATGGAGGCTAATCCATTGCAGTTTTCACCCACCATTGATCCTTATTAAAAACAGCTGATAATGGCAGGACAAATATGATCATGATGATTAATTTGGAAATATATTTGAATGCACACGTTTGTCTTAGCTGTCTGTTCTGTGGACACAAATCACATGTGGAGCGCTGTGATCCCAGAAGGGGAATGTCCTTCTTTGTGACATTGAGACAACCCAGAACCTCCATAGATCAAACATAGCCTGCCTTAAATAAGCCATGTGTGGGTGACCCCTTCCACCATTTATTTTAGCATGCAGAGCAAAGGAATGCTTGTTATCAAAATTACCTCCAATTTACTCAAGTTAATTATTTCATTTAAATACGACATGTGATAAAAGTTGAAACCCACCAGGACTCGTTGTCCCTTGGTAACAGTCGTTTGACTTCATTCGGGTTGCACAAGGGATATCTTTTGATGAAGTAATGTGATACATTTTACCATATAGCTGCTGGGTTAAAATATCCTGGCTCTTTCTCCCACACACGAACGCACATCACATGTACATACTGTACATATTTAAAGTCACTGAAGCTCAGTGCGCACCAGTGTTTCTCCTTGGAGTTTCATTTCAGGAATGCAAATGCCTTGCGCCCAGACACTCAGTGATTTATCTCCTTATTTATCTTTGCTCACATCTGCCTGTGCCCTTGTCTGCCTGTTGCTCATTCCTCCCCTCTTTCAGCCAGCGTATCTCCCATGGGACCTGGGACTCCCCCACTTGCCCCTCTCTGCCCCTTACACACACGCCTCGGGTGCATGCATATACACAAAGTACATGCACGTGCAGACGGAAGGTGAGAACATTCAGCTGCGCTCACTATCGCGGTGCTTTACCCTCACCTTGCTACTGTCAGCTTTGCTGGGGCTCAATAATCCAGTCTGTTCACGACCATGCACAGAGGTCTCTGCACTTAGAGCATCAACAATCTGCACGCTGTCTCTGCTGGGTTCAGAACACTGTGGTGGTGCATTACTGGAAGCCATAGAAAGTGACCTAATACCCACACTTGCTTTCTGTCAACAAAGATTACACTCAGAAGAGCGCAATGGGAGTTCCGGGCAGACCAACCTGCTGCTTTATGTCTCATGCGGACAAATAGAGTATGAGCAGGACGGGTTGGAGCTTTGTTTTTCTTGTCAGAAGCAGGTATGAATAACAGCAGGGCCTGCCACAACACCCCCCGAGTGAAGTTTCATATCTTCACAGCATTGCCATAAAGTAAACACCGGTAGTGCAATTGCACTATGTTTCTTGACATGTCTTGCTGCTCATTCAGACGTCCCCTGTCCTCTTGTGCTATGCCCTACACCTTTCTCCTGAAGTGCCCCACATTCTGCCTTGTTTTCACATTTCCTCGTGCAGGCTTGTCTCGGGCCCTGCAGAGAAACCACCGCCTGGTGTGAGGTCAGGTGTTATTTATCACAGCCGTCTGCGCGGGGACTTGACATTCGTACAGGCGTTCTGCTCTGCCATTGTAATTGACTCTCCTTGTCTTTTCGAGGACACCAACAGCTATAACTATGTCAGGACACCTCTCAGCTATATATTACCCATCTCACTGAGGAAGACAACTGGTGAGTTATCATTCTGTATCAGCTAAACACAAGATGTGCGACATGGCTGGTCACTGGGAGATAGCAGGATTTCACGAAGCCAATAGAAATCTCAGCCAGATTCAATTTTGCGTCTTCCTTTTTCTTTGTTTGTTTCATTCTTTTTTGTTTTCTTTCTTGTTTCCTTCCTTTCTTTCTTCATACATACTTTGTCCGAAATTGTCAAGTAATATAAGTAATAACATAACAGCAATCCCAGTGCTTAGGATGAACCATTAGTAAGCTGTTTTCAAAAGTAATTGGAAACAATTTGAGGAGAATCAAATCTATAAATTGGGCTTTATCATACTAGCCCAGTTGAATTATTACAGTCCAAGGTGCAGCCACTTTCAAAGAAAAAAGGACAAAAAAATCAGGCCAACCTGTCTGATAGGGCTGACATTTGTGGGGCAAAGGCGGCAAGCACATTTTCAGAGGTCATCGGGAGGCAAACACTTATTAATGGTTACCTGCATGACAATCAGATAAACAGGTCATGGTAATGATTAAGCCAAGGTTGGCCAGGTTATAGGCCATGTGTGCACAAAAGCATGTTGGATGAAAGCAGGTTCAAGCTGGTGCTAAAGGAGTGAATGTAATTGTTCTAGGACAGCGATCTTTGACCTGTAATGTGTGAATGTAGAAGACAGAAAGCTCTGGATAAGTTTGGTCGAAGAGCAGAGGTGCACAGACACAGCTGCACCTCTACCACCTTGAATATTTGAAAGCCATCCAAAGTGTAACAGAGGTACTGTATAGAGAGATAGCCGCTGACTGAGTGAAATGAAAAGAGAAAAGAAGAAGAAGAAAAAACATTCAACCCAACTTGAGTTCACAAGGTCATTTCCAGCTCAGGGATTAAGTAAACTAAACTAAACTACACAAGCTGCAACTTATCAGACGGCTTGCATGCCACGACATTTTTTATCTCCCCCTAATGTTTGTGAGTGTGACAAAGAGGGCTCACAGTCCTCAGCAGCGTCAAGCATTAAAAAGACCTGCAGTATGCTAAGAATTTATATTCTTAACCTTAATAAAGCATTTAAAAGAAGTTGGGTTTTTGCAGTGAGTGGGGAAATGTTAATGGAAGGAGTTATTGTATGTGTGAGTTTTGCACAGTCGCTGCTAGGATTGCTTGTTTTCAGCACACTCATCTTTTTTCTTTTCTTTTTTTTTTAAATCAGTAATTGATTACCCAGCTGATTTATCACTTTTTTACTGAAAGAGATGGTTGAAGGCAAGTTAGCTGGTTATTCAGTGTCAGAATGAGTAACAGTGAAATTGGTCTCCAATCACAGCTTTGGCCATGCAGGAAGCAGCACTTTAATTCCTAAGCAGAACATCATTGAAGCTTTTGTGAGGATCATTTTATTTATTTGGATGAAATGCCTAGAACTATTTTTATTGCTTTCTCACATTCCTCTGGTAACTAAGCAGTAGAAAGCTTATTTCTCTGTGAATTGCTTCAACATGTGATCACTCAAAACCCCAGGGTGCTCCAAACACGAATCCTGAATATTTTACAGCCTTTTAAAATACAGAAAGGCAGTGTGGTTGTTTGGCCTTTGGACTTCTTGACATGTTTATTTATGAAATCCTTTGACTATGTTGAAATTTCTCAGAAGGCATTGTTTGCTTTAGTTTCTAAACTTTATAATGGTCGTTGCTACACAACATTTACAGAAGAGTTGTCTAAATTGTCTATGATAAATTATCTATCATACATTTTTCAACAATGAAATACCACAGAATAGTTGATGAAAGGCCGTTGTAGAGGTCTGCACTAGATTGAGTGGAAAATTATAATTTTCCAACTTGCACACAACTCCAGGAAAACTGAACTTTGACCACCATGGGAAGTGTACTCCTTTATGTATAACTTTTTAGTTTTGTTTTATTGGTTATATATCAGTGAGACAACATCAATTCAGAATAGCAATATGTTACTGTAATTCTTTTGAACATGATTTGGGGTCAAATTAAGGAAAGTAAGTAGTTGCTATTGCTTTAAACTTCCAAACATAACTTCAAATATTTACATTATTTTATCATTGATTAAGAAATATCTAAATGAGGAAAAGACTTTTGAGTGTTTCTAACTTACTTGTCAATGACCTGATTAGGAAACAGAAGTGGCTGTGATCTGAAGAAAGAACTTTTTTTGATGTGGAAAAAGATTGAGGAATTAAACTTGTTGATAAACGTTACCAGCGCTCTTTGCAACAAGTGGACCTCAGTCTCTTAACCACACACTCTTTGGAGTAGAGATATACTCTGCAAACAAGTCGTTAATATTCATGATTTGGAATTTTGCAAATGTTTGAAATAAAATCAACTTTACACAGGACCAAATATGCCTCATCTGCGCTACACATATCAGAATATTTAGATATTAGAGCTGTGACTTGACATTAAAGATGTATTTTCACTTGTTTAGATAAATCCTGATTATGATAAGCTTAGAGGAGGTGATTTGTCCTACATCCTGCTAAGCTGATAGGTTTGCTTTGCTCCAACACAGTCTCAAAATGATTGGCCAAAGCCAATGTAGGTAAGGTGAAATAAAGCTGCCAAAAACCCTGGCATAGATTACATAAGTGAGAGAATACTCAGAGTTGGTATCGCCTCAGGAAAAACTTCAACATGAAAAAACAGAGAAAAAAAGAAAAGAAAGGTCATCTGGTTTCCATTAAGAAGATAAAATGGTTCACTCAAAGCCTTTTACTGGCCGCTTTGTTACTAGGAGGCGTCCATGCTGCTCTCTCCATCATCATCCAGTTGACACAACATTAAAGGCTTCAAACAGCCGCGCAGGGTTCCTTAATCAAAAACTAATTGTAATAGATATTGAGGAGTGCTAACACTCTGACCGCTCAGCTGGTATCAGTGGTCCAAGGCTGGAGATACCATTAAACACAACAAAGGCATGATAGCTGAGACAGGGCGATGCAAGTGTGAAATACAACATGTGGCTGAAAAGGCACAGATAGCCTGATGCTATGGAGCAGTGGTCCAATCCAAGCCTGTCAAGCTTAGTTATTTAGAAACAAAACAATGGATCTGGAAAATTCCTTTAAGTGGATCCAGCGGGGAGATTTAAAATCACTAAAAGCTAAAGCCAGGATATTGTGGCATAGGGCCTGACTTTAGAAAATTAGGAACATGTTAGACCTGATAACAATTGGTAAAGTTCTTTGAGACCCTGTTTTAAAAACTTTATTTCAAACAATTATTACAATACAGTTACTAACTGTTAGTACGTCTGTGTGTGTGTGTGTGTGTGTGTGTGTGTGTGTGTGTGTGTGTGTGTGTGTGTGTGTGTGTGTGTGTGTCTCTCTCTCTCTGCAACACAATATCTAATTCAGCAAATTAATTCTCTTTAATTTTATTACTTATTATCATTAACAATAACTCATGTTCAATCAAGAACCTTCTCTCCTATCTATTAACCTTTCAGACACACTCCCACTTAGCATATTAGAATTTGAGTCCAAATACACGAACAAGGTGAGTGGAGCTTCTTTATCAGAATGATACATGGTGTAATTCTCATCCTCTTGGATGAATGAGTAAGAAATTAAGGCGACACATAGACTTGTCTTCTTCACCATGTCACTTCCTTTGACAAGGCTCATTCTTTTCCTTTTAGAGAAGAAACTGTTTGATAAACCTGTCCTCAAATTAATCTTAACAGACTTATAGAGGTCAGGGCTGGAACAGCGGGCAGACTGTTAATAGGAGACACTTTCTAATCAGCACTTTGAGTTTAGGAAAGTGGTGATAGTTCAGCCAGGTAACCACAAGACATTTTAGTAATATTGGATGATTTTTCCCTTCTTGATTTACATCCAGTGCCAGTGCAGGAAGTAGGGTACAGTGTGTTCTTCAGGGTGCTGGATGTGCATAGCATGTCTTACTTTCACATAAGAAACATGAGTTTGTGTACCATCACAAAGCCAAATTAATGTTAACCTTTTAATTTAACTGTAACCACAATTTTTGCACAGACACACACACACTTGTATAATCCGTGTGTGTGTGTGTGTGTGTGTGTGTGTGTGTGTGTGTGTGTGTGTGTGTGTGTGTGTGTGTGTGTCTGTGTTGCAATTTTACTCTGTTGGTATAAGAGGGAAAGATATTCAAAGTATTGTATGTCACTTTGGTTTTAGCATAGTCAGTTTTCTCTGACCATAACTGTATGCACGGTTGTTGTGTGGAAAATGTATGCAGCCTCCACCTAGCATAACCACCCCTGCTGCACTCCCCTGTGGATAACAAATGGGCCTTTTCTCTGGAAATTGAGGCTAAACGATGGTTTCACTTAGAGAGCAAAGTGACTGTCCATCTTCATAACAGTGCTCTCCATCAAAGAGCAATGAATCCCATCCCACAGGCTCTGATTAAACGCAGGCAATGGATATCCCCTTTATGAAGGCCTGCAAAGCTGGCCCTCATGTCAGCCTTGCACCTGCAACTATCAGCTTCTCCTTCTCTTGTAATAAAAAAAAGCCCCACACATGTGGTCAGGGAAGCAGCACGCTGCTGTGGCAGGGCTATTCAGCTGAGTCTGTTTGAAAGTGACACACCTCCACTTGATTTAAATTACCTACGGCATTTCTTATTGGTGGGGTCACATGGAAAACCCACAGGTCACAAAGTTCACTGGCTGAGGGACTTTCACCCTTGGTTGTGCTTTGAACCTTCCCCCTGGTCTTTATTCCTAATTGCTGTGTGATAATATCACACTAAATAAGTGCCCTCTCTCATTCACATATGGTTATGATAATTAATTTTACTATGAAACTATCACTGTCATTTTTTCATTTCCATTATACAAAGTCATTGGTGGATACATGTAGGCTCTGTAGCTATGAGATGCAGCTGCTTCTCAGAGAGATCTGAGGCTGTCAAACGTTACGTTACTAGGATTCAAACTGTCTGTTAAATAACTTGAACTGCATCAAGTCATAATGCTGCTCAAAGGCCTTTAGGTAGTTCTGTCATTCATTTGCATTTTTAAACAAGTAAACCCATTGGAAACGGTGGAGAAAATCTTCAATAAAAAATTAAATAACTGCATTTCCCTGCATAATTTTGTGTAGAAAATTTGATTTTCTTGTTAGAATCCCATTCCTTAGCAATAAAACTAAAAACGTTGTCATTACATGTACCAGCACTTGCTCACATAAGCTACACATTGGGGGACACTGTCCCATCAAATCTCATCTTTGGCCCCAAGGTCTTCAATAGGTCACATTGGATCAACAACTTGAGGCCGTTTAGACTTATCGCCATGTAGAAAAAAAACATATACAGCATCAGCTCAGGAAAGAGAACCAACTGGAGGAGCTACTAGCATCTGATTAGTCCTGCCATTGTCAGGTTAACATCTATTTACAGGGTACAGTGTTAACCCACTTGTGCATCTTAGTGTGACCCACTAGCACATACTGTACGTGATGAGAATCACTTGCTGCGGTGAGCACTTTTAAGAAATTCACACTAGAAAATAGACTGCTCTGTCACTAATACAGTCCAGAGGACAAACAAGACTTTGTTTTTAATTTGCCCTGAAAAACAGGTTGTGTATTAGGTGGAAATGGCGATGAATTTCTTTAGCTGATCAGGTGGCGACATTGAATTCAAAGGGAACTGGTTGAATCCAGCACAAAGTGCTCGTGTGTCTCTCAGTGAGGTATCAGAATGCACACAGAGGTATTCTATTGTTCATACATTAGCTAATGTCATTATCTTTTCTGTGAAGACGAGGGCTAATCTCATGTTATAGGATTTGCAGCCACCAAGACTGATCTCATTGGGTAAACGTTTGGCACAGTGACAAAAGAGCAGGATGAACATCCAAGTTCTACTCGTAGTATTGATATGCCAACAGCAACCTGACCCCATGTGAGTGGTTGGAATAGAACATGCAGATGTGGCCATTTTTACATTTCACTTTATGCTTGAGTTGGACTTGTGAATAACATTTAACCCACAAGTTGTAGTTGTTTTTCTTGGGCAACATGTCAGGTCCAGTGAGACATATTAGAGATGTTTGATAGAAATGTAAAAACTATAATTTTAAAGGGGAACCCTTGTAGAAGGAGAAAATGCCTTTCCTCAAAATAACCACAATGCCAAATTGGTCCGGACTCTTCACTTGGCAGATTCCCACAGTAAATTATCAGAAGTTAAATGATTTAATTAGGATCCACATGAAATGCTCTCCAACCCTTCAGCACAGTGTTAAACTTGAGTTTGGCAAAGTATTAATATTGTTAAAGTTCATATTGGTGACTTATATCTTGGCCTGATGTAACTTACAGCCGTGACCATGAGAACTGTACCGCAGCCTTCCCTGGAGCGGTGTAATAGATCACGTATGATCAATTCATCCATTCTAAAGGCTGTGATATGATTGCCTTGATCTAGTCTGTTGCATTAATACATTCACTGAACTGTAGGAATAAACTTTTTTTTTAAATCATGATTTGTAATTTACACTTGGTCATGCAATCTGTTCAGTCAGGTGTAAGCAGGCAGTAAACCCAACCAAAATAGAAGAAGCAACATTACTATAACGTATAACTAATTACCTGCTAATATGATAGTCATAATCAGAGTCAAAGATGGATACCAGAGACAAAGACAACACTAAAGCTAAGCTACTTAGTTTTTAAGCATGCGTTACACTTTAATCGTTTGATTCTTCCCCTTTCAACAAAAGTTGAGAATAGTTCCTTAAACCAAACTTAAGATGTGAATCTTTCTTGGCAATCCTTAGACGGGCCCAGCTATTATGTTTATCTCTCCCCCGAGCTTCTTTTGAATTCATTAGTCCCATAATGCCCATTTGCCATATTTGTTAACATGCTGGGTCACCTGTCTCACAGCTGTCCATGTTGACTAGCCTTTTCATCGTTGAGAGCTACCTGCCATAATGACCCTGTAATAAAGTGTCATTATCTTTCCACCCAGTCTAGTGTACCATGCACAAAGCCACGGGAGGAATCCAGGCCCCATCTAATTCATTTCTGCTGGGTATAAATGTCAACGTCCTTTTGTTAGGATTACAGACATTCCCACATTAGGGCCGGACTGTATAGAACGGTGGGAGTGGAATAGAGCGTTTGATTTCAGATAATGTAAAACAAGACAAATGCCACTAGACCGGATGGGACTTTTTGTCTAAACTTGGCTGCAGACTTGATTCTGAGACTATAACTGTGTCAGGGAGTGCTTGATGAGATGAGAATGAGAGTGGTGTGGATTACACAGTCCGTTATTACAATTTGTCAGGTTTTATGTCACTGACGGCTGGAATTTATCTCTTCAACCTTTTGTATTCCACGTCATTGTGCTATCTAAGGCTATCTGTGGTCCTCATCTCCCACTTTGTACATCAGTCGTTGGTGGGTTCTGTTAAATGGTATAAATGGACTTAGATTCCATCACAAACTCACCTTAATCACAAATAGTCTTTGTTTTTAAACGCTTGGCTGAATATGACTAGGAGTCTTTTGTTCAGCTAGTCCTCATAAAACCAATTTATGATTTCAAACATTGGATTGGCATTTTAGAAAATAGTTGGTTGTTGCTATTTGTTAAAATCTGTCATTTTGAGCATGAAATAGTCATTTAAACATCAGAGTAAACGGTTGTAAATGAGCTATGCACTTGACAGTGACGTTATGATTCTCAGAAAACATCACAATCCCTTAACATGTACACTATATAGTTTGTAAAGATCATTGCTTTGCCGAACATGTTTAATAACTTGTTCAGTAATTGGTATATTGATTGCTAATGTCATCATGATTTAGTAGAGAAGCAGTCATGTGGCAGCTTCAACAATTCAAGGGCCCCTTTGTCCATTCATCAGCACCCCTGATTGGGCCCATGTCATGGTTAGCTGCAGGCCCAGCAGATAAAGATCAGTGGATGATTGGGCACACACATTCTTAACATGGCTGACCCGTGACATCTCAGGGGCAGGCAGGGAGCCTGTCATTATGTGTACAATGCACCGCTTTCTCCCCTCTTATCTTTGAGATGACATTGAGAGTTTTTGCATTAACTCATTAACGAAAAGACTCATCATTAAAGGCGTCATGGAGGCACGGTGCAGCGGTGGTGCCACTGCAACGCCAGCGCAAGCAGGAATGTGTCCGAGGCTCTATTCAGCAACACGCTGACAGCAGGAGACTTTGGCAGTGCTTTGTTGAGGACGTGAAGCGGTTGAGACATGTTCCTCTCGTTGTTGTATACACTGTGCAGTGGATTTACATGAAAGTATGTAACATGATGTATTAGATCTCTGTATCACAAAGAATAAACACTTGTTCCCAACTTGTTCTAACTGTTGTCTAATCATTTCTTTATAAAGTATTATATATTAACCGTAAATATGGCCATTAGTTACTACTAATAGACCCTTAATTAAAAGAAAGTAGCACCAAGATTTATTTTAGGGTATCTGAGTCTACACATCCAAAATGTTTGTATTTTGCGTTATTTAGATTCAGAGTAGTGAAGCCTATTAAGCCTTAAAATACTCACATGCCAGGAAGAGGTCTTGATAACACTATTTAAATTTCAAGCCTGTGTCACTCCATGCATGCCCTTACTATTAATTCCACCTTGATGTGTGTGTGCTCACAATCACGTGCACAGCGGATGGGAGTGCTTATGTGCAGCTCATGTGTTAATGCTGTCATTTCCACAGATCAGTCACAGCAGCCTTTTCTCTGTTGTTTATGGTTATGTCACCACAATTACAAGAGAGAAGGGGGGCAGAAATAAAGTGTCTGTGAAAGATTGATAGTTTTGGTCTTTAGTTCAATTGTAAATTAGAATAGCAAGTCCCTCTGGGATACAAGGGCTCTATTTATGATTAAGAAAGAGCCTCCATAATAGAGTGGTGGTAGAAAAGTTTGCTCCCTTTCACAAACAGGCAATTAGCTTGATGAAATGGGCCTTACTTTTTTTCGCAGCCTGGTTATGTGAACCCATATTATTATGGGCAGCCTTATAGTTTATGGTTCTATTTTCACCTTGAGCTGCAAACAATATTCTGTTTGATTAAACTGTAGCTTTTTTCATGTGTTAAAGCGCAGACGCCACCTTTTTATGACTGCGGTTGAGTTTGGGCAGAGCAAGTTCAGAAGTAAACAGAGGTATTTATATCATGTGACGAAGGTGGCAAGTATCACACCATTGCTATTTTTTAGTCTGGCTGAAAGGGGCACATAAATAACGTGGGCGCAGGCATAGAAAATATGTTTTTTTATATTTATTTATTTAAATTCATCTCTGCATTCTCTCCACACCAATGCTTCAATATATCCTGCTGCAATTAATGATTAGTCATGTAAATTCAGTTTTTCTATAGAAAAAAAACAATGTATCTGTGTATAAGGTTTGTTCAACCTTTTATGCTTCAGACAAATATTATAACGTTCATATAATGACTTCTTATAAATTACACAAACTTGCTATTTGAGCCAATGTTTCCATCCTGCTTCAAAGTTTTCCTCCAGAGGACCTAATTCTTGCATTGTGGGCTCACTGTCCTGTCACAACCTGACTGCAGTGATTTGTCCCCTACTGTATGTTTCTTGGAAGAGATCAGTCACACCCTCTTTTAACAGTCAAAGCTTTACTAATGTCTCATTTGGGAAAATCTGGATCAAAGATGGAGCCAGAAGTTCCTGTTAGTTAACACTCTATAGCAGTCTAATGACCTGAAAAGCTATCAATCCTCCTCTGAAATAAGCTGTGTAAAAGATTATTACCTTAACCATTATAGTTAATGGCTTTATGGCTGAAAAATGATCAGACAGAAGATTGTTGAAGCCATAGAATATCTTTGGTTGTATTGTAGTGACTGAACAAGTTAGTAGATGAGTCAGTGTGTGGGTGTATCTACTGTACATACAGTATCAACCAAAATGCACATGTCAAGAGTACATGTAGAGTTGTGTCAGGGGTTCATACGTTTTGCACATTACATGCACACTGTTAACATTAAACTAAAAAGAATAGTTTTGGTATGCTTACTGTGTTTTTTTAATGACAATCAGTCATATTGTGGTAAACAATGGAGTAGTGCAATGCACTAACTCACAGTATTAACCCAATCACCACCAAAATACACTAAATAAACAAACCATGGATTGCCTAGTCTTTTCATGTACTTCCATAAAGATGCAATATATGGGATTCAGAGCATTAATATGGCAGCAAACATCTATTTGCTAACTAACTATAACTGCTATGACTGAGATATAGGGGAGTAGTGTATACCTGAGCAGAGACTGAAGTCGCTCTCCTTCTGTGAGCTTCTCCATTCTTTGTTGACATTTAGTACAAGTCTGTGCATGTGAGCATGCCCCACTGGATAGCTCAAGGCTGCCTCTCTGCACTGCGCTGCCGGGATGGCAGGACAGTTTTCATGTGGCAGTAAGAGTGAACACTGTTAGTTCTGTCAGCACTTTTACCATAGTTTGCACTGTTAGCACCGTTAGCTATAGGAGCCAGCGCCATGTTGAAAGCTGTTGAGAGGCAACAGATATGCTCCCAATCGCGTATATTGCACCTTTTAAGAGTAGAAAATGTCTTATTAAAACATAAGAAGGCACTTTCGGATTAAACGAGTTGTAAGAATCAGAAAAGGAATGTTAAAGCTATGAGAGGACTGAAATGTGGATTGCATTTGTATACCAAATCAGTACCAGTGCACCGTGGCCCCAAGCCTTTCTTTACCAAAGATAATTATTTATGGGCACCGACTGAAGGTTTGTGTTGTTATTTTTTCCCTTCTGATAGTTTTCATTTGCAAGCCAGATGAGGCTTCTCAACTTCAGACACAAGACATGTGCGGCCACCCTTTTTTTGACGATTTTTGCCAAAGGGCACATACTCCTGTGCCAGCTGTTGTCAAGGAAATGACACCAGTTTATAACATTTGTGTTTTAGTACAAAGACAGTGGTGATCATCCAATAGATTTGTTTCTTGCTAGGATTTACATTCAGCTAATACGTTTTTTTTGTTCTTTGTTTGCTGTAATGCCTCCCAGTTTATCTATGCCAGATGCTACGGCTGTACAGACAGCGCTCCACAGCCACCATTGCTGTTTACAGCTCTGTTACGCCTGTCGATTGATTCACAAACAGATGTAATTCTTTGAATATGACTCACCAGATTTGATTCAGCCGCAAGTATTTTCTGTGGGTTCACATTTCTAATCGCCTTGGATGTCAACACCCTGTCTTCTAACACTTCTTCTTTGTTTTAATTTGTGCAGAACCTGTTGAACAATGGATTCTGTTCATATAGTAGAGGCCATTGTGCAGGGTCATAATACAATGTGTAAAGTGTGTTGTATGAGTAGCAACAACAATAAATCATTACAACCTGAGCCATGTAAAAACTGATAACTTCAAAAATCTGTTAATTTAGTTATAGTCTAAGTTTAGTCTATAGTCTAAAATATATCTCATTATCCAGTCTCGTGTGCATGTTGTTACTGTTAAATAATAGTTCTCAATTTCTTATGTGACAGAGGGAGGTGGTAAGCACACATAGTCCGGTGATTTATTTTGTTGTAAGGCAGGCCAGGGAGGGGAGTTGGTTACACCTCCTCTTAATATCTTTACAACCAACATTGATCCATCATTGATAGAAACAAGGTTGTGATGTTGTGTAGAGCAGCTTGAGAGGTTGAGAGAGTCACAACTTTGTGGGAAACACTTATGTGGATATTTACTTTCAAGTCAGCTTCACATTACAGCAGTGCAGCACTTCATTTTGATAGTTCACATGCAGAAGATACTCATTCATCTGTAAACAATCTACTGCACAGCAGAACATTCTTATTCCTTGTGTGCTCTCTGTTTACCTCTGCAATCGTATATCACCATGCAACGTTGTGGACTTCCTGCAACATTTTTTTAAAAACTTCAATATTTGTTGACAGAATAATAGTCTGGTATTATCTCTCAGTTAAATCCATTTTAGAAACTGAATAAATACAAATCGACTAGTGTTTATGAAGTGTGGTTACATGATATAAGAACTGTGTATTTAGAAAAATGTTGATACACTTATTGGATAAGTAATGTCACTTGAAAATAAATACTATAGTAAAATATGACATACAAGCAGACAAAAGTTTTGTATACATTTATACCATACTGACCATGGTAGTCAATTAGCAGGACTCATGAACTGGAACATTACAAACAAATACTGTTTACTCCTGAGAGTGTATTTGAGAGCACATTAAGTCATGTCTTTCGCTAACCTCTGGGCACTATCACATGTCCACAAATCCCCTCTCAATTTATTGCCAGTGGAGCAAGTCTAAGATTTGACTCTGATGACATCATCCTGGGAGTATTGACTCTTGTTGTGAGCTCGAGAAGCAGCTTGTGTGTGTCCTCAAATGACGAGAAAGTAACCAGGATCCTGTGAATAACTGATTCCTGTTTCCTTTTTGATGGATTTTCTCCTTGAGGTCATCTTCGCACCAAGATGTCTTCTCTTTGTCATTCAGTCGAATCCCATTCACATTGTATTCCCTCAATCAATTCACAAGGACCATAGATTACATGTGGATTTGTGTGATTGAAAAATGGCAATATTTGCTATTATACAATTTGAATGTTCTATTCACCTACGTTGAACCGTTACCTGTGGAAGTAGAGATGTAGTTAAAATCGTCAATATTCACAGACTGCTGGTTTTGTTCATAGTTATACAATGTACTGTATATCTGCAACACTTTCATGGAGAAATGCATTCTTATGTTAAACATTTCAGCTTGATCGATTTCTCAGCCTGCAGTCTTAGGCATAGAACTGATAGAAGTAACTGATATATTATGTTACTGTGGTAATTTCAGCTAGTTTGAATTTCAGGGAACATGAGTACTGTAATCTTTGTGTCTCTCATACAGTTGAAACAATAGTTCCACTGGAAGAAAGAAAGCTTAACTTACACATTTGCAGTAACTATCATGGTAAAACTGGAAAAATATATTATTGAAATGAAAGTGCTCAACAATTGTAACAGTATAAAGAAAAGCAGTTAAAACACAGCTCATATGAGGTCTTAAAACTGTATTAGTCATAGATGTAGCAGGTGTGACATTGCAAATTGCAATTATACACAGCAGATAATATGGTTTTAAGTTTACCCACCATGCATTCATGGGTCGATCCATGCAGGGTTTGAAGTTGTTTCTCCCAATTTTATAAACCATGTATTTCTAAATAGCAGTTTGATGTAATTGGTATATCTAATGATAATGAGACATTGATTATCACTGTAGAAAGTGTGGCTGCTATTTTAACCAATGAAAGGTTACGGCTGAAATTTAAGAAAATGAACCATTCAATTCAACATTTTATGGCTGCGATAGAAAGCTGAAGCTGAAGTAAGCCGCCTCTACTTCCGTTTGTGTAATTCTTACATATCCCACACTGCTACCACATTACACCTTGAGTTACAGTAATTCAATACACCGTCTGCTGCCTTTGGGGCCCACATGTGAACCGTGTCTGGCTCAGGACTGAATGCTGCCACAGCTTTCTCTCTTGTGTCTTCAAAACTTTTTCACTGTCTGAGCACATGGAAGAAAAAAAAGTGTGAGGCGAGTGGACTGCCCACTCTCCCTCTTTTAGAAAGAAAAAAGTGAGGGTAGGTCACTCTCAAAGAGACACATTTCACAAGTGCCCGGTACAACCGCAGTCTTGTACTGCCGGTCGCTGTGCAGCTCCACTGGGACAGATGGGGTTTAAGCTGCTTTGCCGAAGGGTACTTCAGCAGTAGTTCCTGAGGGTTAGAGAGCACTTATCACACAATTCCCCCACCCAGACTTTCCCAGCAAGTCCTTGGAGTTAAACCATTGACCTTCTGGTCATTGCTGCTGCAATGCTGCTGCCTCAAGTAATCATCACGTGTGCTCCATCAATGCAGTCTTCAGCAGCCAAACCAACACATCATTTATCATTTCTCATATCATCTCTCCATTCTACAGTTTTGATCACTTTAACAGCCGCGATTCAAACAACCAGCATTTACAAATACATTAAGAGCATGCTGGCAGTCAGCCTAAAGAGTGATCATTGAGACAAATTGATCCCTATCTGTTTAAATTGGCACTATAATCTATCATTGGCAAATTGAACACAGTGAGCTATCTGGGATCTATTGCCTTTTTAGATAGCGGCCCCTGGGGCACACAGACGGAGTGAAAGTGATCTACGCCACTGAATGAACTCTTTATGTCTCATCTAAGACACGTATGTCTGCTCACACTGAAGCATTAAAAGGTGAATGTTATACACATGTTTCTCTCACTGTATACAGTACGTGCCTCTGTATAGCTTATATGTGCATGCAAACAATCAAATCATACACAAACACACACCATATTTACAATAATAGGGTTTTATAGGTTTTTTAATTGTGATAATGGAATGCTATTTTCTGTAATTACATATTATTAAGAAACCAAAAAGACAGGAATATAATTGAAAGGACAAGTCATACTTTTGTCATTAAAGTATGTAAAAGCCATGCTTAGAGTCAAGAATTCAACCACGAAGAAAGAAAGTAAAATCGAAAGATAACATGCTTTAAGAACACAGCGGCATGAAACTTATATGTAAATAATAAATAAAATAATTATCCCCACACAATTGTCAAATCTTTTGTGCCATTAAAATGGAAATGTTAATACCTCCTGATATGAGAAGATTATGCTTATGTTACTTATATTTCTCCTTTTTGTTATTTTGCAATATGAGTCTACTGTAACTTTTTGAAACTGTATTTATGTCAGCAAATATGGTTACCTAAATGAAGCCAAATGTACAAGTACACATTTGACTAATTGGACTAGTTTTTTTTCATCTTTGCCTATAAGCAACAGAACAATGAAGTGCTGCTATAAAGAGATGGGGATAACGCCTTTACTAGAGGGTAATGATTGATATTATGCAATGCAGCAGATAAAACTATGACATATGGGGCACAACCACCATCAATCAAGTGATCATTATCAAGCAGAAGAAAACTATTTGTGGCTGTTACAGAGATTTTTGAATATTGAAAGTTTGCTGTTTAATTGTATTCTAAAAAACAACTGAAACATGTTTCCTGTTTACAAAATTATCTTTTCTGTTATCTGGAATGAATTCCTTTATTCTTTCTTTTTAATAGTTCATGTTAATTGGACAATCGTCAAAAACATTTCTCTTCACGGTATGTTTTTTTTTTAAGTGAGAGAATGTAGTTTCTCTGCTGATTCCACAGTCATCTAATTCAATCAGACTCTTGAAGTTGATTAGCCTGGTTAACATTTGCTACTGCGCGGGTCTGGAGGGGTT
Organism: Cebidichthys violaceus; assembly: GCF_023349555.1. Taxonomy (NCBI): domain Eukaryota; kingdom Metazoa; phylum Chordata; class Actinopteri; order Perciformes; family Stichaeidae; genus Cebidichthys; species Cebidichthys violaceus. Next base: position 10,615,467 of record NW_027176483.1, read on the forward strand.
AATCAGGCCGGGAACTCTGGAGACCTCCGGGTCATACCCCCCTATCTGCATGAAGAACGTGGTGAAGGCAGAGAGGAGATTAAATGACTTTTATGATTATGACTTTTTACACAAGTGTGAGAAGGATTTCTTGCCGCAAACTATCCTTTTTTCTTTCTTTTTTTTAGATCCTCTGTCTCAATTTTTTTTTTAATGGTCGGATTAATATGCAAGATCGTAACCCCAATTCACAATGAAACAATCTGTTGCCTTTTCCCCATTTTGACCAGTGCGCGCGCGTTGGCGTATAAGAAGAATTACCAATGGCAGTACATGTGTCAGTTTTAACCTGATACATGAGTGAAAGCATTTTCTTTGCACGCCCGTAAATCTCAACTATTATCTACTCACTATCGATTAATTTAACTGCACTTATCCCAATCAGCACATCTCCACTCCTGTGTTCCAGAGCGTATGCTTTGTTTTACTAACAATAATAAAGTGATTTAGTCCTTTCTCCCAGCCGGAGCATGGGAAATCGTTAAAGATCCAGCTATTTGTGTGTGTGATCAGTAAATATTTAGTGCAGGCGACATCCTCTGTCTCGTCTTAATCGATACTGGTCCCGTTGGGCAGCGCTATTGTTGTCTTCATGCAGGCTTGCTGAGCATATAGTGCTTTTATCCTCTGCTTGAAGGGAGAACAACTACTAATCACACAGAGGAAACTTTTAAAACCGGGAAATAAAAACTGCAGCACAAGACTTTTGGAGGTCGTTTAGTAGCAAATAAATTGTGTTGATGTGGAAATGTTCGAGTTGAAAAAGGTGTTGAATTTTTCAACGCAATACAGACTTACGCGAGGTTAATTGAGGCTATTATCATTTCATTAAAAAGGCGTTCTTATTATCTGCATAATGTATTATTGCTTTGAGGTGTAGCTGTAAAAACAACAGATATTATTGTTTATTTAGTCGCTTGTATTGTTATTTAGTGTGATATACAGTGATCTTATATTATAATTATTCATATTAATTAAAGCCAATTAATAGTAAGAATAAGAATAATAATAATATCACAATAGTCACTGCTGTTTTATAGGCTCCATTTAAGCACATGATTTTTTTTTTTACAATAAATTTAAATTTGGGCAGTTTTTAATTACAACTTTTAATCACAGGTCTTATTGCGTCTTTACTTCCAATCTGCAATATAATTAGTAATATGCAGAATCTCACAATGCCTGCTCGCCACACTTAAAGACAGGTGTCTGTTCTGACTTCCCCCTCCCTCTCTCCTCATAACCCACACAAAGCAGCGGCGTACAAGCGCGTTTTGGCCATATCACTGTAGGAGAGAAAAGGCGCACAGGATCTCTGCTTTGCTGTAAAGCCTACGTATCATTTCCAGAGGCAGTCAAATGATCTTCTGCTCGGAAGACACTTCAACTTATATTTCCAACTCCTCGCTCAACAACACATGACGTGAATCAGTTGTTTGTTCCGGCTATCCAAAGTTTTTGCATGATCAGACATTTGCCAAAATTTCCAATAAACAGCGTGGGTTTTTGGTGTTTGATCCCGTCTGTTGGAGAGGAAGCTTTGCCAGTTTCATTTTCAGCACTGTGTCGAAAAAGAGAAGACAAAATATATTCTGAAAGAGAGAGAAGATGCATCCCGCTACGGACGAAGCAACGTATGCATTTGGTAGGTCTGTTACTATAAGAATACAGCCTCCTGCCTCTCTGTCACTATCAAATAACGTAATGGATGGTTATTTGCAAAGTAGTTGGGCTTATTGTGATCCTCTTAGAAATTAACACTTGGATAATAACCGAAAATGACCGTTCTCAACGCGCAGAAACATCGTAGCCAATATGTACGCTGCAATATGCTCTGTCTGCTACAGTACAGCAGTATGTCTTTTATTTCAACAGATAATCCTTCCCGCTTATTTAAACAATCATTTAATATAGAGCTAAGAAATAAAGCACTGCAATTTGCCGATTTATCCCAATAAAGTGTGCAAAATGTATACTTACCATTTAAAGGACGCTGGATCCTCGATAAATGAATACCTTTCGGGGTGTTTTTATTTTCAGGCTCTTCATTTTCACGACTTCTGTAAATAAAACCGACAAAATAGTCATGCAGACTAAATGTAATCGGCTCATTTGTTTTAGAATAAAGAAATAATTGGTCTAAATACCACCGCGGGGACTGCCTGAAGTGGCAAAAAAGTAAATCCAACTTTGGCAACTCTCAAAGCGTTGCCGTCCAAGTCATGTAAAACAGAATTTAAACAAACAGTCATCAGTATAAAATGGTGCTTGTTAGTTTGGTCGATGCGGGAGAAGAGACTGAAGCGGTTTCCGTGTCGGATGGTTCCTCTAAATTGAATTTCATTTGAAGCAAGAACTTCATACGCTAGGGGGCACCCATATACTGTAAAACATCCTGGGACAATGCATGCTGCTGCTGCTGCTGCTCTCTCTCTGTGGACACAGACACGGCTCAGGCTATAGGTTCATCTGTATGTCTCCGTGAAGTTTTACCTGGATTTCAACTTTAATAGCCTCCGGGCATTAAGTAAACCTTTTCTTTACTGGCGTTTAAATAGCAAAAAATATGAACCATGTGGACAGAAACTCTGGCCAACCACTGACCCCGTTTTACATGCATGGCATCCCTTGCTGTGTTTGTCATCATCCCAAACTGTAGATTATCTTTATTATAAGGCTACATCTGACAGGCGTTATAAAGCATCTAAATGACCACACCAGCTTTTATCGTGTTGTTTATCAGGAAGTGGCTTAACTTTCATCCTAACCTTAATGTGAAGGGCATGGCCTTTGACCTCAAGGGACATTTTAAATGTAGTCCCTATTTAAAGCTGTAGTCATTTCACGTTTTGACCACATAAAGAAAAAAAGCTTTGACTTTTGAGACCCAGATATGGCCTTTCTGACCTGGTGTGTTAGGGATGTTTGCGGCAGGGGATTAGCAGGCTGCAGCGGGTGTCCAGATGATGTCAGTAGCCTATCATAACATTTTTACAAGAGGTGTGGACTTTGATGAATGGTACATGGTGTGAATAGAAGCGCTAATAGGTATATTACCCTGTACAAATATAGGATCTTGGACAAATGTGGAGACACATGTAGAAATTCAGATGACATAGCTTTTTTTGTGTGACCCTTTTATGCACATGGCTTTGGTGTAGGCTATATGTGCATTGACCACATGAGTCTTCATGCTGCTTTATTCACAATTATCCTAGATAGTGTCCACAACCTTTATTTAGAGCATCATGCAGTCTGAGTGTCTTTTTTGTCTGTTTTTCTTCTAAGATGTGTATTTTTGTTCTCTGTCTTTATATCCACTTGCTTAAAGGATGAAGAGTATGGCCCAATAGATAGACAGTTTTATAGTGGCTAATGAGCACAGATTCTGTTCCAAAAGGTGCACCTGTGTCTCAGGGACACAATCTCTGGATATTTCAGCTTGCTATACGGCTACGGATACACTGTAATGCGACATGAGGCACTGAATTTAGATTTTGTGTTTTTCTTCATGCAATTTGCCAAAGCTTTACTGGTAATATCAGTATATTCTATAGTCTGGGCTATTTGAGTGAATAGAAAGGATTCCTTTTCCCGAAACTCGTCTCGTTTTAGGACCAAGCGGCCCTCTCGACCTCCATGCTGGCTCTGGCAAGGTACCAAGTAGCACAAGTGCCGACTAGCCAATAAGGTTCAGGGGGAGGTCCCTGAGCTCTGACCAGTCAAACACACTCTCCTTCCTTATATGGCAGCAGATCTCCATGGTAACGTGTGCTAAGTTGCAGCAGTCGTGTCAAAGTTCACTATATAGAGAGCTCAGTGAGCTGATCAGAGAGAAAGCATTCTGCCAGCCCGGCTCCTACCAATCGCAAATCACTTCCTAACCTCCGCCTTTTTAACATATTTGATCACTTTGATTCTTTACTCCTTTTCCTATTATTTTTCAGTGCACGGAGTGAGGTTTGTAGGTTGCGATCTTTGTTTTTTGTGTTTTGGTTTTTTTAGTGCTTTCGCTTTTTTTGGGGAGAGTTGTCTTCATATTCCAGGCTCTCCAAAAAGCATTGGCTTCAGCTGCGCGCTTTGCTGGCGCTACCTCACAAGAAGAAAAAGGAAGAAGACGCGATTTTTTTTACCCAGTTGGTGATTTTCTTCAAGACTTGTGCTGGACAACTTGATAGTAGCTGCTACAGTGTGTGCTCACCAATTGTTTTATGCTGCTGCAGGCACGGTCTCTCCAACCCTGCTCCATCATTCACTGAATAGTCCATGCTACCTCGGCTGATTATTTTAATATTTAGCCTACATTTCCCATTGATGGGTGTACTGGATGGCTGACTGTAAGCGCCCCTGGACTTGGCCTTTAAGCGCAAGGCAGCGACTCAGCTCGCCATCGCATCAGTTTTGAAAACGTGCTTCGCAACGTCTCCAACAGCAATAAATCGACAGTTTTCGGGAGATTCTGAGTGGATTCAACGTAGGCTAGATTTGACATTTTGTGTGTCCGGCTGTTAGTCACAGTTTACTGCGTTTCCTTGAGACATTATTCACCGCGACACCAAAACGGCAGACAAAAAGTTTCTTTACGTTGACTGATAGATATGGCAATGGTAGTGTGGAGAGGCTCCCAGGACGATGTGGCTGACACCCAAGGCACCCTTTCCTCGCAAACCCAAGGAGGACTATCTCTTCCCACCCCTCAACCAGGCCAGTTGAATCTGACAGCCTCTCAGGTCGCCCCTCCGACCCCTCAGACGCCGATCCAAGGACCCCCGAACAACACACAGTCCACGCCGACGAACCAGACGACGCAGCAATCGGAGAAACAGCAGCCACAGCACATTGAATGTGTGGTCTGTGGGGATAAATCTAGCGGCAAACACTACGGCCAGTTCACTTGTGAGGGGTGCAAAAGCTTCTTCAAACGGAGCGTACGACGGAACCTCACTTACACATGCCGTGCCAACAGGAATTGTCCAATCGACCAACACCACCGCAATCAGTGTCAGTACTGCCGCCTCAAAAAATGCCTCAAAGTCGGCATGAGACGGGAAGGTATTGGGACTTTTTGTTTTCTTATATATTTGTGTGAATGTGCTTTTAGGCTTCCAGACATGAAACCGTGTTATGTCGCCACCGTAGCCTGTTCTCTCTCCCGACTGTTCCCTCCCCGGCTGTGCGGCAGCAGCACGCAATGGAGCCGCTCTCCGCCGTGGTCGAGATGGGGCTCGTCGGTTCTTCCTTTTAGCCGCTGTATTGTAGTATCCGGCTCCAGCGCTCCATAGTCCTGCATTTCACATATGAGATCCGACCCCTGGCCATGCGAGGGCTATCGAATTTATATTCAGATAACGCCATGAGCGCATAGATACATCTGTAGTGAATGATACAATATAGCCTTCTGCGCTATTATGGCGAGTATCGAATTAATAGATAGCGTGTTCAGGCTACATCTCCACATCTACCCCGTATGCCTCGTTCACTGAGTCTAAAGCTGGACACTAGCGTGAATTATGCGCACATAATTCTAAGAATTTATTTGAATATCAGTCGAAAATAGGCCTGCATGTATGGTAAAACGAGATGAATTGCTAAGTAGGTTAAGGGTTAAACATGCAAGGTCTCCCTTGCCCTCTTTGTGTTCCTTCACAGCCAGCTCATGTTGCTGTTGCCGAAAAGCATCATTTTAAAGCTAGACATATGCATGTCTTGTGTTAAACGTGTTTAAGGCGCATCTCTGGTGTTTCATTACCTGATTTATCTCCCTACAGCTTCATTATTGTCTGTGCAGCCTTTTTTAAACTCCCATGCAATAACATAATGTGTGTGTGTGTGTGTGTGTGTGTGTGTGTGTGTGTGTGTGTGTGTGTGTGTGTGTGTGTGTGTGTGTCTGCGTGTGTGTGCGTGTTATGATGTTATATAAAAAAACATGATGTGTGTCATTTATTTATCATAAGAGCTGTAAGCGTTTGATTCAGTTTTTCTGCCCAGTTAAAATGTATAATATTTAACAGCATGTCTCTAAGCCCAGGAGGATATTGTGTGATGATTTGTAGAATTCAGGCTTCAATATCTGTAGTTTCTCTTTTTACTGCAGCCGTGCAAAGGGGACGGGTGCCACCCACACAGCCACACCACGGTCAGTTCGCCTTGACAAATGGAGACCCACTGCACTGCCATTCCTACTTATCCGGATATATCTCTCTCCTGTTGAGAGCGGAGCCCTACCCGACGTCCCGGTATGGCAGTCAGTGCATGCAGCCCAACAACATAATGGGCATCGAGAACATTTGTGAACTAGCAGCCAGGATGCTCTTCAGCGCCGTGGAGTGGGCCAGGAATATTCCCTTCTTCCCAGACCTTCAGATCACCGACCAGGTGGCTCTGCTGAGGTTGACGTGGAGTGAGTTATTTGTGCTCAACGCAGCGCAGTGCTCCATGCCCCTGCACGTGGCTCCTCTCCTGGCGGCGGCTGGCCTTCACGCCTCCCCCATGTCTGCGGACAGAGTGGTGGCCTTTATGGACCACATTAGGATCTTCCAAGAACAAGTGGAGAAGCTCAAAGCTTTGCACGTTGACTCTGCTGAATATAGCTGCCTAAAGGCAATTGTGCTCTTCACCACAGGTAAGACAATAGACTGGCACACTCCAAGTTCAGTCTGTGTGAATGTCACTAACATGCTCACTGACATCAGCTAAATTAACGCTGACATAAATGTATCTACAGAGGTTGTTGCTTGTCTTAGATGAACACCATGATTCAATGGCCACCTATATGCTGCCTTCATGGTCAACAGCTTTTGGATAGGCTTTTGGCTACTAAATTATAAAACCACTTGATTAATCAACTGATTTAACGCACGCACGCACACAGACACACACACACACACACACACACACACACACACACACACACACAGGGCTAAACTGGAAATATTAGGCATGGCCACGTAATGGATTTTTTTTTACTTAAATTAACAACAAAACAAGAGCAAAGTGACTGAAACATTAGAACATAATCTCGAGTTAAAGAAGACCGATAACTCCACAATAATTACCGTAATCATCATAAAATCTATCTACAAACACACTTTTTAGGAATCCAATAGCTTGCAGATGAATTGCTACACTTTGATTTTTTTTTTCCGCCATATATCAATGTGTGTATACCCCACGTCTTGTTTGTAAGGGATGACAGATATAAATGATGTCAGGCTCCGAGGGGGAGGGGAATAGAAAAAGAAAGACAAGCCTAATGTCCCATTTGCACACAGTAAAAGCAAAGCGCAGGTTTCAACGCTCTCGTGTCATTCAGGGGACAGACATGTCCGAGAAAAAGCATGGAGACCCCATGCTCACATTGTAATTGCAAATATGTCAGATTCTAACAGTATTATGGGATATTGAACACTGACAAAAGGGGCGGCTTTCATTTTATTTGCAGAAATATTCTCCGCGCCTCGCAGGATTCAAGGCGTCTCTGGACTTGCTCCAGAACTAGGTCATGACCCAAACTTCTCAGCTATTTTGTTACATTAGCTCCACCATTAAAGGGTGAAATAAAAAAAATCCGTGTATAAGAGATTTACAAGGTTTCACCATATGTGAATGCATGTCTTTCAAATTATATCATACCTGCAAGCCATCACCCTGTGTATTTCATTTAGCACTAGCAGCCCACTATTGTTCTCGTGGTGGTTTGTTAGCCTATTAAAAAAAAAAAGAAGTCGCATTTTAGGTCATTGAATTTTATTAGTAAGCCTTTTAATGGGCCACGATGGTTTAATTTGTCTCTTCCATACCTGAGGCTTGAACATGAGCTGCGTGTTGTAGTTTGAATGACACGCCTTTGCTACTTTGGTGGTTTGGTTGTTGTCATGCATAAACTTTACAAACTTAACCATTGCGCGTACAAGCGTTTTTGGCTCATAATCAGCTGCCGCCCACATGCAGCAGCAAAGATAGTGATTATGCGTCTCTGGTGGTGTAGTATGACGGCAACTCCGTAGGCTATGGGCCCTTTTTCCAAGCTAAATCTCTGCTCACTAAAGGTCAGTAGGTCTCTCTGTCTTTCCCTCTCTCCCTCCCCCTCCCCTCTGCCTCGCTCTGCCTCTGACTGTGAAAGACAGGCCCATCTAAAACACAGTCTTTTGCTATGAATATGCTTAATTATTTAGTTCACCTTTAATTGACTCTATAGCCGAGTTATAGCAGCGATAAAAGCAGGACCGCCGAATTAAGAGTGGCAAAACAACACTCACATTTTCCGCTGCTTCTTGAGTATGGCAAAAAAGGTTCAAGTTCGGTTTTTATTTTATCTTTATATGTTTTAATTAAAATATGATATAATTGTTTAAGCCATAGATGTTGCCATCATAGAGCAGAGCTATGGATTTTGTTTGTGGTGTGATAATTATTCGCCTAGCGCAATGGTATTAAATAATTATCATACACATTGAAAAATATATGCACTAGTTATTAATGAAAACAAGCCCCAAGACTAATAAACTCCACTTCTACATATAATGGGATAAGAATAATTTCCTAAAATAATTGTTTTTTTCCTAAATGTGACAGGCTATCAATTTCCGCCAAATCACCACGGTGGGAAAAAAAACTCCTAGTGAGAGAAACACTTTAGGTTACACTTTATTAATGTTTATTTGCTTTCCCCCTCCTTCCAGATGCTTGTGGCCTCTCAGATGTGGCCCATGTGGAAAGTTTGCAGGAGAAGTCCCAGTGCGCCCTGGAGGAATATGTCCGGAGCCAGTATCCCAACCAGCCAACACGGTTTGGGAAGTTGTTACTCCGCTTGCCTTCCCTCCGCACAGTCTCTTCCTCGGTCATAGAACAATTATTTTTCGTCCGATTGGTAGGTAAAACCCCAATTGAAACTCTCATCAGGGATATGTTGCTTTCGGGGAGCAGTTTTAACTGGCCTTACATGTCAATTCAGTAAACCAAGAAGGAGACGAACAAACAAAAGGTGGGGTTGGGGGGCTGCGAGACTACAATGATTATAGCTGCTTTTGTGGAAGGAATAAAAAAAACAACCGGCTGTTACACGGGGCTGGCTTTCATGAAGAAAGACATTGACGTAAATGACTGTGAATTCCCCCCTACTCCAAAAAAATTGAGACGTCCACTGAACTTTCAAAATGGCAGATACAAGCTCCCAGTGTTCATGCAGAACAACCTGCTTCGATTCATTTTTGTAATGAAAGAAGAAAATGAGGAAAAAAAAGTAAAAGGGATTTTGTTGATCCTTATGAGGAAAATTTAAGTATTAAGTGCATTTAAAATGATAATTTGGGTCAAATGAAAAAAACAGGAGAAAGGGAAAATACAAAACGTGAATTTTCTTTTCTCAAATGACTTGTCCTGTGTCCATGTATAGCTGTGTTTTGTACTTTCTTTGTTCCTCCTTTCTGGTTCCAAACCGGCCTATGTGATTTCTGTAGTACAGGTGGTGTTATTTTCTAAGACAATGATTTATTTTAAAAAAGGTGTAAAAAATTGAGAAAAAAAAAATTAAAAAAAGTTCTAAAAAGAATTAAAACCACAGCAATAGGAGTTTAGGCTTATAATCTAGGCTTAATGCTGCAAGCGCACTTATATTCTTAGGATGACCAATACCATCTGGGAAAAGGGAGTTTTTTTGGAGTTCATGTTCAACTTTATGACCCACCAGTAACATTTTGCTCTTTATTAATACGAAGTTACAGGATCAACTTTGTTTTCCAAATTATTTGCCTAAAAAGTCTTCCCCATTTCATCCAACTTTGGATATTTTGCATTAGTTCCCCAATTGGACACAATAAAAAACATCCTACAAGTTGCCTGGCCTGCTGTTAGAGAGGTATTTGAGATGAGTTGCTTTAAATGCATTATATGTGCATTTAATGGTGATTGCAGTGGCCCAATCTGCACTGAAAGCAAAACTAACTTGTAAAAAAAATAATTGGAGAGGTCAAGGGTCATAAAAGTTTGAAGCCTAGCCAGAGAAGTGTTTAATAGCAGTATTATTAAAGCGTCCCTGAAATGTCACCCTTTATTCACTTCAAGCATTAAGTGCCTGACAAGCATGATGTGATTCCTTATCAAAACGTTGTTAAAGTAGGCCTACAACGTTTTGGGGTACCACAATTAGATTTGAAACTTCAGTTGTGTATTTCACTTGAAAAACACTGATAGAGGCAGTATTCTTGTAAATATAGGTCAATTAATTTCAACGAGTTTTTCCTTTATACAAAGTATATGTGATTAAGAAAAATCTGTGGTTGCCATTTTTTTTCTCGGTAATACAACGTCTTCAAAATTGAGTGGCAGACTTAGCTAGTAGCACTGAAAGTTATGTTTTTAATGTATATACATATTACTACAAATGTTTTCTTTTTCATGTATATTTAGACTGTGAATGCATGGCCACAGGTCGCTAACCTATTTTACCTTTGATATATAAATGTAAATGTTTTCTCTCTCTCTTTTTTGACTGTATAGATATAATCTGTGCATTCAGTACACTAGCCCTTGTATTTAAAGAAAAAGAAAAGAAACGAAGTTCATTATTAGGCTACAGACTTAAACAGGGTGAGCAGGTTTGGGAAAAGGAGTTGATATTTTAACTTTAGTGTTATTGCTCCTTTGGTCTTTGACAGGTGCCGTGGTGTGCTTGAGCGCGTGTGTGTGAGAACGTGTGCGTGTGTGTGTATTCGGAAGCTAGCATTTTTGTCTTTGTTTTGAGGCTTTTCTTCGACACACACAAGAACATCATGTTGTGGTTGAATTAAAAGGGATCACTGATTGAACACTGATCTTTGGCTGTTCGTAGCCACATATGGACCAGAGAATGATACATGATTGTAATTATGAACAGTTTAAACTGACCCACGTTTTTATATAAATATATAAAAATATATGACTGCAGGGTATTGATAACGTATAGATACTTTTTTTATGATTATTATTATTATTAATTGCAAGTGATATATGTGAGTGTGTGTGAAAGTTTATAGTTGAACACAATTCTTGTTTGTTTGTGTTAGCTTATTGTAAACAAGCATTCTGCTGTAAATTTGTTCTTGGTATTAAATTATAATTTATGAATTTGAAAACACGTTTTTCATGTTTTATTTACTTCCCAACCGTACGCGTGAACATGTGCGATGTGCGTGTGGTGTGTGTGGTCGGTTGAAGGGGGGGGGGGGGGGGGGGGGTGGAGTCAACTTGCTGTGGCAGGATGTTGCCCTTTTGCCCCATGAAAGTGATTAATGAATTTCAAAATAATTAATCAATCACCCAACATGCCCGCTCAACTACTTCACTTTTTGCTACAAGGTTAAGATTATTTTCTATAAAAATGCCGATCAGTAATTGACTAGACTGTTTGTAAAGTAATGGATTGAAGGTGGCTGTCAGTTAAACTTCAGAAATAGGATTCAACAGTTGTAATAAGGCGCCCTGCCTCAACAGATAATGACATTTCAACAGTAGACCCCCCCCCCCCCCCCCCCCCCCCCCCACGGGACACAGTGCATGGAGAAAAACCCAATTCAGCTTCCCCACTAATTGCGGAGAACTGTTTCACTTTTGGACGCTCACACAAATACGCTATTATTGAATTCATATAGCATAAATTGTAGCATCCAAATAAAATAAGTTATATTGACTGGAAAAAAAAGGTAAATTTTTTCTCTGAAAAACCGACTTGCTTTCTATTGATATAACTGCCTGTGTTTTTTGCTTATACTTTATTTTCAACTGCATCACTGAGCTTCATTAACATTAGGAAGTTGCTGAACGCTACACATTTCAACGTTTTAATCATAAATGTATAAATGTGTGAATATCCAAGAAGTGGTTGTGATGGGTTTAAATGTCAATTATTTATGCACGTGATATTGTGATGGCAAACACCTTTGGCCTACCATTAATTATTAGTAGCATTGGCTTAGTTGAGAGTTAGGCCTGAAATAGAATTAGCCTTGTTGTAGAAGCTTAATCAGGATGGGAAGAAGCCAACTTCACCAGGGTTTCTGCTGCTGTGTGTGAGTGTGTGTTTTTGTGTGTGAGTGTGTGGTTTTGTTGCTGTTGATAATGATGAAAATGATGATTATGATGTGATGCTGATGGTCTTTTATCCTCGGCGTCTTGCTGAAAGCCCTATTTATCCACACTGTGCTGCTCTCACTGCTTGTCCAACCAAACCGTCTCTGAGGTGAATCACACTCAAGCCAATCTGAGCCCCATATTGATAGTTAAAGGTAGGCGTCCTACTACAGCGAGCCAATATGATTTCATTGGACCACATGTTTACAGTAAAGACAGAAGAAGAATACAAACTCACTCCACCATCCTTCCAAACCTAATAATAAGTGGAGCTTCAGAATGGGTTTGGATGGATCTTCACACTGACCGGGCTGATTTTAGTTGACAGAGCGTGATGTAAATGCTGGACTCTATAATTTGTACCTCTGCTCATTTATTAGCTTTGTACAAAAAAAAGACTAATGAGGTGTAACTCGCTGCGACGTCACTTTTATTTACGTCTGCGTGACGTGAGAACTTTTTGACACACGAGCTGGTAGCCTTATATATACCCCCCTCTCCAAAAGAAAAAAAAAATCCTACACGCTGCGGAGGATCCTGCGGGGCCGATGCGTGGGTCTGTGCTGATGGTTAGCGTTTGTTGGGGTTTAGGCATGAAGCTGGGAACTTATTCAGGGCTCACGGGCTGTTAGTGGGGCTATTTGTTAAATAAGATAAGAATATGGTTTGCAGTCTCGCTCTTCCTCTGTCTCTTTCACACACACATGCGTGCACACACACACACACACACACACACACATGCACGCCCGCACTGTCGAGCGACGAATATGCACATTATTAGCACCTTGGCACTATCACTATATGACAAATTAGCCCCTACAGCATGCGCTTTATTGTATATATACGCTGAGGCAAAGCAGCTCATTTGCACTGCCTGCTATGAGTAAAACGCTTTGCAAGATAGGGCACGTGTTCTTTATGTTAGTGCACTGGCTTAAAGGTGAAACAAAATCAATTTTTGTATTATTATTATTATTATTATTATTATTATTATAATTGTAATTTGTCGTATCTATCAAATTGGCTATGAAATAGTGATACAACTTGAAGAATCAGTAAAATGGGTTTTCTTTTCTTTCATTTTATTTATTTTTTTATTTCAAAGGTTGTTTTTTGTTTTGTTTCTGAGAATTCTTCCACTGTATCTTTTTCCCTTCAAATAAATGATCTTTTACTTCTACTTAGTGCACAAGGCTTCCTGCATTCTGCCCATAAATGTAAGAAAATTGTGCCATCTACCCGCAAACCCTGGAACTGTAGCTCCGATACCTCGGAGACCTCAGCTCACTTTAACACAAAAGGAGAAGCGACCAGCGCTGAACACGCAGGCGCCTCCTCTCACAGGCACGACAGCAGCTGCCGACTGCTATTAGGGTGAAACTTTACAAGTAATGTGTGTTTTAAGCACCTGTCATCCACTCTGTTTCCCACTGCGTCTGTCTGTGTGAGTGGAGCAGGTAGTGTAGGGCCACTGGACACCTCTGCCGAGAGGAGAGTCCACATGTGAAGTTGTAGCTTTTAACACGATCGGAAGCAGCAGGGGGTTACAGTAAAAGTCCTGAATCTATTTGGGAGGCTTGTAATGAAATAAAATATCATTAGGGATAATCCTGGATTTTTCACTAAATTGACGCTCATCGAATGTGACCAACGACTATAATTTATAACGCTGACCAAAACAAATATTATAATGTTGTTGACAACATCAGCGCCTTTTGTGTCCCTTGATATTGAGTATAAGCGGGTTTAGAAGTTGTAGAGAATATTAAAGGCACCGCGGTCGACCCTCGGAGTGCATGAAGTACACAGACTTGTCTGCATCACACCGTCCACATATGAAAACTAGTGATCATCATAGCCACTTTTAAACAAGGATGTTATAGCACTGAATGTGTCCTATTTAACCAAACATTTCCTCCTAATAGTTTTCATTTGCGAGAAAAGACAAATTTGAGAAGAAGAAAAAAAAATACAGAAAGAAGGACCAATCAACACCAACATGGCAAAGTTCAGTTGAAAACAAAGAGAAAACGAAAAAACACCGCCAGACTTTCAGAAGAGGCGAAGCGCTTTGTGATGATATAAATAGGGGAGATAAAGACAACTGCAGCTGATGTAGTGCATGGATGGGAATATACCCCATGTTGAATTTCCCCCCATTTTGAGAAGGCTATTTCGGTTTTCTTTTAACCCAAGCGCGCTCACGGGGAGCCTATCTCAATACCGGTAGAGCAGCCAACATTTCCTATGATAACTTGAACATTGAATGCCAAATTAATCCAAACGCAACTACTATTTGGAAGCATGACTGGCGCTTATAGTTTATTATATTAAAAATATGTATTTCTAGCCGAAAGACGACTAAACTTCTCTGGAGTACCAGGCCCGCAGAGGTGGGAATCACATAACGATATGCCCAGTGCTTTAAAGCGTGCAGTTTGATTAGTCTTAATATACACGATCACACACACGCAGAGGGGAGGACAGAGACGAGCGGTGAGCCAGAGGGATGATTTGAAGAGACCGCAAACACTCTCCTGGATATTAGACAGCCCTTCAGCCTCCCAAAACCCTAACGCATTATTTCATCAGGACTACTTCATAGGTATTGATCGATATAGGCCTACATCTTGTATCGATTTGTTACTTGGGGTACATAGATACTTTATTAAGATCCCCATTAGGTGCACCGCAGTGGTTGTCAGTCTTCCAGGGGTCGCAGTATTCATGTTACAGGCTCGTCACTCTCAAGTAGTTTGGAGAAGGACCCTGAATGTGACCACGACTCAGCTTTTACACACACATTGAGTTAGAGATCACGTGCGAGGGGCCTCGCTGTGTGTGTGTGTGTGTGTGTGTGTGTGTGTGTGTGTGTGTGTGTGTGTGTGTGTGTGTGTGTGTGTGTGTGTGTGTGTGTGTGTGTGTTACTAAGAAATGGCTGATTGAGACATCTTAATTGACAATGTCAATTGAGCAGGTCTGTTTACTCATCTTTCCCCATGAGCGTGCATGAGTGCATGCCTGCCTGCGCGTGTGCGCAGCTCAAGCCACATGATGTTGATGCTTGCCTCTGTGATGATGATGATGATGATGATGATATTGAAGACATTAGACATTATCTTATACGGATGTAAAATGCCGCATGCATTGCACAAATAACTACTAAATGTTTAATCAATTTTGCATTAATTAGCCGGGCAGGCCTGCCATGCTTCGCTTGTGTCACTCCACGCTCGGCTCTGCCCTCACGCGCCGCTGATGTAGACGTTTTCTATTTTCTCTCCTGTAAATTCTCTTCCGCACTGTGTGTGGGAGGGCGTGCGTGCGCGTGCGTGTGTGTGTGTGTGTGTGTGTGTGTGTGTGTGTGTGTGTGTGTGTGTGTGTGTGTGTGTGTGTGTGTGTATGTGTTGTTTTGCCGAAACTTCAAACACGCATTTGGCAAAGCCCCCTCAAACTGTGAAATTAATTTGGCGTAATTCTGGTCGATGCTGGTGGTAGACTGAAGTTGCTTAAATAAAACGAAACAAAACAACTCACACCCTGCGCGTTATCTCTCGTCCAGTCTTCATTATCATCGCCATCACTGTTATCATCATCATCTTCATTTCCAACACCAACACATCGAACACATTGTTCCCATATTCCACAGGTGAGGAAAATACAGATACAATCAATAATAACTTTTCCTGTAAATTATAGAAACACTTGTTTGTTTTTCATCTAAAGCTGTGTCTCGTGAAGTTTTATTCGGGCTTCTTGTTTTATTGTGTGTTGTTCGTCTCCTTAGTGCAGACACAACATTGTTCATTTAAATGGCACGCCTGGCATTTCTGCAGAACGGAGCTTATTGGGCATCTTACTGGGAACTCCGAGCAAACACCATGTATGAAAAAACACGGAGAAATACATACAGTTAAATCTTAACTTCTGTATCTATTTGTATTTTACGCATTATTCAGTTTATTTGACCTATAGAGGCCTAACTTGTTATAGACGTTTGATTTGTTATTTGGTTTTTGGTTTTAAAAAATATGTTGCCGGGTAAAGAACATCACATAAAACCAAAATAAATTAATAAACTTTATTTTTGACCTTACATCCAGCCGCTGCTAGTTTACAGGGAATCTCCAGCTCCGGTGATGCTGGATATTGTTAGTCCTTTCTGTATTTTCCCCTGAAACTTACAAATTGTAGGCTTTTTGTAGAAACAGCCTCCATAATATTGAGAGTAGATTTTTTTTTCCTCTCACCATGAGCTCCCACATCTTCTCATCTCAAGAACAACCCGCGGAGAGACGCGCTGCAGCCCCTGGATCCCCGCTTGATAAGAATTTTGTCACAGGGAACCACATCTGACATTTTCTGTGGCTTGATGGGATTTAGTACACACTGTCCATAATCAGACAGCAGCCGAGGAGCTGAAATCCAGGATCACCACATTTATACATCCTGTAAATGCGCAACTGCAAACCAATCACGACCCACAAGAGAAATTAATTTATTTCTCTGATTTCTGGAGGACCCTGTTTAACTCCCTCGGTGACCCACGAGCGTCCCGGGACCTCAGATTGGAAAGTAGTGTAGGCCCTGTAGCCTATGTGATCATCTTGTTGAATGAGATTACAGTGAAATGACTGTACTTCTCAAGTTGCCGAGGACACGCTGCTACCCCCCCGCCCCCCTCTCCCTGACCCCCGCAGGTCCCGAGACCCGCTCCGGGACCCCCTGCACTAATGAACAGCGATAACACATATAACTGGTGGCCGCCAAAAAGACAGCAGCATGCAGGCTGTTGTCATAGCTGGCTACGCATACAGAAATCGGTCAACCTTATGAGAGGACAAATCTTCACGGAGGGTCTCCGGCAGAAGGGGAAAAAAAGTGCAGGAGTATCTGGCCGCAACAGCGAGATGGCGCTATTCTGCACGTTTAACCTCAGCTGTGCTCCGTTGCCCCGACTGGCTATTATGTGTTACATGTCTAACTAGGTTTTGTTTGTTTTTTACTGTGAAATGGATCGATCAAAAATGTTAAAACATAATAGAAATATGCAGTGGCAGCTGGGAATTTCAAATATTTTATTCACAATTTGAATTGACATTGTTTAAATATATTTTTGAAGAAGATAACTTATTAGTGATAAATTAAAAATGAAAGATTTCTTCTGGTAGGAAAAATAATCGATAAAACACAACAGTGACAAAGTTTGTCACTCAACAAGCGCAAAGGACCTCATAACTGCAGTCTCACAGCCGTCATCGTTGGTGATATTTCGATTTTCTTTTTATCACATGCTCTTGACAAATATTTAGTAATAAGAATCTGATCCCTCACATGAGGCTGTCTCATGTATCGAATATTTATTTGGACCACTTTATATACTAACTGAAAAGAGTATGACTGTTTCTATCTGACCTTTTCCTCCACTGAGAGTTTCCGTTTTATCACAGCTTCTTTCACGCTTTAAAACTGAAATCATGTTATGTCGTCACCAGTTTCTTATATTCTTTTAATTAAAGTATTTCTTTATAAGCACATATTGTTTCTGTTTCCATCTGTGACCCCGTTCTCTCTGTTGGAGGTGATAATGACAACGGCTTGTTAACGACGGATATTCGCTCATAAAACACAATTTAACATCACTACGTCGTTATTATAAATTCTGATATCAATCACTGAACTACAATAATAATAATGCTCTATTCCTGAAAATAATATAAGGCCCTTCTGATGTATTTTTCTTTTTTAATTCGCTTTTTATTGCTCTTCCGTATAGTCTTCACAATTAATTTATCAATTAATTTAATCGGATTTCAGCTAATTATTACTGTTTAGTTTTTAGTAATGCAAAATGTACTGTAAATTAAAGCTTAAACTGGTTCAATTAACCACTGTGATCATATTTTAACCTGAATATCTGAAATGAAAGATGCTCAAATAAATCACCCGCAGGCTCGATATTTTTAGTAAAACATATTTAATAATAATAATAAACATTATCCGGTCTAATTACTACAGCAACTGTAATATATATATATATATATATATATATATATATATATATATATATATATATATATATATATATATATATACACACACACACATCATTTTACTACCGCTTTGAGGTATTTGGCACAACATAAATAATTTCCAAAATTAAATAAAATGAACAACATCACGTGATAAACGTCTTAATTTCCTTTAGATTGTTTCCTTATTTATATAGAACTTCTGTACAGAAGGTTACAAATATGAAGGACTTCACTGGAGCCTCTTCTTGCGCACATGTTGTAGACTCGGTGATCAAACTCCCTGAAGCCTTGGCCAGTCCTCTGAACTTTACAACTATATGAAAACAAGTTGGGAATAATCTTCTTTACTTTTTTTTTATTGAAATGAAAATTCAATCTCCCAAGCTTAGATTAAGCAGACGAGTTCTTTCTCTCTCTTCTTCTTCTTTTTTTCGTTCCTTGTCATTGGTGGGGCTGGACTTTGGTGGACAATAATGCGGCAATTGTTGATGCTTTGTGACCCATAAAATTTGAGGGTGGCTATTCTGGCTTTGGTATGTAATTATGCAAAACACTTTGCATAAAGACTTGCCATCCGATCTAATGATAGAGCCTGCAGTCTCATTTCCAGAGAGGGAGGCACCAGCAAAGCCTGCACTCCGAGTGATGGAGGAAAAGCTGCCATAATAAAACCAAGACAAACTGCACATAAGAATACATGCTATTGTTCAGGTAATTCTGTTGTGGTGTGGGTATGTATAATCTAACACAATGGGGAAGTGTATTTAAATGAAACTGCTACTTACAGTATGAATTTGTTTCACAGATTTTCTGTTTTCTATCATGTTATCACACAGTGATGTACATTTAGATGTTTTTTCCCCCCTTTAGACACCCCTAACAGTTTTTCACAAAAAGTTGTAGTGTTTTTTAAGGTAAAATCTTGAAATAAAAAGAAGAAATACAAACATGAGGCGGAAGTCAAATCCATTTTACCTCATGTGTCTGCAGTGAGGAGCAGATAAGCCAGAGGACAGGTTCATCGGTGTTGTTTCATGGATCACACTGGGTTTCTTGACTCCATGGCTCTGGAGAGAATACAGACATAAATTGTGTGTCTATGACAATATTTAGTCACTTTTAGTTTAGCAAGAAGTAAGATTTCTGTGCAATAAATATAAGCAGCATAAATTACTGTATCATATATGTTGTTTGTTAAAAGACTACGAACTGCATGCCTTTGAGGTGTGCACTATGTGGGATATTCTGTGTGTATGCACATAATAAACACTTGTGCTGCCTGACAGAGGTGTGAATCTGAGAGCTTTTCTACCAAATGAAGTGCCAGCAGAGAGAGAAATAAAGAGATCTGCAGCTGTCAGGGGTCAGTCAGGCAGAGATTGCTTCTAGAGATCTTTTGAAAAAATCACACGTTTGAAGGCTTAGTGCTTTGCTGTCTTCGCATTTCAAGCTCAGATCAGTGGAATCAGAAAAAAGGGAGAACATGGGTTGGAGAATTGTGATGTTGGGATGGACATGGGACGAGTGCGTTTTGGAAGGCAGGAGAAGAGTCTTTTTACCTGATCCTTTAGAGGAAGGAGGAGAGCCCACGTTTTTGTTCTTACATTAAAACATGTATCACATAATTAAAGCAACAGTGTCTCTAATTTATCTGTGTGTGTGTGTGCGCGTGTGAGGAAATGTACTGCACAAAACCCGCTACACTCCTCTAATTTGATATGTGTGTGTGTCGACAGAAAGGAGGAGTGAAGGAAAACAACTCTGAAGTGTTTCATGACTCTCCAAAGGATTCAGTTTGTTGCTGTTGGACAACCTTTATAGTTAAAACTTGGAGCCCCTTTTTCAACATAGAACACTTACTGGTACTGTTTAGGCACAAGGAAACATAAATAAGGATTTAAATGAGGACTGTTATACACTTCATTATTAATGATTTTCAGAATATAACTCCCCACTTCAGCTGTCACTTTGCTGTGGTTTTGTGTAATTTTTGATCTTTTTCCTGATGCCTGAGCCAAACAGGATGTCTTGCTGTAGCTGGGTTGATATTTTGTGGTGATCACTTGCTAAGTCTGGTTCTTATTTCAATTAGCAGACTATTATATTTGTCTGATTCCATAGATTTTGAAGTTGCTTTATTACACTCCAGAACAACTTTCAAGTGTTGAAGTTAAGCAGTGAAGGAAAGAACATGAGTGGGCAAGTTATCACTCGGAGTATTTTATATTTATTGGGTGACTTCTGCCATCTGAAGGGAATGGAGGAGGCACAGTGTCTGATAAAGACCAAAAATGTTACCTGTGAAGCCAAGAAAATCTAATATCCACAATTTAATTTAAGGATAAAATTAGATAAAGTTTGTAAGCTGCGTGTTGAGAATGAAATATATGAAATGGTTATTGATTTTAACTTAAAACAGCAGAAATAGGTCTTTTTTTACATAACACTGGTCAGGCCACTGGTACACACACCTTCCTCTCTCTCTCTTTCACACACACACACACACACACACACACACACACACACACACACACACACACACACACACACACACATGCACACACACACACACAAAACAAGTCAGTTGTAGTGCATTGTTGAGTTGAGCTGTTTCAACCAATCACAGCTCAGGACAAAAACCAAAAGTGTGAAGTCTCTTTTCAATTTGGATTTTTGCACCTTGAGGCTGTTGGGAAACATACATTTCATATCGTTAAATAAGGAGGAAACTTTTATTTTTTCCTGGCTGACCTAACATGATTTTCATCAGTTTTTTAAGGTTTTACTGGCTTCTTCATTATATAATAGTAATGACACTATATTTACCACCAGCATGATTCACGTCAATGAATTGATAGATTTAAATTAACAGCAACCTTTTCTGTAAACACAACAGCCAATCCTTAACTTAATGTTAAAATTCCCACCATAGCAGGAGAGACAAGATTTGACACTTTGATTCCTAACTTGTCTGACAGTGGCCCCTCAGCAAGGACTAACATAGTTTGACAGCCAAGGTTTCAGTGTATTTAGAGGCTCT
Organism: Cebidichthys violaceus; assembly: GCF_023349555.1. Lineage (NCBI taxonomy): Eukaryota > Metazoa > Chordata > Actinopteri > Perciformes > Stichaeidae > Cebidichthys > Cebidichthys violaceus. The sequence continues at coordinate 10,636,686 of NW_027176483.1, forward strand.
TGAAGAATTTTTAAATGGTGTAATAAAGTAAATCTGTTGAAGTTGAAATGAGAGAGACGCAAACTAAAGAGAAGGATCAATGGTCAAATAAGCACATTATGACAGATTTTTTGATTGATAATTTTGACTTTGAGTCTTTCAGATACAAGAATACAAAATAAAGAAAATCTGTTCTTTAAGAAGCTTGTACCTTGAAATCCTCACGTTTTCAATCACAAGTGAGTTCTGGAGGAACATATCCTTGTTAATGTGAACTCTAACTTCTGAGTGAGTGTTGTAACCGCTCCTTTTTTTCATATGCCATGTGATTTCTTTTGCCTGCTTCTTGCTGTGGAGACAAAATATGCAAATCCCATCAGATTTATAACACTCAGTGCCTTTCAGTTGTTCATGTGCTTCTGCTGTGGTGTATTATTATTTTCAAGGGTTCTCAGCAGGACATAAAAGGATCATAAGTTATTCTTCCACCTGACAAAAATATTTCATCCTCCCTCTGTTTCAAAGATGGACCCAAGTAAAAGTGATAATGACGTGATTTATTATCATCTGAATGGATGGCGGTAAGCTGATTGCTTTTGACTGGGCTTCATGCAATGCTGCATATGAAACAAAATATAAATTGACAGGGAATGCTTTCGATGAAGTAGAAAATCTTTCATGTGACAGCATCACGCGCTCATTAAATCATCCGCAAAACAGGTGATACAAACATTTTCATTCAAACGACCACAAAGGAAAACCACTGGACTTCATTCATCTGAAAGTGGAAATGAGAGCTGAATCCTGTCGGAGAGAAAAGCCCCTCAGTGAACTCTGAAGCTTTTGTTTTTGCTCTTAACAGTATTCTTCAAAGTTTTTGAGACAACTTAATGAAACTTTTTATTTCTAGTTATTTGCATTTGTTTATCATTTTTAGCTCGTTGCATTCATTTCTTATATAATCTAGAATTGATGTGGCTGTTCAGACTCTTCCTGTCATGGATTAGAAATATTTTCTTTTCCTTGTTGAGATTTTACTTTTCTTATATCCTGGCCTGTATTGGTTGCTCCAACAGAAAGACCTCTGATAGGCCTGGTGTTAAAGAGCTCTGATCTGGGCTGTGACAGCTTAGTCCAATCAGCCTGTTCAACATGCTGGTTTGACTGTCACTTTCAATTTTCACATGACCCCTTGGTCCTAGAATGGGGGATAAGTGGCAGAAAGTAGGACTGAAAGCTCATATTATTGGTCTGACAGCTTCACTCATCTGAAAGTAATGCAAAATGCAGTTCATATTTATACTCTGACCTTATGCTCAAACAGGGAATCTACTGTATCTGCATGTTAGGTTTTGAGACAAAGGCCAAATTGCTGGATTTCTGCAGCATAATTCGTCAAAATACATATTAGTTTGTCTCTAATAATTCAGCAGATGTAACTGAAAAAAGACAAAAGCAACTCCTTTAACAGTTGCTTTGCAACAAAGATATTGAATAAATGTTGTTTAGACAAAACAACATATGGAGCTGCAGAATATAAGATTGTTTTGCTTCATGGCTCAAGTGCCCAGCAGATACAACATGTGGCTTTTTTCTCCATTTAACATTATGAAAACATGAGAAAATACAGTTTGTGTTACAACTCGTGCACAGCTGGTCATATTGTCAATATCCTTCCTGAAATGTTTTATCTGAGTCGTATTTATGCTCATGTAGGTCATAAAAGAAGAGCGCTATCAGCGCTGGTGGATGTGGTCATTATCAGACATGGTGCTAGACAGGAGGGAGGGGTTCATTGTTCACTCTGCACTGCCTGCCCAATGACTGAATAAGGTGTATTCATTGTTCATTCCCTCTGTGTGAAAGCCACAGTCTCCAGTTTTTCTGCCAGTGTTGTTACTCTAGCTCTATAACAGCGCCATATATAATGTGGCGACTATTAAATTCTGTATTTTTTTAAAAAAAAGGGTTGTAAATGAGAGAAAATGAAATTGCTGGATCACCTCGCACCATGAAAACATCCACAATATTACAGTAATTTACCAAAAGACTGTAAATGAATGACGGTGTTTGGTTTAAAAAAAAAAGAAAAACATGTTCTCTGTGTTGAACATGTTGAACACCTCCCAAAAGAAAATTCAACTTGGACATGATGGACAATAAGTAAAAACACTCTTAAAGGTTTCTTTTATTCTTTTATTTGGCAATGCTGTCTGCTTCAATATCAGCCACTTGTCATAATTCAGTGACAACTCTATGTTTGTCATAACTCCAGCAGCAAACATGCAGAGTTGGGTGATGGAGCAGTAAAGGTTGTTGCTGTGGTTTAATTTTCCTGTATAATCCACACTTCTTGTCCCCTGCCTGCCCTCCTAATCCCTTGGCATGTGTTGGTGACATCACATGGCTACTGGCTCCAAGTTCTCGTCCCCCTGCAACTGTCATTAACTCTGTGAACAAATGAATAATGACTGGGAGACTCGCTGGCTCCCACTACTGACCTTGGGTATTATTAGAGTGACCTTTCTTTGGCTTGACCAAAAAACCTTTTTGATATCATTGCTGGAAGTACACTAGGAATGATGGCCTGTCTGCCGGCGGGGGGAAAGCCGAGCATTACACATGGGAAGTGGGGGTGATGCCGTCCCAACCGCCAGTGTAAACCTATACTTTGCTCCCACTGCTGCTTCATGAATACTTAATTAGAGAACACAACCTGAAATACACGACTCACAAGTTGTCTGACCTCTCTTTACCAACAATGCACAATATTTGGGTTTAGCCAGGCGACATGGTCAGATGACATGTTTCACTGTAAAGGAGAGCCATTTGGGAATCTTGTCGCAGTTAGCTGTGTGATATCATCTGTGCAGAGACAGGAGAGGATCAGTCAGGTGTGGCTGTGGGAGGAAGCATCTCCATATGTCACAGAGATGGTTCTCATAAGAACATGCTGGAAAGCACATGCTGATAGTGATCACAGCCTGCAGACACATGAGTGTGATTTATTGTCAGCTGCAGTGGTGGGAAGTAACTAATTACATTTACTCAGCTACTTAAGTGCAATTTTGACATACTTGTATATGCTACTTACTTTATACATTTATTTAAAAGTTAAAGTTACTTGCAAATGTAGATTTTACACACATATGAGTTTATATGATATGTTTATGTAGAGTAAACTATACTCAACTGTGCTTTGCCTCAACCTACTACAACATAACAATGCTGAATCAATGTATCAGTTATTGTAATCCAATAATATATATTTTGATATATATATATATATAGTAATGTAAGGGGCCATTCTGCATGCTTTTGGTACTTTATGTACAATTTGCAGATAATACTTATGTACTTTTCATGAAGGACTTTGACTTGCAGTAGAGTACATTTACATTGGTGTGTTGCTTCTTTTTCGTTGAAGTAAAGGATCAGAATAGTTAATCCCCCACTGGTAAATTGCTCTGGAAGTGTGTCAGTAGAAATCCATCTTTTTATCTAAGAAAACACCGGTGTAAACTGTGAATAGGTAGGAGGAATAATGAATTACATTTCACATAAACACAGTTTACATACATTATGATGTAATGGGGTTTTATGGTGGAAACTAAGTACATTTAAGTATTTGCAAAAGTGCTATCATACTACTTTATACTTCTACTTCTTTTCAGAGGGATATATTGTATTTTTTGTTTACTTCACAGCGTTTATTAGACAGCTGTAGTACTTAGTTACTTCACAGATTCAAAATTTACATACACATTATCTCATAAAATATGATGCAGCGTTATAGATACAAAATAACCATATATAAAATAACTGCAATTACACAGCATTAATGCTAAAATACATTATTGCATCAGTAAAAAATAACTCAGTTCTATATTTATAATATAACAATAAGGGGTCTTTTCTGAACCATGAACACACCATATAACATGTAAGTGACAGTTTCAATACAGGCCTTCTACTTGTATTTTTATATTGCAACGTTGCTACTTTATCTAAAGGATCTGTATACTTCTTCCACTACTGGTAACTTTGCATGGAAACATAATTTAGTAATGGGTGAGGAGGAGCCTCATGCTCTTTAGAAAAAAAGTGTTCTTGATAAATCTCTAATTACAAAGCTCCACAGCAGCCAATAGGCAACGAGTGATGTATTTTAAGGCATAATGGAAACATCTGGATATATTGTAACGCCATCTTTGCCAGTTTTCTAATTAAGCAATAAGATCAATAAATGAATGAGCGGAATGAAAACAGTCAGATTGTTAATCTTACCGTCTGTAAAGGAGAGTCCGTCCCTAAGTGAACATTGAAATACGTACAGAAGCTGTAGCTGTTTGTGGACTGCGCACAGAACGAATACATACCTGAGATGAAAGGTAGACCCAGAGACAGGCTGATGTAATCAGTGCTGTCACATCGAGGGCTCTCCATCATTACAATCTGTGGATTGCAATAAAAGTTTCCAGAATTGCACTGAACAACCCAATCTAAACCAATAGACAATCACAGCCTCTGATCTCAGTCCCAATTGAGACATATCCCAGCTGAACGTCTCAGAAATTAGACCTACTTGGTGTGTTCATGATCCCGAGATGGACAGATAGAGGCAGGTGCGTCCCCTCTGCCTCTCTTTCTCTCGTACATCAATCAATAAGATTCACTAAAGGCTTGTTATTTGCTGCAATTTATTTTGGTATTTTACTCAGCTTTTTAGGAGCCTGAGGGATCAAATTAAATCGCAATTAAAGGGTGACAATTAGTCGTTTGGTTATGTTGAAGTCACTCAAACCGTGCGACAGAACTGGACGACCTTTGGCAGCGAGAAAACAGCAAAGAGGAGAAAACCCTGCGTGTTCACTTGGGATGTTGTCGGATACAAAGCGGCAAAGCTTGTGTGATGCACAGGGTGTGTAAAAGTTCCGCGTCGGCATTGACGAATATCTTTTTTTTTTTTTTAAATACATCAATTAATAGATAGAGACAGTGGTGAAAGGAAATTCCGTCGATTTATCGCAGTGGATGATGAAGTAATTAAAATATGAAAAAAATAATTTGAGCTACATGTAGGCAAAAACAAATACATTTAGATACCACCTCCTCATTTAGTTCTCAGTAGTTACCTCGTGGTTATAATCGAAATCGGGAGATGTCACAATTTGTGTGTATAGCGCACGTGCCACCATGCAACAACCTAATTTGTCCGGTTATATATCAGATTCAGCGAACCGTTTATTTATTTGTTTTTATGAATCATATTATTTTAAAACAAAAATCACATTTAGAGTTCTGTAACCTAAATCCAACACATCTTAGCCTGAAACAACCCATTTATATTTTAAATGTTTAAATTTGACTATAAATATAATTTGATAATAATAATAATAATAATAATTATTATTATTATTTAGATTTGAAATACATTTTCAGTATTGCAGTGACACGAGCCAGTTGAAAGGTGCGTGTGTATCTGGGTACAACAGCAGGGAGAGCTGAAATAATTCCCAGTGCACAGACGTTTCCTCAGCCAGATTCTGCCTGGAAATGAGTCGTGAAACGCGGCGCGCTTTAAAACAGAAAGCAGCAGGTTTAATGTCCGCCCAGCACCTGTCATGACTTGGATGTTGTTGACAAGCACGACGTAAAAGAAGAAGACATGTGCGACGATAAAAGGACGACGGGAATGTAAAGGAGTGGGCGATAAATGTGTATGGATTTGACCTGTCACGGAAAGTTTAAATGTGCTGGGCAAGGACCACATGTGACCAAGGTGACCAAGATGATAGAAATCATCAGCAGAGCGATAATTACAGTATAGTTTATGGCTGGCTGCCTTTGCCAAAAACAGTAATTGGAGCACATCTCTTCTTTTGACCAGAGAAAGCGTTGAGCTTGGAGTACGGAGGCAGTTGTGAAAGCAGTGATGGATACTATTGTCCAAAATTTGACCCTCTATTAACATCTCTTGGCAGCATCTGGATGCTGTCACCATGGAAGAGGACAAAAGTCATTTTTTCAACATACCAAATCCCCTCTTTTTAAATACCTCCCCCACCAATAAATGGGTGGAGGCCAGCCCAGAAGCCCAATCTCTTCCTTTATCGCTCTCCACACTACCACCTCACCATCCTCCTCTTTGTTTTGCAGGTGTCTCCAATTACCTGCTAATTTGCCTCTAATCTTGGCACAATTCTTAATAAACATGTTTATCCCCCCTAAAACGAAAGTCGCTGCAAATCTGAGCGAACACATAGCAGTGACATTCTCCTCTGCAGTGCCATTAAACAATGTGCTGATTTATTAATTCCAGTGTAAAAGTATTGTAACCCATGAGAGAAGTGAGGAGTGTCTCTCGCTGATAGATGCAGGTTGTCGGGTGGCATTTCATTATGAATTTTCTTGGTGAAAGATGAGTGCCAAGGACCAGTCAATTCAACACAGACACCAAGAGAGAAAGAGTGTTGCTAAGAGACAGGGATGCTGCACAACTTCCATCAGGAGCTTGACTCTGACCTTATGCAAATTAGCTTCTGCCAAATCTTTTGTGTGAAAGCAACTGCGATGTGACTAATACCTGGCCTGAAAAAAAAGCTTTAATATCTAGATTCCTCTCAGAATGAAAAAAAAGCACTTTGGAAATTGTAACAGTGCAACAAATCCAGACCCCAGAACACTTGTTAGGGTTTTAATTGAAATAAAGGAATGACTGAATGTCTAAATTAAGTGTACAAATGAAGACTGGGGGTTGCTGCTATAAACCTTTAATTGATTTTGTCTGTCTGCTATGAAAGTGTTTTTTTTCCCTAGAAAGAATGCTCTGAAAACTGTAGTGATATTTAGGAGCTGACATATTTTCAGAAATGGCCCTGTGTATGAAAAATCAACTACACCTGCAATGCATTCAATCTAATCGAGAGAATGTGCTGCATCTTAAACTGTCTTTAATACACTGTCATTGGCCTCTATGCTAAAATCTACTTGATGAAGCAGAAGCATGACATTTTGCAGAGATGCATGGATTATTCACATGTGAGACATCAACACGGTGCCATTTTCTTGACCTGTATGTCATTTAACACAAGAATGATAATGATGGTTGGGGGTCAGAGGGGGTATGATGGCTGGAGAGGGCAGAGAGGTTGCGACCTGTGAAAGGGGCTGTATCAGGTTGTAGCAGGTTATCTGAAGTGGACGCTGATAATGGCCTTTTAGACATGCCAGGTTTGATCCTTTCACCATGGAGGAGGGAGAGTTAATCAATAGTCTGAGTAGATCAGTGATATGAGGTTACTGTATGAGCAACTAGTAAGCAGTCAAACAACAATATCGGCACATTGGTTAATTGGTCGGACATTTGACGGGGTCAAAATGAGAAACAGAAAAGATACAGTTATCAATACAAAAATGTTATGAGCACTATGTCGCAGAGCGTAAAAAATCAAATCAATTGTATATTGATTCTACATTATGTTATTGGCTCTTTATGCAAAGAAGCATCTGGAAATTTAGATCACAGCATGCCCTTCACAGATTAACTTGTGGGTGCAATAAACACAACTTCAAGGCACGGGCATTAAATAGCCATTTTAATCAAAGCTAAGTGAAATATAGATCCCTTTCCTCCCGTGGATCTTCATATTATGCAGACAGAAGAGAGAGAGAGAGAGAGAGAGAGAGAGAGAGAGAGAGAGAGAGAGAGAGAGAGAGAGAGAGAGAGAGAGAGAGAAAGAGAGAGAGGAGAGAGAGGAGAACAGGGAGAGAGCAGAACAGAGAGAGAGGGAGCAATACACTACCGTGTTCAAAGCCAACCTTGTCAATAGTACTCACAGTGGGCTAGGGGAGCGTAATAGCACTTCCCTGATTCTACATTGATATCATATAATCCAGTGTGCCCTGTTTCAGTATCATATTTATCTAACCTGCTGGGGGACAGGGTAAGGGGGACAGTGTCCCTGCTGCTAGGAGCAGACACATTACACACTGCCTTGTGTATTCTTATTGATTACTCCCACCCCACAGCCCAGGGACCATAATTTAACTCAGCAGGCACTACAGTTAATACTGGAATTCAAACATTCCATCCACACTTCAAGAGACAAAAACAATTGACACTTTAAAAATGTGCAGGGCCTCTCTAAATAGGATCTGAAGGGAGAGGATCTCCATTTTCTGGTCTGTGCTTTTTTTTTTCTTGCTACTTCAGTCTCCTTCTGCTTGTGCAGTTACTGTGTTGTTTCAGAGAAGAGCTGTGGATGAAGTGCTTTAAAAGACTTATACTATGTTCAGGAATATGATCATTTTAAGGACATAGAATGGTTTGTTTTACAACATTGTTTTCAGTTAACTTTTCAATTATATGGACATAATAAAAAACAATCTGAGAAAATTTGACAATAAAAAGCAGATCAAATTTTTCACTTTATTTTATCATCTCAAATTTCCACTGGAATTTTAGATAATCTAATTAAAAAATAAAGCTTGATTAGAGTTGGGTAGGCATGAGTTGCCTTGCTCAAAAGCACTTTTGTAACAGAAGTGGCAGGGAAGGCAGATGTCTATTCTTCTGCATTCTTGCTTTTTTAAACTTAAAGAATCATCACGATATTCAAAAGAGTATTCACTGTACTCCTGTAAGAGTCTACAAGGTGAGAAATGTTTTCTTTTCTTTAAAAAGATCTGACCAGAAATACCTTAAACATCCCTAAAAGCTCCTGCAAGATTCTGTCTGTGCAAATGTTGCTATTAGCTGGTTCAATAATGTCATCAGAGGGGCTTCAGATCAACTCATTATTAAAACTTCAACAACCAAACTGTCTGATCATGATGCTTGGGTCGGTTAAAGTGACATCCACTGACATTCATGAAGCCATGTTAAGTGTGCTAACAGCAGGGGACATTCAAATAAGAAATGAAGTAATATCAGTGGAGTAGTTGCTGCAGGAGCGTAATATGTACAAATGTATTATATACACAGTTTTATCTTAATATTGGTGTTTGCTTACTAAAATATTTTAAATGTTAATCTCCTGTTCATCCCATTAATGTAAATGTATTGATTTCCATAATTTTATGAAATATACATGTTCCCAATGACATAAGATTGTAAATTTTACTTATCATTTATTACATCTGGAATACGTGTGAGACTTTTAGTATCTATACGATTACACTGCAAGACAATTAACTAGATTATTAAATTATTGACTGTACCTAATTAAAATCCACCAACATTAATAAATAAACAGAAACATGTTCATCATGTCTACAGGTGAACTCTTACCTACAATTCAGTTAATGACTCTAAAGATTATGACAAACGCTCTCAAAATTTGTATGTGTTGATACAGAGAGTGATCAAACCACATTCATTTAATGGATAAATGTGAAGTCCACACTGCCATGCTTTTTTTTAAGCTAAAATGAGCATCAGTGGGGATTAATATGCATTAATTAAATTGACTCTGTTTCCTTTAATGAGAAGGAAAGGATTTGATGTTAATGCTGTTGATCTCACGGAGGCTTCAAGCCACCTAATTAACCAGTATTTCTGCAACACACTAAAATAATCAATAAAAAAGATATTTCATCACTGCTATGAGCTATGTGACACTCAGATATTCAGATAATTAAAACATGCTAGCTCACCTTAGCAACGGCAAACATGGGCTTTTCAGTTTGGAAACATGTTTCCTTTTTCGGTGAAATAATTAAAACATGCCTGTTTTATCTCAGCTTTTAGTCATAGTGTGTCAGCACTCACTGTTGCATCTGTGTGTTGTGCAGAGATAGAGCGTCTGTGGAGGGTCAGGGAGCAGACTCCAGAGATCCATCCATCTCAATCTGAGGCTACAGCTGACACCTTACAAAGAGGTACAATTAATAAGGGCATTATCCAGCAGTAGGCAACAATAGAGTCCTAACGCAGAGACACCAACCTCGGGAGGCCCGGAAAGGAGAGAAAGGGAGTGTGTATGTTTATGGGTGGGGGAAGGGTGAACCAAAGTGCTTCAAAATGGGATGCATTACAACCAATGTCTTCAGAACAAGAATTACAATCTATTAAATTTGAGCTTTATGACAGATGGTACCAGCTGCTATGTGTGCTAAATGGGCCACTTCCAGCAGCTCATCCTGCACTTTTTAGGTAATAAAACTAACGCATCTAAAATCTTAAATTTCCAAAATAAGATATCAATTAAAACAATTCATATTTTTGTTTTATATGAAGTGCCGTAAACTACTAAATTTAAGGTTTTAAGTGCTGAATAAAAGGAAGTTTAAAAAAGAGTGTAAAAACAGCCCCTCATTGCTGTTTTTGCTTGATGATGTTTACAGAGGCATCATAAGGAGAAAATCTGAGATATCAATTCAGCATAAACCGATAATGGAGCTCTCATGAAAGTGTCCTATCAGTGCAGGTTGAGTGCAGCACTATGGTTCACAGGGGAGAGGGTGGAGACGCCGCTGCACTGACATTTACAGCAATCCAGGAGTTGTTTGTGGTCACTGGACTGGAGACAAACACTGGACCCAAAGGTCAGAGGTCGGGGCTAAATTTCATCCACTGTGGAGGTCCCTCTGTTGGAAAAGACAAACAGAGAAAGCAGCCGAGGTGTGAAGTGTTCCTGCTGTCGGGGAAATCAATCAATCACAACCCAGACCAAAAGGAATACAGAGCAGAAGACGTGTTGGTGTAAAATTGTAATATGAACTGACGTGAAAAAATAGTCTGGAAACATATTCTTTAATAATGAGCTCTAATCACTTCTAAGTCTGTTCCAGTTTTTATGTACACTGTCAAGAGTGATCGTTTTATATTATACTGCTCATTCCGTGGGGAAAGGATGTGCTTGGTTATGGATTAACGCTGTGATCAATAACAAGATAGGAGTCCAGCTCTCTAAGCTGAGGAAAATTAATTCGAAATGCAGTCAAACTCTTATCGACCCAGAGCCAGGGGTTGCTTTCATTGCAGGTAGTTGATAATCCAACAATATTGTGATGAGCGGCTAATCTCTCATTTTAAATATTACCTCCACTGCTCATAATAAAAGTTAAGACTGGCCATCCATTTGTTGTCCACATAGCGAAGGGTCTCTGGTGGTTCTTTGTCAGCAGTGAGATTATTCCTCTGCTTTGAGTGCTAATCTTCACTTCAGAGTTTGAGTCAATTAAATATCTTGATCACTGGTTGATTTCAAAAACCTTATTTTCAAACATATATTTGCTCTGCTTTGCATACTTTAACACAGAAAGATCATCCATTATAAGGTTTAAATTCATGACGTGGCATTCCTTAAATAAAAACATGTCATACAGAAACAACAATGTAAAAGAAAATGTGATCTTTTGTACACTTCGCTATTGCAAAAAAGCAGTTTATGCAGCTACATTACATTAGACACATTAAAGCTTTGTTAAACATTCAGGATCATCAGTTTGAAATAATTCCCACCACTAAATGTAAGATTACTTCTTTCTAACTCAGAAATCAAATTAGCAACTGATTTAATCAACCATCATAATGTATCTACGTATTTGCGTTCTTTGCCCACACAACTTGCAAAGGCGATGCTGTTGATAAATGGCTGTAACAATTTAATTTGGCTCAAACATCCTTTGCTTTTATTTTCACTTAATTGGAGTAGAGATGAGCAAAACCCGCTAATTAAGGAAAAAAGGCAAAAAAAATTATTTCTTTCCTCATATATACACATTGTTTTACATAGTCTTGGAGAATATTATCAACATCAGATTGTGGTCTTGATGATGCAGACTTAAGATGTTTTCATGTAAAAATTGTAGTATTCATTATGTGTTGAGGCCACTTAACTCCGCAATCGTCCTTTCCAATCAACCAATCAAAGGATGTTCCTCAATGACACAAGGCAGCACTTTTTCTTGGTCACCTCCAGACAGACATTGTGCACAAACCTTAAAGTGGTGTTATGCAAGTTTAAAATCAGAAGCAACACAAAGCAGGTTAATTGAAGATCAACACAGTGTGACTTTAATGAGACCCTGTTGCCCATGGCCAGGCCCAGTTCAGTATGTATGGGACTTTCTCGTGAAGACTCCGCTTTCTTTGATCTTGTTTGCTTTTTCCACTGCTGGGACTGTCATTGTTGGTTTTAATTACTTCACCACTAAATGGTACGGATGAAAGATAGGTGTCTGTAATTAATACAATTTCCATAAATTTGAATCACTAACCAGTCTCATTAGCTCATGCCTTTTGTCTTGAGTGAAGTTCCTATGTCATCTTTTTCCAACTCTAACTATACAGAATAATATTACTTAGGGCAGGAAATCACTTGATATGCACCATATTTTCTGATAATCAACTTTCACTGTAGATAATTAAATGCAGCACATACTGTAGTCCTACTCCAATGATTGAGGTCAACCTGAAGAAAATTCCAATTGTTGTATTAAATCATCATAAAAGTCATAATTCTATTCAATTAGTCGTTTCAGAGGAACACAGGCATGTGGATTTTATTCAAGCTCAAATATGTAATCACACTGTTGAAGAACCCATCTTTGATCATGTGTAATCAGGATCAGGGCTGTGTGGTACATCCCTGGGCCACAAACTAAATGAGTTGCAATGCTGCTGGCACTAACTGGGTTGGATGGTAGTCAGCTTGGCAGTAAGAGAGCTGTGGTGTATTCACATGACAAGAAAAGGACAGTTACTCAGAGGGGTACTTCGAGTAGAAAACACCTGTTGTTTTGATTACTTCAAATATGTATGCATTGGAAAGCGTAGACACTGACTTCAATTCTGATCAGATATATGCTTTGAATTTGGTACTGACTGATGAAATTGTATTTATTTACCATTAAGGCAAATACAACAATCTTTCTGAACATTTTTTTAAATTTAAGATTACGTTTCCAGCAAAACTCTTGAAGGTAAAATTGAAAATACATACTTTTTTTTCAGGCTCACAACGCTACAAAAGGCAGTTTTTATTCAGTAATTCAATCATATTAATAATTCATCATGTTACAGCGTAAATAAATCACTACTTTAAATATGATAAAGACATTTTTTTGTTTACCTACAGAGTAAAAATGAAGCTACTCTCAATTATAGCAGACCAGGTCAGACATGGAAGCAAGTCTTTGTGACAGAGCTCTATAATCTTGTGGGGAACAGCCTATCATTACCAGGCTGTGTGGTAATAGACTGACATGGATGCTATGGGGAGCAATTGATTCCACACATCAATCAGTAGGGAAACTCATCTTAACGATTGCAAAGAAGTGGCTTGTTTGTCCTCAACATCACGATAAATACCAACATGGAAGCAGAGCACAATACCTGCAGCTGAATGAAGGGGTAGTTACCCAAGAAATTCATTAGTCTACTCCTACTTTGTCTTCCCTCTGATAATTTCTGGCATGTTTAATATCTGCAAATGTATACCGATGCTCTCCAGCTCAGATGAAATGGTGAAAAGTAATTGCCACTCAACAAACAAGTTCACAAGAGTGAACTCTGTTTTCCATTCAGACCATTAATCTTGCACATGATATCCAGTATTTGGATCGAGACGTTGGATTTAGCTATCCTTGTTAATGAATGATGCCACAGAGATTTTCGTTAATGGGAACAATTAAAGTGTCAAAGAGAATCATGTATTATTTTCAAAATGTGTTTCATGATATTGAATTTGTATCATCGGCCTTTTAAATGTACACAAATCCACAGTTTTCTTTATAAAAAAAAAAAAGAAAAAAAAAAAAAAAGGCATAGACCAGCATCACTCTCTTCCATCACAATTTCTCTGCTATGTCTTCATCTGTGGACATATGTGCCAGTTAGTATAAAAGACGCAGCTGGATGCTGAGAATATACTATCCTCCACTCTAAAAGGGAAGGGTCCCACCTGATTAAGAAGGGCAGGGGAAAGACTTTGGCAGGCCAATGGGAGAGGTCAAGGATAGACCAGCCTGTTTCACTCCCCCACCACATCACTTTTGTATGACAGCACCACCCTAAGGTTGAAGTTCATCGAGACTTTTCATGAACAGAGCGCTTAACGTCAAACACAAGATTAAAGCGGGGGTGTCGCATCTTGGCAGGACCAAATGAAAATATCAACTGCTAAGCCCCCCTCTGAAAAGCCAGGGGACAGGTATCTAATATTAGAGAGTAAGCCTAGTTAGCAAAGGCGGCCTGCTGCTTTCCACATTCTCAGTGGTGGTCAAAAGGCCAGGCTGGCTTTGGAATTGCTTTATTGGTGAAATATATTACAGTAGAGGCTGCAGAACTACCTTATTAAGAAGGCAGAGAAGAGATGCCCTCATGACATAAAGCAAGAACTGAGGACATTTCCATATCACTGAATAAAATACAATATACTATTCAAAAGTCAATCCAATAAAATGTTTGCATGAACAAACATTTACTCAAATGTTCATAAATTAGAAATAATACAAGAAAAACAAAATAATTTAATTGTAATGAAATCAACATAGCATCAAAATACTTTATAGTAAAAAGGAAATATTTAATGCAAATTTAACCAAGCATGCCCTGTGAGTATTTAGTATTAATAAATATTACTGTGTCGTTTAAAAAAAACATTTTTAAGTCATGAAACTGGTGTGAACCTTATTTGTAAACTACATTTTAGCAGTGATGCCAGAGCTCACAGTATATTAAGGATTTGAGGGAACACATTTTAGAGAGAAGCCATTTTGTAGTACACAAATGACTTGTTTTCTTCCCTCACAGTGTAGCAACAGAAGCTGGTGCTTCAGCTATTTAAGTGGCATGGAAGCATAAAAGAGGCTTATCTGCCCCTCTCATTTCTTCAGCCACACAATCAGATGACCTGAGGAGAGCTAAAGAGAAACAAAGACCATCTATGTATCTATCTATGTATCTATCTATCTATCTATCTATCTATCTATCTATCTATCTATCTATCTATCTATCTATCTATCTATCTATCTAACAGTTTAAAGTTGGTAAAGAACAGAATTATTTCCTCACATTACAAATAATAGGAGGCAAATTAATACACAGTAGTTTGACAACATAGTAACTATGTAAGTATGATGGTGTTAATATGTAAGTACTTATTTCTGCTGGTTTCTTTTTCATACTTTAACGCTGCTTTTAAAAATATGTTCTTTTTTAATTTAGCTGCTTTTTAAATGTATTTCAATAAAGAAAATTATATTGTAAACAATCAAAACTTGAGAAATTTTGAATTAAAAAGAATAAAATGTTTTTTTAAGGAAATTTAGAAGAAAGTCACTCGCACCACTCCTTTCTTTAGTTTGACATTGTAGGTAAATAAATGGCTTGAAGATATTTTTCCATATGATCCTTTGCAATGCCTAGTTTTTTCTGTAGCATAGCATAATTTATAATCAGAAACTCTAGTAAGACATGAAGCTGATCTCGAAGGCTTTTCTATAATCCCTCCCCTGGAAGTGGTCTTTACTGGAAGGCTAGTTTGTGATGGGCTCACCCAGTAGCACAATGTTGCGTTGGGATACAGCATTCAGCTTAAGCCAACTTATCAACTACATTCAAAGCACATCCATTGAGCTATGTGGGGAGACTTTTTGCAGATCTATTAAAAATACTCTTATCTGTATTTAGCATATGCTGTGTATGTCAGTGCTGGCAGCTTTAGTCGGATTTACACTCAAAACACCTCGAGCTATTCTTGAGCTGAAACTACTGATAACATTCTGAAACTTCTGCAGACAAGCAGGTTTTACAAATAGATAAATTCATTCAACATACTGTTGTATCATTTGCTTTACTTGTTGTCATTTTTGGTGCATAGTTTTTAAATACCATTTTGGCCCTTTTTTTTCAGCATTTGTTTCTTTCTTTTCCTTTAAGAAATAATTTCCACCTGCATATAAATAAAACCTGATTTCAACATTTAGCAGAACGAGGGTGTTTATTGCTTGACAGCAGCCTTCATCACACATACATTAAATAACATCTCACAATGTTGCCACAACATGGAAAATAATTTTCGTAAGGTCACATTTTTACTGTTGAAGAAGGGAAATGATCATATATGACATATTTTTCATTTAATTGCAATTTTGTTTCATAAAATTAATTTGAAAGAAAAAGTTCCCTGTATATAAAGCAAACAAGAAGGTCAGTATAAAAGATTTGTTGTTGCTAGTTAACAAGAACTTTTGGAATTCAGCAGCAAATAATGTGGAAATAATCCACGCGTGAGGCTTTCAGTGCATTTCAGTGGGAAGTCCTTCAGAGGAAACGCTGGAGCTGCAGAAAGGCTCACAGTCTGTCTTTCTTTCAGTTTTCTTTCTTTGCAACAGACAAGCCTTGTTTGTACTGCGGAGTAATTACTATTAGACAGAGGCAAGCTCATATTTACTTAAACTAAAATGTAATTAAAGCTAAATTAGTTAATATTTTGAAAAACACACATTTATTTTTGGGGCTTTCTCTTGTTGCATGAGGCATTTTAAAGAATCAAAAGAGATGGGGGGAGATTTTTTTCTACTCACAATATTAGCATGACTTATATGGGATATTTGTTGTTGTTCTGAAATTTGTTTTGCTTGAAGAATATTTTCTTCAATTGCAAGCAAACCTTTATTTAACTCTGCTCTCTGGGCTGTAGAGGTTTGGCCTTTGAAGCGATTGAGAAAGAGCACCGTTATTCATGCTGCATTCAATGCTTAGAACTGAGACTCCAAAAACAGCAGTATCCTCTCATACCTGTTGAGAACACTTTCATCCTTAATGGGCTCATTAGCCACATTGTTAATTGAGTGCTATTCAGGCCAACATCAAAGCTAATAATAATTGTTTACTTACTTCCTTACTTCGCCAAAATAGACCCAACTGTGGCATAATGCTGCTCTCTTAGAAGGTATATGTTTATAAAGGGACCTATGATTATGAATGGACTGAAATACAAACAACGAAAAACACTCTCATCACAAAAAGTCTCACTTCACCCTTCACACTCACCGTTCTGCTTTATTTGGGGAATGCACTGCTGCAATGTGGTTGAAAAAAAGCAACTTAAACTTTCCTTTCCCTAAAAACATGAGTGAATAATAATCCAATCAATTCAGAAATCGCAGCCTTTTGTGTTTAAACCTGTTTAAATCTATTATTTATTACCTAATGATATTAAATAAATCCTGACAAATTACATTAATGTTATGAAGGAAATTTAAAAAATACATGTAAAATATAGCAACAACTTATAATACTACTACTACTACTTCTACTACTACTATAATAATTATTATCATAATAATAATAATAATAATAATAATCATAATCTAAATTCATTTATATTTATATGTAAAGACATACATCTTATTTCCTGAGTTCTGGTCCTGTAACTTTTTTCCTCCCACACGCTGCTGCCACATTAGTGGATAATGGGATCCGAAAATGGAAGCTAACTCATTGGAATTAAATTTATCAGCATGTGCTCAGAGGTAATAAGCTGTCAGTTATAAAATGAAGATTTGTATTTAGATATATGATAGGAAGAAAAATGAATAGGCAAAATAAATGAAGCTGCTTTACAACTAAATTACTTATTTGGAGCCAACAGACCTCGAAGAGAATCATGATGATGACAATGATTATTGCAGATAATATTTTCCCTATGGAGGTGAAGATAGCAAATATGAAATAATTATGTAACGTGGGCCCACAAAGAGTTAACAGGAGGGAATATTTGCAGAAATGTTTTGATACCAAACCTTGAGGCATTATCACACATTATAATGTAGGAAATCTAATTAGGACTGAGGGGGGATGTTACCCCAAGATGCACTGATCAAAACCAGACTCTGTAACTGCTAACTGACACATGGAGCATTAATGCTTGTATACAGAAATATTTTGAACCACAAACATCTCCACTCATTTTAACCATCCTGACAATCAAGTCCTCATATTGTGCTAATCATTTAAATTGTGTAAATAAAAGCTACGGATAGAAAGTTTTGTTTGTAGCACTCTCATTTTAAATACAGTTACAACACAGCAGAGAAGCTGAATATCCATTTCAAGCTGAAAATTTCATCATAGCAGGATTTCTATTTTTAAAAGGGTTGAGCTGATGAAAGCTGGTCTAAGTTACACCCAAGCTTGGGGCTAAGGCAGCTGAATTTCAATTGATTAGGTACCCATGCATGATGAAAGTTTTTTTAAATGACACCATAGTCAAAACATTTCAAAGGAAACAATCCCTGCTGTATGCCAGGATACCGCAAATGTGCCAGAAACCACATGAGAGAATTAGATTAGAGGAAAGTGAACACAACTGGGCAAAACAGAAGCAAATTCAAACACATAAAATCTAACAATATATGACAGCAACTGTCTTATTATTGCTTATTTTCTTCTGGTTCCCCAATAACTAATTTGTAGTTTGTGTAATATGTCACTTTATTATTTTCAAGTGACTTGATGGCTGTGAGTTATTATTATTTACCTGTTTTTTGTATTAATGAAACAATTTCTGCAGGAACAAAGGCTTTTGGAACACTCTGTAACTCTGAGATGTATATGTGTGTTGACGAAATAAAACATACATGATGGCCAAGATTTAAAACAATTGTCAATAAAAATAAATGTACTTGAAGGTATAGAATTTAAGTGTAGAATATTTTGACAACTGCAAAACCTTTTTGTCTGCAGCAACGGTGCACAATTGATATAATCGGAAAGCTGCTGTAGGTTTTAATATATATCACATATTGAGAGAGAAAAAGATGGTAGATATGTTCTTTCATCTGAGAAGGTTGGTGTAAACAAGCAAAGAAAAGTGTATTAAAAATGTTGTGTCTATAGGGCTCATGTCTGACGCCTGTCAAATCATTAAAAAAAGAAGAGGTACTGTTATCAAATGCCTGGGATCAGCAATAGTGGTGGCACATCGCGGAGATGAGGTATGTCTTCCATGGGGGCAACTTGAGGCCCTTTTGTGAATTTATAGAGTACGATAAAATCAGCTTCATATTTCTCCACGAAATCGGCTGATGAAAGCAGCCTGAGAGAGAATTACATGGCAAGAGTTTTGTCACCAGACCCATAGGCTTTATAGGCTGGGAATTGAAAAGGTAATGAGAAAAGCCATGCTGCCGGTTGGCTGTGTTTAATAAGTCATCATGCCTCTATCTATTGTTAGTCACACGGACCCCACCAAGATTGTGTTTTCACCATACTTAATACTCTGCAGCCAGCAGGCATTTCAATGGATATAATATATCCAGCACGGTGGAGCAGGCTAGCAGCTTATAGCACAGACACCATTACACAGAGTCGTGTGATAACAGTGAACAAAGAACAAAGTCTAAAAAATGAGACTGTTCTCCAGTTGCCTCTCTTCTTGAAGTATATGTGATTGCAATTAAGATAGATGGCTTTACCAAAAGAAAAAAAAGAAAACTATTCTGGTACATGGTAATTATGTGCACAACTTACGAGTAAAATTGTCCCTCCCTGAGCATTGCCCACTACAAGTAATGTGTCCGTGCATGCGTGCAAACACCAGTATTCAGGCAGCAGTCGACAGCTAGATAAAGAGTGACGTAAACGCTGTGGTCCTCGAAGCACAGAGGATGATACTTGGCCGCCGTATTTTTCTCCTTTTTTAAAAAACAGTTCATCTTATATCCCATCAAACAAATTCCCGCCATCCCGGTGATCTCTTTATTCTTCTCACAGATTTTCTGTCTGTGAGTAGACTCGGCATAAAAAAAAGAAAAACAGCCTGAAGGAAAATTTAAATGTGAGCTGATGATGAATGGTTGAACTGATTTTCTGGCAAGAACTAAAGCTTTGTAACGACACTTGACACGTATTTGATGAAAGGGAGAATAAAACAACAAGAAAAAATGGAAAGGACTGCTTTTTTACAGTTTGTGTAATTACTGTATGACACATATAATGTGACATATCTTCTATTATGACAGCACAGTCCAGAGCTATCTTTTGTCTTTATGTCATTGCCTCTGGCTATGCATGAAAACAACACTATTACTACACTCAAACCTGGCCAGACTGTTTGTTGTACATTTGAAAACTTCCATCTACTAACACGAGCAGAGCTGTTTTAGAAGACAGGCTTGTCACATACTCTGATCAACAAGAGTCAGTCAGAGGGATTTCTGGACCATGTGGAGTTTTTAACATGGAAATTGGCTTTGAACCCTATCTGCACAGGTCGGCACATCTTTGGGCAAAGCTCTGTTACTGCTGACAGGGAAAATGAACCATCAATTCCTTATAATGTGGCCTGATTATTATCCTACTTACCCCCCTCAAATTCAAAAGTGCTGCACCCTATGAAATGAGGGAAGGCCTAATATCTTTTTTCAAATGACAGTCAAATAGAAGCACCACCAACACAGCAATTCCGAAGTAAGTAAAACCTATCAACAAACCACTTATAGAGCAGTGGTTTTACCAACACATTTGAACACATAACACAATATCCAATATATGAAGAACCATCATATCCATCTGATAATAACGGTCTAAATCTGAGACAAAATCTTGTATAAATTGTTAGGAGAGTAAAAGTGACTAACAAATAATAAAGGATGACATGACTATAAGTTAAATCTATAAAACTATAAAATCCTGGCACCATGAAGTTAATTAAAAAAAAATCTCCTACCTGTGTAGAAATGTTGACCCCAAAACAAATTAAGCAAAACAAAAAAAATATATATATATAAAAAAATAAAGATTTATATGTAATACACTGTGAAATGGAACTCTGACTGTGACACATGATACAAACCAGAGTTTGAATGTGTGAAGTGTGTTCAGCAACTTCGGGAAGGGATCTGTCAATGTCCAATCTGGGATGTCTTTATTTGACACAATTGGTTTTGTTAGGTTTCTTGAGTCAGTCCAGCCCGCTGGTGTCCCTTTCACCCCTAAAAGCAGCTGGGCCCTGACCCTTGCAGCACTGGTCCTCAGAGCTGAGCTCTTTTCAGCTCAGGCGTATAGGGAACCTCCCTGTTCCCTCCCACCAGCAACATCCCATTCAGTTGCAGAGATAACTTTATTCATCTTGTGCATCATTGTATCCAGTTGAATGCAGAAACTATGCAGACACTCGAGTGAATTGAACTAGCGTGCGTGCATGTGTTAAGGACAGGAAATAAGGGGAGGTGTTATGTCTTAATTTCTTCATTTTGACAGAAAATGTATGCATGCTTTCACTTTGAAAAACCACCTTGAGCCTTTTTCATTTCAGTGTGAGTACTTACCTAAAGTATGAAAATTGAGAAAAAGGTGTTATGATTACATGTTGGGGATTAAAATATTGTAATCGTGCCAGAGAAATTCAATACATTTTGACAATCACACCCATGTCTGCAGATAAATTCAGCACATTTCTGGTGTAAATTTACATGAAAGTGCTAAACAGCTCTTTTAAAAGAAAATTGGTAAATTCCCTGCTCTCCTTTTTCTGATTTAGCGATGGGCAGCTGGCAGGGACAGTTGAGCTTATTTTCACCTGCCTAACACCAAAATAGCACCAGGACCACCCTGCTCTTCTCTCATCATTCATATTCAAGCCAGGGCCTCTTGACAAGTCTGCTGATCTCACTCAATGTTTTGTGATTTGGACAATACGTTTTCACTGTGTGGGCAAAAATGCTGAGGCCATCACACTTCTTGAAGCCAGTCTTGTGAGGCTCAACTGAGGCAGAAGCTCTGAATTATTCCTTCACCGTGAGAGTTATGCTTGTCAGTCGATCCGTCTGATCCCAGATAAGTCGGCAGTCAGAGTATGGGATCCTGTGTTTCTATACTAATATGATCAAAACACTATTTCATATACAGCTCACACTGAAGCAGTAAAAGTAGTGTGAATGTACATGAACGTTTTTTTGTCATACAACCTACACTTCAATTTATGCATTATGTTGTACCTCCGACTTTTTGCTTTTTCATATTGATTATACATTCAAATTCATTCTAAAGCTGTTTATTTTCATGTTATGATTAGAATGTCAGCAATAACGTCAATGAATTCAAAGTATATTATACAATTGACATGATAGTGTAAATTATATTGAATATTGCTATGAAATGTTGCAAAATTGGGTTGTAAGACATATTGCAATGCTGAAATTGTAAAATGGACAGTCATATTAGGTTTAACATTACATCTAGTGGACACATGACATAGTCCTTTAACTTTTTAATAACATATGTGATTTAATTACATTTTCAGTCAATAAACAAATATAGGAAGCTTGCATCACAACTTATACAAATGTTTAAAACTTCTGTACCAAACACCACCTTTAAAGTGCGATTGTGGTTTTCTGCTACACAGAGCGCAATGATTCATAAAAATAGGATTCTTCATAAAGAGCGTAAATATTTGTGATGTGGCCATTGGTAAAAAATCCTTTTTTCAGGATTTTGATATCTAAAAGAGAGAGGTTTATACATTAGCGCTGTAGTTGCAAAACACTGTTGATATTCAAATGATTATTGTGCAAAATCTGGGATAAGCTTCTGTGTGAGAGCTCTTCTAAGTGCCTACAACTATTGCTAATTCCCCTCACCATTGTGGGCCTAACAAAGGGCTTAATCCCATTTCACTTTTGCAGAAGACTGGGGCTATTTTCCCTCTCATAAACCAACAACACTCCCCCTAGCCAGAGCTGAGAGGTTCTGAGAAAGGGGCCAGTGTGTGTATACTTCAAGGCTTTTTTGTCCAACTTGGCTAGTGCTCTGCATAAACTTTTAAGTGGTCCCAGTAGGCCTCAAACACCTTTTGGCAGAAAAAATAAGCTACCACAAACTGTAAAAAGGAAACCAAACACTCTCTT
This sequence comes from Cebidichthys violaceus, assembly GCF_023349555.1. Lineage (NCBI taxonomy): Eukaryota > Metazoa > Chordata > Actinopteri > Perciformes > Stichaeidae > Cebidichthys > Cebidichthys violaceus. The sequence continues at coordinate 10,659,531 of NW_027176483.1, forward strand.
AACCTGGACAATACAAAAGAAAATATATGAAGTCTTTTATAACTCAGATTGGGTCTGGACTGCAAAGAGTTAACATGTTTTTTTCATGTACTAGTAAAGGAACTTTCATTCTTCTGAAAGCAGCTCTCTTTCTCTGCATTGTAAATCCTTTAATACATTATTTATAACATGGTGGTCCACTATCAAAGCAAGTGAAGTAGGACAGGATTCAGTTCTTGTACTTTGTAGTTTAGCTTTAGCTTGCAGCGGAAAATAAAACCACTTCTCTGACTTTGACATAATATTTCCCTTTGTTATTCAGCCCACTTCATTTCTACCTTTCAAATTTATAGTTTAATTAAAACAAGTAACAGTTTCAGGGATTTCGTCCATTCAATTATAATGCCATCACAGAATCCCAACTACAAATGTAAATCCAGTGAATACATGTTTTAAACGATAAAAATAAAACAGGTGTGTCATTTAATTATAATGCACCAACCAACGATTATTAACTCTGCGACTGATTGGATTTCCTCTTAAAGGAATTATATTAAGGATGAATGTTAAATATTCCATGCATAAAGAATTTTTTATATTAAATTTAATTCAGTTAAGAACGGTATGAGCGGATATGTTACTTGAGTTCTTGAGTGTGTACGGAAATGATGAGGTTCCCTGGAACAGACAGCAACGCCACAAGCCCAGTTGTTCAGTGAGTAAGTGATGGCTTTATTCAGCTGCTGTGTCATGCGGTGCATGTGAACCAGCATGCAGAGCAGCATGTGGCCTGTGTTGGCTCATGTTAGGTGTGTAGTTAGAGGGTCTACTTGCACTTAAAAAGGAGGGGCACAGCAAATACAAATCAGCCAGGAATTTTCTTCAACAGCCAGACAAACCGTCCTCTTTTAATCTTAATCAATTAGACACCCATGAAGTGCAAACAAATCACAAACCTGTCAGTGTACACAATACAGTGTAAAGAATCTGCAAATTACATGCGGTGTGGACAAGCTGTACCCCTTCCTACAAAGCTTCTGGGTTGAATCCTCTAAAAAGCTTCACATCACCCAGATCATATTTGTGCCTTTGACTTACAGTGTAATAAAGAGGATCTCTTTTCTAAAATACCCACTGGAATCTAGAATTGTTAGCTTAATATCCACCGGGATCTACTGAGGTGAGTGTAGCCATTCACATACTATAGTCAGCCCAGGAAAAGGGATACGTCGGTGCTTGATGCTAATAGTTTGTAACATCCCAAGATAGCAACATTTATCTCTGGCAAACCTGGCCTAATGATATTTGCCTTGCTCAAGTTGACAGAGAAAAAAAACTATGTTAAAGTATTATTGAATCTTTACACATGCATACAAGGAGTCATGTATCAAATTCTACCAACTCTCACTGTATCAGAGAGGACCACCTTTATTGGGGTGAGGTTGGGGGAGGGAATTACTTGGCTTTAAAATGAATATTAATGAAACAACATTTTAAAAATGAAACAAAAAACAAAACATAGATTTGCTTGCTAAATATAAACAAATTATATATCAAACTATATGTTTCATAGTAGTGCTATACAAAATAGAAACTGTTAAAGTGTAATGCTTACATTGCAAATTCTGCAACACGTTACTTATATACAAAAGCAGTCTACAAGCAACAGCTGTCGAATTGATATATATTTTCATGACCAATAATGCTCAAAACCTAAAATCTCAAATTGAAGTATTATAAAAAGCAGAGAACATACAAATGATGTCTATATGAAACTGCAACTAATCTGATTCAAATCTAGTATATTTAGCTCCTCTCAACTGCAACATAATCCTATTTGCTGTATATGAAAAACAATGGACACAGTGGTGATACAGCGTTAAAAACACTATGGTCCAAATGTGGGAATATCAGAAAGTGATGACCATAACTATGTGTTAATGTTGCAGAGCCTTAAAACGTTACTTCATTTGCCAAGACCACTGTCTTTGCATGACCTAAACCAAGTAGCTTTAGTTGCCTAAACCTAACCAAACCCAACCACACTGATTTGTCATGAGCAGATATTATAGAAATATTTTCAAAAACGTTGGCGGTGAACAACTGTTGTCATGGAACGTAATCTACATTTTTCAGAAATCGTCCAGTATCAGCGGCCTGTCTGGTGAGTGGGTTGTGTGAAAATGATCTTTGCAACCAACATGTTGTGAGTTTCCCCACAGAAAATGTCCTGGCGGAAGAATCTGGCAGTAGAATCGTCTTCAGGGTGTCCCAATTCACTTTACCAATATCTATTCATCTGAATACTGTCTGTTACTCTGCAAACTCATTCATCTGGCTTTGAATGTAGTGAACCCACTAAGATACTGATAAACACTGTGTAAGCTTTTAGTAAAGTTGTAGTGGACACATTTTTTGGTGTCAACTATTTCTGATCCTCTTCTGGCTACAGAACAATTATGTTTCATTAAGGAGTTTCATGAGATTGAAAGTGTGGCACTTGTCTTGAAAGTTAGAAATTATAAAATATAGTTTTTAAAGTTTCTTAGAGACGACCTCCATTTTTTTTCAGAAAGCTGTATTAGTGAATGATACAAATTATACCACTTTTTACAGTCAAAAGATAAAAACTGTGAAGTCACTAATACCAACACAAACGAGTCACTAATGTAAAGATATGATCCCTCACCAGAATCCCGCCTATAAACATGGCCAAGTGTGTTTGTTGAAATGTGCACAACCAAGTACTGTGGTAAGGAACTTAACTTGATTATCTGCTTGTATGTATTGTATATGTTTGTATTTTGGGGTTATTGTTATTATCACTGTTTTAGGATAGTTGTGACATCTGTGACCAGTGCTGAGTTTGGGTAGCCTACATCAGGGAAATCTCACGTAACTGTAACATCATCTAATTAATTGAGTAACAACTAATACACTGATGATGACTTGATGTCAAACTGTTTGTTTTTCATCTGCCAATATGAAATTGACTATTAAAAAGATTTTTTTTTTGGTCAAGACAGTTGTGATATCAGAAAACATAAAACAAAACCAAAAATTCAAACTGAAGGTGTGGGCGGTGAATGCTACATAACAATAACCATGTGCTTTTAGTTACTAAGCTCAAACTCAAACTCAAATCATATTTCAGATTATTCTATACGTTTTTTTACATAACTGCAAATTCGTTAAACAACCGATTGATTAAGTCTAGCAATAGTTTCCAAAAATTTTTATATATTTTTTTTAAATTCTTACTACACCCTTACAGCAAATGCTCTGATTAAAAAAAGAGAAAAAAATCTGATGTGTCCCAGGACTGTAGTAAGCCCGTCCAATCATTTAATTCAACCACAATTTAATGATTGGACGAGCTTCCTGCCTACCTACCTGCCTGCCTGACTGTGGGTATAAGCCTTCCACTATCTCCGCTTTCTTTTTTGCAAGGACACCATCACTGCACCCTGTGCTTAGGACTGCCAAAGACGATTATGACTGATTTCGAGATATATAAACAAGCCAGAGTGCTTGTTCCCCTTTACTAGAATAGTAATGGGTATGGCCAGAATTTTCTGTTGTGCTGACACAGCACTGTTGAGTGACTCACATGCCTAACAACACTAACGACTCAGTTTAAGTTTTGCCTGGAACACCAACACCAGACTCCTGGACAAGACTGCTGTGTTTGTTTGACCCATCCATCACCGCTTCCACCTGCCTTGAGCAGACCCCACACACTGTATACTGCGCCTCTTGCTCTACTGTCCACTATTGGCACGGGAGGGTTTGCGTTGGAGTTAGTTGAAAGCTTAGTGCATGACATACAATTGCTAAAGAGGGCATCCATGAGTCAATATCAAATGCCGAGGGGCACTGACCAAGCGGCGGTATTTGATGAGTTGGGATCGAGAATGGGTTGCTAGGGTGCACTGACATGTCCTGGAGTAAGAACATACAAACAATAAAAAACAGAAATGTCGCGCTTGGGTTAATCTGCTCTTACAATCATGTGCAGGAATAGTAAAGTACGTCATAAAAACTATGACAAAAAAAATCACAGTATAGTAGACCATACAAGATGTATTCTAAAGAAATATAGTATGCCAAAAAATGTCAAAAGAATGTCCAGTATAGTATGTCATAAAAACGTGATATAAAAGATATTATAAAAATGAATGCCATTAAAGATCATAGTACAGTATGACATAAAAAATGCATTAAAAAATCATGTACTATGCCATACAAAAAGTCATAGTATAGTACGCAAAAAAGTCTGTTATAAAAAAGTCATAGTATAGTATGTTATTAAAATGCAATAGTATACTATGTAAAAAAACCCTCATAGAATAGTATGTGGAAAAAGTCAGAGCATTGTATATCAAAATATGGAGTATGGAGAAAAGAGTCATACAAAACTAACAGTATAGTATATGTCAAAAAACGTTCTGAAAAAAGTCATAGTACAGTATGTCAATAAAACTCATAAAACTCACAATACAGTATTTTTTTAAAAAGTCATTGTAAAGTATGCCGTAAAATGTCATGAAAAAGTCATAGTGTATTATAGGGGTATTCAATTAAAATTCACTGAAGGTCTATTTAGAGAGAATTTCCTCACGCAAAGGTCCGGAACATCACAGTAATGACTAACTTGCGCTATGATTTAGTCAACAACTGACTGTAAGATGAACTAAAGAAACTTCAATTGAATAATATCTCAACAATATTTATTGTCAGTTTTAAAATTGAACTGGATGAATTATAATACATACATACATATACAGTACATACTCTAATAATATACCAAAAATATTCTCTCATTTCAAGTAAAATAAGGATTAAAAATTAAAAAACTGAATTGACCTGCAGCTTTAAATTTAGTTCATTCAGGTGTAAAGTGATGTCAACCAAAACTTCCACGATATTATATTCTTATCTTCTAAAAAGAGAAATTTGTGTGCATGGACTTTATCTGTGGTTATTAAACCACTTGTTTCAGCTCTATTCCTCTCTGTTAACATCATTGTTGGACAATGAATTACTGTATTAGGATTCTGATCATATTGAGTGTGTAAGTTTGCTCAAAAGAGTTGTTCTTTGTCACGTAGCACCGCTTCACATTGCCACTTTTACAGTATGAGAACATACAGTATGAGACATACTGATTTTGAACCGCCCGTGGGAAGAATTAACCTATATGAGTCTGTTCATTCTTGGTTATAATATAATATGTTATAATAATGTGACGCACAAAATTTCATGAAAAAGTCCTAAAATACTTTTTAAAACCCAAGCTGTCTTGTGGAGATCAGGGCCGCCTTTCAATCAGAGGGTCGGCGGTTCAATCTCCGGCTCCTGCTCCGCTAGTCTCATGTCAATGTGTCCTTGAGCAAGACACTTAACCCCAAAATTGCTCCCTACGGTGCATAGATAGATACTGAATTGTAAGTTGCTTTGTATAAAAGCGTCTGCTAAATGACTGTAATGTAATGTAATGTAACATTGTATATTGTTGTGTTGCATCATTAATGTACAGTGAGAGCTCTCTTGTATTGATGAGGATCTGTGTGTCTAACAGATGACAGTTCCAGTGCGCTTGGTTGACCTCCAATGACAAGGCCGCTGCAGCTTGGCTGATCCACAGGCCAACCGTTGTCAACGCCGATGCAACGGTCAATGCTGGCAGCAAAGCTTCGTTCCTCCTTGCATCTCCAAACTTTGTGAAAATCTGTGAATGATGTTTTAAAAGAAGTGAATTGAAAACCTTTGCTTGTTTAAAACTACTGCTAGCTTTGGCGTTAGTGCTGACATTCCCACTTGCTTAGACAATCTACCCTTGTTTTAGTCAAAGGTAAACTTGAGCATTAGAGTAAACTTTTGTTTGTTTGTTTGTTTGTATAGTTGTAAGTAACTCGGACACTATAGAGCACTATAGGGCAGTAAAGGTGAATCGCCATCATAGTTTAAACACAGTTTTCTCCTGTTAATGTTTAGTTTTGGGAATATGGCAAAGAAAATGTCTTTTTGTTTCTTTTTTTTTTGTTCGCTAAGGTTTAAGCGGATTTTTGGAATGAACAAAATTTGTGTTTTCATTGCTTTGGACTTCAAAGTCACTGTGTCACTGATTGCAGCAATAAATGACTCATTGTTGCATTCATATAAGCGGAGTCTCTTGTCCCTATGTTGCACTCTGAAACCCTAGTTTGGAGTATGCCATAAAAATTACATTATAAAAGGCATAGTAAATTGTGTCATGAAAATAGTTAATTAAAAGTAATTTTAATAGACCATAAAAATGTAATAAAAAGTGTCATAGTATAGTAATATAGCAATTAAAACATTTTTATAAAAAAGACAGTGTAGTATTTAAAAAAATACTATGTCATTAAAAATATTATGCAAAATTCACCCTATAATATGACATTAAAACAATCTTGAAAGGTAATAGGGTAGTAAGTCAGTGAAAATTTAAATAAAAGTCATAGCACAGTATGTAATTAAAAAGTCATAGTATAAGATGTCATAGAAATAAAAGTCAAAGTAAACCCTTGTAATGTCCTCCCGATTGCCATACACCTTTTGTCCTCTGGGGTAAAAAATGACTCCACTCGTTTGACTGTTATTTAAAGCGTATAGTATAAATTGTCAATCAATTCTTTTTTACACCTTTAGTCTTACTTCAGTCCAACCCATTACCACATCATTTTTCCCCTTGTTTTGGAATTTAGGGCCAATAGACCTTGTTTACATAAAAGTATACCCTGTTATTGAGGGAAAATAAATGAAAAAATTAATTATTTTGACTTTATATTATTTTGACTATTTGACTTATCACAGAGAGGTATATATAAAAATGTATTGAGGATGCTGTTTTTGATTAATTTGAATTTTTCTAATGGCAGCACATAATCACACCTGTTGTCCTTTGGGGTCAAAATTGACCCCGTCTGGTTTGACTGTTTATAAAGCATAAAGTATAAATTATCACCCACCTCTGTGTTTCAACTCTTTAGTCAACTTTATTCCAACTCATTACTTACATATAAAACATGTCAACATTAATTTCTGAAACATTTAACCCTCCAGTTACCTTCAAATTTACAAACATCTTTTATCCTGGGGTCAATTTGACCCCAGCAATGTGAACCTCCAGAAAATTATATTATATAATTCAAATTGCTACCCAAGTTTATGTGTCAGGTGGTTTTTGTTGACTACCTAAACAGCCCTTTAAATAAAACAACCCCTCCACCACCCAACCCCTTATACATCCAGAATACCTGTTACACGACTATGGAGAAATATGCAGATCACCATAAAATCTCACTGATTGACCTAAAATTGGAAAGAGATAATATGTGGGTCTTTTAATGACTTTACTTATCACATTACATATCAACATGTTGAGTTTATGTTTACCCAGTTGTCCCCATTAAATTAGGAAAAGTCATTAAATATGAAGCAAAGAAAATTATGTCTCATTTATTTAGAGACGTTAAACATTGAATAGGGTCAAATTAGACCCAGGACATTACAAGGGTAAAGTATATTGAACAAAAGTCATAAAATAAAGTCATGGTATAGTATGTAAAAAAAAAAATATCATAAAAAAGTCTGTATAGTATGCCGAAAAGTCATAAAAGTCATCGTATAATATGTTTTAGAAAATTTTTCATGAAATAGTCATCGTATAGTATGACCAAAAAAAGTCACAATATTGTATGTTGAAAAAAATCATAGTAGAGTATGTCAAACAGTTTTAAAAAAGTCATTGTATAATACGTTGAAAATTGTCACAAAAAAGGAATTGTATAGTATGTTGATCAAAGTTATAAAAGGTCATAGTATAGTATTGAAAAAAGTCATAGTATAGTATGTCTAAAAAAATCACAGTGTACACAGTAATGTCCAAAAAAGTCATAGTATAGTCGGTTGAAAAAAGTCATAGTAGATAATTATTGAACAATTTAAAAAAAGTAATTGTATAGTACGTCGAAAGAAGTTGAAAACGAAAATTATATAGTATGTTGATGAAAGTCATAGTATAGTATAGTATTGAAAAAGTCATAAAAAAGTCAGTATAGTATTTTTTTTAAAAGGTCATAGTACAGTATGCCGACAAATGTCATAGTATAGTATGCCAAAAGAAAGTTATAGTATGCTGAAAAATGTCAGAGTAAAGTCATAGTATAGTATGTTAAAAAACTCATAGTAAAGTATGTCAAAAATATTTAAATAATAGTATAGTATGTAAAAAAGTCATAGTATAGTACGTCGGAAAAAGTCATAAAAAGTCAGAGTCAACAGTATAAAAAAGGAATTGTATAGTATGTTGATCAAAGTCATAAAAAGTCATAGTATAGTATTGAAAAAAGTCATAAAGAAGTCATATTAATTTGTAAAAATTTTTTTTTTAAAAAGTCATAGTATAGTATGTCAAACAGTTTAAAAAAAGTATTTGTATGGTACGAAAAAAAATATTTTAACTTGCAGTAGTCAATATTATTGCTTTGGCTAATTTTTTTTTAAACAGTCTTAACATTCTTAAAAATATAAGTGCAACTGTTGCAATTGTTTCATGGGACATAACACTATTGCATGTCTGTAAAAGTTAGTAACTCACACAAAACATTCCATTGATGCTTCAAATCCTAGTTACTGTCAGTAAATGTGTCAGTGCCATCAATTGAAAAGTTGTTTTGTCATGTAGTTAGCCATACTGGTCAACATGTTTAGATGTTTTTCCATCATTGCAGTCAATGTTTGTGTTGCTTCACTTTTTTTGTTTTACTCTGACTGCTTACTGTACTATACAAGAATGTCAGTTTTGTCTTGACGCATGCTATTGTGTATTGCACTGTGCTTTTTAGATCCCATTTTCAACAGTAGGTAGAAGTTTATTGAGAAAAATCAATACTGTACAATACACAGAAAATACAATTGCATGCACATTTGTATGTATACAGTGAATGTATTTGTGTAGCAATATGTTACACAAACTGTAAACAGAAAAGTCACATTTGATCTTTCATCTAAAGTCAGACAGTGAACACAAAATGTGCTACAAAATCACATCCAAGCCAAACAAACCCCTGATGAAAGCTAAACATGCAGTAATTCAGTAAAAACTAAAACAAATTCTACCTTCTCATGGTACGTAACACCATGTCATAGATAATTATGAAATACACACGTATGTCTGACAGAGTTTGATAATTGAATGGATCATTTTGATTGATGGCTCAACAATGAAAGGACGTTCAGAAGTTATAAAGAACATGACAATTTAACTGAGAATTACGTATCAATAACTTCTTAAACTATATGTTAAACTCACCATGCTGAACTATTTACAAATCTACAGATATAGAAATATATGCAACAAGTATGTTGTACATCTTTGATAATTTATAGATCGCAGATTATTGCAGAACATTGGCAGGACTACTAATCATTTGTATCATGCATTGTTTGAGAATTAGGGCAGAAGTAAAGGATAGAATTTTTTTTTTATCTTAGCCTTTGTGGTATTGTATAAATATTAATATGTCCAATAAATTGTGCAATACAATAGAATCTCTTAGCCCCAGTAGCGTATTTGTCTTATTAAAGTCTTAACTGGTGTGATAAATTGTAACATCCAGGTGTTCATTAAATAAAATCTCTTATCAGGTGTTCACTTGTGGAGAAATTAAGCAGTAGTTTGGTAAAGAACATTTTCACCTCAGAGTTTAATTAATATTAAAGAAGTGGCAAAACAATAGCCCCACTGCATTTGAAATCTTAACCCTAGGTGCCCTCATTTGGAGTGCCTGGCATATCTCCATGCTGCACCAGTCTAATCTATGGCATGTCAACGTGACCAGGTGAAAAGTGGCGTTAATTCTATATTGGAGCTGGGCATGTGTTGAGAGCAGCAGAGACAGGTAGAGCATGTCATGGGAGTAAGCGTGTGACCTGACAGGGATTGGCAGGCAGGGTGTTAATTGGATAGGTGCGCCAGCCCATTTGTGTTGGCCATCCCATCACAGAAGACATTGTACCGAGTTCTTGACTCCCAAGACAAGCTGCTGTGCTCTTCGTAGACATGCTCTGAATATAGCCAATGAAATTATTTGTTTCTCAATAGCCACGTGACTTTCCCCAGACACAAAGACAGGGGGATGGGAAAGACAATGCGTCACAAGGTAGAGCCTGTCCAGGCTAAAATGGAGGTTATTTGGACTGGTAAGAATTCAGTGTGTTTATAATACTGTATCAACAAGAAAACATTTTTTATGAAGTGAGTTCTAGCAGCTGGACCCAAGTAGGATTCAAAGTTAGGACACAAAGTCAAAGATGTTCTAAAGGTACAGATTTGTTCAGTTAGATCTGAAGTTTATCAGCTATTATAGGAAGAGACAAATTTCCATAGCTGTCATGCCCTTTAGTTGTCTTGGTGGCGTGATTGACCCAAAGCAAATTTTGTTAATTTGCATTTGTTTGGTGTTTTAACCTAAATTTTGAACCACTGTGCTGAATATGACCTGCACATCAGAATCAGAATTAGCTTTATTGGCCCTGTATGCGTACGCATACAAGGAATTTGACTCTGGTTGCTCTCAACATACATACACAGAAATGACAAATAAACAACAAAAATAAAAATAAAAACAAGGACAACAAAGTACAACAGATATAAACATGTATGCAGAAGCTTTAAAAGGCTATGGTTGTAATACATTTACTTTGTATCACTGTCTTGAGTCAAATGTGTCATGTCTCGTGTCAGTAAACTGGTTTAAGCCAATCAAGATACTTTCCCTTTGTGATAATTCAGTCTATAGGTGAGTAACTATCTCTGTAACTATTCATGGCATCATATAGCTGAACAGAGTATAGAAGAAGCTAAGCTCCTAAACTTGTGTCAATGACACAAAATGTCTTAAGGTTACTAGTGATGGGCTGAAGCTTGACTCTGAATATTGACACTGGCACTTTTCACAGCCATTTCTATCGTAAGTTGAAGTTTTGTTGCTGGTTATTTGAGTAACTAGCTCTGTGATCCTGTTGGCTTTGTAACTACAACGGGGGAATGAATTATGTCAAAAAGAGTCCCAGACAAGCCTGGTCTGACGATATCATTTTAATTGGCATTTCCACATGTTGCTTGAGACAACCAGATGTCAAAACTATCTTTGTACAATCTTTGCACTCTTCTAAAGCATCATGCCAGTACTTTTTTTTACTTTGAAGTCATTCTTTCTATGTAACTGAGAAAACTGATGGAAAATGTTTGATCCTAAATTGTGCTTTGCACACTGGCTACAAACACTTTCCATTCTCCTGTTTGATGGGCAAACATGTTTGAAATTATAAATGCGAGTGATCACCGTCAGTATTCACAGATTGCATTTGTTAACCATGATTCATATTGATTGATAATGTCATATCATTACTATGAAAAACTAGTGTTGAAATTGATTAAAGCTATAAGTATGCTGTACATATAATAAAGTAACAATTTAAAGACAAGTCTTATCCAAAAATGATGTCAATGATATTCTTGGTCATAAAATGAGTACTTTTGCAGACGTTTCTGTCATTTTCTCATGAATTGATATGTTGACGATGAAGTAGCAGTTCAAATAGAGGTTCTGCTTTCACATAACTATCTTACTTCCTTAAATATCAGGGAACTCATCTGACAAAAATCAGGCTCTAATTCTACTGGATGACGTTAAGATTCTTTGGATAAACACAGTTGATCTTGTTTTCAACATGACCTCCTTAACAAAATGTACATTGTGGGAAGAGTGACTTTAAGACTGTACTAGTGGTGTGGATATGTTCTCAGAGAGAAAATGTGTGAAGAATTATGACTTTTTTTCCATCCCCCGTTCAAACTACAAAGCAAAAGGTTATCGCGTCTTTGCTGTTTTAGCCCCAACCCTCTAGAATCGTCTTCCCCATTCTATCAGATTTGCTGAATCTTTGGACTATTTTAAGCAGCTTCGGAAAACTCATATTTATAGATTGCTGCAGGAATGAGTCCTTAAACCAGGATATGCGTTAGCTGTATTATTAACGCTGTATTTACTCAATAAATGACTAACACAATATTTTCCGGAGTTAAGTTTTTTCTCTATGTTAGTATAGTAGTAGGTATTAAAGTAGGGACTCATAAAGGCATTAAGGACTTGGATAGGAGTAAATGATTGCTCCCTCAATGTTTAAGCAAATGCAAAATGAAAACACGGGTAGAGAGTGTTGTTCATTTTGAATATTAAAAAACTAACTGCATTGTGCGTACAAATGCACAATTGCACATTGCTATGCAATATGAACCAGGGTTTTCAGCTTTTATTTGAATATGAATGTTTTTCTAACACAGCAAAGGGTATGGACAACCTTCAATTTAACCTTAGCCATTGTGTTCGATGCAGACTAGCCTTTCTATTGTTAAAGATGCTGCATCTTATTTTTAATAAGCAAAAGGATTAAATTAAACCCCATGCAATCCAAATGAAATGGGGATTTTTGGAAGCATTCAAACAAAATGTGTCTGGAAAAGATAATTTCACTTAATGGAGGCATTTAAAGAAGTTGGCTGATGCTTCTGCTACAACTTGGATTATATCATGTGTTTTCTTTCCCTTTCTGCCGTTAAGGGGGAAACTCAAGATTAACATGAATGTTAGCACAGCTTCTACATTAATGATTTCATTTTTTGGTGTGGGGGGCAGGAAAAGAGAGAAATGGTATGACATGCAGCAAACGGGGTCCGGGAATCGAACTGTGGACTCGATGCTCAGGGCCTTTTGAGCGCATGTGGTACGGGCCACTCGGCTATCAGGTCGTCCCTCAATTTCATAATTTTGATAGACACAGTAAATAGTCAGGTTTTTATTAAATCTGAGAGGTATATGATATTGACAGCAAATATAATTGTTATTGTGATAATTACTTTCATAATAATACTGCATAATAACATTATAATTTCTGTCATTTAATCTTATTTGGCTCTCTTTCCATTCCTCTTCCTGTCACTCTATAGAGTTCCTTCAGTCTGAGGCTGGGGCTGGTGTGAGCTGTCAGATTTGCGGGTGATATCTCAATTAAGCAAAATAGGAAAATCTATTGTTTATGGGGGTGTGAAAGGGTATTTCCAAGCCGCAGGCTTTAAAATGGGAACAAGAATGTGTTCGGTCAGCCTGAACAGCGCAGGAGGATTTTGGGGAGGACTCCTCCTTTGTCACACATGCAGCATAGACATAATGAATTATATTATAATTACAAAGCACAGTCTGTAGAAGTGGACAATATAGATATTTGGCCAGGGGGTGGAGTGTGCTGCTCCATAGAGACTGGGCCACTCCAGACTGCATTTCTATTCAGATCACTCTAACTTAGACAAATCTCAATATGAATGAATGGGGCTTTGTTTGGAAAATAAAAATGTTTGAACAAGGACGCATCATCGTCTCATATGCTAAGGGTACATAAGCAATTTTACATATCTAGAAGAGACATTTAGCTGTCAATGTTTTACTTTTTTGACTTTGTCAAAAAGTACTCACTATGTATTCAATTATAATAAATCCAAAATACCAAACAAAAAATGCAAGCATGTACAATACTCATTCAATCACTACATGTTTGTAGGCAGGAGTATGTTACACCAGATAACAGTGGTTTATCTGGAAGAGGGTGCTATGTGTGTGGTGATGGTGGAGGCAGTGTATATTGTGGAGGGATTGGGCAAAGCAGAGAAGCAGAGCGGAGTGAAGCTGGCAGTGACTGAGAAGATGAGGATTTGACGGCAAGGTGACAAAGAGTTCAAACAAAATGAGGCTTGTAGATTAGCAGCACTCCCCTATGTGACAGGTGTCATCTCTTGGGGCAGTCTGTCACTCTGCCTGCTGCCACTCTTTATATAATATGAGGAGAGACACAGAGAGATAGGAGGAGAGGCAGCACACACTTGCACCTCACAAAGCACAGCCTAGCCTTCTCTACCTGCCAGTAACCAAGATTAAAGCCCAAGTGGCAGAGAAAGAGCGGGGGACCAGAAGTCAAGTAAATATTTATTTACCTTGCTGGTGATTTTGTTTTAACGATTTCATCATAACCAGAAACTTCACAATAAAAGTCAATGTAAAATCACTTAGCAAGGGGCATTACATTATAATAGAGAAACACCAAAGTCCATGATCACTCTTTGACATCGCAGTTTGAGAGTATGTCATTCAGTCAATTAAAATTGCTTTACATGCTTTTGCCCTTATGTCTGTGTCACATTAATCAATCACTGTCCTATCCCTGGCCATTGTTGGAAATCAATGAGTAGGGATGTTTTGAGGTAGTTTTTATATAATTTTTGTATTAATGCAATGAAATGCTTTCCTGACAAAGTATTTATATTTAATTAGCTGAATTTACCAAAAACAGATTTTACCATCTGATTTATTTTATCCATATATACATATAAAATATATATATATATATATATATATATATATATATATATATAATATATATATATATATATATATATATATATATATATATATATATATATATATATATATATATAAAATATATATATATATATATATATATATAAAATATATATATATATATATATAAAATATATATATATATATATATATATATATATATATATATATATATATATATATATATATATATATAAGGTTAAAGGCTATACTTACCAGTAAACATTTACTGCCACACAGGAGAGATAACCCAGGGAGAGAGAGCGAGAGAGAGACAGTCTTTTGTAAAGAGTCGGTGAGTTTTGCCCACACTCTTAACAAGTCTGTGATACAGGAAGGTATTAACTAAAGCTCGGAGGGAGCCAGCTCACATCATCTTGCTGACATGCAGGCTGAGACCTGCTGGTCTCTGCCCAGGACTCCAGCCATCTGCTCCACAGATTGCACTGAAACACACACAGCAAGTGCTGCTGCCGCCCCTCTGGGTGAGAGAGTCACCAGAGGGTCAGCTACCTCTTCAGGACTTTCTCCCTTATATGTTTTGACTGCTCTTACTTACTTATGATGATTAGGGTCACCAAGCAACCCGACTAATAATCTCATAATCTGAACTGAGTGACGAACTGAGGATCTACAGTATGTCTAACAGGCAGCGTGAGAGACTGCACAAAGAGAGGGAATGAGAAAAGAAGAAAATAGCAGGAGAAGTATACTGATGTTTGCCTTTGACAGATGAGGGATGCCCCCTGTTGACTTTGTCAGGGAAGCTAGAACCAGGGGTAGAGAGAGCAAAACCAGAGAGCAGCGGTGATTGCAAATTGTGAAGAAAAATAACCAGAGTGACAGCATTCTTACAACCACAATGGTAGGAAAGGGGTCCCTGAGATTATATGGACAAAGAAAAGACTCGGACTAAAAATTCAGATGGCCAATACACATTAAGGTTTTAAAATATTCATTGCACAGGTTGGAAGGGATAGAAGGTTATGCGAGTATTTGGCGTCCTCCCGAATGAAAAACTCTCTCTGAATAACAATCAGGTTGCATAGCATGAGACGTATAATGAAAACGAAGATGAGTGGTAGCTGGTTATAGCTACATAGGGCAATTTTCTGTAGCCCGGAAAAGAATAAAATATAAATGTATTGACCCAACAATTCTCAGTTAGAAACAAAATAATTTAAGCATTTTTGGGATTCTCTTTAATTCAGAAATGTTTTTTGCTTAAATTAATTTCCTGATAAAACAATTTCACACACTTGCAGCATGACGGCATCTGTGCCCTGCACATTGAAAAACAAGTCATATGCCTCGCAGTGCCTCTCTGGTCTGTGAACCAGTGTCCGTTGGGGAAATCAACCACCCTGGGCACAGTTGTGCTGGAGTGAGTAATGAGGCAGGCTTTCCACGATGGCTGATAGAGGCTCCCATTAACAGCCATGCTTCAGGGTATTCTCTGTCTCTGTGTTGTGGAATGGAAATGAGATCTGATAGAGCCATGTATAATTTGTTGTCATATCAAAGTGACACTTATTAGCTTTATTTCCTTATCATTGTTACATCTACAGTACCTCTGGGTAAATATTTTAGTAGATCAGACTGCTGCTAGCATGCTTTTGTTATGTGCCTTCAAGTATAGAAGTAGTCAGTATAAGTTTAATTTATTGCAATTCTGTAACAACTGGTTAAAGAGATGCGTGTCTTCTGTTGATGTGCTTTCAAACTGAATACAATGAAGTACTTTACCCCATAAATAGATTTTTTGAAAGCTCATATCCAACGTCTCTGTTGGCTCTAAAGGAATAGTTTGGGCATTTTCATCCTTCTGAGAGCAAACATCGCTGTCATTTTTCTTATACGTGTGTCATTTTTTTTCATGGCTAAGGTTGATAATCTTATTAGGAATATCATCCTGCAGTATGTAAAAGTGTTGTTGATGTATTGTATTCATCAGTCTGCATTCTCACACATACACGTTTGCCTGTGCAGAAAGACACACCAGCAAACACACATTTTTCCATTAATCTCACAGCTATCCTGAAGTGGATTATTTTGAATTTATCCAACAGCCCTCTTCATATCTGTGTGACTTTGAATTGGGATATTGGGAGATGGACCGCTATCAGAGCAGAATTATTTTCCCAACTCCAACAGAGGACTGAGCATTGGAGGGCTATATTTTGCCATTGCATCTATAGATGTGCAGCATTATAACTCATGAGTGGCACCTCATTTCACACAGCCTAATGGCTTGACACTGAGATCACACTGGGGATCCAGGCAGGGGAGCTTCCCTTCATTTTTTTGGTCCAAGTTTTATGAGACACAAGGATTAGGGTTGATTGAAAGTCACAGTGAGCTGCTGCACAGCAGTACGTATACGATTTTGAACTTTCCTTATTGATAACTTAATTCTATTAATGATACACAGGCTGCCAATGTTATATCACTTTGATTTATGTTTTTTCTTTTTTTTTACAAATTCTGCAGGCTCAATTTGCTGTGCTGAATAAAAATCTGACAAGTCAAAGATAAGTTCAGATGTGGGTCTTTATATTTCCACCCCCCAAAAAAATCACCCCAGACTGCAGCAGCTGTGTGATATTTAACTGATTTAGATAGAGCGAAGCAGTCTCTGAGGCACAGTCTACTCTTCAGTGAACTTATCTTACCCGCCTGGATGTGACAGACAGCGTGGCCCTCCAGCTTAGTTGTCATACAACGGCGACCAGTCAGAGCTCGTCAGGTTGCATGATTGTATAATTGTGTTGTGACACCTTGAACCTGCCGGTGGTATATAACCATGCTCATTTTCTGATAGCACACCGTGGGCCGTTGGAATCAGAGTTATGATGGGTGTAATTTGTGCCTCCAACGGTAGAGTGAAAGGAGCGGGTCATCAGCAGGATAAATACAAATTAAAATTGATGCAGGTCTCATTTCTGCTTGACCAGTTTGTGTTGGGAAGCTGCAGAGAGCTAGGAATGGTGCACTTGCCATTTGTGCCATTTGGTCTTCCATTTCAATTCAGAGCCTGAAGGCAAAAACTCCAAATATAATGTACCTGCCCAAAGATGTGCTGCAGTATCACAGGCTTGATAATACAGCTCTGCTACGGCTGCTTTTATAGCTCACAAACTCGAGTTATGCCTCCATGATCATATTAAGTTTGCAACCTCTAAGTTCATGTCAAAGCGATTCCCAAAAGTAAATAATATTGACAAAAACAGAAAATAAAAGAAGCGCAGAGGTAGATTTTTGATATTTTTTCAATATC
Organism: Cebidichthys violaceus; assembly: GCF_023349555.1. NCBI lineage: Eukaryota > Metazoa > Chordata > Actinopteri > Perciformes > Stichaeidae > Cebidichthys > Cebidichthys violaceus. Next base: position 10,677,288 of record NW_027176483.1, read on the forward strand.
AGAATAAAGATTGGACATTGGACACTTTAAATGAAAAGCTAGTGATTTGTGAAACAACGTGTGAGTGACAGCTTCATTTTGATTTCTGTATTAGCTGTTTGTTGCTGTCTCTGGGTGTATGTGCGCCTGAGTGTGTTCTGGTGTGTGTCGTACGTCCAGCTGAGCCAAAGAGGCATCCTTCTGAACTCCTGTCACAGCTTCTCTGACTGCGAGTTCAAGAGCTCTTCATTACAGCCTCTGCGCATCTGAGGGAAAGAGAAACAATGCTTAGAGCTCAATGCACATAACCTTTCCATTCAATCAGCAGTTCAAACTGTCTCCCTCTACTGCAAATCATTCTGTTTCTAGCTAGTCAAGTGCACCGCTGAGTCAAAAAGCCTCCCATCCAAAATAGATGAAAATATCTTTTACTGTATTGACCAACAGACAGGAACCTAAATGATAATTTCTGGAATAAAGCTGCCATTTTTATGTGATCATAAGGCGATATTAAAATTCTGATTGAAAATGGTAATCACAACATTTTAACCAGCATGCCTATGCATTACCGATCTCGGTCTGTGAAATATGTATATTTATGAAAATAAGTGGTAAATCTAGCCAGTGCAACGCCGACGTCAAACAAAGGCTCTTCAGTGATATTTTATACAAATCCACTGATATAATAATTATACTATTCCCAGTCTTTAGTGGAGGTTGATTGTTCTTGCTGTGAGCTAACACACTTAATTGTAGTATGCAAATGAGAGCAATTACAAAGCTTTTAGGTGAAGAGATGACAGCTGAGGTTGGTTTTATTGGAGGCCTCACCCAAACAGTTGCCATGGAAACCACATAGAATAACACAACTGTCAAGCGGATATAATCTCATGATATGTCCAGAAATTGCCTCTGCTCTACTTTTTGTTTCATGAACTGATCCATATGAAAAAAGGAGATTCTTTGATTACTTAACAAATTGTCAATTTGTGTTGTGCAAAGGAAAAGAGGGTTCGTTTGACTCAAGGAAATGTTGGAATGACTCAAATTTCCAAACCAAAGTCTGTATGTAAAATATGCTCGCACACAGTCCAAAATTCTTTGAGCTTTTTATAGTGTCAAAATGTTGTCTATGTGAGGGAAGATATTTTCTATTGTACTCATTCAGCACACAAATCTGTTTCTATTGTGAAGTCTATGTCTTAAATAACATTATATATATATTTGATTTATTAACACACAATAGGTTATAGGGAACTGTGGATCAAAGAGACTTTTACACAAAAAATGGAACATTATTATTTAGGTGAGCGGTTATTGTCAGTGGCATTGACAACTAACCTTTTCAGACGGCTGATCACATGACAGTTCTAATAATGCCGTTGTTGAAAAAAAATATTTACATCTTGCTTTTAATAGAGTTGCACAGTTTTTAAATAATATACTTTTCAGTAAATTTTTTATAATATTTGGACTTTATCAGACCAACAGTGGAAACTCACTGTTCCATCTTTGTTTATCCCATATTACAGCAAATGACACAATCAATGACGTTGGCATGCAAAACTAAAAGTTGCGGTCTAAATTTGGTCAAATTTTCTACAACAATCTATATTACAATTACTCTTGTGCAGGCTTTCATGAATTAAATATGAGTTGTGTCTGAGAATGAGATGTTATAGAGGTAAATGACAAGAGGCAGTATGTAATTGAGCTGGTGGCAACATGGGCCTACTGAACTAATCCCTGACTCGGTCATGTGACGGGCTGTGCACCAATGGCGGGAGCTCTTTTCACCACAAAGCCAGGGCAGCTGGGAAAATTGATTTCTCATCTGAGCTGTATTTGATAGCTTTTGAAATCAAAAATTGAAATTAACTAACCTACGCCCCATCATTACAAAAGAGCAAATTAAACCGTGCAGCAGCAGTTCCTCCAAGCTCTGGAAGCCTGTGAAGGAGAGAAAGATGCAAGCTCTCCCCATCCTGTGACTCTCACACTTTCAGCCCAGTATAATATTAAAAGCAATAAATGAAATGTGGTCTGTTGTCTTATAATAATGTGTACTGTAAACTGTTTAACTACTGCTATTTTTTAATATATAATTTACAGCATATTTAACAGCACAACTTTTTTATGAAAATCATTTTGTTATGTAGTTTGCTTTGTGCTTGCCATCCTCCTTAAATTGTTTCTGCAGATTTAACTCTTTACAATTATTTAAAAATAATAAGAATTCATATTTAATCAATACAAATATAATATAAACAATCAGCAGAAAGAGTACATATTTTAGGTGCACGAACTAAACTTTATAGGTTCAGTAAATTAGGCAGCTTCTCCAAATGTACAGTCTTGGTAAATAAAATAAACCGTTATTAAGATTTTTGTTGAATAAAATTTAAAGCTGTATTTAGTTGTACTGGGAAGTTAATTTTTTTCTTTAAAAATTAATTTTCCAAGTACAAGTACTACTCCCACTATTTGCCAAGATACAATAACTATGAGGGACTAATTTAAAATTCATTATTAGAACAATGCAAACAAAAATTTAACAAGCATTTAGGAGTAAATTTTCTTTGTGGGAGTGAGTGAAAGTGGACAAGACGTGAAGCGAAACAAGGTAGCTGGTTGTGTTGACAAACGACATGCTGAAACAGATGTTCCTGCAGGTGGACATGAAGATCAATAGGCAGTGGAGAGCAGCTAGATAGTTACCTGAGCTGCTAGAACTTGTAGCAGATGTTAAACAGACTGATGCCCCGGAAGGCTGATCAATGGACAGGAGGCAGATGGAGGAGAACATGGAGGAGTGCTGGGAGGCGCTGTTAGCAGAGAGAAACATAAAATAATGGGAGTCACATTTGATATGTAGATGGGCGCCTGTCCACAATGTTAACCCATCAACACAAAAATAATAGGCTTCAACTTTGGGGAAACTTCCACTTCAGCCAAAACTCAGCTCACTTCATAGACTTCTATGTCATCCTAATTACTGGTGAATATACCTTGTCAAAGTCAGGATCCTGTAAAGCTGATTATTTGTCCCGTATCATAATTCCAAACAGGTAGGTTAGGGCACCGTGATGACCATTATAAGGCATGAGAAACGACAGATTCAGCATTTTCTTCTGGGCAAAAAACTTGCCTAATTAGCAGTGGTAAGAGGCAGTGTCAGGCTGCGATCTAACAGACTATCACCTTTACCTCCCATTAGTGAATTAAATACACACTGAAAATCCCAAAGCATCTCTTGGCCCTCACTACCAGGTATAACTAGTGCATTATCAATCTTACTTTACGAGCACATATGACAAAAATGGCATATTTGCAATGTTTGTAGTGGAACATATTTTTCAGGTATTTTGCAATACAAATACCAAGAAATATAATTGAAAATATTCATTTGACAGCTTGAGCACATACATTACATTTAGTGTACGACACAATGCTCATCATGCAGTGAAAAATGAAATTGCAGTGCACTAGATTTATAGTTAGAAGCAACGTCTCTCTCTCAGTTCTTTCCCCCTAATACCGTACACCTGCATGAGCACATACACAGACCCACAGAAACACACACATACGCTTGCACACACACGCACAGATCTTCTGACATCCAGTGTCCCAGTGGCCTTGCTGTCCGAGAAGCAACTTGAACTAGGCGATAACCTGATAGACTTTATCTTGTCTTCCCTGGGTCTCAGTGAAGCCTGAAGAAGACACTTCAACTGCACAGCATCCCCCCAGAGTCCTAACCTTCCCCTCATCTCTCCTCGCCACCATCGGTGCCTGAAAGCTGTCAGCGGCCTGTTGCTTATTGATGTTTCTGCATGTTTTATGTCTCCCTGAGATATGACGGCCCTGACACAGTGCTGATTTCAATCAGCTTGCCACATACCGCAGAGAATGACAGCTGGGTAAAGTAAGAAGGACAAAAAAAAAGGAAAGAATTGGTGGGGATGTCATTGGCTCAGATCAGCTCCGGCCTAGTCTCTGACCGGGGATTCTCCTCCCTTCTAATGAAAATGTTTCATTCACATCTCACATCTCATGCCTCCCTCGCTGATGAATTCAATAGAAGAAAAAAGAGAAACGAATAGTGAGGGAAAGAAATTCAGCTTTTGTCGGATTGGAGAGGCAAGAAGAGAGGATGACCCCTGAGCCAAAGGTTTTGACACTGCATCAATCCCTTTAGGGGTGAGGCCTGCTGGACCAGCTCTGGCTGAAGATTACTTCAGCACATCTGAGGGATGGCTGCTCTATCTATTTCACACATTCTATGCAGAGGAGAGCCTTGTATGCTTTGGATCCTGAGCTGCCCAGTAAATTAGGTCTGAGATCATTCCATGGAATGAGGGGAGCTATCCGGGGCAATTCAACTCCAAACCATTGACAGAGAGCTTACCGAATCCCTGAAAAAAAAGGGAGACACATCTAGTCCCTTATTCTCTTTATGATACCAACTAGAATGTACCGTGGGTAATCCCAATAAGGCTCTTTACTTGCAAATTCAAGTATATGCACACATGTACCGATAAGACGCTCCCACGCAGCTTTCTCACATACGTGTTATTGACAAGCATATCACATCTATTCAGCTCTCTGCGCTTTTGTCCCTATCTGAAGTAATATCTTTGACTTATTACAGGGTGCGGAGCTAAATATGATGTGGAGATAATTGTAAATTCTCATCAACATTTCAGACTGCTGGGCGGGTTCGAAACCGTTGCGGCGTCAGACAAACTGTACTGTTGTATTTTATGTTAACCAGAACGTTTATATATATTTTTTTTAAAGATTTCTTTACAAGAAAATATTCATTGTACATTTTTTGTTGATTCCTAAATTATTCTATATGTTCACTAACAGCACTTATCGGTATAACTGTTTAATATGGAGGCTTTGTTGTGTTTTTCTTGCCTCTGTTTTCTGCAACATTATCTCAAACTTTAACTTAATCTAAACTGGACATTAAAAGTAGAAAAAAAATCTCCACGATCTCATAGTCTTTTCAAACTTGTGTTTGTCTGAATCTGATAAAGCAAAATGTATTCATTATTTATCTTCTGTTTTCATTGAGAGATATCAAATTAATAGCTCTAGTCGGGGGACTTTACTTTGAGTGTGCAGTCATATTTCACTTTCAGTTTTTTTATAGAACACAATTACTGCGGCCATAATGAGATTCAAAACAAAGACTAAATTAGCTGTCATTAAATTATTTCAATTTCCGTACCCTAATAGAAGATTGTGACAGGTGTCATAGTTGCCGTTATGTTTGGCTTCACAACATGTTATAATGGATAATTGATCCATCAAAAAACATCAAGCTAAGGCAATAACTGGCTTGAGACTAGCGTAGTGAACATGCAGAAAATCGAATTTAACCCCGTGTTGACTAAGACACTCCCTTGCTCTGTCGATCAAGCATGTCTCTCCTTGACAGCTCTGTTCGCATGTTGTTAAATAATCTAAAGGGAAAAAAGAAACATGAAAGAAAAAGCAGTCTCAGAGGAACTGTCACAGAGAAAGGAGAATGCCATGGGGGGCGAGGAATGCCTTCAGTCGCACCGCTTTTCACATTTTAATTTCAGTCTGCGGGACTGACTCATGGTAGCGCCTGAGTGAGTGGGTCCTGGGAGTCAGGGCTCGGGCTGACCCCTGAGCATAGACAAGCCCAGAGAGATGTCAGCTGAGAGCTCCTGAGGATCACCAGGCTGCCAAGCGCTTTGAAAGCTGCTGCCAATTCAGCCTAAGTTTCAGCTGAATGGTCGCCACAGAGAAGGGGAGCGACAGCAATAAAAACAGGTTGCAAAAGGAAGAGAATTTGCTTTCAAAATGTATTTGGCCTTTGACCTTGCATCCAACCCTGTGGCCTCTGTCTTTGAAGCTGAGCATATTTTTTGAGAGACATTGAAAGAGGGGAGGGTTTTAGGGGTGGACTTGGGGCCTGTCAGTATAAATATATTAATAATCTGACAGCTTCATCTGCTTTTGAGGGCTAGACTTGACAGCTTCACAATGGCCTGCGCTGTAGTCCTTCTCGTACATGTCTAGCTTTCCTGTCTGAACAACACAGAGAGTTTATTAAGACATCACACTCCTGTGAAGTATTGATTTTACACCAGTCTCTGTCACTTACTGTATCAGCCCAAGCTGGAGCTCCAAAATAAACTATGACAGCTGCATGTAACCTGCTGAATATGTTTGAGCGAACTGCTCAGTTCAGGTAAATGTGTTTTTTATTTTGTTGTACATCTTTAATCAAATATCACCTGACCAAGTTCCGTGATCAAACATAAATACACAACAAAAAAATATGTTTAGATTTTTTTTTTCTTCTAAAAAAAGAAAATAATTTTTTTTTTGACAGTGACAAATAAAGGAGAAACGCATTAGAGGGGAGGTTGTTGCAATTAAGTTTCTGCAGTTCAGGAAAAAGGAGCGAATGCTATCTTGAACAAAGGAGGGGGATGTGCATCTGCCTGTGGAAACGCGCCCCGCCTCTCAGACAGTGCGTCTGTCCGTGGAGAGACAGAGGGAGAGAGGGGTCAGAGGGAGCACAGGTAATTGAGGTGTCCCCTCCCCTCCCTTTTTTCCAGGGCTTCTCACCCCATCCTTTCACCCCCCACCCTATCCACACAGCGGGCACAATTACGCTCCCCATCACCCCACCAGCTGGCCCCCGTGATCCCACACTTCTTACTAAACGCGACTCCATCGGCCCTTTTCCTCTTAACCTCTCAGCACCCGCTCCCGGGGAATGGTAAGGCTGCACACAAAACTGGGGGAAAAAGAACTCAGGCAGTTCTACTTCTTTTAATACTTTGCAAAAAACAGAACAAAAATAGAGAAGTTGAGTTAAATGCAGGTTGTGTATTGAGAATTAAACTGGCTTTGTGATAGCTGTACTGAGGCATCTCTGAGCAGGAACCTACAGACATATAGCAGTACTGAAAAATGATTTAACTGTATAACTATCACATTCAAATGCAAATAGGAGGCTGTGGATTAGAGTAAAATAATGTAATAAACACTGCTAAAATGTTGTGATAATTAATGTTACACTTTAAATTAGAGGAAATCTGAAACATTTAGGTACATTTGAAGAATAAATTCTACTTTCAATGAGGAATAGCTAATCCAACTTCCAGTATACCAATAATTTAAATAAAATGTAATAGCTATCAACATGTATGTTAATTGGGTGGCTTGAAATAGATTTCAACACCCGAGTGTCAGTCTGATCATATCTCTCGAAACACGCTCAGTGTCTCTTGATAGACAGTGTTTTCACTCCATCCCTTCACATTAATGAGTGGGAAGGCTCTCCTGTGCTTTAATACCTGAAATAATACCATATGGTAAAATGTAAACAACATCTGCATATTCATGTCATAACTTCATCTGTTTAATTAGTTCCAGCAAAGCAGTTTACCCTCTGAGGCCCTCCCTGTCAGAGCAGTGATGGCAGAGCCGTGCCCTGCTGTCGGTCCTGACAGTCCTCCATTGTTCAGTTGACGCTCCTGCCCTGTCTGTTTAATGCCAGGTGCATCTTTACAGGCCACGGATCAGGTGAAGTGAGTTAGGGAGCTTCTTTCACAATAATACCGAACCTGACATATCCCTCTTTAGCAAGGACACCTACCAATTATTTCAGGATATTCTATTATATGTAAACACAGCTTGGTTGAAAGCCAAACTTTCACCGAATGACACCATCTCTGACATGCATCAGCCACCGTAAACATCAATATGTGTGGTGAAATGCATCTGTTTTTATTCTAGACAACCGTATTGTCAGATAGAATGTGATACTTACTGTTCGGCTCAATCATGTGTGTAAAATAATAGCCAGACAGTGTTTAATTTTTCTATTTAAATGCTGGCCAAGTTTAAACCAATCCAACAGACTCTTGCCATGAAATATAATTCATACAGGAATATGTGACTTTGATATATAACACTGCTTCACATTATTTGTATGCGTGTTTCATTTGGCAATCACTATTCCTGTATGTTATGAAAACAATGCTAGCAGTGCCAGAAAATTCACAATGTTTAAAAACAAAATAAAAAAACAAACAAAAAAACAACTTTTTTTTTCTTTTCTGGACACTTGTCCTACAAACAAAGGCAAAATAAAGAAAAAACAGGGCAACATGGTATGAGAAGCCTGAGTGGGCATTCTCTAATTAAATTCTCCTTCATCAGAGGCTCGTTTGTGCACAAGCATTAATACTTTTGACCCCATGTAGCCTGAACGCTAACATGCCTGAGGAAGGAAAAAGAGGAGTGAAATGAAAGAGAAAAACATGAAGGAATATCTTATTAGGGGAGTCAGGCATGTTTTGGCCCTCGTCTCTTGATGGCTGCTCTTGGTGTCGCGACCTACTGGCGTCTAGCTAATACGACAGTGTACGCCGTGCCATTGTTCTCAATCAATAACTAATTATCAAAGTACTGGCTCCGACTTGTATTGTCCTCTTTGCTTGGAGCCCCTTGTTGTGGACTGAAAGACAGAAAGGGGGAAGAAAGGGGAAAGGAGGGTGGCTTTTGGCTGCACAGGGATGCTGCCGCCACAACATCCTCACAAGCCTTTCAAGATGCACTGTGCCGTCAGTTTGAATTACCGTCCCCTACTAATTGATATGAATTAGAACAGAAGAATTATTGTTGCTGCTGAATGTCATAACGATATCCTCAAAGTAATCATGGGAGACAAAAAGAGAACAGCACAAAACACACAAGCAGACCAAATAAGAAAAGACAAATTAAGCCGACTCCTGCTAGGGACTTTGCAAACGAGGCTTTAAACAATGGGGAAGGAAAATTAGACTGCTACCAATCTGTAAGTTTCATTATTTCAATCTCGTTTGCAAGTATGAACCACAAATTTAACTAAACAAAGAGGATTCCTTCTCCAAAAAAAACTGCATAAAGTTGTTATATTTGTGAGCCATATCTTAATCATCAACAGGTTCAAACGCAGCACTCTAATCACTGATACAATGTCCTTTTATCACCTAGTCATTGTTCGTTGGTTTTTTACAAATGAGCTGACTGAAATAGAGGAACCCAGTAATTTGTAGTTGGCAACACAGGGTGGATTGTGTGCTGGTGCCTGTCTGTCTCTGTGCTTTCTAATGGAGTGGCGAGTCCTGTCATCCCACGTGGCAGCACAGTTCACTTCTCCGCAGTCCTGTTGGTGCCATAGCCACCAGGACTGGGGTCCAAAGCCCCCCAGGAGCCCAGGGGGTGGCTGGTGCCCCAGTGGCAGGCAGGGGTCAGCCTAGTAAAAGTGCAGCACTCAGGACAGTGAGTCTAATCCCACAGCAAGACCATGGCAGCTGGAGCGGCCCGTTCTGTTCAGCCTGCGTAATGATATCACTTGCACTGGATCTGATGTCTGACCTCATTACCAGAGTTTAATTGCGTTGCTAACAGACTTTCAGTTCTTCTTTTCTCTGGCCTCTTTCTGTTTTTGATAGCACTCCAGAAGAATGTCTCTGTTGCTCACAAAACTAAATACATTTTCTCTAAGTTTTTTCCTGTTTATTATGTGGTCATTAAAATTTAAATGAATAATATTGAGTCTTGGCCAAACAGGTAAAATATGATTTTTCTTTCAATTTTAAATCAGTTAAATACTGGAAAAATCTACTCATGTGATTTATTTATTTATACATGGTGTGAAAGCACATACGCCACTTAGAGTCGGAAACAAAATTCCAAAATTCCAGAAAAAATGTAAACTAAACAACAACTTAAACATATTGTTTTTCTAAAAATGACATGTGGTTATTGATAGCGGAATAATTTGAAATAGAAAAGAGTATTAAACCAGCAGCTCATTAACACCTTTTAAATATACCTGGACCATATCACATTGTATTTATTACAGATGGGTGTGAAAAAGCTTCATTACATATGTAAATGATGATGGTGTTGTTCACACTTTTAATTAGGTAATGATTTTAATTCATTTTTTTTACTTCAATCCACAGTTATAAGCAAGGATTTGAAAGTCACAATTTTACCTTCAGATTTTTATACTGAGGTTTACACTCATTTATGTAAAGCCACATGTTCTGGATAACTAAAGAGGATTGGGCATTCCGTCTCAGAGGAAATGTTTCTTTTCTATTTCTGCAGGCTGTTTTGATGCTTTGAACCCAGAGAAGCCACCCTCCCGCCCCAACTTGTTGTGAGCCGTGCGGCCTGAGAGCTAACTGTAACCTGCCCTCCGCCATCAAGGAAATAACTCTCTTTCATGCCATGATACCACATGAAATATGAATAATGAAAACAGACAAAGTTGTGGTGTAAATAGGAAGCATGACTGGGGCTTGGTGTTGCAGATAGCGGCTCTGTTGCCTCGCTATTACCAGCTTTCTCCCTCCCACACAGCTCAAGAGGTAGTGTCATCTTAGTTTCCTACTCGGAGCCCAAGCTACGGCCCTCCGTAACCCGCACACCCTTAGGTAGCTACCACTGGGTCATGGGGAATGGGCCACCACTGTTAATGGGGTTGCTCTTTGAAAGCATCACAACACAAGTAAACAGGGCACTCCATTGTGTATTAAGCGCAGTGAAACTTGGAGTAAAAGTATCATGGTGGGTAAAGGTTACAGTCAGAAGATATTCAAGTGTGTGTGTGCGTGTGTGTGTCTGTCTGCAAACAGCAGTCTGTGTACAGGTGCTGTGAAAAAGATGCTGTGCTGTATTGAGAATGCCTCATTACCACCCTATCCGTTTTCTTGGGCTCATATAGTGTAACAATGTGCCCTTGAAAACAGACCCCAATTAATTCTTTGCATTGTGCATGTGGATAGATTTTCCAATATTCTCATCATGAAAGAGCAATTATAATTCCATGATTCATATGCACACTCCATTTGAAGCAGCTATCCTCGCCCATTGTCAGTTGTCAGAGTAGAGGATAAACCATGAAAAGTCCTAATCCTGCTATGGGCAGTGGGCTTTAATGAGCAGCCTGTCTCAGGCAGAGCCATGTGATTCCCTGGCTAGGGCCAGACCAGTGCAACGTGGAGGTCAGCTCCTAATGGAGGGCTCCATGGCTCCCCCTCTGGAGAAGGGCGGAGCCCACTTACTTTGACCTGTTAAGTCAAGTTGCTCTCCTCTGACCCTCCAAAAGATGCCTGGATGTGGGAGATTGTCAGGAAAGCTACAGCACAAACAGCCGAGCTGCCTGCAGGCAATGAGGCTCACTAGAAATGAAAGAAGGAAAAAAAAAAGAAAACGCCAGCTTAGAACAAGAGACTGGAGCCTGTGAAAGATGTAAATTCAAAGCAAAAGCAGCAGAACTCTAACCTATGGGCTATTATGCAGCAAGTGAAACAGAGCTGCCGCTTGGAATTAGGGGACAATAGGGAGTTCAGGCCAGGGGCATTTAACCAATGGACATCTAGTGTATCAGATCCCAATCTTAATGACATCAGTGACCGAAGCTTTGCAGAAACTCTGATCTCTGGTGGCATAAAGAAAGGGTCACAGCCAGAGGGGATTAGTAAAATATATGGAGAAAAAAAGAAAAATATGAAAAAAGAAAGGATAATGAAAAGAGGTTATGAGAAACCAGGGGGAATATTATTGCTGGACTTCACCGAGATGCAGAGAGGAGGAAAAAGCTGTGCAAATAGTCATGGGATTGCAAAGTCAATAATACGTGCAATCTTCACAGACAGAAAGCTATAATCAACAAAGATCCATATTGAGGGTGAATGCCAGAGTTTTTCAAAATGTCAGTGGAGTGTGTTTGCAGAAGGGCAGGAATGACAGATGAAGAGCAGGGAGGTGAGTGGCAGGGACACGAGGACAGGCGGACTCTGTGCTGATGAGGTCCTGGACACAGAGACCAGGCAAAGTGCAGCGCCGGGCCAGGAGAGTACTCTGCCTCAGCCTGCTCCCTACAGAAAAGCCAAGAGGAGTCAGCAGTACTACTGCTATCTAATGGGAACAGTCCACTTAAAATTCATAGGTTAACAAGACAGTAGGCAGCCTGGATTGCAAAATGGTAGCAAGAGTGATTTTTTTGAAGACACTTTAAATCAACAATTTTAGCAATGATAAAATTACCTTTTCCTTCCTGGTACAGTCCTATAAAATACAATGCTTTGTACTGACAGACAAAACAGAGCAACTGGGTGATTGTGAAGGAAGTGCAGTTTCTGTGAATATAAGCACTTAAGTTGAGTAATTTTAGAGATATAGATATTTTCCATTTTCAACTCTGACAAAAATGCAGTGAAATGGAGGGACCATTTTTTCCTTTTCGATTTCTGTCTGGTAAATCCTTTTCAAACGCAATTCCTATTCTTCTTTTGAGGTCTTTTAAGTCATTATAAATGTTTTCTCTCTCCCCCTCTCTCTGTCTGTCTCTCTCTCTCCCTCTCCCTAGCTTTGGTCTTCTTGAATAAAATAAGTGCAGATTTGCTGGAAATCAGTGGCTTTTGTGTGTGGCTGCAGGAGCATGGTGAAATGTTTGGACACTAATACCCATTCATTTCGGTAGCACCATAAATAAAAGCTGCCAGCTACGCGGCTGCCATGAAGTGGTATTCTTTGGTGCCCAGCAGGATGTCCTGTTCACATTAGCGCAGCAGGGAAAACTGGCCGGAACAGCCAGACAACTAAATCAAGACATTGTCAACTTCTGACAAAATTGCTATTGGGATGAGAACCGGTTTTAAGAGGAGTGGTGCATGTCTGGTTGTGTGCATGTTGCTGTGTGTGTGTGTGTGTGTGTGTGTGTGTGTGTGTGTTTAAGTGTGTGTGTGTGTGTGTGTGTGTGTGTGTGTGTGTGTGTGTGTTTGTAAGACCGAGAGAAACAGAGAGGGAGAGCAAGATAATGAAAGAACAAGAGATGCATGGGGGACATGAATCTTTTCAAAATGCAGTATATTCTGAAAAATAATTCCTAACAGAGTAACACCATGGGGCTGACATGAATGAGGAAGTGTTGCTAGAATGGCTACGACAGTGCTTAGATCAGGAAATAAAACCTAAGCCTCCACAAACACTCATCTCCTGCTGTGTTTTTCCCTCAATCCATGCCAAAATGCTTCTATAGATCAATTTCACAATATGTATGTTGAGCAAGCTTTAAAATGTTGAAAAAAGAAAATACACCTGCAATGTATTCTGAGTTTGTCATGGTGCTTCAATCCAGGGACTAGATTTTGATTAGTTTTAGGATGACAGGGCTCTGGCCTGCAGTCATTTTGGGCCACCTAATTAACGACTGAACATAAGTCTCCTGTCTGTACATATAAACTTTACTAATCCCCGCAAAAAAAAGAGAGAAAAAAAAAAGATCAGAGGTAAATCTTGGAGCATCTGTGCTAAACTTACACCAGGTCAGGGCAAACAGCACACATGTGACAGGATGTCATAAAGCATACTCATTTAAACACAGTCCAAGCCCTGGGCTAGATTTGCAGGTGGTCGATTGCCTGGTCTTCACAGAGGTTAGCTCTTAGGGAGTGCTAAAAGCTGAAGGTCTGAAAGGAGTCCCATCATCAGAGGAGGCCTTAGTGCCAACAAGACCCAGATAATGACAACTCTGACCTCAGTTAAGTACATAACACAGCAAGAGCTCTTGGATGTGCTGCCCAGAACAATGTACGGGGAGAAGGGAAATGCTGCGCCAGGGCCACAGCTGGGACATACCATGCCAGTGGGCTTGCCATTTTGATTAGGGGTAAGTAAGCCTTTTAACTTAGTTAGATTGAAAAGAAAAAAGACAGGGTGGAGTTTCTATTCATATCTTTTTGCCTTATAAAGCCTACTTGACAACACAGTGGTTCAACACTTCCCTACAATGGGGAAATGAACCATTACGGTGCATGTCAGAGGCCTAATGTGTACTGCAGATTATACATGGAGGAAAAGATTGAAATGAGGTTTGGCAGTGCCACCGTGAGGTTGCGGCTGGATTTCGTGTATCTCGAGGCATCCTGGAGCCCATCCAGACGGCCCCTCTTTTGGAGTTCTGTGAACTGGAGATGAGAGGAGTGCTCCCTCTTTCTGCAGGCTCTAAGTTGGAGTCTTCGCTGTAGGGTTCAGTGGACCTTGAGAAAACACCAGTGAATCCGTCACCATCATCCCTCCTGGGACAAAGCTGGCTGGCCACTTCTGAAGCTCCAGTGACCCAAGGCTTGAACCCTGCTGCTCTCCATTCCCTGCCCTACGCAGCCACTGGGAATCTATGACCTCAAGTTCATCGGGAATCACACACTTGCATGGCAACTTCAAAAGCAATGACTTGCTCTGTCATGTTTTTAAACTGTGTTGTGCCCTCCACTGGCTCTGTGCATATTGACAAAATATTACCAATAATTTATTTTCCAGAAAGCAAAGACGTATCATGGAAACAAAGCTTTGTTGTTTTTTTTACATTTGAGTCTCCACATTGAAAACTTATCATGAAAATATGAAAACAGTTGTGATTTTGTAAGAGCTTTCTTACTGCATCCAAGCCCAGATGGCTCTTAATTGGTTGGCAAAGGGAGCAAGAGGTCTTTTTTTGAGGCGTGAGTGTGTGATTGTTGCTGCTGAATTGCTGCTGTGAAAGGCTGGCTGCGTGATGTGGAGATGGAACAGTGTGAGAACAGGTCACACAATGGAGCCACCAGCCTTGCACGCGGGGGGATGTTGGGGGTGAGTGGTGTTTGTCTGTTGGGGGGGAAACGAAAGATAGCTTAAGAAGGAAAAGTGGAGGCATGTAAGGGAGGGTGGAAATACAGAAAATCTACTGAGAGTGAGAAAGTCATCGTTTTTATCCAGTGACTATTCTCTCATGTACTTTAATGCTGCTCATGCCCAGTATTCATATTCAACACTTCATCTAAGAAAGAAAATATGAACTACTGTCAACAAACAACCTCTGATAACCTGAAATTCAGTTGATCTGACACCCTGTCCTGGGGAACACTAATTTATCAACAATAATACTGGTAGTCTTCTGTTACTGTCTAATAACTGTCTAATAACTACTTATGTGCATCAATGTCAAAATCATTGTCCCCTTAATGCCACTATCACCACTTCCTGACAATTATTTATATTATTGCCTACAAATAAATAATCTGTACTATACATAAAATGTTCCACAACAAATAATTACTATTAGGAGTGTAATTGTGCATATTCATCCTAAACACTTTAGTATAGGAAGTTCTTTCAATAAACACCTTTTTTTTTTGTTTAATACAGGCTATAAACCAAATAATTCAAAGCACTAATAGTGTAAAAGAGTTCAATTGCAGTCTTCATCTTGTAACATGCAGATCATCAATATACAAAAGTTCCACTCAGAAAGGTGCCAGTTGTTGAATCTCTCAGTAACGACACCAATGCTAGTCAGAATAGCTTACAGTATTTGCATACAGGATAAACTAGCTAGCATCATATGGTGAATGCAAGTGAGAAGCCAGAGCTGTAAGCATTTAAACAGTTTTGAACAAGAAGCTGTGGATTGGAGGAAAACTGTGAGAGAATATAAAATGTACAAAAAACACACCAAATGTTGACCACAAAACTGTACACAGTGAATCACTTTGCGTACTGTTAAACTTGTATTCGCAGGAGTGGGAGTAACAAATTAAATGCATTCTTGTTACTGTAAAAAAAGTGTTTTTTGTATGAGTGTGCGTCTACTTTTAAAAAAATCTGTAATTTTGCTTTTACTCAAGTATTTTTTTGAAAGACATGATAAACCGTGTGAGACAGAAACTAAAGAATGTTGCCAAATCAGCAGCAAAAAAGAAGCTGCTGGTGTATCTGCAGCTGCAGGAGGACAGAGCTCCATGCCCGGAGAGGCGCCGCTTCTTTAAAAGATACATGTTGAATGTGTATGTGCACTAACAGAGTGGGGTGGGTGCAAAGGGTGCATTTGGGCCAAGCCTAGCAGTTTGTGAACAGTACAGAAGATGCTCCAACAATGCAATAAAATTAAGGACATTATTATAGGTCATGTATATAGTAAAATGTATTGTATCTTTTTTTTGTTTTTACCGTCAATACACAGCTTTTCTAATGTTTTTGAAAATCTCTGTCACAGTTGTAACTGAAGAGCAGTCAATCAGCTCAAAATGTTGAAAACATGAAAACATTTGAGAAGCACAGTGGGACAGAGAAGTGGACTGGTCATATTATGCATTGGGAATGAATGAGCGATTGAACCTTTGTAGTGCACAAGGCTCAGATCCCAGGTTCAGACAGAAAGGAATGTATTGTTGGTTTGGACATTAGGCCCTTGTGGTGTGATGTACTACCACCAGCCATATGTTGAATGTTAATGCAATATATTTTGTAGCCTAAAGATTTTTTTGTAAATGTAATTGTTCTTTCATATATCATATACAATTCTGTTTTAATGACCACCTTTTAAAATATAATAAACATTTTAACTGACCTACTTTTTTTTTATCAGAGTACATTTTTACACAAATAACGGTACTTTTACTTTAGTGACATATTTAAGGAAGCTTTCCATCCTTGTATATTCTATATAGTAAAGTCAAATAACTTCACCTTACTTCAACACACTGCTTCCCCCCACACCTGCATTATTACCATGTGCCTTGTGGGTAATATATATTTAACAAAGCGATCTTTGCTTAATAAAACACTGCAGGTCTTCAGGCTCTGAGAGGGGAGATATAACCAGGAAAGATGGAGACTTAACACTTGTGCAACACCATCTAACAGGATGTCTTCATGAGCAAGGAGCAAAATTAAGCTGTGTCAAAATGGCAGGCCATGGGAGAGGTTGCGGTAGACATCAAATCAACAGCAGTCCAATACAGGATCCCATTATCAATGACACTATATGGGTGCCCCCGGCCAAAAGTCCCCTGTACTGCAGAACTTAAGGTGTTGCTTGATTCATTAGTGCCTGTGTCTGAGCCGAGGTGATGGCTCTCTCATTGTCCTGAGAGGGGTGAAAACTGGAATGTCTTTTCTTCCTGTCAACACTATGTCACTTTAATTTCTTTTACTGACGCCCAGTCTTGACACCTGGAAAGGTTTGACCGAGCATGGTAGCAAGGGATCATAGGAGAGTCCTATTTAAAGCGAGTGGTTGACACTGTTGACATTTCATTCTCCTTCTTCCTTGCAGCCTCACCTTTTCTTGTAAGAATAGAAAAATGCATCGCATTAAAAAGGTAGATAAGTTGTTCATTGTTTGAAAGACCAGATAATGATCAGTCATAACTGAGATGTTCTCTAAAAATTTGGCAAGACACGGACACTATCATCTGCACGTTTGAAACTGATCACAGATGGCCAGGGGAGGGATTCTGGATATTAAAATAACTTGCAGTAATTTAAATTAAAGATGCAATCTCACTCACTGTATTAATAGCATGACTCAGGGCAGACATATTCAGGCAATTTCATTGATTAAAATATACTGAACTCACCGCTAAACAAAAATGTTAAAAGAATGATTGTATTGCACATTATTGTCTAGTATTTGTGTTGAAGCATTTACAGTATGAAGTCACCCATAATACATTGTTAGAATATAATAGCTGTCAATGGATGAATGCACAGTGCTAATAATGTAATGTGCCCCTCCCTAAGGGAGCTGATCTCCTCATCTGGGTCATGGCGAGTATTAAAAGGGTTAAGGGTGCACAGTAAATTTATTGTGGGTCTTCCTGCACCAATGGGACAGAGCACTAATGGATGACCTTGGGGTTTGGCTGTTCCAGACTTGAGGAGATCATGTCTCACCACCTCCCTACCACCAGGATGACCCCGGCCCTCTCTGCCCCTGGCCTCAACCTTTAACTCACTGATCTTTGACCAAATTATTAAGCAGACACCTGCTTTCCGGTGTATGGTCAGAGTGGGGGGAGGACTCACTGTGGGTACTCTAATTTGATGTAGATGTGTGGTGCGACAGTATCCATCTCACTAAGGATAAACCCATCTGTTAGACTTCCCAGCAGTGTGACTTTCACTGATGCCTGCATGCCGTGTAATCATTTTACTGTTTACACTGGTGTAATATAACTTTATAATTTCATTAGCCTTGATAATCTAATCTAAATCTAACATTATCGTTTGAAATCCAACAAATACCATTGATTTATGGCCACATTATCCCCATACTTCTGCATATTATTTGTAAGGACAGGTCCCTGAGTGAGGAGGCATGTATTTGTAGGAGATGAACTTGGGCCCTACAGCAGTTGGTGAAAATAACGTGAAGTTTCTTGTGACATTTGTACAATGTCCTATAACTTTCAGGTACAGTTCTCCAGGGCAGTAACCTACAGCAATTACCAGTTTTTAAATAACAAATGAGAAGCTCAATCCAACTTATTTTTTAATTTATGTACCTCACAACTCATTACTATCAAGGTGCAACAGCCTCTTTGATCATTTGTACATTCAAAAAAGAAAAAGAAAAAAAAGGATCTTTCTTTCATTCAAATTCTAACCATGTCATTTTTCTAGTACTCCTTTTCCTCTCTCACATCTTCATGCCACACAAATGCACACACTAACCCTGAAAGTGGAGGTGGGACAGAGAATGTTGCCATTATATCAACTGTAAAATATAGTCCACCGTCAAGGGCACTAAGGTACAGGGACCAGCCCCAAAGACTGCTATGGACCTCGGGGACTAGTATGTGTCAAACTTGAGGGAAAAAAGGAGCGAGAGAAAAAAAATTGCTGCCATTAAGGTATAGCTTGAAAATGACACTGACCTAGGTTTGCCATCTTGCATTGTCCCACCATCTGCACAAATGTGAACTTTGCCTTTAAATCGTGGCTTCTCAATTAACATGTCCAGCTGGGTGGAGAATTTCGTCAGCTCCCTAATATCATTACTGCCACACCGGGTTGTGATATAAATATTAAAAAAGTGCCCAGAGCTCTTTGGTGGCTATATGTGAGAGCTTCTGCTCAGTGGGTTATAATGAAGTGCACCTACATAAGAGGGTAAACGTAGAAAACGTGTTCTTATTAGGGCTCTGGCACACTGTAAGAGAGAAAGGATAAATGTCTTGGGCCACTTTTCTTTGTAAGTTCTTATTGTCTTCTACTCATGGGGGATCTTAGGCAGGAGGTAGCACCTACATGGCAAAACAACACATTCTCCAATGCTCCACAACGGCTCAAGCCTCTTCGAGATATTCTAGTGGTCGCAGACAAAGAGGGTTTAGAAAGCATCAAGTCTTCTTCCAAAATGCAAGCTGTGTGGTCTTTGTGATAGCCCCATTACAGCATGAAGGACTCTTACTTTAGGCTGTATGTCTGTGTGTGTCTGTCTGTGTTTGCTTGTATGGATAACTGTACTTTCCAGAAAAAGAGATCTTAAGAGGAAGTCTTTGAATGTAGGACATTGGCGCTGTAGCGGTTAATCTCCCCCTACGGCTTTACAGACGGCTGTGGATTTAGGAGTTGGCATCATAACTGACCAGTGCTGTTTGATTAGATAACAGGGGATCTACTGCAGGCATCAATGGTCCACCGTGCTGAAATGAAACAGTTTGCTCTCCGCCCATTCTGCTTAGAACACGATGGGGGTGATTCTTCAACAGTCTGATGCCACAAGCTGCCAAGCAGCGTCCGCCGCAGCGATACCACGATCATGGCGATACTACGGACAGCACCAGCTTGTACCAGATGTTGGGAATTAGCTGTCCCTCTAGCTATCATGGGTTGTGCCCTGCAGCTCTCCTTGAGACTCACTATGCAGGATTGCAGGTGTTGATGAGATGCCAAAAAGGCCATAGAAACTACTTAGGTTTAAAAGGAATGGTAACTATAACACAACTAACAGTGTAACCAAAGAAGCAGACTGGCTCATTATGCTTGGTTTACACGCTGACCAGATAAATACCTTTTTGTCTACACTTGATACTAAGAGAAGTCAAACTCTACATGGCGGAAGACTCTGAGGGGACAGACTGAAGCTTCACATTTGCTGCAAACCCAGAAATCTAGTGTATAAACTCGGCAACAGACAGGACCCATTTTTTTCCATTTCTGTTTCTATCCCACAGCAATTATGTTGCAAATAAACCCCAAAGACTTAACGGTTCCGTTGTTGTTGTAGATTACGACAAAGCCTCTTTCTTTGGCATAAGATTTCTCTTCAATTTCAGTTGCTAAACAAAATTGCATCCTGTTATTCTGACATGGACTATAATTATATATATTGCCTGAGTTCAAAAACTTTGGTCAGGTGGCTTCTATTTTATTTAGAAACAAGCGCTCTCTCTCCTTTTCTCTATTTTATGCATCATATGATAGTGTAATAATTCACATTATAGAAATAATATTGAATGTAAACATTTACCTCTTAACTTACTGTAAATGAAAGATACTGCATGTTTTCACTATGTGAACCAGTGTTTTATACAAGTTCTCTGAGGGCTTGTATGGCAGCAGCAGGACTGACTGGTTATGCTCGGCCCTCACTGTACTGTGGTGGAGGGCCTTTGTCCCCTAAAACGAAAAATATACTCTGAGTGCATGGGGGTGGATGTCACTTCAGATACTGATGCATTTGGGGTCTGCATGGGGGGAAATAATGTGCAACAATGATATCTTTGATCATTGCTCGAACTCCCCAACACAGGAACTGTGTCGAGTGTGGTTATCATCAACCCATTTCTATTCCCCAGCAAATCATTTCATGGCTCCTTCATCCCATGTGCCAGGACTGGGTTTCAAAAGCAATTTCAGCTGAAAAATAAGGTGCTTTTCTTCAATTTTCAAGCCATTTGTATCAGGGTTAGTGTTGTTTACCTAGCTAGTACACTGGTATTTACATACCTCTTTAAAGAAAAAAATGGCCTCGTATGATTTATGGACTGCAGCAAGAGCGCAATTTTCTATGTCGTACACCTAATCTGAGAGGGTATGGAGAAAGGTCACATTGACCATACAAATACCATGGCCCTTCCACAGAGAGTGGGTGGATATTCATTTTCTTTAAAAAAATGTCAGTTAGGTCTGATTTATGACATGCAGAGCACACCAGGCTCGACAACACCTTTGGTTTCAGACTAAAGTCTCGGCCGATATATAGAGAGAATAAGATAAGAGAATAATTTGTCCTAAACTACTGTCTTAGATAACACCACAGAGATACATTAAATCTAGGTAACAATCATGTTATTATTTTTATTTTGTCTTGGTTTCTTGGTTTGTTTTATCTAACAATAAAAAGAGGAGTAACAAAAGTGGAAAATGACGTGTGTTATAATTACAAAGACCAGAATGAGACAGTGAGAAACAAAGAGAGGGATGCTGTCAGGTGTTAGGATCAATGCCATGTTTCAGAGTTGTAACCTTTAGCCTCCCCCTTGACTCCAGTGTGATATGATACCATGAGACTGATAGAGAAGGAAAATACATTTTCACGTACTTAGCGAACACGATATGATACGTTATGTGGCCTTCTTTCTTCCCCTTAATTTCCCAAATGCATCTTTCCTTTACGGGTTGTGTGGCATGAATTTGATCTCCACGACAGGAAAGAATAAACCATTTTATCTCCCTCTTATGATTTATTAAAATATCTTTGCTACCAAAGACAGCATCCTGCCTTGGTTGTTTATTGCCCACACAAAGTTAATTATCAATGAGAATCCTTTAATTTATTATCCATTAAAACCTGACATTGTCAGTGCATCTTCATTAATATTAATACCAACTCCATCTTCTATGGCAGAGCCGCATGGCAATGACGCTTTTTCTGCAGGAGAGAATAAAGGTAATACTCTCAAAAAGGTCAGCCAATTCACAGAACTGCTGAAACACTAATCAAAATAATGAAGGGCATCACAATCAAGATAGCATCCTGGGACAAACCAATGAGTTGAAAACACCTAAAACAATTGTGAGGCTGACACAATGTATGCTTCATTTTAGGTGAGGTTACATTTTAAGTGGCTATAATTACTTAATGAGAAAAGTGACAACTGTTGTGTTTTTTTTTGTTAGATTTAACCATATAAAAAAAGTTTCAAATGCAGGCTTCTTTTGTTCCGCAATCAATTGTTACACCAAGAAACACTGTTTGCCTCAGAAGCTACATTTGTGCTCTACATGTGTTTGTGGATTGTAGTTCTGCTCTGGCACCATGAACACAAATGCATCTATGCAATATAAAAAGGAAAAGTATAGAGTGTCAGTTTTGAGATACTGTTTCATGTTCAGCATTATACGCTCATTATTTACAGTGTGCTCACTCCTTGCACGGACAGACCAATTTATGGGGAAGCAGGGGATCAAGTTCAGTCCTAATGACAACCCCTCACTGACCTCTCCAGAGAAAACAAATGGAGCCCCAAGGTGATGTTTCAATATCACTAACTACTTGGGTGTCCTAGGGAAAGGAACAGATGTAGCCCTGAGGATGAGGAAGGGGTGAGGTGCAGGTCAAGGTCACCATACGCCAAGGTTAGGGTCAGATAAGCACGGCTGGCTCGGGGTCTTCACATGCCCACGGGCCATAAAAGGGAGGCGTGGACAGAGACTCAAGAGCTATGGATCAAGTGTTATTCCACTGAGGGCCTGAGGGGCGGGTGAGGGCAGAGGGACTGAGGTTCAGCACTGTCATATGCCTGGGTTATACACTTGCTCGAAGTCTCGTCGCCTGCTTTAGGCTGTTACTAGTAGAACACTTGCTAAATTACTAATGTGTTTATCAGTGAAGAAAGTGACAAATCCTCTCAGAGTAAACGTGTGGTATGGAACAATATAATAACTATTCAGCTCATTAAAAAAAGTAGCTGTTACTTCTGCCTGATACTTTGATGCAGTTATAGATAGAGTTAAAAATTCTATATGTGAGATACAATTTCTTTAAAAAGCCCCAGTTTATAATTAAGACCGCTAGTAGGATTTTTAAAGAAAACACAACAAAAGTCTGACACCATCTGCTCAACTTACAATGCAAATTCATGTGTGTATGTACTATGTTACAGCCACAAGAAATGATCTCTAATTGGAACATTCTAAATGAATTACTTCAGGTTATTTGTTAAGACTGAAATGTCAGACTATGCCATTAGTTGCAGTGAGGGATCCCATGGTATTTGGAGAGAATAAATTGGCTCTAGCAAATTTATTTTGACTTAATTAATAAGATAACCTAAGTGATTTATTTGATTCCCCAGACTGTATGGCACAATAATAACCTACAGTACGAGGTAAATTTGCTAAATGTGTTCAACTAGAGAAGTACAACAGAAACAGAATGAGACTGCAATTACTGTCATATTCATGGGGAGGAGGGTTCTAATGGGGACATTTTCTGCTTCAAATCAAATCAAATGTAAATGTATACTGGTGGGTTGTGCTTCCTTTAATTAGAAGGTGCAAGTAGTTTGATAAACTCCTAAGGATTGTGGTTCCTCCGGTTGTCATCTCATTACATGTTCATTCTGCTGCAGCACGATGCAGCTTATCCATACATTATACTGTGCAGTGCGTAGTTATTATAAGTGGAATATCCTCCAATGTCTCTATTCATCAATTATGACTCAAATAAGAATTCATAAGTAATGAAGACTTTTGAGCCTCTATTCATTTATTATTCATTTTCAGGTGAAAAACAAAGGCTGGCCTTTCATATAATGAGGAGATTAAAGAGAAGGACACAAAACAAAATCAATTACAATCTTCAAAAGCTTTTGAAAAAAATATATTTAGGACATCTTTGCTTGAACTGAAGTTTGGAAAACTATTTTTCATATCATTATGTATGCAAGGAAAACAACATCTTTTAAAACAAATAAATATTCTATTATTCATTAATATAGAAAACCTGTCTCTCCCTTGATGCCATATCTGCACTAGAACTACATCAATAACACTAAACTGTATTGTATACAGCGTCTGAGAAACACTTTCACATTATGAGGAAAAGTTCTCTTTTTATAACTAGAAAGTATAAAGTTGTCAAAGCAGGAAGGGCTGCTGACTTTAACAAGTAAGTTTCCTAAATATAATAAGATGCAATTTTGTGAGAATTTATCCATTGTTAAACAGGATTTCAGAAATTACACTGATGGCTGAAGGTTAGGCGGATGACAGAACATGCTGTCCATTGAGTAACAATGCAACATCCTGAATATCACAACCAAAAGGGCTCTAATGGAGAAGGAATTCTTTCTCAAAAGAGCAGCAGATTAGATATCGTGCACATTAGCATTTGTAGAAAAACACCACTCTTTTCTGTTTCTTAATGTGACATTTTTATGTCCTAAAAGGAATTTATTTACACATTATCAGTTCTTTCTAATGTTCACACCCATCAATTTCTTTAGTGTTGTGGTGTAAGGCAACACGGCTTGTACATTCTTTTACTATATCAATAAAACTATTACTATTACAAGATAGTTTTCTGACTATAAATATATTTGAGATTTATATTTATATATTTTAGGTTTTAAAAAAGTTTTTATAACAATCGTTGTTCTGTGTACAGCACGATGTAATGTGCAGTTTGATATTCTAAAAAGATCTATGGAGAATTCATATGAATTACTAATGGCAAATATGTCAAATTATTGCCATATAGCTAAATATTGTAAATATTCATTACTAAACACTGGTACTCAAAGTTAGGCATATTAACCCATCACTTTCATTGATCGCCTTTACTTATCAGTGACTGGATGACAGCAATGCCATGGTGCATGGATCCAATATATATAACATATCCCCATATACATTTAATACAAGTGAAGCTTGTACCAAGTTCATTACTTATCATTGATGATGTGTTGCATTGTGTCATTGTTTGAGACACTTTCTTAATTATAGCTGTTGTTTTAATGAGATCTTAAGAAAAGCTGTTGACAGTGAGTATATTAACAATATTAACAGCATGCATGTCAACTGACAGTTGTCATTAAATGTGATAAGCCAAGTTCTTCAACATATAGCTAGCATAACAGTGAGAGAACCCAAATAAGACATAAGGATAAAATAAGACCATGGACACACACACACACACAGAGAGAGAGAGAGAAAGAGAGAGAGAGAACGAGAGAGAGAGAGAGAGAGAGAGAGAAAGAACGAGACAGAGAACGAGAGAGAACAAGAGAGAGAGAGAGAGAGAGAGAGAGAGAGAACGAGAGAGAGAGAGAGAGAGAGAGAGAGAGAGAGGGGAATAAACAGGGGATGGAGGAGTGGAGTGGGAGAGAGGGAGAGAGATGACTCCAAGAAGGTCACTCCTTTTTTGTAGTCAATAATTGACATTTAAACACACGTTTCAAACGTCACTGATAAAATTACGCGAGATAATGGAGAGCGAGCTGCTTAAACTGGCATGCAATTATAACCATAATGAGATGCAAAAATGCAAATGTCTTTGTGCATGCTCCAGCCTCCTTTTGTGGGGTGCCGCGGCGTCTGTGGTGGATGATAGATGCCACGCTGGTGGTGGTGGACAGAATGGTGACATGTGGGAGTGGGAGCAAGCGGAGAACAGAACTGGGGCAAATATGCCATACACCCTCACAAGTAAATCCCATAACTGCCTGAGCTAATGCTTCCCTGAATGCTCTCCAAATATGTATAGTTAATTCATTACTAGAGATGTTTTCCTTTAAATTAATGGGTAAGTACATGATGTACAGGCTGTTTATGGCTGTTTTTCAATACAAGGATATTCAGATACATACTTTTTTTAAAACATATATACTTAATTTCTGTAATGATTCTTGGACATTTCACCTTTAAACAAAGTTATTGTCCTGATGCAGTGCATGAACTGAATATGCTGAAAATGGAAATAATATCCTGTTTCTCCTATAAGACAACTTGTAGCCATGCAAAGACATGTTTTTCTATTTCAGTCACACTATATGGACATTTACATATACAGTATATTTAGCAACATGTATTCATTAACTTCTCCAATGTTTGTTCTGATCACCTGTGTTGCTTTCTGTCAAATGTAATGCTTCATTCAGATGCAGCAACTGGGGAGATCACATGCTCTACATGACACATGCCTATACAAATACCCTGCATTAAGCCTTTGCTGCCATCCATCCTTGAATAACATTCAAATAATGTAAACACAAATTCCTGTAGCCCACTTCCCCCGTTTGTAGGTTCACCCTTTCCAGACCAGTCGCCCACCCCTCTACCTCTGGAGGCTGATAAGAATGGGACACAAAACATGCTAGCAGTCATGCTGTTTGTTAGAAGCAATTAATTTCTCCGAGGCCTTCATTCCATTCAGGATAAGCTTTTGTGCTCTAAATCCCACTATTCTGAGCTTCTCTTGTGCCACGTAGGAGGGTATGAGAGAGTGGAGGATTGGAAAAGAGAGGGAGAGCCCGAGACAGAAGCTTTGGATGACAGATTATCTTGGGCCAGTTAAGCATGTAATTGCTCAAATGAGTTAAAATCCCTTCAAATATCTGTCTCTGCACCTCATCACACCACTTCATACACTCAAATGTTTGACAATTGACAAAGATAAATCTAAAAGGGGTCTTCAATAGCCAGCTGCCAAGACAATTTTTTCAGCTAAAGGGAATATTATTCACTAGATTTCTATACGCATTTAAAACAGGGTTTTTTTTACCAACTTTTTCTAAAACTTTAATTGCCAGAGCTTCTCTGCTTACTCTTGCTTACCAAACTTAGCAAACTAGTGAAAGCACCTTTGAAGATCTAAAGATCAACATGGAGTTTTACCATCAATGATACTACAACATATCTGAACAATAACGCTAAAGTTCAAGCAGCAGAATGGATGTGTCTTACATGGCTAGACAGAGAAATTGTTTTACAGAGTAACAGACACAGCAGTCCACAGATTCAGATCTGGAGAATGCCTGCCTTCCTCCTGCCAAGCCTTTTTTAGATAGCCACTGTTGCTCCAGACTAAGGCTGATGGATCCATGCCTTAGAGGGAGAAGCTGCTGCATGCCAGACTTCTGAGGGTCACTGAATGGACTGTTCTCTTGTGCTTTCATTCTTTTAATTTAATCAGTAGTCTAATTGCAGCTTTACACAGATTTCCCCAAATGCATCACTTCAAAGACTTTGATATGAATTGTATTGTCTATGGCATTTATATGCAATATGACAATATAAAAAAGCAATCGTTGCTTACTATAGCATGATATAAATAATTGTGTTTCCTCTTTTGTCAAGTAATCAGCTTCGATTAAAGATGTTCAGGACTGTTTTTGAGTGCATGATGAAAAATGTAATGAACATGATGGGATGGAGTAAGATAGAGGTTTTTTGCCAGGTGTATTTGGCCCTTGCCAAATGCCACCCTCAGAGCAGAGAGGGTGTCCTGCATTACTTCCCTGAATGAATGCTAATGAGGGCGTGTGTGTATGTCTGAATGTTATTCACACCACATCAAACTGGGCCTGCAAAGAGGTGCAAAACTGGGGCTGGCAGCCTCCCAAACCAAAACAACCTGGAAGAATGTCAGACATTACATGTGCCTAGGACACAGTTTACGCATGGACTATTGTAGAGAAAACATTATGATAGAGCCCATATTAACAATAGTTCAGCTGCCACAAAAAGGTGGAGCGGACTCCTAGAAAACTGTTAATGTTTGTGTTAGAAAATGCTTAACTCTTTACATTTTTAAAGCCAAATATAAAAAAAAAGAAATTATGGAAATAACCAGGACCATGGCAATGATATCCAGTTAACACAACGCATTGATATTTTTTGGATTCCTGTCAAAGAAAAATAGGATGTTTTTTAGTTGAAAGTAACTACATTCTTATTAACATAATTTGACATGAATTTAGAGAAATTACACAATGAGAGGACGTCTTGCTGTGATGGGTTTCCAGGATTAAAAGCACATCTTTGAATTCTGTTAAATTGAATGGCAGTCTTGGGTAAGATTTGCTCAAGCACAATAACAACCTGGTGTGATCGAAATAAGATTAAAAGGGACAAGCATGACTGGGATTGTAATGAAAAATGCATGCTTTAGATAAAACATTCAGTTTAAACTAAACTAAACTTTAACCAGATTTTACCATGCACAACGCAGTACAACATAAGATAGATTCACAAACCAATTACAATCATTTAGGACGGTCTACTTTGCTAAGGTGAGACATTCTCTGGATTGGCTTCACATTCGCTGACAGTTGATGGGCAGACAAGGTCACTGGATGTACAAGCTCTCATTTAAAACATGGACATGAGAGCAGAACTGGGGTTAGTTGGGTCTATCAGAGCTGTCAATCAATTAATGACAATTATTGAGCAAGGACGCCCGTGGGTGGTAGTAGAGGGAATGAGAATGACCATGGGGGAACAACATGGGGAACGGGACGAATTATGGAGATTGGAAAATAATAACCAAAACTGAATGATATTACCAGCCCACACATACAGATCACTTACTTCCCAGCATGTGTAAAGTGTGTCAATTGAGCACATGACAGGGAATTGGGCCTTGTTTAACTAATCAAACCACAGAAGAAGAAGACATTCAATGACTTATTAGGATTCCCATAAAATATCAATGAGTTTTATGAGCTTAACTACATTATGGGAGGTGTCAAATTAACCATAAATGATTTCATTAGAAAAGATGTGGTTGATGAACATGGGAGACCACACACAAAACGTATCAAACAATACTCAAAAGAAAGAATGATTCAGAAGATACACCACACTGTCCCACACTGAGGAGGTGCTACTGCTGTTCTCATACAAATAAACACAGGACAGAGTCATGCTCAGTTTAAACTAGGAGGGAAGAGGGAGAGACAAAAAAGGAGGGAGGGAAAGCGTTTTGAAATTCTCCAGCTGGCAGGCTTTAATTTTCCACCATTCTAATTAAAATGCAAATTAAATTTATAATTAGCAACCACAGTATCCGAGAAACCACCTTGTGTGCAGCCCAAACATATGGGGCAACCAGCGGTGGGTAGCACTGTCTCTAGGAGACAACAGAGGTGGGTGGCAGGACTGGGGAGTGTTTGTTGAAGACGGAGCTACTGATCACGGGCTGGTCTGGTGACACGGGAGCAGCACTGTGCTTTAACCTGCTCCGCTCAGCTGGGAGCCCTCTAAGCTCTCCAGGCACAGTGAGGCAGGGGAGCACAGCCCAGTTTACTCTGCTGTCACTGCCCATGTCACAGGTCACTGCATGTGTCACCTCAGCTATGCACAAGTGCGTCGACCAGCACTGCTGGGGTCAGCTCCTCCGGATCGAAAGGTTTCTGACCAAAATTAACCTTTGCTGACTCTCAGATAATTAATTTTTCATTGATGGCAATTCTTTGTAAACACAGCACTCCAACATTTCTTTACCAAGTAGCTATCAGCCACTGCAACTTCACATGGTGCAGGAGTTTTTTGAGCATTACAAGTATAACATGTATCAGAGTCTTACTATAATATTTAGTGAATAGCAACACGCAGGACAACAAGCCTGCAAAGAGTAAAGTTAATCTGGAAATATAAAACAGCCACTATTGCAAAAAACCAAAGACTTTCTTGAAAAATAATCAGGCAAGGGAAAGACGACAGGCACTAACTATAGGTGACCATCTTTTGTTGTCCAACTCAAGTTAGAGTCAGGTCACTGTGGGTCAGAGAAATGTTCTCTGAGGAGCCTGGCTTTTCCACTGACACTGCTGAAACAGCACCATCAATCATCCATCAGTTGTCACAGCCTGAAGCTGAGGTCAAAACAAATCCATGTCAAAAGAAAAGGCCACATCTTACCATGCGCTTTTGCTCAGTTGGACAGTCTGCTGATGACACTGTGTCAAGAGACTGCTATCCCACTCTATAGTTCTTCTCAGTGACTGACTTAGTCGATGAGAAGGTCTCATATGACCTCTTCAACACCCCCATCCCCTTGTCACCTGAGTTAGACCACCAACTTCCATTACGCAGTTAAGTGTCTCAACTACAAGACAGACTTATCGAGGGAGCTGTCAGGTGAGCTAACTCGCAAAGCTTTGGGTAGACAATTGGATGTGGCCCTGTGTCACGACTGACACCGTTTCCTCTTACATGCTGCTCTCCAAATGACACTCATCGCTGTGCAGAGTCAAGCATTAACACAGAGTCATCAGTAATCACATGCAGAAAGAGCCATTCACAGATACAGTATAGACATCAACTTGAAAATGATTTCTTTGTGTTAAAGAAATACAACCTACTTTCTTTTGCTGGATTTTTAGACTTCCCCTCTTCATATACAACTGCAAACTTTGGACTGAATACATGGTGAGTTGATAATCGGAACACTGGATGAGCTTTATACTTAACCACATTGTTGTGATCTGACATCTTCCTGCGAGTCTGACTGGGCTGACAAGTTAGACACAAAAGAAACCTCTATGTGAAGATATTCTAACTGCAGTGGTAGACAAAAAAGTCAAAATGATATATGGCTTAACCACATTGACGTTCACTGTTGGACAAAACATGGTTTCTAAATATAATCCTCCATTGTTTTCTCCCGTCTAAGAAATGTTCTTGCTAGCTGTTTGGTTGTGCCACCTGTTGCCTTGTTAATCATGCTGAGAAGATACTCATAAATCATAACATTCTTCAATTAATCAAGCTGTCAGCTTCTAGGTGAGAGGTCATGCATGGAAGAGACAGAGGTCATCGGTCTGGTGTGAAAGAGCCATGGTTGTGTGGCATCTCTTATTCTTGGGAAGTGTCAGTAGAGGAGCCAATGGAACAAAGGAGAAATCAAAGTCCAAGGGACACGAGAAAGGGGGGTGGGGGAGGCGGCTGGGGCAGCCACACCAGAGCCAGAGAAAGGAACCAGGGTGCAGAGCATAAAGCCAGTCAAATTGACCTGTCATTACATCAAGTGAGCTGTGCCAAGCCACAACATTATCACACTCACCATACCCTTTTAGATGACAGAGTTCCCGCAACTT
This sequence comes from Cebidichthys violaceus, assembly GCF_023349555.1. Lineage (NCBI taxonomy): Eukaryota > Metazoa > Chordata > Actinopteri > Perciformes > Stichaeidae > Cebidichthys > Cebidichthys violaceus. The sequence goes on from NW_027176483.1 coordinate 10,708,193, forward strand.
ACCAGGTTCCTGCAGCACCCCATTTGCATAATTAACAAGTCATTCATGTGTCATTAATTTGACTTCTATTCATTTGAAAGAGACTTCAGATTAAATAGCACATACTGTATCTAGTCATTTCAACTAAGTGTCAAATGATTATTACTCTAAAAACACAAAAGACTATTACTAATGGATCTTCCCAAGACAAAGAATAAAGAAACACATGCAATCATTTGCACAAAACATTGCATTGTGGACGCTTGCATGTCTGGTGTTTGCCTTTATAGCTTCAGGTTGACACAGATATGGGAATGCAGGTTTAACAATGTTGGCTTTACTGTAGCAGTCAGTGGACTTCCAAAATGCCCACTGGCAGAACTGGCCCTTTCCTTGCTTTAGTGAAGTTGTTGGCTCAATATAGTACAGTACAGACAAAGACAATTTGATATACTGGTACTCAGTGTTGGAAGAGGTATTCAAATTATTCATTCCGTAGAAATATCACACTGTAAAAGTTCTACATTCAAAAAAGTTACTTAAACAGAAGTCAGCAAAACATACTTCAGCTATCAAAAACAACATTATGGACACAGAATGGTCCATAATGTTGTATTTTTTAATATTAAACAATTTGATTATAATTGCTAATGTAACAACACATAACTACTGTAATGCTTTAGCTGGATGAAGTACAACAATAAAAAAAAAAAAAAAAAAAACTTAGATTGTTAAGTAGTTTCATGTAAAGTAATACATCATCAACGCATTCTATTTATAAGTTAATTAAAGTACAATATTTCCCTCTGAAATGTAGTGTAGTAGATGTATACACTAGCATAGAATGGAAATACTCAAGTAATCTACAAGTACCTCAAAATGTACCTACTTACAAATCAGAAAAATGTACTTAATTACTTTCTACTACTGCTGGTACTTTTACAGTGACATGATAAAGAGTCAATGACTGTTGTGAGCTGGATTCAAACCTCTGAAATTGTGTATGCATTATTTCCACCAGCGATTTAGCCTCTAGACTTTCCCTGACAACAAACTCTTGCCATAGACTCCTATAGGCAACTCTGGTATTTTACCTCTTTCACACTGTTGTTATACTTGTAGGTTATTATTGAAAAAGCTCAGGCATGCCTCAAAAATGGGGCATAGTGCATTTATTTATCTGTGTTTTATATATCGACATATATTGAAACAATGCTCCCATGTGAATTCATGTCGTAAATGTAAACTGATCATTTCCAAATATGAAAATCACAAGCAGACTGAATGCACTCTCTTTCCAACTCTGCAGCTCATCATACATTTCTTCTGAATGTAAAAATTATTCTGAACATTACTTTCTCCCCATTTGCCCCATGAATTTCAATAAAAGCATGCCATTTACAGATACTCACCAATCTTTTCTTGTGCTACACATTTTAAAAGCAAAGTACTTTAACCTAACACTCTTTTGCACAGGGTCAGTCTTTCTGATAATTACAACATCTGTAATTTCCTATCTTAATGCGCTATACATCAAGGTTGAACTTTACCACGCTCGACGTGTCAATCTGCTCTATGTATTTCCCTTTGCATTAGCGAATTTGAATGACATTTAAGTCTCACAAACATTACCAGCCTGTCACTGCCCACTCATCCACTGCCTTGGAATTGCAAGTGATTTTGTCATTGATTACTCACTGTTTGGATTTCTAATGCAAGTGTATCTAGCCCTTTTTAAAACATCTTTAATGAGTACATGTTACCACTTAAGTCAATCACTGGTCTTTTGTTTAAATTAGAAAAAAATGGGCTAAGATTTGAGAGAAACACAGTGTCTACATATAAGTGCACACTTATCATTAATTGTGTAAAAAAGAGAAATGACTGCTTTTCTGAACCATATAACACATGGTTTCGAATGCCTTAGATAAACAGGTTTGTAATATTTCTGAAAGAAAAAACAATGGTTATGTGGCGTTTTATACATTTAAACCATGCAGGGCATTTATGCACCATTGCCAATAGGGCTTTTTAACAGTTTGATTAAATGCTTTAATCAATCACAATCCCAGCCTGTTTATTAATCACTTTATCAAGCAGTTGATGCATTGCTTCTTTTAATGGACTCCATTTATTTTGATTCCTCCTCTCTTCATCTTATCGAAAGGGCTCTCCCAATCTGGACAGATAAAAAGGGGGATGCGAGAATTGCTGGCTGTAGTGGCGAGAGCTCAGACAAGCCAGTCCCTTAACTTCATTACAATCACTCTGCTCAGACTTAACCAATTTATTAGTGGCAATATGTGCCCTGAGCGATGGTTAGGTAAACCACATAGCTTAGCTCAGATAAACAGGCGCCTATTCATTTGTCTCCTCACCAGACACCACAGTGATGTATGATCCTAATAAGATTAATATCCCCTGGATTTATTCCCCCTTAGTCCCCACAGGCATATTTTAATGTTACTCCTCAATGATCTAAGACTGTTTCTCAACTTCTATGTTGTAAGAATTGAGAGTAGAAATAAAGCGGTTTAAATAAATACTTCAATCCACAGTGGATTTAACACTTCAGACATGGATGTTTTATTGCACAGAGACAAGGCAGCCTGTTCTTACACTTGAACTATTAACATTCTTCCCTCCCATGGAGGGGCTGAAAACAAATTTCTAAAACAGAAGCTTTTCTCGCAATTGCGTTTCAAGTTTCTGTTGTATTCAATAACACATTAAAAGTAGTCATTGAACCTGTCATGTTCTGGTCAGCAATGACCACAATTAGCAAACAATCCATCTCCTTTTAAGCCCCCTCCCAGCAAACCACGGCCATCACCCAATCACCACAGCCTCTGGTTTGGATTCACGCACAGACTTTCTGTCTCATCCGTATATCCCCCTGTCTGCCCTTCAGCTTCTCCTCTTCTCTCTATTGTACGCTAAAAAGCTATTGTCTGCATCATCTGAAACTCTGTTCGCTGTTACGAGGCAGCGGTGAAAAACACGAGAGTGCACAGGTTTGGAACACTGAATAGAAAATTGTACTTAAGTGGTCTTCTCTTGCCCATCACCTCTACCCTCTACCCTCCTCCACATGAGAAGGGCTGCTGGGGTGGGCTGGAAGGGGAAGCCAGCAGGGCAATAGCAAACTTGAAAGCAGCCAACATTTGCAGCACTCTTGAAAAACAAGCATTTCACACCTGAAGCCTTTCATGCAGGGCCTCGAGGCATCCCCTTCAAGGCATTTAATTGGCTATTGCTTCAGAGCTCGTTCAACGTGCCCATTATGGTGAGGCGACAAGCAGCCAAGTATGTCGAATGAAAAGGGTCCTTCTCCCAGATGGGCCTAGTGGTATTAAAAACTGCCCGATCACTTCTTGCTGTTGACTGGCAGAGGTAATTCAGATGTGTGCACATCTACAAATACTTCAAATGAAAAGAGTGAACTGGATAAGATTGAAAAAAAATAATACTGTCCTTCACTATTTCTTTCAAACACAGCACTCAGTCACAAAGATTATAAGATGTAGAGATCTAGTGTGATACTGATACACGTATGATATAAAGCAAAGCACATACAGCATAGCACTACCGTATTCTTCAACAACAGATAGCAGCTGTAATAAATTACACTCAACTTCAGCTGTCCTGTTTATCAATGATGACATTTGAACAAGCTGTGAAACATTTCCTCAGTTACTGTCAACTGGTGAATACATAAAAAATACCCTGCAGCATGCCTCCACACATCAGACACTTTGATCACTTACAGTTTTTGATATGAAGACATTTGTGGCTCCTCTAAACATATATTTCATGCTTTAATCTCAGCCCTGGGACGTAAGGCTCTAGGATATGATGTTCCACTTTTGTTTGGCAGTTCTACCTCAAAGATATGGTCCTTTTCCTTCCTTGTGCCATCTGCCATCTGAAGTTTCACCCATATCAGCCTGAGGCATTGGAGCCCTCATTGGCAATGTTTTTGAGGGCACCCTGACTCCCCATGGATGGACAGCCTTGGGGGAACCAGATAAAGTAGGTGTTTAGTCTCTGGGCTGCTGATGAGGAAGGGATTGGCTTTGAGCTAGGTTGGGACTCATGGGAAATCTGGCGTGCAAACTAATTACGTTGTGCTGCCAAACTGCCTGTGATTACAAAATGGAGAGGCGGCGAAGGTGGAGCTTAGACTTTATCAATTGCCCTACTATTTCTTTTTTAAAAGAAAGCAGCTAAAGCTAATGAGATTATTTAACGAGATGTTCTTTTTGTAGAGTGAGTTGTTTTAATTTTATAGCAATTGTAAGACACAAATGGATGGCTAGATAGATGAACCAACATCAGAATCTTCCGATTTTAAAAGTTGTGTCACCTGAAAAATCTGAATTCTCAGGATGGTTCAATAACAGCAAATATCTAATTACTTCTGCCATGTTTCCCCACCTGCCTGTCACACTTTTGGAGAAAGCCACTTAAAAAACAGGTTAGTTCACAAATGATCTGCTATATTTGTATTAACGCCTCAGCTGGTGGCACAGAAAGCCCCTGAAGATACGCACCAGGCAAATCATTAAAGGAACAATCTTCTCCTAGTTCACTCCCCTCATCGTAGACCAGATCAAATTTCAGGCTCAATATCTGAATATTTTTACACTAAACTACTTGATACATACCTTTTGATGCGTTTTGATTGATTAACATTTACTTTAGATTCTAAAAATATTTGTCTATTTCTGACAGCATTAATCGTGTCATTTAAACCATCATGAAGAACAAATTATTGAAAATATTTTTAAGGGTAACAAGTGTGCAGACCCTTCATGGTGTGAATAAGTTGAGTTTGATAATTTTGCAGCCAAGGAAAGCTCTCTACTTCAAAAAGTGTTTTCAGGGTGCAGGTGGAAGGTTGCAATAAAGCAGAGCATGGCTGCTTATAATGGGAGATAAATCTTCTATGTTTCCTCCATTATTTTTATTACATTATGTGCCATTACATATGAATGTGCTTAGCAGATGTCTCAAAGCATTGCAACTTACATATCTTATATTCTCGCTCATAACCCATTTATACAGTGGAGCATGACACCAACTCAGATGAGGAACATTTGTCAAAGATGGAATGACAGCACACAATGAAGCAATATCAGCCTTTAAAAAAACTTTACCTTTTCTTTCCCCCTCACTCATTCACTCACTCGCTCTTTTCTCTCTGATAGGGGACTCGGCGTCTTGTGGGTTAAAAGAAAGGAACTGATTTTATAAGGGAACTGTAGGCGCAGTCATGGATCTAATCATCACGGGGGGATGCAGGTAACATCAGTCAGTGACATGGAGCAACATGATATCAGACACGGAATAGATCACTGTCTGTGTGGTATACATAGCACCACTCTTGCTGAGACCTCATCCTTCAAAGGGGCAAACTGGTTGTGGTTAGGGAACTGAACTTGGTACAAGAGGGCTGCAGGTTCAATATCTCCAGTCAGACACTGAGCAAGATACTTAACCTGAGCTGCCTCAATGAACATCCCAACTAATAAATAGATGGCATATAAAATGTCAGCACAGCACCGGCATATAGTAGCACAACAATAATAACACACCGCGTATGCTAGGACTCTGCATATCACAACATTCACAATCTATATGTTTCCTTATACAGTATATGTGCATAAAATACATTACTGGTACACAATTAACACTGATTTTGAGGAGTTATTTATTCTCATCTTACTTTGTTATTTATGTTGTCTAATTAGTTTTATGTTTCATCATTAATCTTAATAGGTTTTATTCCTCCTTTGTTACCGAGACTGTTTAGTTATTATAAATTGGTTTAGCTTTTTTATTTCATTTTTTGGCATATTTTGAGATATCTTTCTTGTTTTACTCTTTGAAGCACTTTGAGTTCTATAATTAAATTGCATTATCATTTGTTATTGTTATTATCATGTGAATACCTGTCTGATCATGGTTAAACCCTTGAGTAAGTATAGCTTTTTTTCTGTACCTTGGTTCTCAAGTTTCTGTCCAATGTTTACTGAGCAAGGAAAAAAATCAATAAACCAACAGGACAACGAGTCTCAGAGGATTTCACTTTGGATTAAGAATAGAGAAAAAAGGACAGAATGCAATACAGAGATTGCATTATGACATTATTATCAAAATCCTCATTGATTACTGATGTGTAAAAATAAAAAGGTAATCCTACAAGTAGTAATTGAAACGAAATCCAGCAGCTCAGTGTTCGACTGGGAATGATAGCCAATGACATGACATTAAGCAACGTGAGACAAGGGGCAGTGGTTTAAGTGATCTGGCAGGCGGTACGATGCCCTCCTGTCAGGATCGATCAGTCCTGCTGAAATTTAGAGCAACACTCTAAATTGGTCTTAATGGTGTGTTTCATCCTCCAGTCTCCTCCACACATTGACAGGGAGCCAGTGTCCTTCATCACGCCGGGTTCCTGCCCTCCCTTTCAATCTGGGCATACCACTGATCCCTGCTCTCTGAGGAGAGGGAGCAAATCGGGCCGGGGGCACCCACGGCATGGAGTGGCTTACATCCCACCTCAGATAGTCAGGGAGGTTCCCCTTTTAAAGGTGCTAAAATAGCGTGCAAAATAAGCAGCGATTTTCTGATCTGATCCGAAATCCACTTCTTGAGCATGTGAATTATCAAAAGGCACTGGAAAGCACACAAAGAGTCACCAATATGAACTAATGGCGTATATGGTGGTGGCTTCTGTCTCAATCTTTAACAGGGCAGACCCATAAGGAAAAAAAAAAAAAACCTCTATGTCCCTCTCCCACTCTGTTGGAAAGTAATCTGCTTACATCATTAGGCTAAGCTTGCTGAAACAAATTACCAGATGTTGTGTTCTTTTTTCTCTCGTCTTTTTGTCAGCATTTTAAAATACCCTCTGCCATTTTTCCTCACTAGCGCCCCCTCCTCTCCAACACCTCTACACAATAAGACCATTTGCAAATAACAACAATTGGAAAAAGAAAAGTCCCTCCCGCTATTCACAGCCCCTATCTGGTTCTGTTCGGTTCATTTTCGGCCAATCCAGTAATGTAGCGGCTAATAACCTGAACAGAGAAGAAGAAAATACCAGGAAAAAGGGAGAATGAACTGAAGCAATTGAGGTCCCCCACCCGCGGTTGCACTTGGTAGGGATTTTTGAGGGTCTAGTTTAGCTTATCACATTATAACCCATTTAGAGATAAAGACATGTCCCAGTGCTTATTATAACTCTGTAGCATGCTGAGCATGCAAACACATTTCAACCCGCCTCCCTTCTAGATATTTTTAAGAGCAGATATAACGGTAACCCCAAAGTCAATACAGAAGTATTAGACAATGTGTGCTATGTCCTTGAAACACATTTAAATGATAATATTGATATATATTTTTGCAATTCTGTTTTATTTCTAAAATTATCAATAAATAAATAATATTGCTTTAGTAAATTACTAATAAAATTTGGATTGAATATTCAGAGTACAAAAGACATCTAATGCTAGTGCTAGGTTCTTCAAATAATCAATGGAAGATCAAAGTGGCCAAGATACTGCTAGTATAGATTATGTTTAAACAAATATAATCATATAGTATATACTGTCATAATTGTTCACTAATTGTGGAAGAATTGTATGGAAGTTAACATTATTATTATATTTCTACAATAACAACAATATTTAAAATGTCTAATTTATGGAAATTATTATTAGCGATGACATTCTGTTTAGATTTAAATTGTGTATTGCTTTGCATTTCAAGTCATTATTGTGGGTATAAAATAATTATTCTACTTTAACATACGGTGTACATTTACAATTTTTAAAGTAAATGCAAGCTTGTTATTTAGTCTAAACCTCTCTCTTTTCAGTGGCATTGGTGGCAAAATGGAGAATTCACTCTTCACAATACAACCTGGCCTTACACTGTATGGGATTTAAAGAAAACGGTGTGCAACAAAGCCAAAATACTGTGCGCCTTGCCCTGACCTTATTTCTTGACACATAAAAGAATACATAAACAGATATATACTTTCAAATCAAAATGCTTGTGTATTTACCTCTTATCAACCGCCTGGCAGCAATTGTGATTCATAGCAGTCATTTAAGTGATAATGCACTCATTCACTACACTAACAAACGCATTCCTCCTGGTTATCAGTGCGTCGGCGTCGTTGCAATGCTAGTCGCCAAACAGGAGGCAGAAAACTCAAGATGGTGTTGATTGATAAATTGACAGGTTAATTTTCGGATGGATAATGAGAGTAAGACCCTGAAAGATGGTAGAGAGAAGTCTCTGGCCCTTTGCTCTACCTTGGATGCAGTGCCATCTATCTATTACTGGCAGAACCGCAACTCAGAGCAGGTACACTCAGGCCCTGCCAAATGTTTGTACCATCTAGGTTAAATGAGGTCTCAAGCTTCATATGTGTAAAGACTCGTTATATTCCTTCAGACACAATAACCGCAGTTCCACAGAAATTAAGACTTTATTCAATTTGCACCATGGCTTGTAGATCTGTTAAAAAATAACTATGGTGGATAATATTTCAGGAGGCATTTTAAAATCTGATTCTGAATTGAAATATCATCGTCAACTAATTTAATTCTAGAAATAATAAACAATTATAATTTAAAAGTTTTAAAAGACTAATTGTATTGTGAGTTTGACATGTTCCTAACCCGCATTCAGAAAAAGTGCAACTTTTCCACATATTTTTTATTGATAATTTCTGAGGCTTCTTTTTGACATATGTTAAGACAATACCATAGATCATGATTTTGGACAATACTGTCATTTTCCATGGTTGCAATTAGTAAAATTGCATGTGAACAGTTAAAAAAAGACAATCCACTTCTGGAGCTTAATTAGAGGGCAAACTGTTAGAAAGAAAGAGAGGGTTTAACTAGAGGTTAGAAGGGTTTCTATATCTTACACACATTTCTACTGCTTGTCACTGCAATGTGCCACATCTGCAAGCACTCTAATTAAGCCTCCACCACCGTTACTCTATAGCCATTCTCCATGAATCAGCATACAGTGTAATGCTAATCAAATGCCACTATTTTACTTTCAGACCTAATGGCCATTATTTCTATCTTTTGTCTACTGTACCTCTGTGCATCTGTATTTAATAAGGCAGAGATGTGTGGAAGTGATTTGAAATTGTAAGTTCAGGAAAAATCCTTCACCAACATATCAGGATGACAAGTACAAGAGAAGCAGAATTTCATATTCTGAGTACAACCATATCCCTCGTCGAATTTAAATAAAAGTGTATGAACACCGCAAATCCTTGATAAAATTATAAAACCAGTTAACTTCAGATAAATTGCTACTGCTGTGACTGAATGCAACAATTTATCTATATTGAAGTACAACAGGACAGAAAAATGACCCAATTCTTTTTTCCATTTGCTCTTGTTTGTACTGAGGCTTCAAGAGACCCTGGTCTCTTTTGGATATGCCTCGATTGAATTTCCTGGCAACTTATTCTCTTTGCTGTCTCCTAATAGTGAAGTAAGAGAAAGAAAAAAAAAAGATTTTATCTAATTTATCTAAAAACAACTTTTTATACTGATTTTGATAAGTAGCAAAATTGCATGCATTTATTATCCAGTTTTAGGGCAGAGTATGTTATATTACACAATTCCGTTTTTAGAATGTGATGTTTCTCTTTTTTTTTTTTACCCAAATAAGTTTTATATTATCACGGGCCATGAAGCGTACACAAGAGGAACAATTTACATGCAGCACAATAACAAAGTCTCGCTCTCTGTGTATGTGCTTCAGTGAGGCAGCAGCGGCTCTGTTTAGTACAATATTTGATGATAGGACCACGACCATGAAAGAGGACATGGGTGCAGAATGGAAAAAAGAGCTTTTGGTTGTTTTGTGTAAGCTAGGTAGATAACAGTATAAAAATACATTTTCCTCTTGATGTTAATAACATGAAGGAAAATAATGTGTAATTCTAAAATATAGGGTCCAAGCTCAATTACACTGCAGACTAAAAACACAGGTCTTGTCCATAATTTTAAAAAGTTGACAGCGTTAAAGTACTTGTACTCTGTATTGATCTAATTTATAATGCAAAAGCTGAATGCAAATCAAACCAAAACTAATTAAACACCAACAAAAGTATGAAAAGACCCAAACAAACTGCAGAACAATTTAAAATTCTGCTATGCACATCTACAATACTGTTTCACAACCATTTTCTCAAAGCACATTTTGTCCTGTATTGTTGAGACCGCACGCAATTGTGATGAAAAGAATTATGGCTTAAAGTGTCATTGTATTGCTGCTGATTACCAATAACCACATGGTCACAACTAGGGGTGCCCCACTCCTCCCATTCATTTGAACAGTGTTCTGAGCTCTGACAGACACAGGAACGAAAGGAAGGGTGCAGAGGACAAATCTTGGGGGATTCACCCCATCTGAGACTCCAAAGCACCCAGCAGCTTGATCCTGTGTCACTCTGAGGGCATGGCTTGGCTCTCCCTTGATTTGCCTTTGAAATCTAAACGTTTAATTGTGGTCAATGAAAAGGGTTCAAGCAAATGAATGGTTGAAGAATATGAGTGGAGGGAGGGGCTGTAAAATGAGTATACATAAAAAGCAGGAGGGAGAAAAAAAATCAAGAAGGAATAATGAAATTAGGGATGGGGCGAGAGAGAAAGAGAAACCAAGGGCTGGAGAACTTGAAGCACTGACCCCTATCGTCCATGGTGAAAAGCAAGAGATTAGAAAGTGTTTCATGCTAATTTCCATGGAGATTTCTGTAATTTCTCAAAAATTGCTTCTTCCCGCTTTGATTTGTCCATACTGCCTGGCCCCCTGCTAGTGTTGCGGGGTGGTCTGCTCTATCATGCCTCTGCTCTCGTGGGCCCCCCAATGGCCCCTCGCTGCGGCCAGCCGTCGTGAGATTACTGAAGCGGCGCTGACGTCTCTATCAGCTCGCGCCACCGTCATGCCCTCTCCCAACCCCCCACCAACACTCGATCCCTTTCCCTCGGCCTAGCTTCCTTTCTGCCCACCCACCACCAACCCGCCCTCAGTGCAAACCCTCACAGATCTGTCAGATGATGGCTTCATTGGTTCGCGCTTCTCCCTGCAAACTCGAACCAGTTTTTTTTTACACTCCCTCATCCCATCCTCTCATCCCTCCTAGAAAGCTGCACCACAAGAAAAATCTCTATCCCCCTCCCATTGTAGACTGTTTCACCTTTTGCTATCCCTCAGCCTTCTCTCTTTCTGCCTCATCCTAGTTTGTGCTTCTGCCTGCCACATCAAAGGAGAACCAGGGGTCACAGAGCCACAGGCATGGAATATAAATGCAGCCAACTGCGTGGCAGTATGGGAAATCAATCCTCTAAAGATAGCTCCATACACTTCATGAACCCATCATCAGTCTCTGATACATATAGTAACATATAGGAATTTTTGAAGCCTTTTGTGCATTGTAATGTATTCTACACAGTAGTCTCAAAACAACTACTTTTGTTCTGTTCTATATTTTCAACTTGTGTTTTCTTCACATGTTCATTTTGAAAAGAATGTACTAATATATAGTATTGTAAGATAATATGTATGTACCTGATGTTTATGAAAGAATTCTAAAACTATATATTCATTAAAGATGCCTCAAGTGTTAAAAAGTGTTGGGAAGGTGTTCAAAAACTGATGCTGAAACACAAACTTGAATCTCCCTTCAAGTCTGAGAATAACACTGCGGCAGAAATATGTAAACATTTGTTGGAGGTCCTGAGCTGAAGATTCATGCCAACATACACAGGTGATGCTTCCTGCAATTTGTCATCATTTTATCCAACTTTGTCTTAAGCTCATGTGAAGCAGTTGGGCTGTCTGGTGAATGGTGGCAAGAAGTATGTGGCCGAATGATAAAAAAAAGAGACATCACAAGGAGCAGCAGCAAAGCCATTGTTATGAATTCTATAAGTCTTGAGGGATGAATGGGAAAACTAGTGCGATTGCCAGACACCGAGGTCTGTGGCGGGGTTCGATGGCTCTGTGTGGGGGCGACTGGCTCTGGTTGCTTAGCATTAGTATTAGATAAACACTCTGTCGGAAGATGTCAACGTCTCCATTAATGCCGGAGCTGCCACACAGGCTGTGCTTGAGTGACACAGTGTTTTGTGGAGTGTGACAGGGGTTGTAAATGCTAACACTCTCTGGCTGCATCTCCCGAGCCTGGTGGAGCCAAACCCTGGCAACACCTGGGAGCGCAGAGGCACTAAACTCTGACACTCCGTGGAGACGATACATGTTGTCCTCTCGTCCTCATCTCGGGGACAGCCCAGCATTTACTGTACCAAACCAATTTAATTCAGACTCATTAAAATCCATCAAATAAATTTCAGTATATAATTGCTGCTATTTTTTTACCATTTAAAAGCCTCATCAGTATTTGATTTATTTGAATTTAATAAACACAGAGTTTGAGACATATTATAAGGCATAAGTAGGGGACAAAAGGCTTAAAAATCTTTGCTCACTTATCACTCTGTACCAACCACGAGCAGATTAGCCTCATCTTGCTACCCCAAAAGGCTTTTCCGTAGTCTTTACAAACCACAATATGGAAGCTGTGTGTTCAGCACAAGTCTAATGCACTTAAAGCTTGCCACAAGTACACATATCCAGCCACACAATGAGCAGGATATGGGTTTTTCCATGCTTTCACTAGTGGACAGAGGGGTTTTCCAGTCAGTAATTATGCAGACAGGGGTATTCCAGTCAAAAATATTTTATTATTATATTATTACTTTACATAATTTTTTTAACTTGAAAATGTACATGTAGATTATCTTCAGAAACAAACTAAAATGTTGAGAGAGAATTATATGCGTCTCAATATATAAAAAAAGCATTGTCCAAAACTACATATATAAACAGAAACTACATTTCAAAAAGTATTTATTGTCTAAACCTGTAGAAAATGTCTAAAGATCATGACTACAACAGAAGTTGATGCGTGTTAAGAAAAGTGGTAGGAGAGCAATACATACCAAACTCTAGTTGTACATAAAGTTCACAGTATATTTCATCTTTTTCTCCATTACATTTTGCAGCCGGAAAGGTTGAAATTTTTATCAGTCTGTGAAAACAGCATGGAGAATTAAACTGCCTTGAGCTCAATAATACTGGCCATGTAGGAGCTGCTGAGTTGTTCTGCAGGCTGGAGGGCTGGACAGTGTAGTGTACTCTTCCCCCTAATGCCCTGTCCATTGATCTTTCCCGTAACTACAGCTCCCCACAGAAACCCACACAATCTGTGCAGAGGAGTGCTCCTAGGCACCCCCCACTTCAAAGGTGCATATTTACTCTTAGAAATTTAGAGAAAGTGCAGCTGTGGATGCATCCTCCAACCTCAATCAATGATAGGGCTGGTCCTCCTGACCCACCCCCCTGCTGGCTAATAAAGTGCTTCTTAGGCTTGGTGGTTTCCCTGGAAGCCTTGTGGGGTTGGTTCAAACTAGCACTTAGGTTTGTTTCCATTGTCTCTTCTCGAAAATTGATTTTTAGAAAAATACTTATCTTGTTGCTCAATAAAGTTCCACAATGAATTACTGTAGACAGTTTTATTTTGTCCCAGATTTATTTATTTATTTTTTAATTTGTGCTGAACCATGTGATGCTCTGGAAGCAATTACCTTTTTTTGTATTAGCATAAAACTTTTCCCTTTGCTATAACCTCAAGCTAGGTAAATCAATACATGATTGAGTATTTTTAACCAACTTTCTGGCAGGGCGATTATGAAATGAAATTGAACAATGATTGATTTAGATTTTTTTTTTTTTATCCTCAATATGTAGCCTGTCACACTACTCTCTAATAAAGCTGCAGTGCCCACAAAATAATCTTAGAATGAAATAGCTTAATTTTCAAATTACAAAAAAACATAAAATAGACAGTAACAATATCTTTAATTAGCATTTTTCAAATAATCTGCATTATGTCTACTTAACATGTCCTGTTTTCCTGTCTTTGACAAACATATTTCATGCTGGGACGTACATTATCATAATTGTCATTTCCAATCTTCAAAAACAAATGTGTATTAAGACAGTAGCTAAAATAGTCCTTCTGCTGAAAATCAGACAATCAAAATCATTTGTAATTAAGCACAGCGATATTCTAATTACAGATAATTCAAGTTACTCCATGCTGCTTTCTGTCCCCCCTCTGCAACAATTAGAAAAGTATATGTCAGCTGTGATTTTTTCCTTTATTTCACTTTAAAGTGGCGCTGTGGGGGATTTATTCAAAAATAATGGCATTTATAACTCTTCTCCGGAAGGACATTCATTCTCTCCTCAGCAGGAAAAACCTAAGTTTTAAGTGGCTGGAGTAAAGGTCTGAAGCAATTTGCATATCTGCACAACACCATAAAAAGTTTCCCTTGACAATGTAGCATTCACTGTGCACAAATTATAATTGTTACAGCACAAAAACTAAAACTGCTACACAAGAAATCCTTTCTCTTACAGCCACATTGATGACTGCACATGGATACACATTATTTTGCATGATGAGCTGCAGTTGGCGGAGAACTAGTCACCTTGTGACTACATTGTCTGACATTTTTCATCTGATCGTTATTCTGTAGGTGAGTGCCTGCCTAATAGGTACTTCCTTATAGCGTTGACTGCATTCTTCAAGTCTGTCACTATCACAATAGTGTTACCTCTAAAAACAGTGGAACAAGAACTTGTTTCAATGTCATTAATCCTAACTTGTTTGGACTCCTCATGTTGGCTCTCCCACACATCTCTTTTTCTCCCTTTTTTCTCTCAACACATACTACTGCTCTCACTCTCTCTGCCTCGCTAACATGTCGACAGCAGTTTGTTAGGAGGTATCAGTTTTCAGTGAGCGGGCTGAGAGGGAGAGAGGGATGTGGTAATCATCTCTATCTCCGGCTGCTTGGCAGCGTTCCCCTCGGCATGCTGGCAGACACTTGCCATTGAGCAGCTGTCAGGCAGAAAGGGTGTGGGATGTGGGCTCAAGCTACACAGGTCACGGTCATTTCTTTCCAAAAGCCACTGAAGCTAAAACCTTAAGTGGCATTTGAGCTACCTGCACTGTCAGTTCTGACACTCACAACACTAACAAGGAGACCACCGGTAGAGAGTCAAACTCGATTATGCCTCCCTGGTGGATTTCCTTAATATAGCTTACCTACTGCCAGGCTTGTTTTTCTAACAGTCAGAAAGCACATGCATTCAACATTATGAGAGTTCTTCTGAAGCTATGTGGAGTAAAATGTACTGCTCTATCTAAAGAGTTTAAACTAAATATATTTGACCCATTAATTAATATAACAAATACAACAAGTAAAAACAATCTATATGAAACTCTACTGCACAGTGATATATAAAATGTCACTTAATGCATTTTAAAATAAGTCATAAGCTGTCAGCATCGCGTAGTTAATATTGATAAAGGGAAGCTAATTATGCTGACATTTCTTTACCGTTTACTGCCTGACTTTCTAAAAAACAGGAGTGACAGGATTGATGATTTAGGGGACAGTTAGGTATTAAGCTTCAGTCAAGATAAGAAGCTGTTAAGCAGTAAATACATGTTATTACATTATTATTTTTGTGTAGTGTAATTCTGTTATTCATTATGAGGCACAGTGGTGTTCTCATGCTACATAGTCCTGCAAAGCTTTAATTTATTTTAAGTCTTTGCCATCTCTGCACTGTTATAAATAAAACTGGATATAACGTATATTGATGATAAAAGATGGTGTGCTGATTCATTGAGAGGTGAAAACAAAGAGTCAAATAAAAATAAAAAAATCACTTCCACTTAAAAAAATCATTGTAATTTCTCAAAGATGTATTTTGTGTGCTACTCTCTTACATGCCAGAATAACAGTCACGCTTTTCATCAAAATAATAATTCTGCATTAATTCAAGGCTGTCTTCAGTTCACAAACCAGAACCCCTTAGTTTACGCTGAATTATTTGGAAACATCTCTAATCAGCAAAAAAAGCATCAACTTCCACAAAAAGGTTACAACTTTAAACAAAACTGTATGGAAAAGTAGTCTGACTTCCATGGCTGCTGCAAACAGAATTGTGCTTGATAAGTTGCAGGCTCACACAACCTGGACCTGTGATCTTTACAGTGATACCCTCAAGTTCATAGCAACAAATACACTCAATCACTCAGGGAGATCCTAAGTCTCTCTGTTGGCCAATTACTGTTTTTAAAAAGCCTAGGGCACCCAGGAAACTTTGACTCCTGGAAATAAAGACCAATCTGAGAGAGAAACATTGCAGCTATTAAAATCTTTATAATTCTGTAAATCACAAGTGATTTGTTTTGCCCCGTGGCTTGTTCTGATACATCCTTGCTGCTATTGCAAAGGGCACAGGGTGACTGCAATTGAGGAGAGCAAGCTTATTTTTACAACTAAGCTTGGAAAAAAGAGATGCCTTTTTTATTCTTCTGTTTGAGTGCAGAAGGCAAAGATCTCCTCTGTGTCATAATTGCCTGAAGTTAGAGAGTAAAGGCTCTGGACTCCTGATGTTAGTGTGGGCCTTTCATCAGGGGGGTTTGGAGTCAGAGCTGTTTTAAAAGATCATGCCCTCTGGAGGATCAGACTCTTTTTTGTATTTATGTAATAAAGGCATTTTAAAATCACCTATCTGCTGTTGCATTACATGTTTCCCTGACTGATGTCATTGTTAAAGATTTACATTTCCCAAATTATTTCATTTTTTTAATCTTCAATACTAAGTGTGCTATACTGATTAATTTTGAGGATGGATTCCGAAATTAGCATGCTTATTCAAATAAAGTGGAAGCCAAAAGTGGTAGAGAGGATCATGCAATTATGAGTAAAATCACTCCAATTAAACACTGGCATGTTAACTTTTAGAGAGCACACACTCCACATAATATAATTACAAATTGGGATGAAAAATGGCAAAGAAAACACCAACATTATAGAATGAAGCATTTACAGTTGATGGATTCTCAAAAAGCTCCTCTATCCTCTGGTGCTCAGGGTTAAGAATGGCACTCTTCTGCTGCTGCAACGCTCTCCCTCCCAACCGCACCGCTCCCCATTCAGTAGCGCAAGGCCCTCTGGTACTAGACAAGAGCCCTGACTGAGGACGCTCTGATACTTCAGCCTCTGATCACCAGAGTATCCTTATACCGCCAAGTTGATGGACGAATGGGTCATAGAAGGGATGTCCAAACCATAAATCAGACTACAGGGGTGACAGCACACAAAATAGGTGAATTGTCCTTGGGTTCGCGATGCTGGCGACATCCCTTGTGTCCCAGAGTCACACCACCCTTTTTATTATTTGGGAGCGAGTCAAACGGATGCCCCACAAGCCATTCGGCCCTCCCCCTTGTGCGTTTCCCCTAGTCTTAGAGCCTGGACCCTGCTATGAACTGTTTCCAGAGTCAGTTACTGGTGTAATTGAAAGTGCTTTGTCATCGCTTTCAGCCAAACACTGATGGATGTGAAGTTGAATGAGGTTTGGGTTTTAGTTATACGAGTGAGCCTGTGTGAGATTTATCACCAGAGGCTTAAGAGGCTACAAGGGACCATTAAAGCACCACCGCTGTCTACATCACAGTGAACTGTTCATTATTATTCATTAAAATAGAATGCCTTTAATATGTCTAGTTTCCCCCGTGTGAAAAAAAAAAATGTACATACATGTTTTTGATGACTGTTGGAAAAACTGCTTTGTTGCCCAGTTTTTACAGTCTGGTGCAATTAAATTTGGATTTTAAAAAGTGTATGCATCACATAAAAAAGTAAGCTGGCCTATGAATTCATAAGAAAAGAATAAATAGTTCAGCACTTTTAAAAGTTTCAGCAAAATCAAAAGCTCTAGAAAGCCTCTTTTTATACCTTCATGTGGATTGTATTAATCTTTGTCCTTTACATCTTTGGACTTTCAAAACTCACTATAGTGAACTGAATAATACAGATTGTCTTACTTTGAGGTCCGTTATGTTAAACATATACCCTTAATGTATATATAATTTAAACCCACCAGTGGTTACATCTTTGTATAATTAGGGTGGTCTATTGAAACCTATGAAACCATTTAATTTCAATTCTGAATCGACATCCACATGCAAAGCGTGGGAGGTGTGCTAGTTCTCATTGTCTCCCACTTATTATAGGCTGCCCTCAGCTGCCTGGGCTGTGAGGGCCTGGATCCTGGCTCACGTCCAGCTCGGCACTGATCTGGGCCTCTTTGTGATTTGAGGAGTATAGAGCTTTGCTGGGCTGCTGTCCTAGAGCCATGTTGGAATGCAAGAGCAGTGGTGGAGGTGCAGAGGGAAGTGACCTCACTGTGTGATGCGAGCAAGAGTACGGGGTAAGAGTTACACACTGAGGTTGGTTGGATTATAAATAAAGTAGCGTGCGGTTTCTGTGCTGCAGCCGGGAAATAGGAAAAGGTGAATGCCAGTGCTCACAGCGCAGCTGTAAATGGTGCCCTATACTAACACTGGTTCAAGGCTGCCACAATAGCACAAATAAAGCAGATTTAACAAAAGAAAAAAAATCCCAATTTCTGCATGTTCTGAATTTTTTCTGTTCCATTCTGTATTTGTGAGTTTTCTAAATATTCTATTGTTGGATTAATGATTGCTATTATAAATTTCTGCCATCTCATTAAATAATGTTCCATATTTCTGGGGTTTATTGAGTCATGAGCGAAAGGAAGTACATGCTTGATTTTTTGCTGTTTGTGTTCTTTTGTTTGTGTCTGTTTCTTTATTAGATTTAGAAAAAGCACATTTAAAAAAAACTAATAAAAAACAGATACATATTTTAATATATATATATATATATATATATATATATATATATATATATATATATATATATATATATATATATATATATATATATCTCCAGATGTAATATTAGTCTTTTTAATTTGTGAATGTTCTGATATTGTACAAGAGTCAACCATGTGGACTGCTGACTGCGTGTTGAGGGATACTTGTGACTGACCTGTGATGCTTGTGTGTGCGCCGGTCATCTTGCGGTACAGAGGAGGTGCAGGAGGAACAAAAGATTCAGACTCTGCCACAGGCACAAACACCTGGGAGGAGAGACAAAGGCAACTTCACTTTAACAGGAAACACAGTGGCCAGGATAAACAGTGCTCACCAAGGTGCATCAACAGTGTGTGAAACTTAATATGACTTCCAGGACATCCCCCTGGAAAAATAAAAGTCCATGGGACCACAGTGTTACTGCTCCTATAGGTTTGTGCTTGTTTGGCACAAGTTTATCAGCACCAGCCTATTTATTTATTTGTTTCAATTTCAGTAAAATATAGCACAGGCGTAACATTTTATTGCTCACAGACTAAATTGACTCCCACATCGTCAATATAGATGGCATTTTATACATTAAACATTTCATAATTCTATGTGTGGATGAATCTTTTAGGAGAAAAAAAAATAGATATGCTGTTGCTTATGGGAAAATTAGCATGGTAAATGATCATTAACTCGCAGATGGTTGGGTATGGGGCATTGCTGTGGCTCCTTACAAACAATTGATTAACTTGTAAATTCCCATTGCCCAGCTGTTATTCAGGCTGTTTACCATAAATAAAAGACAGGGACTAGAGAAAGGATCCAGATGCTTTGAGTGCTGCAGAAAGGCAATCTGTCATTGTTCTCAACTAACACTGATGGATGCTGCTTTGAATGGGGATTGGTTTTAGTTAACCATGACAAAGTGAGGGATGACACGCCATTGGTCACAAAGGTCTGGTCCAGCAACGCCTTAACAGTTGCTTTTTTCAGCTGCCAATAAAGGGAAGAAGTTGTCGGGGCAGGCTTTCAGGTTTGTTTGTTTTGCTGTGTGTGTGTTCCTGTTGAAGTTGAGAAATGGGAAAATTAACAAAACTTCCATAAAGACTTTACCAAGGTGGCAGCCAGTATTATTTACATTTATACATACTTCCTTTCCACTCTCAAACAAGACTCATTTTTGAACATGGGGTCTCATTTGACTATTGAGAAATCCTCTTTACATGCTTACTTGATGCTTCAGTCAAAGTTGTTGAGTATAGCTCATTCCACAGGAACAGTGCTGATCGCTATATCCAATAATTACTGAAACTATTCCAATGCAACTACAGGGTGTACATGAACTAGGAACACTGTTTAGTTATTTGCTGAATTACTTAACTATACAAGTAGTGATCAATGTGTTCATGTAATGAACTATATACCATGGCAGAAAACCAAACCAAGAGTTTTGACAGCAGGTTAACACATTAAATGCAGAGTCAGACATCTAAGTTTGGTTGAACAGCATGCTATAAAAAAAATGTAAAAGCATGATGCGTTTTGGGGATATTGCGGTCAGTGAACAGGAGCATGGGAAGAAAAATCCAGTCTCAACCAGACTTCAGTGTGATGTCAGATTCGGAATGGTCCAGTAAACCCTGCTTCTCTTTGACCCAAAAATATCTAAGGGTGATGTAAAATGCATAAGGGCTGCTCTTTCAGCTGCAGAAGATCACATACATGTCCTCAGCAATCAATGACATCAGAGATCTGGAAGGAACAAAACAAGCCTTTCTTTGGACTGGAGACTTCATGCTGCAGACCCCAGAAGAGAGCTACTTTCCCAGATGTGGGGGGGAGATCTACAGAGTACCACTGAGGGACAGTTTAAGTCAAGACTGCTGCAAAACTCATCACTCATTGTCAAATATGGTTGAGGTGAAAATCCACCCTCAAACATCCACCCCTTTCATCTTTTTTTTCATCATTGAACTTTTCCTTTTCCGCGCATAAGACAGCTATCCCATGAGCTTGCAAAAAAAGGGGCAAAATTCCAACATTTCAGGGTTCTTGTTAAAACCGGTCAGAAGGAGTCACCTCCTCACACACACATACACACACACAACCATCCTTGAATATAGTCAGATACAATTACACAGATGCTCTTCGGAAGAAGGTCTCAAACAAATAAAGATAGAAAATTCAACATTTAAAAAAATATGAACTCAGAGCAAACAACTTCTAAAGCAGTGGCTCAAAGAATAAGCCTTTCACAAAGTACACAGTAGTCACCTAGTACAATACAGTAAAAATTATGCATTTCCAAGATTTCCTTTATGAGTTGAGAAAATGCTGATATTAATCCCACTGAATAAACAATTATAAAACCCAATAGAAAATATAAAAAATGCATTGTTTAAAAATTCATATTTTTAAAGAATAAAAAGGGCTATGACTTTTTCCAAGGCTTTTTAAAAGCCCCCCCGCAAACACATCACAACTTAACTGTTACCCCGTCCAACTTGCACAAACATCAGCCTCGTTCAATTTGCATTCAATAACGCATCAACAATCACTTATGACTGCAGTTCAATTTAATGACTGTTGTGTCAATGGAGAACCTCCTTCTTTACAAGCATCAGTCGCCTCTTACTCTTCACTCAGTTAGCCAGGGATCTATACATACATACACATTTATTTATATGCATCTTTACACTCAGAGCATTCCGTTGCACGCCCAGTAGCACTAATATCACCTTCTTCCAAAACACAAAGCAAACAAAATACATTTTTTTTGTTATCAGTTGCCTAGCAACAAAAACAAAATAACTCACAAATGTCATAGCTACATCCCGAATTTCATGATGGAATCAGATTTAATCATTTCTATACATAGCTCCCAAGACACACATTCAGTATTAACCATGAGATAAACTCCCTTCTTTTGAGAAGATGCACTATTTCACACAGCAAAGACCCTAACCCTCAGATAGAAATTACATTTATAAAAAAATTCTATCACATGACAGCAACTGAGTGATGAGGTTTACACGTTTGCTTCCTGTAAAGCTCAAAACAGCATCATGCAACGTCTGGAAAAACACCCTTCTGAGTGTTCTCCATTTGCTAAATGTCTGAGGCAAACTGCTCAATAAGAAACAATTATGGGGGGATGCATTAGGAAAAATATATATATATATATGATGAACAACACAAGAAAAACACATCAACAGTTAAATCTCGATATTCATCGGCTAGACACACACTTTAAATAACTTATTGTGTGCAAGAGTGAAGTGAAGTTCCACTAACAAACTTACTATAGGAAAGTGATTATGGTCCCAATACAGGTGTTACTCGAGATTTTAATACTGATATTTTGCCATTTGATATTAGATATTTCACATTCAATTTTTATTTTTTATTTAATTCCTCAGAAATGATACAGCAAATTATATACAGTAAATCTACAAATTAGGCATTCGTCCTTATGCTTCTGAATAATGCAAAGCCAAATGTGTTCATTGGACCATAGGCAAAGAGTGAATGTCAAGTCATTATTTATATAGCCTATATCACAAATCACACATTTGCTTCATACAATCTACACCACATACGACACCCTCCATCCTTAAGCCTTGATTCGGATGAGGAAAAAGCCCTATGATGTTTCACTTTGGGCAGGTAATTTGCAGTTGCCTTTGCCAG
This sequence comes from Cebidichthys violaceus, assembly GCF_023349555.1. Lineage (NCBI taxonomy): Eukaryota > Metazoa > Chordata > Actinopteri > Perciformes > Stichaeidae > Cebidichthys > Cebidichthys violaceus. The sequence goes on from NW_027176483.1 coordinate 10,730,727, forward strand.
AATGGTTTCGTATGGGAGAGTTGGTGATAAGCAACGATAGAGTAAATACAGACCTAAAACGCCTCATAATGCAGGGATCTATAAAGTTAGGTGATGATTCTCAGTGGGTTTAGTAATAGCAACTCGTTCACATTACATGTAGAGTTGATTTAATATAAAGATATTTGAGCTTCACTTTGTTTGGAAAACACAAAAAAACAAATAGGAAAGCTAGCTACCAAAATACACGCTGATTTACTGAAGACAGTCTCAATCGAGTCAGTCATTCAAATCACCTTAAGAGTATGAATGTGCACAACATTCTGTAGACTACATGATACTGTATTTTGGGCACAATATATGATTTGACATGACATTTTGACTTGAACTTGGCTTACACTGTCCAAAATGAAAAGATTCTTCTCCTATGGGGAGCCCAATTGTCGCAAAAACATTAAAATGTACTGATTTATGAATAAAACATACCAAATTTCATGGCAATCCCACATATTGTTGAGATATCTTCTCTGGACCACAGTGCTGGATGGAACTTTAAACAGACACTATCCTGATATTTCTTCTGATGAGTATTTTACAGACCATTTAGTAATGATGTTGTCTAATGTGTTTCATATGCTGCACTTAAAGGTCATTTTTATTGCATGTGTGATATCTTAGGGAATTATTTAATTATCTACTGAACAGCATCATCCATTTATGTCCACCTTACTGTGTCTTGTATTTATTTAAACATTACATATGTCACATTTCATAAATTAGGTCTAATATATGAGAAAAGCAACACAAAAAACATAACATAACTCCTTATTGTGCCGACCTTTCCGGCTGTCACAGACTGGGCGTTTTAATTGTGGAGAACCAGTACGATTCCAGTCATGCGATTCCAGTCGAGTCATGTTTTTGTTGATGTTGCTTTTAGTTCTCTAATGCGAGTCCATGCGGCCAGACTGCTCCCAGACTTGACCGCTGGCTGAAGCCAATTGTCTGAATTAGGCAGCAGAACATGAGACTCCCCACTTGGAAAGAGGAGGAGAAAACAGTGGAGGAGTTTTAGCAGTCAGCCCTCAGACAGGAAGACTCTAGAGGAAACACCAGAAAGCCATTAACTAACCACAGTATTATGGTGATCTATTTGCTGGAATGGGCTACAGACAGCTAATGAACAAGCCTTACCCCCTCCCTCTCAACCCACCACCCATCACACACGTATTTTGCGCACACGCACACGCACACACACACACACACACACACACACACACACACACACACACACACACACACACACACAGATAAGCAATGCTGAAAGAGCTCTTGCTTGTACAAAACAGCGTGACAGATCAATGCCTGATTCCTAAATCAAGGGAAAGGTTATTCTCTGTCTCACTGGGATTCCACTTACTATCCCCCTATATCTAAGACACTCCCATACCCATTTAAACCAAACAAGTCCAACCCCCCCCCCCCCAAACAAAGCACCCACATCTCCTAATTAAGAGTGAGGCGGTGGGGCTTTTTGTGTCTGTGGTTATGCTTGCAATGTTAGTGTCTGGAGTGTGAAAACAGATCTGATGGACTAGTGCCCTCAGCTCTCCCTGATCAGGCTCCAGCAGGTATCCCCCATGATTGACAGCTCACAGGTCAGCCGCCCATCTCTCAGTCTGTTAGAGGGTGGGCGGTAAAGAGATTTGGATGCCTGGGACCCTGATTGCTTTATTGCTCGCCTGTCAGAACCATTGTACAGCTCTGTATTATTGGGGCTCGCCATCTCTCACTGTCTGGAAGGTGTCGCGTCTCAGCTCTGCATAAAGAATCACCACTCCATTCAAAATCCTCTTTCTTTTTGGCTGAAAGGAAGAAAGCACAGATTTTTCCACACAATCTTCTGTATTGGTTTGTCAGATAATGCAACACAAGTGTCTCCAGGGAATGGTTTGGATGGTGCTGCTTTACACTCAAACCTGAAGATTTGAGATCCCATTTGGCAATAATTTATCCCAGAGATACCAACAACAGTCCGTAGCATTATAGAAAATTACTCTGATGTGCCTGATTATGTATCTAATCATGTTGGGTTTTCTGCTAATGTGGTGTTGACACCCCTGAAACATAAGACATCAAAATAAGCTAAATACTGAAGTTTGCTGATTGTTTTTTTACTTTAGAATATCACAAGCTTTCAACAGAAAATATATTTTTGGCTTATAGTAGAGCTGAGACTGAGACCTAAAATGAGTTGTAGAAGCACAATCAATGCATAACAATGCACACATTTCAAATGATGGTGACTTAAGTATTAAAACATTGTTTGTGAAATAACACTGATATTTAAAGTAGCATATGCTTGATGTGGTTAGCAATGTGAGATGATGGTGTCCACAAGAGCTGAAATTAAATTTAAATCTATTCAAATAGTCCATTGACAAGAAAATGAATCAGGAACTGTTTTTATAATTGCTTAATAGTTAAAGTATTTTTTCCAGGTAAAAAACTTCAAACATTTCCAATGTAAGGATGTGGATATTTTCCCTTTTCCCCAATATTATTGGGTTGTGGAGTGTTGGGCGCAAAAAACGAGGAATTCAAATTTGTAAATTTGGGCTTTAGAAACTGGCAATGAGCTTTTTTTTTTTTTTTTTTTTACAACTTTTAGACCAAAGACAGATGAATCAATAATTAAAATCATCAATAGTTGTAGCTCAGGAAACACTAATTTATTTTGACCATTTCAGATGTTACTTTTTAACATTTTATTTTGTGAAGCTTTATTGTCTGTAATCAAAACAGGTTCAACATGTTTAAGTTCAACACATTTCTTAAAGAATGAAAATTATCCAGACTAAAGTGGTGAATCGGAGCATGTCCAAAGAATGTTTTCCCTGTATAATCACTTGCTCCGCAGCCAGATGAGTACCTAATCAGAGAATAACAAAATAAGAAAAATTACAGTATAGTCTAATATCCCCTATATTGTCTTGAAATGAAAGGGTAAAACAGGCAAATGTTTGAATGTCAAGTGGGGTAAGTCTCTCTATAGTTCCTTCCCACTGGAACAAAGAGCCTCCTCAAAAGATACAATGGCCCAGTAAACAATGTCTCCTCACAAATCCCTAGCTGATTTTTTTCTTGTTATTCCCCAAACCGAGATGACAGACTGGCAGGTTGTTGAAGGTCACCAGAGCAGTGGCTCCTGGTCCCCTGGAGTCCATGTGATGGCCGGGGCCACATCCCCAAGTGCTCTTGCTGCTCCAGGCCACAGCAGAGACAAGCCCACTGGGGTGCCACGTCGGCGTCTCCATGGAGACATGAGGTGACAGGCTGGCCCCGGCACAGGCTCACACCTTTATGGTCAGCGACTCGGTGTCTCTGAGGAGACTTCCCTGCCTAACAGAAGTTGTGATCGCTCCCCACTCCCACCCCAAAACCATTCACGCTCTCTTTTTGTTGTCTGCTTTACAGCAAGTACAAGCACAGTGCAGGACGGGCCCCCGCCCCCTAACAGTCCAACCCTCCTTGCCCTGGCAGTGGTACCCTTGTGAGGCCTGCTGGGAACTGTGGTGAGATGTTATATTAGACGTTCATGTCTGGGCAGGACCTAAGAGGGGATGCAACGCAAAGGGACTGCCCACTCCATCTATGGCTCATGCTCCATTATGGTTTTATCTGAGGGTGTGAAAGAATCATTCCCAAATGCCGTCTCCTTTAAGATCCGCTCACACAATTGGCTGCTGAAGAAAACTGGCGCGATCGGCTCAGTTCAGCGTCCCTGTTGATCTGTCATCATGTCTTATTAGACCGATGATGTGTGATGGATAGCTGAATATCAGATGCATACTTTCAAATGTATGCATCACTGACAAGCAGTGTTCATGTTGGTGATCATATTGATTTTTAAAGCGTTACTGTTCCTCATTGTGTATGTGTGTCCTAATCTGAGAAATGAATGATAACCTCTTCATCACTCTACCCCCTGAGTGTTCTTACTGGAAGCTATATTGATTTTGTTAGTCTGGGAGTCCTTGCATTGCCTGGCCTTTACCTCAGGGACAAATCTAATTGTTTATCTCTGGACAGACTTCTGCCTTTACTCCCTTCTGTCTCATTATGTGCCAAGATTTGTCAAGTCAAGTCTCTCCACACTCTCAAATCTCGCTTTACAACATGTCGTTCGGCAGAACACTACAGATGGCTTACTTATCAACAGACCCTCCCACATGGAATGTTACAACCATGACAGCACAACACACTTGCAAAAATATACACAAACCGACATACAATGTAATCACACTCTGGAGACGCGATTACACACACTGTCACACAAAACATGAGTCACTTTTTTTTTTAAAGAAACATTGCTTTTTTCATATCTTTGTGCATTGAACTATTGGTTGTTTGAGATCTAGAATACACTGCACACCAATAGTATTACAACAGTTACTATGTCTTACTGCTTCATTGACGACAGGGCTGTTATTTTTATCACAGATGGTCTATAACATAATAAAATAAATGATAATCCTCACTAATTCAGATGCAACTGGAATTTTAACCCATTTAGTCAAGTCAATGGACAGTCTTTAATCACAACATTCCACTAGTTTGATATCAAACGCTGCAGGATCGTAACACAGTAGATAAAGTGCATCTATCTCAACTGCAATTTCACATGAGTGAAGGACTAAGGCTACTTTATACATCCCTGCCATCCCAGTTTTGCTGAATATACAAGCCTGATCTATGTTGGAGCCTCTGTGAAGCTCTACCAAAACATACAAAACAAAAGTGGCTTTAAGCACTTGACTTGAGATGCCACGCTCACAACTAGATGCAATTTAAAAACATCAAAAACCAACACAACCATGTGGAAAAATATAAATACCAAGGGCTTGAACAAAAGATAAAACATGTTTTCAAATGTATTAATTCATCTATTTATTAAATATAAGAGTCCCACAGTCATTCAATATTTTTAAGGTTGTAACCAGTCTAGTTGGTCTTACAACAGTCTCCTAATCAGCAGGTTATTAGCACTTTAAAAACTATAAAGCTGTTGGATACTGTGACTCAAATCAGAAAAGGGTTAATACTTTAAGTTGAGCAACTATCTTATCTCATTTAATCTTCTCGCCAAGTTGCCTGCAGTAAAAAAACAAAAACAAAAAACCCCAACTCATTCCATGTCCAGAAAACAACTCATTATATGTCTTCACATTTAATCAACTTGACAGTTGTTATATTACAACAAAATAATTTTGTGATTTTCGCGACTACGTTTTTTCCCTCATCACCTTTGCCTTCTCACCAGCTCTCCAAACTCTTTCAGGCCATTGGAAGCCCTTGGTCAGGTTTATCAACGAGTTAACTCCAACGAAGTAGGCCAGATCGATAAGCACATTCTCAGAAAGGAGCCAGAGCAGAGAGAGTAAGAGGCGCGGGGGAGAGAAGGCGCGAGAGGCAGGGAGCAATCAGAGAGCTATGGATGTGTGTGCCTTCAGGAGTGGATCGATGCACTGACAGGAGTCCTGCTTTGTTCTTGCACAGTGCTCAGATGTTAGGCGTGCTTAACATGATTGCTTAAAGGTTTTTGTTTGACTACTTGTGTTTTTGTTTTTCATTTTGCTCTACTTATATTATATCCTGCTGTCCCTTTTGTCAAGTTAGATACGTGGTTAGCTTGGTTATCTTTGGTCTCATTGTTTCTAACACAGGGATTTAATATTATTCATTTTTTAAATCAGTAGGGGTTTTAACTTGAATTTTACACTTTCAAATTCTGACAAATTTCTGGGCATGGATAATGGCAAAGACCATAACTAAGGGCTACAAAGCTAAATGTTCTAAATAAACACGTTCTAAAAAATGATGATTAACAATAACCTAAAGCATGCTTTTGAACCTATATAAAAAAACAAAAACAAATCGAGTGTGGAATTGAGCATTAAGAGAGATTTTAGTGCCCTTGGTTCTTTAACTATGAGCACTGTTTGCTTTTGACAAATTAGTCTTTGACATCCCTTGTCATGTCTCTAGTTCCAAGGAATTTTTCATCATTACAAAGCTGCATTCTTTATCCTTACGCCACATGGCCACCCAAACCGAGTTAAGCACTTTGCCTCGCTAAATACTCTGCCAAGAATTACTTCTAACAAGAACTTGGGTGTGCCTGCTTCTTCACAGAAAAGGTGTTGACCGCAAAGGACAAGTAAGTGTCAATAGATCTGCTCTCAGCCCCTATAGGACGTTGAGACGCATGAGCTCTTTTCCAAGGCCTAATAAGATAGCACAGATGCGCCCTTGTCTGAGCACAGCCCTGTGTCTCATTGTACTTTGGCCTCCCAACCCTGCCATTGCAAGACCTCTATTGCATTGGCTGCATGAGAGGGTCTCATTAGGACAGACAAACGAAAACCGGGGTCAAGGTATATAAAGGTAGCCACAGCTAAGGAGCATGCCTCTAAGATGAGTTGGGAGCTCCACCACGTCCTGGGGCCACCCCTGCAGACCTCTGGCCCTCCCCATCATGACCTCCAATATCTACCATTATTTGATGAAGCAGAGCTTGATAATTATTTTGCGTGGTTGAAGAAGGGGGCACAGTGTGAAAGGAGTGTCTCACTCTAAGGGAAAGGATAGTAGGGGACGACAGAAAAAAAGAAAAAAAACCTAAAAAAAAAGAAAAAAAAAAAGATCAAAAGCAGGCCTTTCGCTTTTCATGCCTCAGAGGCTCCAAAGAGGATAAGGAACAATTGGGCCCTGGGTATCCTGTCCTCTCTGGCAATTAGACTCAGCTGATGAAGTGAAAGGGATGAATGGCAGGGTTCAAGGCCTTCTCTAGGATTCACACAACAGGGTGTGTTTTTACCTTCTTCTCCTTTATCTTCATCTCCCTTTAGAGTGGCACAAATGCAGCTGAAATATTTCCAGATGAAGACAATGTGATTCAAGGTGCCAACTCTTATGCATGGGGGCTGATGAGATTGAGGAGGTGTGAGATGGGCACAAACAGACTTGGATGCAACCACACACACACACACACACACACACACACACACACACACACACACACACACACACACACACACACACACACACACACTTGTATTTAAACCAGTCTAGAATGCTATAAGTTTAAATTCATCTGCATCATCAACAACTATTAGATGTTGTGCTGCAGGTAATGAAAAGTGTTCAATAAGACGAAGCAGATGTGGCTGACATATGGATAATTGTTCATCCAGGTAGTGTTCAATGTGTTCACAAATATACCTGATTGGTCCGTCTTTTTAACGACTAACTAAACACTCTCTATGCAATTTACAACTATTTAGTTTCGACAAAGAGCATGATCAACAACACAACATATGGCTATTTGAATAAACTAACTAATTACTTTAAACTCTCTATTTCAATGTAAAATGTGTGGTAGGGTGTCTTTTTACATTCAACGCCACTGCTATGGAGTGATACTGCAAAAGAAAAAGTGCCAACAATTACTAGTACTGAGACAAAAACATAATCTACTGTTTCTATTCAGACTAACAAACTATACATTTTAGAAAATTATTCTTCAAAATTAAAAAAACAAATCACGTAGCACCAACATAGCTGAACATGTTTGGAAGCAAAACTTATGTACCAATCAGGTTTTGCACACGTTCCTTTATAATGCCACTTTTTATCGTTGAATAATATGCATGAGCTGTATCATCCTTTTAAAAATCATGCAGGCCATGCCAATTTCTTGACAGTAATACATAAATATTTTATTAAACTGCAGCATTAACATTTCAAATTAAACTTCAAGTCAAGTTCTCTGATATGTAGGCACAAGTTATAACCTGACAAAGAAAACTATGGTCGTCAGAGCTAAATAAGTGAAATGAAAATTTTAAAAAATACTGTATTTGGATGGACATAGATGATGCTACAAGCAGTCATGCCGAACCCCAACTGAAAAACATCACACTTCTCTGAAGTGCCATATGTTCCACAAAACTGTACCATCCCTGGTATAACTCAAAAGTAATGTTAAATTTAAAGAATTTGAATTACTGTAGCAGTTGTTCTAATATGAAATGCATATACTTACAAAGCACCAATACTGCTGCCATTACGTTATCATATAATTCACAGAAATTTTTTTACAGAGCCCTTGCCAGTAAATAGGCCTTGAGGCTGAAATATACTGCCACAGTGCACTAAAACCTTAAGATGATTAGTGATATTCTTAAAACCTAGCCCACTGATAATGTGTTTAAAGAAGCGATACGGCTTTTCCAAGCTTAGAGTTCAAAGTCTGAGAAGCATGGGGTCAGAATGCCAATGGGCTAAACAAAGAGCAGCCAAAATGGGCTTTGGGGGATTTGAAACTTAGGCCCCTGAACCCCTTTGATCAAAACAGAGCTACGGCCATAGAAATACTAAGTATCAAGTGCCTGGGTGTCGCTGCCAAGGAATGGCGAGTTTGGCATGTAGGATGAGACACTAACAAATAATAGTGTAGTATAGCAGGAATCTATGAGGTATGAAAACACTATCTTATTATAATACTTTTCAAAACTGATTCTTCCGATGGAGCCAAATGGCCCTCAGCAATTATGGACGCCTACAACAACCTTAACATTCCTAAACCATAACATATGTTGACATTCTATACCATTTTGAGCAGCACAGCCTAAAGACACACAAGTATGTGAGCGGAACCTTTAGTTATTTAGATGTTTCAATTTCCAATCAAAATGTAAGACTAAACGAGGTGGTAAAAGTGTTTTTCTTCAACATCTCCTTTAAAGGATGATATATGCTAACTCATATTCAACTGGCTAGTTAGTTCTACTTTGACTAAAACAGGACAGTCGCTGAGAGTCAGTGTGCTTGATGAAACAAACAAGAACAAAAATGATTCAAACATGAACAAATTTTCCCATCTCGAACAGCCATGAGCAATTATGTGGACATGTTTTCGTCTTATTCTAATAATTCTCTATAATAACTCAGCTGTGTTCAAAGTTATTATTACCAAATTGGCAATAAGGCTAACAATATAACCTAAACCAAATGTATGGTGTGATTTATACATCTTTTTCCTTAATGTCAAGATAGCTGAAGTCTTTCAATGAAAATGGGAAAATAATCTAAAATCATAATCAATCTAAAACTCAATTATGCATGTTTATTATTATCCTGTCAGTTATAGTGCCACACCTCTAGGAGCTACATCAACAACTGATTAGTGCTGGAGACAGCCATAATGACAGGTAGAACATATGATGGAGAAAATGATTAAATTGAGAGAATTTCAATTAGCCTATGTGAAATCTTGAACATCTCCTTGTGGTAATGGTGGTAAGCTCATTCTTAAACCATTATCATGTTTCCAGGTCACATTAAAAGTGTTCAAATGGTGGAGGGCGAGCCAAACAGTGTGACTGGTGCATCACAACAACAACTACAAGAACACACACTGTAGTCAAGTTGGACTGTCTGCAAGTACAACTGAAGAACATACAAGTGTTGTATATGGCACAACTGGAACGCAGAATAACGTGCTTAGTTGTAATTCCATGAGTGTCATTCTTTTGTTAAAGATAATACTACAGTCTGAATAAAAATTAATCTTTGCCTTCTTATATTGCCATTAAGATTAGTTTGGTATGAGACATGGTACTACTTGGTATGTACCTGCATGCAGCACTAGAATTCTATAAAGATTTTCAGATGTGGTTCATTCATTTGAACACTAACCATTAATGCTTTCTCTGGCTGTTCATGTTTACTGCCTCTTTGACTATAAAACCATCAACCAGCTGTAGAAAAACAACTCATCACAAGACAATTCATGGGGCCAAAATGCAATACAATATAGTTTGTTGCCGATGATTATTTTCATTCATTGAATTGGTACTCAAGGTGATGTCATAAAATGCCTGTCCGACAAACAGTCAAAAACCTAAAGGGATTCATTTAGTAAAGACAAGAAAAGGCAGCAAATTCTCAGATTTGAGAAGGTGAAACCATACATTTGTTCAGCATGGAATAGACTTTGACTATCAAAATTGTGTTGATTGATATCTGTTGATTGATTATTTGACTATCGCTGCTGCTCTAGAGGCAAAATCAACTTTTATTCGATATTAATATTCATAACACTGAGATATTACATAAGCAAGTTTGCCATAAAGTGTTTAAACTGATCATCTTTGTATGGAAGACATCCTTCCTTAAAATCCATAATCAACAAAAACCCATTCCATTATTTAGTCTATTACCACTGATGGATCCCTCCTGATGACACACAGAGATGGGATGCACAAAATATAATGGCCATCTTGTTTTAATTGTTAAAATTGTCTCTCTCTTTTTAAGGTGACAGGGCCATTACTCCAAAGTCACCACTTATCAGCAGTATCACTGAGGATTAATGGTTCCACTTGTGCTAGTAAGAAATGTTTAAGTTGTCCCGATTATCAGTGCAAGAAAAAAGAATAATGGTTGTTTGTCATTGTGTTAAGCAGTGAGAGAGACTAATCTAACACAACACTCAGTTACGAATGTGATTAACCCTGTCTGGGGAGACTGAATGGAATGTGTGCTGGACTGTGCACAGCAGTCAAGCCACTGTCTAAAATGAATGCTGGTCTTCAAATAAAGTGTGCTAAACTGATTCATAGTTGAATAATCTTTCGAAAGCTATACTACTACTACTACTAAAAATTAAAAACAGACTAATCAAGGACCTAAAGCCAATCAATAACAGGTATGGAGTCGTAGAATATCGAACCAAAATGAGGAAACAAATTGGACCTAACTGGTAGCTAAACATGACAATAAATAACAGAAAGATATAATAAATTACAATGACAAAATAAATATTTTGATTTTAAATTTAAATTGAGACTTATAGTATGTTTGCAACAACAGCAATTACCACCACCAATTGCTGCCATACTACCCATTTAACACATTTGTCTTGTGAAGGATTTTTTTTCAGCGGTACAGTCCCTGAAGCTTTTGTACTGGTTGTGCAGGCTTGTTCCTGCTCCAGTAATCTCCTACATTATTTTCCTTGTCTGTCACCTCTATAGTATCTATTAGCCACTCTCTACTATCTGTTTGTGGGGCATTTTCTCTTCCTTTTCCCCATGAATGTTTTATATATTGGAGGGAGAATGATTGTTCTTTGCAATGAGGCCAGCGCGTGGCTGCAGTAAGACAAATTGCTCCAGAACGTCTAAATGGCAGTCAATGATAACTCATTGTAAGGAGAGTAAGTGACTTCCAATGGAGTGGATAGGGGACAGAGAATAATGGCAGAGCACAGGTGAAAAATAGATGTTTGGCTCGGTGTAATTACTCCATTAGGGGGTTCTCTGTTAATCTACCAAACCACAGCAAGTGTTTTTACAGCGATGAGGAGGTGACGGGCGAAAATGACTGCAACTGGACAGAGAGGAGCCCTGCTACCTCCCCAATCACAACACACACTATGAAGTGTTTACTAATGGACAAATGTACTCTCCGTCTGCGCTCTCTACAGCATCCCACGAGCTACTCCAGTTACAAGTAAGTGTGGTGATAGATGTATTGACGAAGTTCATCATTGAGCTGACATATTAATTACCTGCAATATTGTCCCTTGCGTTCAGAGTGCTTTAACCTCCTCCGTCTCAATTGTGTACAGGGAGATGGATCAGCTGTGGACCTGTTAAACATGAAAATCTGGGTTAGAACAAAAAAAGATAGGGACAAAGGAAAACCCACCCGCTGGAAATCAACACCCCCATTCTGCTGATTTCCAGACAAACATAATGATAACATTTTTTTGACCATTTGGTGTCTGCTGCTTCCGCCTGTGGCAATCTAGACAAAAGAAAGGCCCAATATGGTCTTAAGAGTTTATTCTGACCACACAATCTGTTTTCTTAAGTCAACTTTTAAAACACTGCTATGAGCGGTGCCCACAGCTTTATCACTGAAGCTCAGATTGACCTTGTGTTCACCTTCATCCTATTTCCCATCTGTTAAGGTTCCACCCTAGAATCCATCCCAGTTGGCTGTAGGCCCACTTTGCATTGGGCTTTCTCAGTGGAACCCTGAACAAAACCCTGTAGGAGCAAAAGACTCTCTGTTCGGCCTATTTCAGAGAAATTTCAGCTTGCATCTCTGCATTACTTTCGACAACCGACAAGCCTACTTGGACTTTTCAGGCTGTTTCTCCCATGTGCAACAAAAGGAAAAGAGATTTACCCTTCTTTTACTGCAGCTTTTCACTTGACTTGAATCAGTTCAGTCCTCCCGCATGTTGTAGGGTGCACTAAATGGTTAGAAGGTTGTGGTCAATTCTGTATTAAACGGTAAGTGTTTAAAAAGGTAAGCCATGACCGCCATATAGTGAGACTGCTAAGGAAAACACACACCAATAAAAACACAAGTGATTAAATATGCAGAAAATAACTCCATTCTTGTTTCTTTTAAATGTATCCTACACTTTCATCTTACTAACAGTAGAGTTACAAGTGAATTAAAGCTGTAGCCTATACATTATCTACATCCTTGGTTTTAGCCCTGCTGATACAAATCCTCACAGCAGCTCATTAGAGGAGAACTGACCTTCAACTAGCTAAAAAAAAAAAAAAAACGTTGAAAGCTATCAGCAGGCAGGTGTACATGGCTCAAACCATACAAAGGCATCAATATTGGAAAATACAAGGCGTCCAGCTGGACAATTTTCACTGCCCCAAAAGCTACAGGTTGCAGTAAGGGGACTTCAAATGCTAAGGACAGTGAGAGGTGCCATTATCACTCAGAGCTGAAAACAAGCACGGTGACCCGATTAAAGCGAGAAATTCTGGGTCACGGTCTTGTTTTTCAATGCTTAATTTGTCTATCGATAGTGACACGGTCCGTGGCTTGCACCTACCTGTAATATTATCTTTCTAAAAGTCGTGGTTCAGACAGGGCCCTTGTCATTGTAACCCAACACGGAGTGAGTGAGCGGATTGGCCTGCAGCGTGTTGCAGGGAGGAAACGCCGGCTGGCTGTCGTGTGGAAGTTGCGGGCTGCGGCGCCGCTCAGTGGACGCTCCGGTTTCAGGCGCTCCTTCGTCTAGCTTTCAGTCACGGCAGCCTTCCGGGCATGCAAGAAATACATAAACTCTTTTTTTTTTTTTACTTTTCAAATCCTAAACTTTTTTACAATATATCTGGTTGGTTATTATCATTACTATTACTATTATTATAATTATTCGCATTAGTTGTTTTGAGGGTTGATTGTGTTTGAGAGTGAAGAAAAAAACTTTTCCTCTACGACATATTACTAAATAAAACATCGTATTTATATTAATGTTTCTGATTGTGCAGTAGGCACAATAGAGTAGAGTCATTTTTCATCCACACTGCTTTAGGTGAGTATCATTTTATAGATAGATAGATAGATAGATAGATAGATAGATAGATAGATAGATAGATAGATAGATAGATATAATCTATTACTGTGTAAATATGATGGTAAGATATGTAGGTTTATTAGCTTTGTTAGATTAATAGATAATTGATAATCAAGCATATGCTGAGATGTCATGGGTTTCCTCCTCACTTGTAAATGAGAAGAATGGTTTGACATACCTTTGCACTCCAGAACAAAACTTGGTCTATACAGTGTGCTGTATTGCTGGTGAATATTATGTGATGTAAATTGGATCTCCCTGCACGCACCATTTCTGGAAAATCCAATTTAAATTTGACTTCGGTCTGTGAACCAAATATACATCCAATTCAATAACTTTAGTTTTGTCTCAAGAGTACCAATGAATATGCAGGAATACTATGGACTTACACAATTTTACTTTACCTGAGCTGAAACCGTTGGCTTGTTTTTCTGGCCTTTGGTGTACAGCAACAAACAAGTTCATAGTGTCTGTGGTCCAGCCTTCTCAGGGCTTCCTTTGCATCAGACGCGCTGCCCTTCATCTCATGCTAATGTAGTACAAAAAAGATATCTAGCTTTAAAGACATGGCAGTCAGTTAAAAAAGGCTGTGCTTAGTGTTTGAAGCCATAAATGTGACAGAAGACTTCAAGAGGAAGACCCAAGACTGGCAGTCTAAAGATGAGTGAGAGGCGGACAGGCAACATGTTTTTTTCCCATCCAGAGGGATATTCTGTGGCCAAGCTTGATTATTAGAGATGAAGGACAGGCTGAGAGGATGTGGGATTGTTAAATCCTTGAATCCTTTCACCAAAGCCCCATCTATAACATTCTTCTGCACTCCTCTGTGCATTTATGGTGCACCCTTGATTTTCCTCTCTTTTCTTTTTAAGACTGAATGAAATTCAGATTCCCTGATGATATGCAAAAAACAGTGAAATATGGAAATATAATTTGGCACTCTACAGTATCCAACTTAGGTATTTAGATATAATACTGGGATATGAATTTGTATTAAACATGCCCAAACCAAATAGACCTTGTACAGTATGACTGAATCAATGTTGGCAAGAATTCACAGGCTCATCCCTCCAATAACTAATCACTACACTATAAATGTAGACAGCACTTCAACTGTCTGTGGTGTTATGTGAAACCCTGGCTGTGGATTCAAAACCTCTGCTCCCCTTGCTTTGAGAGGCTGTGCTTCATTTGATGCCCTGTCCATTATTGCCAGCATATTTGAAAAGTGCTAAGCCTTGAAACTAGTCCCATATTATTTCAGGCCGGACTGAATATTTCACGGCGGGAGGCAGAAAATGAGACCTTCCCTCAAGAGACTGCCTGCAGTGCATTCTACTTGGTGCAGCAATCGGAAGGTCTCATACTGTGCAAAACACACTTGAACAAACAATTATATATTTAACTGCCACAGATTTTTCTTTTTTTATGTGTGTAGTTGTACAGGAAAAATGGAAAAGAAACACAAAATTGGAGGATACTGTAAATATGGAGAGTCCACTAGTTTTGTGCTTGCTAAGATTGGTTTCAGCACACACATCAGGGTACAGTGAGTAATCAGCGACCCATAAAATAAGGTGTTTTATCACCACCTTAGGTGCAGGAACACATTCCAGGGTAACTGGAGATCCCTTTGAGTTACACCCAGAGTATAACAGCAGCAGGCTAAAAACAGGAAGCTAACCAGATTGATTCTTGAATCACCCGTGCCTGCTTGAAATTGGATCCCGGTCTTGTGAGATTAGCCAACGACATTGTCTGTGTTCTGGTGCATGATTCCATAAATGTGTAACAGAGTAGACGGTGGACTCAGTTGTCTGGTAACAATGCTGTCTTTTGACTGATTCAGGAGCGTGCTGTTGCAGGAGCTTCAGCGGCAGCACAGCTCACAGGCACAGTATTCATGGGTTCAGAGTGGCACTACAAGGAAAGTTACCAAGAAAGATATCACCCTTGTGCTAGAAAAAAAATATTTATAGTAAAGAACATATGTAGGTGTGTTATAGTCACCCACTCAAACTGCCCTCTGCATATTTATACATTATCACTGTTTGAATCATTGTTGCAGCATTATTCTATATGGCAAGCAACAATAATACAACTTCAAAGATATGCATTATGGTAAAAAAGGCAATTCGGATTCCTTTATCTAACTTTTTTCCCCTCATTGACATTTCATTTTGATTATCCAACCTTAAATTATATAAGTGTTATCCAACAAAACTAACCACCCATTACAATCTAAAGTTGACATATAAAATGTGGTCCAATTTTATTTTATAATATTGAACAAACTACTCAATTTGCACCTAAAAGTAGATTTTGCTACCAGAAAAAAGTCAAACAACAAAGCTTTGCTTAATCATTGAAACTTCAGCTGGCAGTGACCTTTGGGAAGGATCCATATCTCTGTTCCTGCAAGAAATGATGTGGATGGCAAGCAGTGGTGTCCTTTGTGTTTTGTGAAGATATTGAG
This sequence comes from Cebidichthys violaceus, assembly GCF_023349555.1. NCBI lineage: Eukaryota > Metazoa > Chordata > Actinopteri > Perciformes > Stichaeidae > Cebidichthys > Cebidichthys violaceus. Next base: position 10,746,644 of record NW_027176483.1, read on the forward strand.
TGTTTGAAGTGTTAACACTGACACTAAGCCTTTGGGGCGAGCAGGCGAAGGAAACATGTCACACAATAGGATGGGACTTGGATCTTTGCTTCCCCTTTTCTGACCTCTGACCATTATTGGTTTTCAGGGTTGCTGCAGCCCTGGCTCCTTAGGGGCAGTGCCATCACAATGTGTAGAAGTAGCATTACTTAGCTAATAATTGGACCCTTGAATAAACTATCCTCACTCAGTTTGCACAGTCTTATTCCTTTTGTTTAGAATGTGTACATGTATAAAAAAAAATCCTAAATTTTGTTGTGATGTGAAGCTTCGGGTAAAGCATTTAATTTAAAAATTGTTATTTAAAATGACATGAGACGCTATCAACAAAATCCTGTATGAATGCAATACAATTTACTATACAAACCTTTTGTGATATTGTAAAATTACAATTCCTGTCCTCATTTCAAGGCTCCTTTATCCAGCCTGCTTTTATCCTCACAGTGACTTCAAGAGTCTTGGCCATCTATTAGGCATTTGCTGTCATGGAGATGACCTTTGTTAATGAATCTTTGAATTTTGGTTGACAATGTTTTTGTGTGATCTCTCCATATTATATGCCTCCAGTAGCTTGGCTGACATAATCCATTGAGGCCACACATAAAACAGTGTGCCATCTGCACCTGGAGCATGGCTATCAGCTCTATTTCCCCCCACTCCCCCATCACACACTGCCTTTGCTTGAGCTTTCTCCTGCCTGTGTGTAGCCTGACCCTGCTCTTCCCGTTCCAGGCTACAGAAGCCAAACCAAAGGCTGCTTTCAAGGGGGACTGTCTGCTCAAATCAAGTCAGAGGCCTTTTAGAATCGGTTCAGAGATCATAGCAAGTAGAAGTCAGGGAAGAGGATGACCCTCTCCTCGAGGCTTGATCGGATCTTGGCCCAGTCAAACCCAGCAGGGCTCAGTCTCTGGACAGCTTCGTCTCTGCAGGGTTTGACTCTGTGATAGTGCGAATGAAAGAGGGCACCAAGAGAGCAGCAGTTCTGATGTGTCAGGCTCAATGTCCTGGCAGTCTCGCAGAGCAAAGTGGGCAAAGCAAAGGACACAGCCAGCAGGCACGGGGCCAGAACAAGACCCCTATATTGTGTGACATGTCATCTAATGGATGTCCTTTTGTTTTAAATTTATACATCTGAGACAAGTTGGGGCCAATGACATAGGTCACAATATATAAGACAAATAGGCAAATGTAAGCAAGAAATGAACATTCAGTTTACAGTATTTGTTTTAATGTTTAGCAGTAGTAACATTTTGTGAGCAGCTACAAACATAATTGCCTTTGCCTATTAGTATCCATTAGCATCTGTTCATTTATCATAAATCTCTCTTATCTCCATCAGTAATTACTTAGTTTTTCTTTTTGTCCGACCTCCACATAATACCATGTATTCAACAACACTTTCTTACATTAAAAAAGTCAGATTCTTTCTGAAGTCTCTTGCATATGTTGTGATACACAAACAATGTCATATGTCAGAAAACTTTTGAATTCTGTTTACTGTAAACATGGCTACATATTGGGATAGAGAGCTAGTTGTGTCTTGTTGACACACAGGATTATTCACTCTGTGTTTCTGACCCTTCTCTACTTGACTTGGTCTCCCCCCCACTCCCACCTCCACAGATCTCGGCATTCATTAAGATTACGTATTTACTTTAAGCCCGCCGCCTCTTTGCATAATGGCAAGCAGGTTCCCCGGCTGGCACAGTGTGTTTCAAGTGCTCGGTGAGGATAGGACTGAATTTTAAACACGATGTGTCTTGCCTCGAAGTTGACCTTGCACAAAAAGCCCAGTGATCTCATTCTTCGCTTCAGTAGAAAGCTGCTGATTCTCTCTGTTAGAGTGTTACTCCTGTAAGAAAGGAGCCCTGTATGGCCTGCATATCACTGCAGGCTACTTCTACAGACTCCTTCCACGCTCTCTTTTCACCAGAACGGGAGGGCAGAGAAAATGGCTCAATTCATAATGCTTTGATATGGAAATCTGAGGTTAATTTCTCTCAACAAAGGGAGTAATTTACCAACAGAGAATATAATCCAGCTAAATGCAGGACAGGAAGCAAAATGCATCTTCAGCGTGGCAAGACTTATCTCCAGTTATTATTTTACAAAGATAGCAAACGTGATAAAACTATCGCTTACATTTGGAGCCTGCTGATCATGTATCATGGTTAATATTGTATAGTGTTAGAAGTCACGGTTCCTTGTGTCAACCACATTTCCCACAAGGCGATGGCAGTAAGTGGATATCACCCAGCTCCCACTGGATGTAACTTTATCTCAGGCTAACTTAAGGCCAGTGAACCTTTAGGTCAGCAGAGGTCACAGAAGTACCCTCTTTACATTGAGGCCACATTGCTCTGTCCACTCATGTAGATCACAACGATTAAATTAAATACCCTTGAGCCTTGGCATGGCACTTGGCAGCTTTACTTGGCAAAACTATCTATTAGAGCACAAAGGACAAGTACTGTATGAGACAAAAGTTAATATTTGTTTTAGAATATCTTCACAAAGAATAGCACCTACTTTTTAAGTCTAAGGAGTCCACATAGGGTTGCCAAAAGCCTCAGTGTAAAGCATTTAGGATAAGACTTTTATGAAGAGCTCTTCAAGTGCCTATCATCATGCTGGTACCATTTCATCCATGGCTTTATGTGACTGAAAGCATTTATAACAGTGACACCCAACAGTTACTTTGATACTGTGCCTGTCAGTCTTAGGCATCGCCAAGCTGTCCTATGCGACTCGGGGTTAAGAAGGTTAATATTGCCTAGTGCTCCAAATTCAAATGATGACAGGATGGGTTCATTGATGAATGACTGATAGTTGACCCCATATTTCACTTGTCATTTTGTCCACTAAAGCTTTCTCAGACAAGGTTTGTCAGAAGAGGTTTGCAGCTTAACCCTCAGTTGTCTCCGTCTCCCCTCACTGTCTGCACCACAGCTGATGATTCAGTCCCTCATCACGACTCATCGTCAAATCAGATTAAAACTGGTTTTGCTCTACAGTCTTAATGTGTCTTAATTTATGACATATGTAAGTGTATGTCTGTGCACTTAGATTTCTATAAATGTGTCTGTTTAGAACATAAGATATGTCTTTGTACATGTACATACTGTAAGTGCATGTTTGGTAACTCAAAAATTAGGCGAATACTGAATTGCAAGATCAAAATTGGTGGCCATAAATTACCATTATCAAGGTATTCTAATGCTTCTCTCTTTATTTTGTAAAGATTTGCAGCAAGATTAAATGTAAGTAAAAAACCTAAAAAGCATTAACATTCATCCAACTACTCTATCTTCCATTTTGAGGACACTTTTCACATACTACAGAAGAGTTATTGAAAGAATTTTTTTTGGCCACATATAATTACCAGCTTATGCAAATACAGGACTGTTTAACTGTTTAAATGTGTAAAGAAACTGTAAAGTGTCAACAAACAGTACTCAAGCCTACATGTTTAAACCATTTTTATTTCATCAGGCAAAAATGCAAATGCATATTGGTTCTTTCAAGCTGTTATAACCAATACTTTTACTAATACAATTGATGGTTTGTATGTAAAGGGTCCGTCTGTAGCGCTGAGCCTATTAATTAACTGCTCTTTCCTTCATACACATGATGCTCTATAGTGTCTTTCAGATTATTGTTTTTCTGACAAGCACCAAACGGCTGTTTAGCTGTTAGCTAAGCGACTAACTGGTAAACATATTTCAGCATTTAGCAGCTATTTGCTAAATGGGTATTTCCCACCTGTGGAGACCTAACAAAGAGCTAATAGTAGAGTGAATATTACACATTCATTTGGTGGCCAGAAACACAACCCCATGCTTGAATGCTTATGTTGCTCTGTATCTGCTAAATGTAGGCAATCATTTGCTAATTAGTTTGCCAAATCAATAAAAAAGGTGATAATATTGCAGGTTTTGTATTGCCCAGTCATCGATATCATTGCTGAAAAATTATATCATAATTAGTTGAATCATTAGATGTTTCAAAACAAGGTATTGGACTGTCCTTCAGTTTGAATTCAAGACTTTAACCAACCCATGTGGGTTTCATGTATTTTCTTTTTCCTCAAATCTAAATGTTATTTGCTTTGAAAATAATTAACAAATATACTATAAAGCACCTGAAAAAAACATCCACCTTTTAAAGGCAATGCTATTTGCAACATCTGTTGGTGTAATGTCTTGTCTCTTAATAATGACCTATAGAGAAAGACACTTTGAGGCTACAATGCATGCATTACCTCTGTACTGTCACATGCTATATTACCAGATGGCTTTCAAATACTAACCTCATCTGCCCGTGGTAGGCCCATAATATGCCGTTGCTTTGTTGAGGTCTTGACACCCATGTCTTGCCCCTGGGTTTTGCTCTTTCAGGATTTCAGCTGGAGGACACATTGGTGAAACCTTGCAGTGATAAGGGGAATATGTCAGCAGTCAGAGGGCCTTCAAGTCATGGCAAAGCTGGACACAAGTAATCAGTTGCATAAACTGTAGTTCACTAGTCAATGAGTCAAAGGACAAAGGGTAAAACATATGGTCTAATCTGAAAAGGTCAACTGAATCAAACTTAATCTGATACAAGTGTGCACAGAAGTTTGGGGTCAGTATTAGTCATTTATAATAATGTAGTTTCTGGAAAAATAAGTAACTATAAATACTGTCTATGTAGAACCCTTGTTTTTAAATGAACTTAAATAAAAGTATTCTGAACTTAAATTTCTCCATAATATCTGTATCGATATCAATCATGATCACATAATGTTAGTACTGTTTGCTTGGCTTTGTGTTTCCTTTAAGAGTCAAATGAATTTAGAAAATTACCAATAATGATTGATCTCTATATGAAAAAATGTGTACTCAATGGGACAAGATTTTGGTATCAGAAGATTTATTGGTCTGATTAGTATTGACCAATCACATTCAAGCAGGTTTTGGTTTAATGCATGTTAACAGTCTGTGTGGAGAGCAAAAGAGGCAAACCGCATTGGCAAGCTCAGAACCCACCAGCTATTGTCTGATGATGATTTAGATATGTATTGGATTAAATGTAGATTTAAACTGGATACTTGTGAAACAATCGGTCAAACATGTCTTTTCTCAACTCCAATTCTAGTCTAGTTGCTAATCGCACTGTAAACAATGAGCAGCACATGAAAAAATAAGTCTTTGCCCGGATAGCTGCTGGCTACTCCAGAACCCCAGAATTATCGCCCCTGAGGCTTATTCAGATCTATAGCTGATGGGTTCAGAGACTGAATTATGATAGTGAATTTGGTAATGGTAATGTTCTGAACTTTTACATGGGAAGGCTTCTTTAGCAAACCATGAAATTTATTCTGTAGCAGTGCTTCAGGATGCAAAGTATGTATTGCATATCTTCTTTTCTAAATAAGTCATATATTTCCATTATGCAGCTTGGTTTCACATTGTCTTCATTAATGCTTCTTTGTGTAAAAGGAGACTGTACTATTTGTTGTTTCTTGCTTATTGACCCAATAAATGTCCCTTATTTTTATTGATGTTCTAAATTTACCCATCACACATAGAGTCTCATGACTACGGCACACTGACATTTATAATTTCAAGCAAAACATCACTACTATCCCAACCTTCCCCTTTTCCTTCATTGGATGGGGCCTACTGGAGCAGGCAGGATGTCCCTGTTAGGTCTCCCTCCTGCCTAGTCGCGGCACCACTGCACCGTACAGCCATTAACCACCATTACCAGGCAGGGCCATTTCATGGTCAAAGAGCATTTTAGTGTTAGCTCTCCCTCGGGCGACGGAATCAGCCAAGTGAGTTTCAATCCTGCTCCACTACATATGCTATGTTTTACATTTTCCCTTTTTTCAGCTTATTTTTAACATCTCCCTGTTGTGCACTTTGACTCGGCAAGTGTGACTCAGTGTAACTCAACTGTACATGATCGATGGCATGCATGTCTGCAGTGAACTGTGAACTGTACAAACAAAGAACTGTGCAACACATACTTAATGCATTTACAGTAATACCATGACATAATGTTGAGAGCGTTCAGAGAATGAGCTTTACAACCTCACCACCACAGAAAGGACTGAAGAGATCACTGTATCTATAAGATGATTCACAGACATTACGTGATGGCCAAATGTATTCTAATGTTGAGAACAGTTGTCTATTGTAACTGTAGTTTTATGACTATTGGCTGAAACCACTAATGGGGCTCAATAGACTTACTCCTATGTGCATCACTGCCCAATACAATTGTCATGCTATCAGGATGAACCTTTTCAACCCTGTTCAACTCTTTATTCAGTAAGTATTCAGCAGTGGTTGGAAAGACAGGGCAATGCATAAGGAGGCTGTGATCACATAGTTGGGAAGTTGGTAGGTTATCATCTACAAAAACAGGACGTGAGGGTTCAGGTTCATCACTGCTAACTTAAAATGGTAACAAGTAGAATTTTGGCATCCCAAAATCACAGGATGGTCTTCTCTGTAACGTCTCATGTGCAATAGTCCAAACTTAACGAGCAGATTGACCCTTCGCCATGGCGCTCGAGCAGAGACTGGCCAATCATAGCAAAGGATCAACCAGCTTTGACCAGGGTCTGACAACTAATTGGCTCTGCTCCTTAAACTCATGCAATCATTTTAGATTTTATTTATTTTCAGGCCAGTTTTGTTGATTTTGAGCTAGACATGTTTAAAGGTTATGTAACAGTAAAACCCGTTACCTGGAGAGGTTAGGAGGAGATTTACGTTTCTAAAACTTTACGTTTCAACATAAAATCCTGTGGAGCCAACATTAGCAGAGTGCTTAGGCACATCATTCACTGCTGAAGATATGATGAATGTAGACACATGCTGCCTTAGCAAAAGGGTAAATTACTAAAGTAATGGCAGGGTGGCTACATAATGAGATGGCGAGCAGTATGACTTGCTACCTCACACATAAGCCACAAAGGTTAGCAAGATAGCAATCCTCACCACCTCAAGTCACAGTATAATATCACACCTGATATTATAGAGTTTCGTATGGCTGTGTGACTGGTCTCTTCAAACCTCAGTGGTCAAGCTGAGGGTTGACCACGCGTAAAGCTAGCAAAGACTCTAGACTCTGGAGTCACATGGGTCATTGTCTAACGTTGATGATTCTCTATGGAAACAGTGAATCACGCAGGAGATATTCCTTGTCCCTGAGCTTGGAGGTGGTCATGCATCACAGACAATGACTGCCTCGTACTGTACCTAGACCCATGGCAGTTTGTTGATCCACCCTGCTACTATTCCTTAATAGTTAGCAGAGTCTGGGCCAAATTGGGGAGCCAATGGATCCTTAACTTGGGGAATGTTCACCACATCATTCTTTCCCTCTGAAAATGTCTAAAAAATGGAAGTCTTTTCTCATCAAAAGTAGAGGCCGGAAAGACACTTTCTCAGCAGTCAAGGAAACAGCTTGACTTCAGTTCTATCAAACAGCATCAAACGTATATCATCAAAAAGTAGCCAAGTGGCCATTTCTTTTCTCTGGAAAAACATACAAGTGATTATTATGAAATATTATAATAATTAATTGATAAAATGCACATCTTCAATCATCTTTCTAATGTTACCCTGAGTGCATATTTACTCTACCTTGCGACAGCACATGGGTCCAAATTCTGTCATTGCAGGTACTGGCAATCCCCTCGAGTGAAGACTCAAACATCTGGAATTCTTCAGAAATGAAGTAATCAAAGTTGACATCAAGCTGGTCTATAAAGTTTGTTTCCAAGATCCAACAATCTGGCTCAACATCGGTATTGAGAGTAAACATTCTTATTAACAAATAGCAGTGACTTGTAGTATACAGTCATGTAGAGCAGTGGAACATAGCAGGCAGCTGTTGCTAGCAGACCCCACTTATAAGTGTTGTGCACGGACTGTCGCTGCCATCTGGCTATTACCAGTGAAGGTGAGGTGATCTAAAATTCAAACATTAAGGCTCACCCTTAGTGTTTAAACAAGTTAAGGATCAAACTGATTCTAGCTACCAACTAACCTATCCTTGACACCGTGAGGCATTTTTTAGGACACAGAAACCTTGAATTCAGTTCAGGTCAACTTGCAGTGACGTTTTAGCTTTGTTTTACAGACAGCAAAGATGGGGGAAAGGGTTTAAGTACAGAAAGGCAGGTTTAGCTTTATTCCCTTGTGCTTTAAAAGCAACCTGGTGATTGACGTTGGCAGAAGATGGCAATGCCACTGGGTGATTCCTGGGATGAGCGCGAGAGACACCACCCACTGTCAAATTGTACACCAGCTCAATAGTCCATCGAGCACTGACAGTCACCACAGCTGTACATTTTACGCTACCTGAAGCCCAATAATTAGCATTTCTTTTTGAGCAATGGAAAAAAAATAACAAATAGAACATGCACCCCCAGACTTGCATAAGCAACTGCGCACACACATGTACATCCACACAAACAGACGCACCACGCACACAATTACTGCACTCAGCACATTCATAGAATTTAGTGTTAATTTATTTGTTTTTTGTAAGCTGCAGCACAGGATGAAATTAATTGTGCAGGTTTTGTATTAATTTGTGTCAATGTTACACTTGTCAGCTTGAAGTTGACAAGACGAGCCACATTCTTGTACAGTAGGAATCCAAACATGCTGGTTCTGCCTCATGCTGCTGGCGGATGACACTCAGGGAGAGATCATTCTTGCTCAGTAGGAAGTTTCCTCTCAGTTGAACTAGCCAGCTGTTAGTTTATCAAAACTTGACTGTTTGACATATGTTATATCCATGTAGTAGAAAATCAGTAAAAAATTGGTTTTCCCAAACTGTATCTGTCCTTGGAATGTGCTGTCTTTCATTTGTACATTAATGGATATTTTTTAAGCATTAAAAGGTGTCATTATTATTATTATTAGAATGAATGTTCTCTTTCCAGATACAACTATTCTAGCAAACCACAGTTTATGTACATTTTCAGCATTTCCCTAATTTACTAAATTATATGATGTTGGGGTATTGCAGGAAGAAATGTCTGCCTGTGTTGTGTATTTTGTCCTAAAGGCAGACATAGCAGGACGAATCAGCAGGCCTCAGGACAAACCTCCCTGTCACCAGAGATGGAGAGCCTGGCCAACTGTGTTGACTGATTGTTAGCATTAGTGGCTGTGAGTGTGATTAATATGCCTGCCCCTCACATTGCACTCTGGAAAAAGAGAGGTGTAGCTTAAAACTGAACAGGGGTGGCCACATTTCACGCTTTTAAAGAAGATAATGCATAACCTGAGCGTGGCCGGCTGTATATGGCAGGATGGATGGCTCTAAGAGACCAGGTGCTGTTGCATTAATTCCTCCATCCTAAATCAGAGGGAGGATGTGCTGTCCTAATGAGCTTGTTGTGTGGGATGCTGTGAGTGCTGCTGAGACTCTGTGAGAACATACTGTGCTCCAGCTTAGTGAATTTGAGACAGCCATAATTGCTGCATTGTGATGGTGATTTTTGCTCTTCCGCATCTAAAGCAGCCCCTTAGCATCTGCTTGTTTGCCTGGGCCTCCTGTCTGTGGCGGTCATAGCACTCCCTCTGCTTCCACACACTGGGCCTGTATCACTCACCAAACATTTGGGCTCTAATTTGAGAAGATTAGGTCCCCATGCTGATAAGTCAAACATTGCATCACAGCCTTTCTGCTGTGATATGAAAGGGTGTCACTATGCTCTGGCACTGCTGACAAAAGGATGTGCACATTTGCGGCATGAGTGCCAGCATGCAATCCTGCTTATTTTAAGAGTTGTTGCCTCAGCAGAGAGGGTTCAATGAAATATATTTAAACATATATCTTGTTTACTGAGGCTAAAACAACCATTGCAAACATGTTGGACCGATGCCTTACAACAAGCTTTAACAGGCGCCCACATTCCTATCTTTCTATTATTAAGTTTCTTTTTTTGCAATTAGCATGACATTGCTTAGAACACCAAACCAAATATATACCACGTCCAGCCAGTCATGTATTCAGCAGTAGACATGACATGATGAAATGCCACCTTCAGTTTTTCATTTGTGTACGTGTTTGAGGGCCATAAGATGGCTAAGCGATTAACCGTGCTGCTCACTCAACATCTGTAAGAGGTTCATCTGTGCAGCAGAGATCCATGGCTCGAGCACTCCCTCTGTGCCCCTATGGAAAAAGAGGCCTGCCAGAATGAGGAATGATGGTTGAGGCCCTGATTATTAGGATTAATTGTCTTTTAGTCATGCAGTGGAGCAGGAGTGCCAGGATAAAGCAAGGTGGAAATAATGAGGGCCAGCCAGCAGTCATCATGTTTTCTTTACACGCACCCTTTACAAAACCATTTCTATAAGGTGCTTCGCTCTATCAACGCAATTCACATTGGTGATAAGAAGGAAGTCATAATAACATGTAACATTTTGAAAGGAGATTTGTTAAATTTTTTTTTTTGTTACATTTTTACTGGTTTAAAATTAAATACTGCACTGAAAATAACACTGGTGTAGTGTGGCCTGTGAAAACACGCCTGCAAGGTTTCAAGGTGTCTTAGATAATTAGAATTAATTTTGGCCTCATAAATCCCTAGTATTGATCTTCACACATGGTGACTCTACCAATGACCTTGTTGTTACCAAGTTAAACTAAAAACATGTTTGAACTTATTTTTCATCAAACATTTATCACACATTTGTTTAAGCCTCCGTCAAAGCACCTGAAGTATTTTAGACCCCAAAAAGGCCTTCCAAAGTGCTTATAAGTAGAGAAAGACTTTGGTCAAATAATAAAAAATAAAAAAATCTAAGAGTACAGACAAACATACTTTTTCATGTTTAGCTTTCTCTCCCATCTCCTTTGGATATCTTGGTGTTTTCTTTAGACTTGAGGTATAAAGCTACTGTACAATATTTCTTACTGACACAGACAGCACACTAAAGTTTGCTATACATCCTCAGAGTAAGCAAAAACTGTTTTCCAGGAAAGTTGCAAATAGATGCCGTTCTAGCGACAAAACGTCTAAACACCTGTCACTTCCCGGCCTATTCATTCATCATTATTAGATGATAAGTGGGGAATAGCCCCTCTATTACCTTTATGTACTCTGCAGAAGTGTGCCACAGATAACAGATGAGGCTGGACTTCGTGTAAAATTAAATTACTTTTTTCATATTGGGCACAATTAATGGGTTTTAGAAGCAACGAAGCTCAGAGCATTTAGGGATGTGTCCTATCAACTCGTCCTGGGGATTAACCTATCTACTTTGCATTGGCCTCTGAGCGCATGCAAGCAATGCTAATCTGTGCACAACCAGACAAGCCCCCTTCAATAACTTTCAAAAACTTCTGCATTGATGATGGAATATCTGTCAGCTGGTTGTCATTAATTTTGTACATGATTAAGCGTGCATTTACGACACTTGTCAGGAGGAAGTTTTGAGCCGTCGCTGGTTTGAGCAGCATTTTTGTTACAACTTTTTGGAGCGTCTATTTCTTGTACCAAACTGAGGCTGGTGAGGCTTTTAATTTATTATGAAGCCCCTTTTCAGACATGCGCTCCACGAGGAGATTTACTTTTTGGTAAGTCAAAAAGAATAAATCCTTGACTGACTCAGCATGATTTTTCACTGACAGTCCTTACATTATACATTTTTTGTATTATTGTTTAACATTTCTGTTACTAGATCAGCTTATTCTCTGTATGGTTTATATTACAGATTCCTGCCTCCCGGCTCAGATTCCGTATGTCCCACAGAGAGATGCACACTTTCTGCTTTTACATAGTAAGAGTTGTACTGTTTTGTGTTTTAAAGCACTGCTGGGTCACCACTAGCTTCCCCGTGGCCTTGACTGTGACAGCACAGCAGCTGAATAAAAGTCATAGGAGAAATGCCTTTGATTGTGGAATACCCTTCCAAATCTTACATAGCCTTGGGTAAAAACATGGAACAACAACGCAGAGGTACAGTACAGCACAATGGAGGCACTCAACATGAACTAATCAGTGTTTTGGGAATATAGAAGTCTCTTTGACTTTCAAAGCAGTCATGGGAGAGAAAGAGTTTCCAAGTTGTTTGTCATTTAAACAAATCTTCCCTGCAGCATTTCTTCATACTTCCAATAATAGTGACTGGTTCAAATGCCAAATTATGCTTTGCTCTGACATATTGCCCACACCATGTGGTGCATGTGTGTGTTTGTATATGTGCTTGTGTATACATCTCTGTGTATGTGCATTAGTACAGTATGTGTGTCATAATGACTGTGTGTGTATGTGTGTGTGTTTGTGTGTGTGTGTGTGCCCGCTGTTTGTATGCATTACTGTACGTGTTGGTGGAGGTGGCTGGTGGCTGTGTACCAGCTAGTCACGGACCTGGAGGATTAGATTTACCATTTCAAAGATGCCTGTGTTTCTAAAGTTTACACACATACATGCACACACACACACACACATATACAATCACCCACCCACACACTGCTTCCCCAGCTTGTCAACGTGCAACGTGGGCTGTGGAGGCTTGTGCGAACAGATGGGAGGAACCAGCATAAAATAAAGTTAAACTAGAACAGAATGACTATGCAAGTGGCGTGGCCGCCCTTTGTTTGCTAGGAAGGTGATCCTCAGCAGCTGGGGATGATGGAACGCATGATTAAAATTACCAGAGGGAATGATTAATATCTCCTTAAAGCACACACTTCCAGCATATCAATCATCTCATTACACTGGAAAAGTTAATTGTGTGAGGGGAGGGTTGGGGCCCCTGAACCATGAAAAAGTAGCCCACCCCTCGACATGTTTACTTACACAACAGAACAGACACAATAAGTCTATGTGTTGGGTACTGTATTTTGAGTTTTAACTGTTTCCACTAAAACAGGTCGCATTCAGCAGGGGACACTGTAGAGTAACTGTCTTTTTTACTGACAGACAAAACTTTGTCTGTTGAGTAACAATTGAGAGGTGTAGGCTGATAAATGAGTGGTTACAAAGCTATAAAAAACATATCGACAAATGGTGTTAAACAATGCAAAATGCACTTTTAGGGGGGAAAGTGCAGAAGGCTCTGCAGTACATCACCACGTGTAGCTCTAACCTCTGCACACTTATGATGATAACGCTCATGAAAATGGTTAAATGCAATATATTAGTGGGACATTTCGTAATATTCTGGATGGCATAAATGGCAAGGGTATGAACTGTTGGAATGCCTTGAGATGAATTTCCTGGTAGCCTTGATTTCATGTTGGATTTGTTTAACATTTCTATAATTAAAGGACACAGCCTTCAACTTTCATGCCTCCATGCGGAAACAAAGTGATGTCACTGAAGTCCTGCATGTGTTTGTTCACAAACAGCACACAACCGAAGGTAATTGAGTAGCTGCAGATTATTTAAGTGCTAAACCATGACGGTGAAAAGGCGGGGGAAATGAATAAAGCTGCATACACAGGGAGATAAGGGGAGGTAGGGTTCCCTGTGCCTATGGTGGCCTGGATTGCCCTTGCCTTGCCTTCTTTCCCCTAGCTGCCAGTGTGTCCTACTCTTTGCCCTCTCTGCTCCGCTGCGCCCGCTCCCGTCCCCCCTCCCACCTCTCCCTGCGTGCCTACGCTGCCTGAGCCAGCTGCTCCCACTTCATCTTCAGCAGCGTCACCAGGCGGGGTATTAATCATGTTTTTCGAGGGGGACACTCTGCTATTTATCTCTCTGACACTTCCAGCATTCAGAGGCCCGTTGCTGGGCACAGCCCATTGAGTAGTAAGATTACACATTACTTCGCTCCATTGCTTCTCCCTGCCCTCTCCATTGACTAGCTGTTCGACGGTGGCATCAAGCTTGCACGAGCGGACATAATTTATGCCCTACATGTATAAAAAAACACTATTCTGTTTTTCTGTTTTCACCCTCTATACTTCAATTTGGCTAATGTGCAGCATGTATACATGTAATAGCAATCATCTATTGGTTTCCATTAACAGCACATACTGTATGTGATGTAGTATCATGAAGTAATAACACTACTACTGCAAAATCAATTTAATACACATTCTGACAGAACTTTCCAAAATTATTTTTCTAAATGTTCCATTCATGCAAATTATTTTAAGTGTAAAATATGACTAAAGGCAAATGATTCAGACTTTTTCCTATTAACAGGACTTATATGTGTGATATTTTACTCACAGTCACTAGGAATAGTCCAGCATTTGCATTACTATGAGCATAACTATTATTTCTGTATATAATAAAGAAGGTGTCTACTTTCAGTCAGTGATGCACTCACACTGTATTCAGCTTTCAAAGAGAAAGTCAGTGGAAATGGTTGCATCTGTGAAATCCAATTACACGTGTTGACCCTTTACTTTTTCCCTTATGATCCACATTGAGGCACTTCTACAACAACTCAGTACATCTCTTGTGATAGATTCAAATCTAAATCCAATCCTCGTGCTTTTGAGTAGGCGATGAATTGCAGGAATGAATGCACCACCATTCTCCTGATATTTGGTTCAGTTTCAGTTTGTTAAATGTATAAGACTCCTCGGGCTAAAGTAATCTACTAAATCTACCCGTTGGAAGTTTCTCAAACAACTGAATTATACTGAGGATGAAAAAGGTGTCTTAGAGAACCAGGAAGCAGTTATGTTGGCTGATGGCCAGTCTAATGGGCTGATGGAAATGCTGAATGAATGAGTGATTCTCCTGGGATCCCCTCCGCTTTTGGTGGAGTTCTGAATCGAGAGTGTCAACTAACTCCTCCTCTGCTGAAAATGGAGGGTAAAAGTGCATTGAAATCCTGCCAAATAGTAAATCAAATATGTGTTCAAAAAGGAAGTGAACATTTTTAGAACAATAGAGTTAAGTACACCCTCAACCCCCACCCTGTCCTCTCTCTCTCTCTCTCTCTCTCTCTCTCTCTCTCTCTCTCTCTCTCTCTCTCTCTCTCTCTCTCTCTCTATTTGCTTTTAGCGCTCCATTTTTCTGTCTCAACCTTTTTCTCCTTCAATCATTCACACATTAATAGGCTGCATATAAAAGGTAAGTTATTAGTCATTTGTGTGTTGAAGACAAGATGCAAATTTAGGATATTAATAGCTGTTATTGCACAATTTTGGCTGGTGTCTAAAGGAATGTTAAAAAACATTTATGGGTCTTGCTACCTCTTCCGCTTGTATGATTACGTAATGTTTAGGGGTCAGCAGTGGGTTTCAAAGCAACCCTTTGCCCATCCATATAATGGTGGCATATATCTGACCCTACTTCTTCTGTCCTCTGTAGGATGCAAACCGCATTGGAGTCTATATTCATCATGTTTAGATTTATTTCAAGAGAAATACAGGCCTCTCTAAATACAAACAGCAGAAAAATTGATTTGCCATCTTGTGAACTTCCAAATATTTGAAACTAACTTGTCATAGAGAGGTGTAAACTGCTGGCTTTAGCTTCAGAGACCTGCAAAATTTCGCACCACAATAAATTAATTTCAATGGAATTGTCGCAATCAGTGGATTTGCTTGCCAAGATGAAGTCAATTTGCATAGGGTTCAACTTTAACACAAATTCACACTGTTTACTAATCACACAGCATCTTGACAGCACTTGTTTGAAGGAATGGAGAGCCAGAGTCCATAATGGAGAAAAATAGCTGTGTGTCATCATCCGTTTTTTTTTACATAAACCTCCTCTGCAAGAAGAAAAATAAATGGCATAGTTTGCAGTTGCTAGGGGTGGATGTTAACAAGTATTCTGATTGGCATTATTCACCAGAAGACATATTTAATTCAAGCATTAGAAAAATATTGAAGCTCAAATTCAGTGTCATTCTGAAGTTGGTTATCAGCAAAATATATTTCAGCTGTATTACAGACTGTTTTGCCTTTTTAAATAGTGTTCAAAGTTGATCCACCACAAAAATAATGGTAAAAAATGCACTTTAATTTTAAGTTTAAAAAATAACGTTGTGTTCCATCCCTTATAGTAACTACTGTATATTTCTTTACTTCTTCCAGAGGAAACAGATGGCCAATTTATAACATTTGTTGATTACATCATCGTATTTGAGATTGTATTGATTTTCTCACTGACTAGATCATTACCGTAAGTATGGTTAGTCATTTTGTGGTTCCTTTTTTTTAGGTTGTCTAAATGTAGGACTTCGAAAAGGGCCCCTCACTGAAGTGAAAAATGAAAAACATTCAGCGGCTGGAACATGTTTGAAGCCCACTCCCACATCCCAGATGTTTTATACAAGTGGAACCGTCGCCCTCCTCAAGTTCCTGCTGCTCAATGTCCAAGCTTCTGCTAATGTGAGACAGGAAATGGCTGCAACAAGGCTTAATGGCTAATGTCTACCTACTTTGTCTGTAAAGTGGTTCTCTAAAGAGCTACAAGGACTGAATGTTAGTGCAGAGAGGAGAGGGGTGCTGTTGGTTGAGGTGCGCTGTAGGGGGCAGAGAGACTTAATAAAGTGATGATATGGCATCTAAAAGTTAAATATAGCGAATGATGGAAGACAGGGGAAGTCAGATTTGCATAGGTCTTAAATTGTCTGTGAGAGGGAGTGTGTCTTCATGTATTAATATAAGGGAAGGGTTTTGGAATGTTAACCATCAGTCAGTATGTCAATGGTTCTGAGACTGTTGGCTTCTGTATAGACGATGGCTCTCAGATGAAAGCCTTGGACTCTCCTCAAAAACCTTGGAAATGGAGCAGGGTATATAGCTAGCAGTGATAACAAGAATTTGGCTTCAAACAGAGAGAACATCAAATATCTCGGTGTGTGTGTGTGTGCCAATGTCCACGGTGTGTGTGTGTGCGTTTTATTGCATGTAGGTGTGTGTGTGTGTGTGTGTGTGTGTGTGTGTGAACATGCTTGCTGTGCATTTTTGTGTTTTATCCGCCATTATGATATGTTTGATACGTGTATGTGTGTTTTTACGTGTGTATTTGTGCAGCAACCCCCCCCCCCCCATTTCAGCTCTAATGACACAGTATGTTGTGGCTGAGGCCACAGGATTTCAACATATGTTCACCTTTCTTTTGATGAACAGAAATTGAGACCAGAAGAAAGGCGACAGCATTTGGACCAGGGATTCACCAAAGGGAATAAGATGAAAAGGGAAAGACTAGATGGCTAGTGAAACCCTGTCATGACCAGCAGAGTGGCCCATTCATCTGCTCTATTTCAGGGCATTAGTGCCTCACAGGATCAACATTGTCAAGGCTACAAACAAGAATTGTTATAGACTTCACTGGTGTCGATTCTTTCATGTGTCTCGCGGCATTCTTTTATGCAGTAGATTTCATAAGTGTCTGATAGTAGGGTCATTACGGTGGCATCAATGTGAAGTGCAACACTTTAAAGAAACACAACATGAAAATAGTTTAGTACACCAGTGACGTGCGGTGAGGTTCGTGGCTGTTAAGGCACTGACTCGAGTTAGATTTACAAATATATGAACCCAACAGAGTAGCTTAAATCACCATTCAATTGGCAGCTTGCACATTGACTACTGGTTGTTTTTCATATTTCATATCAGCATTATTTACACACACATAGGTAAGGTACATATTTGATTCCACCGGGAGCGTTTCAGATGCGGAGCGCTCTCCACCCGCGAAAATCGTGAGATCCCGCGATAATCTGTGTAACAACACGGATGTATAAAGAGAACAACAAACACATAAAAGGTTACTTTACTGTTCGACGTTGAATTGCTGTTGATTTGGTCATATTTCCTTGTTTTTTGAGACATTTTTAAGCTTGGATATAGAATCTTACATTTTTGTGGTCAAAGCAAAATATAAGAAGAAGAAAAGTGTAGAAGAAGAGCAACGACAGAACAAGCAGAAACCCGACCCGTGGGCTCTCGCACGCCCTCTTCTTTGAGGCAGAGTAGTGTTTGCCTCTCTGTGCTTTTTCACTTTGGTTTCTGTCAGATCAGCAGGAATAAATATGTTCTACACAGACGTGAAATACATTATCTATTCTATGTAGAGAAAGTACATATAATAAAAGTGTCTACAAATATTACAGCGGTGACAAACAATGAGAAAGCAAAAGACACGCGCTCAACCCAGTTAGTGAGGGATTCACAGTCTGAGGTGAAGAACAGCTCGTCGCTGCCTCACCTCACGTGTCTCCTCTGTTTGAACAGGACATGCGCTAATTCAGTGATTTTGATTATAAAAATTATTGAAATAATTGGAATCATACAGAAATTACATTTATAGCACAGATCAGTAGAGAAATATTAATTTAAATTGTATTTTATCATTATTTGTTTTTTACTTTTCATGATGCTCACCTGCCTCCCCTGACCACACGTCCCTGTTGTACACACAACACTGAGAATGTGTCCTGTGCACATATGCTGTGACCTTAAGAGTAAAATGAGTAATAATAAAGTGTTAGCATGATTAATCACCCCATCTGCCACTGAATCTTTGAGGACTGCTGATATTCTATCTCCAAATTTTGTATTGATTCTGATCAGACTGTGTAAAGTTGTGGCATGACCTTTCTTTACAATTCCCCTGCTTGGGTCTCTCTCAGCATCTGTGTCTCTCAGCACTAGAAAGGCTCATTAATGCTTTTGCAGGTGCCTTTATTACTATGTCCCATCTTTGGACCTATGATTGATTGTTGGCATCGAGTGAAATTGGAAATGCTCTTTGCTGTGATTGTTTTGTTAAACACCGGCACAGTATTTATTACAAAGGTCAGATCGCATTGGTTCCCTAATCTAAGAACATATGATCCCAATCTACCTCACAAAACAGTTTCATTTAGATATACCTTTATACTTCACTGCTTCTATAGATGGAGTGTTCCACTGCAGCATTCAGCTTTAGAAATGGTAATGCATCTTTTTATTTTCTGCAGATATTAACAGTGGTGATATTCAGATGTCTGTCTCTATCATAGCTCAATGTCATTTTGCTTTGTGATCAGCACACTTGTTTTAATTAAGCTGTCATATTTTGCATATTCTTTTTAATAGCTGCGCTATTTGATTATTTGTCTTTTACAGCCACATCTGTATGGTTGAGATCAATAGCTGATTATCAGCGACGCAAAATGTGTGTCAAAGCTTATAAGCATCCAGCTGGAGCTTAAAAGACATGGAGCTCAGTGAACGAATTATGTTTTCATTTCCACAGTCAGACCTGCAGGCAAACAGTTAATGACAAAGTTGTGTACTAGAACACACAGATTTACAACATGAGTGTGACTAGTGTCTTCAATCAGAAACTTCTATATTAATTTACTGTATATAGTAATGTAATGATTTGGAATATTTGATTATCAAAATGTAACATAATATGCCTGACCTTTATCCTACATTTATCCTATTTGTTCAGAGTGGTTTTATAAATACATTTATGTTCTCAAAATATTTTTGACTTGAATCAAAGTATAGAGTTAATACACACAATTATAGACTCATAGTCTATTATAGTAGAATGATAGGCAGTATCGTACAGTAGTTTAGTGATTTACTGAAGCTGTCAAATTTTCAATTTCAGTATTGATTGCAAGCATTACAATATACACAATACGTAAACTACCTGAAGAAGTTAAGGTCTGCCGCAAATGAAAGTGTGCATATAAAACACTAATCCACATTAAACAAGGCATGCACGAGTTTAGTTCAGTTTAATGTTGTATCATTCATGTTCAAATATGCAGTAAAGGTAAAACACCTGCCTCAGGTTTGAAGAAAATTATGAAATTAGGTTTCAACCATGATCGTACACAAGTCTTTAATTAATTGAATTATCAAAAGTAAGTACATCTGCTGCAGTAATCAGTATAATTGAAGTGTTGTATGCTTAATGAGTTGCTCACTAAGGGGTCTGATATAAAGTGCCCCACACCACTTCCAATTTTGTATTTTTTATATTTAGTTAGTGTCCATTTACCTTAATTATATTGCAATGAGATTAGACATATGCATATTATCTACTGGTATGTTTGCACCATTTTATTTAATTTATAATGTATTGATCAAACCAAATAGAAGATTATCAAAGTGGTCCTCTGGTCTCTCATTTGACTGCAGTAAATTATGTTTTATTTTCAGGAATCACAGGATTTTCAAGTTTCAAAATAACACCAGTGTGTTTCACAAGTGTTTTGCAATGACAAACCACCCTTAGTACACGTTACAGGCCATTCATTTGAACTTCACTGTTCAGATAGGATTTCAAAGCCAGCACTGTGTATGCTAAAAAAGAGGAAAATTATTGATCCTTTAATGCTGTCCCAAAGGGTCCAGTGGTGGGGTAAAATAAAGAAGCCCTTAAACTCTGCAATTGCCAATAATGAGCCATCATCACTCAAATTACAGCAAGCACTGATTGGGTTTAAAGTAATGAAGAAAACAACATGATCAATCATCATCAAGGCTTGATGTCGTCATGTCAGAGCTCGGGCCTTGTGCTGTTACTGGTGGGGCAGAGCGTCATCTACAGGGGCCAGGACTGGGCCATGTCCTTGGGGCATCCATCCATCCTCCAACATCAACATCTCGGAAACAGCAGCACCTGAAGCGTTCACTTTGATTTTACAGTAAAATATTGCTATGACCAACACCTAATGATAAACTTAGAGCTACATCAACCAGATGACAGGAAGGTAATTGTACTGTTAAAGTACTGTATATGATTATAATGGTGTATGTCCAATGCAGGCTTATTTTCCATGGGCACTGCTATCCAGATGCTGACTTTTGTCTGTCTTTTGGCAGTCATTTCCACTAGAGTTGAAATTTGTAAAGAGCTGAATATAATAGTTACTTTTCATAATAATCCATGGACGGCTTGTCAAGCACCCACACGCTCTATTATCATTTAAATACCCTGCTTGGACTTATTTCACCAGGGTGCTGACAGAATGGTTTGAGAGTAAGTCGTCTTATGGAGGAGGAAAATTATTTCCGCCTGGTTCATCACAGATAGCTCAATTAAGATAAGAAGGAACACATTTAAGTCACATTATGAGGACTATGTAAATGGTAAGAAAGCTTGAGGCAGCACGGAGTAGCAATATTGGCCTAATTAGGATATTGTTATTTTTGTTTTGCATTGGTACTCTTTTTGACAAAATTAAATAGTGAGGATAGTCAAGCCATTCAACATTTAGGCTAATAACCTTTTAGTAGGTCCACGGTATTGTGTGCAGGTATTCTCTTTCTCTATGTGCACTCTGTCAACTCATCTTCTCCCACTTACTTGCCATTCAACAGTTCAACCAGCCTGCCTGCCCTCAATCTCAAGCAGGAGATGCAGGAGGCGCAAAACAAAGTTTTATTGCTGATCCAATCCCTGTTTAGATTCAACGTGCATGAAAGCTCCTAAAGTTGCCTACCATCAATAATGAGGTCTCATTTACACAAATTACTCTGAACGCTGATTAGGTATTATCTAACAGAAAGGGCCACCTCGATCAATCATCATCAGCCTGTGGAGCGTCAATGGACATCGAAAGGTTAACCCAGATCTTGGAGGCCCTGCCAGAGTCAGCAGAATCAGAGTGGGAGGTCTCTATGCTGTCGATTGAGCAGCCAGACAATTAGGTAATGATTAAAATAGCGGCACCTGGGACTCAATAAGAAAATGAGCCATCCCGGCATAATTTGAGAATGATTTGTTTACCAATCCATATAGCTGTAGACGAAAGTCACTGAAGTGCATTGTATTAAATGTACTAAGTCCTTTTCTTTGTCACGACAAACTTTCTTAAGTAGTGTATGGACTACTGTGCAGTTGGACACTGTAGGTACTGTATGGCCTGGAGGTGTATATCTTTAGTACTTTCCATCCACATTATGTGAAAGTCATCAACCAAGGGAGAGAATTGTAGTCTCAGACTTAACCAAGCATCCTTTATCCTGACTATGTCACCCTCAAATGCAAAGCTGTCAGAGAACACTGAAAATCATCATGCAATGATGTTGAAAGGAAAAATAATGTGTTGAACAGCAGAGATGCTACTCTTCAGAATATGCCTTTCTCCACGAAAGACATTTTGATATGTCACAGTGAAAAAAGCACAGATGTAAATAATAAAATGAATAATGGCTGAATTCCGTTCAGCTGCTTTAGTTTCAGGGTCCTGGTATTGTGTATGCTGGCTAAGTGGGTGCGATGCGACGAGATGATCATTCAACACAATATTGGTTGGCCTCGATAATGGTCCTCACATGTCCACAATAACGGTCCTCAAGTGTCCACGATAACAGAACTATATTCAATTATGCAAAGCCAGTTATGAATTCAGTCTCTTTCTTTCTCTTTGTCCTCTTGCTTCAACAGATTGTTGTAACAAAAAAGTTGCTAGACTGCCCCGTTAATACAGAGGATGCATGAGAGTAAACAGTTTTTGACCGAAGTGAATGAAGCAGATTTCTTTTTAGATACTAACACGTTGTGAATTCTAGAAATTATTACATTGATCTTTTCATCAATAATTATGTACTTTTGGACTAAGGGCTGAGATAGAGAGATAAAGAGACTGAGATAAAGTGATAAAGAGAGGGGAAGGTGGTTAATAATAATGATTTGAATGTCAACATTATGAATGAAGCTTCAATAGTAAATACCATGTAGCTCTAACTCCAGTAAGACGTCTGCTCTTGTTAGCAGAAAGAATGCAAATGCACCTATTTGGTTTTACACCAAATGAAAAAGGAGAGCCAGGGATTCTGTACAGTGATTTGTAAGCTGTGTAATAAACAAGTCAGGACTAAAGATGGACACCCCACAAATCTCCACTCCCATTTTAAAACGAACCAACACAATACGCAAGTCTGCTACCGACTCCATCCACATAGAGCAGCCGGACCAAAACTTCTATCACAGTGAGCAATCAACCGTCAATCATTGAGGGCTTTTGCAAAGTTAACAAAATACAAACGTGACTGTCAACAGTAAAAGGGCAGGTACTACCAGTTGATTGATCTGATGCATTGATCTCAGCATTCCCTTGTGTGAAATAGCGCTTACTGCCTGTACATTGTGGCCCCTTAAATGGAATAAAACTTGATTTTGTATATTGCTATTCTAGTCTTCCGACCACTGAAAGAGCTGAACACTACACGTCAACATTCACCCGTTCACACACATTCATACACTGATGGCAAAAACACCAACTTGCCCATCAGGATCTAATCTAAACATTCATTGTGACACATTCACACACTGATAACACAGCCTTCAGGTGCAATTTCAGGTTCAGTATCTTGCCCAAGGACATTTCAATATGAGGAGCCGGGAATCAAACCACAATCTACCATAAAAATGTAATTGTTATTATCAATTGTATTTGTGACGTGCTAACATATAGTCTAGCACAGAAGAACAAGTAGAGAAGACTAACTCATGTAATTCAGTTACATGTCTTTCCCTTTCCACTGGTCGTTTGAGACCAATTAAGCAAAACTAAACTTAACTAAACAGAAATGGGGCCATCCATGGCTGCAACTCTTACATCACATCAAGTGATTTAAAAGAAAAAAGTGACATTTACTTCTTTTTTTATTTCTTACATTGGTTAATGAAGAACAAAAATGCCTGCCTTGACAGCATGCACATGTGAGATTGAAGAAAAGCTCTTTTGCTCTCAGACTATGAATGTTGGAACAGAGAGTTTCAAAACAGTTGTGTTGAGATGAATATGTGGTTGACAGTAAGGATGGATTAGTTGCTTGTAGTAATATGCATTCGGAATGTCAGTTCAATTTTCAACACTATAAATTAGCATTCAGAGCACCCAAGATTTTTCCGACACAGAATGCCCCATATACTGTACAGACCACAGGCATAATGCCCGCTGTGTGGGCTTCAAAGTGTTAATGCATCCTCACAGGCCATTTAGACCTCATTGGTGCACTTCAGCTGAGCAAGAGATGCAGCAAAACATTCAAAAGTTTGCCAGCAAGCAGTATCAGCTTGGTGGGAAGTTATCTGCCCCTCTATGTGAGAATAACAGCCTTAAGACACAAGTGAAAATGTAACCTAGTAGATACTCTATGGACAAATGACATCCAGGGGGCAGACATCATATCTGTGGCTGGTGTTCTAAATTATTGCACACATAATTCCTGACATTTACTCAAGCAATTCACTCTTCTCTCTGTAAGACAGTAGGATAAAACATGTTGGGCTATCTGCCAATGCCTTAATTCCCTCAGTTATGAAGAAATATTATTTTTAGAAAAGAGTTCATGTCCATGTGAGGGTGTTCCTAGTATTCTGAGTAATAATTACTCCTTTTGAAAGAAGAGTGTTTTCAGGGAAAGAACAGTCATGTCGACTACACTGCAGTCTTCTGGTTTGAATAATGAAATTAAATCCCACATCTATATCTCTTTTCCCCATTTGTTTGACTAGCATTTAGTCTGGGACAGGATATGATGACAATAATTTGAATAATTTGACCTCTAATTTTAGAAGGTATTTGTACTACATTACCAAGGAACAATTGGCAAATGAGAGTAAATTATGAAGGGAGTGGTACTTTGAACAGCAAAAACATGATTAAAATATTATTATTAAAAAAAGAATAATGAGCGATGGTAAGTTCTGTCTGAAGCTGCAAATATTCAGGGAATTATTGGATATATTACAATGTTTGACATCTGGACAAGTAGGATTTGCCACCAGGAGTAGCATGACACAAAGCCAAAAATCTAATACCATACTACTCATTACATACTTTTTATTCAGCACCACTTGGAAGCTACCTCAATCCAAATATTTGCTCTTTGGAAAACCTTGTTACCCAAATCAGCTGGAGGCCCTCAGTATACATCCATCCCATAAGGAGTGAGTGCCAGAGCATGCTGTGTGCATCCACTAATACAAATGAACTTCTTCAGATAGGTCTGACACTTACAGCAGTGAACAAACAGTACAGCCTCTTTATGTAATGGGTAGCAGTGGGGCACAGCAAAGAAATGATGAGACATGAAGGGCCATTGCCTCTGGTGCTATCGGGCTGCAAGGATTAAAATATGTCCCCCACAGCCGAGTCACATGCCTGCCCTGCTCTCCACCAAACAAGTAGGGTTACAAGTGTTATTACTCTCACCTTTCAGAGGGGGTTTTGGATAGAGAGATCATTAAATTAACCGCAGGGCACTGCATTTGTGACCAGAAGTACATAAGCCACTCGAGGGTGGTGGCCTGCACCCCGTGTTGCTTGAGATGCACGTATAGCTGTCCTCAGAGAGCCGGTATGACACTGAGGTGAGCCTAGGTCTTTAATAGGGTTAGCCTTTTGATCATTATGTGCTTAACACGGTAGATCTTCATTATCGGGGCTATTTTTCACTGAATTCACTTAGTTGAACATTATTTTTCCATGACCCAGTTCAATATCTGGTACTTCACGCTAACTTGACTGGGAGCTCTTTCCTCTTAGAGGATGGTGAAAGGTAATGAACGAGTGCCTCAAAGAATTTTTCATCCATCAGTCTGCAGCCTTTCAAAGAGGAGGTGATTGACAACATCCCATCAGTGTAAGTGTGCAGTGTATTATCATAGTTGTCCATCCTGTCTAACAGCAGAGGATGTCCCTGTCTTCAGACGATGCTTTTCATGAAGTGGTTCTGCCCGATCGTTGTCAATAAATAAATCTGATAATTGTCAGTGCAGACAGCTGTTTGTGACAGCTTTGTTGTCTTGACTCACTGCATCCTGTCATTCTCAGAGAGGGAAAAGTGAGTTTTATATACTCTGACTGCCATCCAGGGAGCAGAGACATTTGCACATGAATCAATTGTCAGCATCACTGTACTCTGACAACTCCGTGACAGCTCGAATACACCGAGAATGGTGTTGTGCACATTTTTCTCAGCTGCATCCAAAGTTAGTGCAGATATTTTTCCCAGTCATGTGATTCAAGGAATCTCGAATATCAAGGTTATATCTATCATTATAAAAAACAGAGGTGCAGAAATCTTCAGAATTATGGACTCGAGCAGAACAGGAGAGTAGATGAAACATCTTTCTTTTTTTTTTCTTTTTTTTTTTTAAATATCTCCTCTTTCAACAGCTACTTGAAAGTGAGCCTCTCCGATTATGATTGTGGCTCTTGTTGCTCAAGATAACTGCTTGACATTTGCTAAATCAGTCAGCATCAGTCTTGCATACTCAATTTCCCTCCACTTGAAAGCTCTCTCCAACTTTGGCATTTTGCAATGTTCTGTCACTCAAACAGTATTTGCTATGGGTATCGATAAACAAAAAGTCTGACAGCACAGCAAACAAAGAGCTGTTTTTTTATTACAGAAATAACTCTCAGTGCCTTCCATCACAGCATCTGGACTTAAACTTGATAGGTGCAGTAAAAAGCAATGCATTACATGAATCAACATATAGTATTTTAGATTCACCTTGCAATAGTGTGCATTTGACCGTGTTAATATCCTACGCTGTTAAAAAAAAAAGAAAAGTTCTCGCTTAAAGGATGGCCGGCTGCAGAAATTCTTACTTTACTTTTTGCCTTTAAGTAGCATTCTTATCTTTACTGCCTTACACTGAGTGAGTAGATAGGAGTTTGGCATCATAATAAAATATACAACGTATCAGAAGTGTGATTACAGATAGGAAGTACTATATGCTGCAGGAATCTATCTGATGAACCTTCTTATACAAGATGGGTTATTGGAGCATTTGAAGATTACCTGGTTTCAGAAATAAAAGCAGTTCAATATTGTTTATATAATGCCATCAGTAGGCATCACAACCCAGGGGTTAATAAGTTTAGAAAAATTAAGATGACCTTCTGTCAACAACAAGCCACTTATCTTGGTAGGCCGTGGCATATTGATCTAGTGGTGAAAGGAACCCTCTCCAGTCGCACTTCATCCTGGACATCTCTTAAATGTTTTGGTAGTGTCAGTGCACTTTGAGTGCTCCCGGTGAAAAGATAATCACTGCGATCAGTGTTCTTTAAGGCTTGACCAGCCACAATAATCTGTTCACATCAACGATTGTGCACTCACTTGTGCCTAATGGTTCTTAAGTTCCCCCGCCCTACAACTCCTCTGCACCCTCTGACTAGCAGCCTGCAAGCTCCGGGGCTGATCAATTAAAACGACTTGAACATTTAAAGGCCCGTCAATAAACAGTCCCCTATGAATCAACACTACCTGTTGAAGTGTGTGCATTTGGATCATGTGCAGAGTTACTTCTTCCAGTCATTGCACCTCAATGTCATAAACACAACTAATTATTAGCCAGCGTAAATAAACCAGATTTACTGTCAGATCAGTTTAAGTGTAAAAATGTAAAACAGTGGTTAAATTAATTGCATATGTATATTTGTTAGAAATTATACTGAGATCATTTCAATTGAAATCATTAGAAAAGTACCAACCAAGAATAATTAATTATTTCAAAGTTTGTAGCCATTTAGCTGTTGTTGGAATATGTTGTAGATTATCCAATAATGCAGATAACAACCTAAAATCTAAATAAACTGCCATGTTGTTCTCGGAGGATGGTCTACTATAGATCGGCATGTAGAGGACTGTGCTTTCCATCGCTGTTGTTGTATTTACCCTCTGTACACCAGCATCAATCCTGAGTCATTAGTTCATCTCCTTCTACCCTTCTGTACTAATTTGTCCTCTTTTATTAAGGACAGAAGCTAAAACGTGTATTGGTGGGAAAACAGAACAAGACATCCATCCCTCCTTTATTTCCATACTTATATATGGTACAAAAGACTCATCACTAAATGAATAGATTAAATTATGGAAAGTATAGAAATACCAGGTGTAATTAAAGTTAAGAGAAAAAACAAAAAGAAACCTTGGATTTGCATGAGGAGCACGAGCTGTAGTCACCTCTCCGTTGTTACAGATGAGATTGAAGTTGATGTTATAAATGGGCCGGTTAACTCCCTTAAGGGAGCCTCGGTTGACATGTGTTACTAAATCTTATGGAGATGCCATCTGCCACTGAGCTAACTGTTGGGAAATGCTGACCTCTGCAGACACTGAAGTCATCCAAAACTGATCAGATCCTGAGAGGCAGACTCACAGACTTACGGTTCTAAACAGGTTGACGGTCCCTTCTTTTTGGAAATTTTGGAAATCTTAATTTTTCTCTGGACACAAATGGAAAAAATGCCAGGTATAAAACATAGTACTACTATATGACAGCATGTCTCTGTGTACGCATGTAGCGTTTTTCTTTCTGCAGCTGAAGTTATCTGTAAGAAACATGGGGAAAAAAATTAGCAACTTCCTTCCTTACGCTGCAAGTACATTTTACATGTTTATTTTGTTCAGTGGCCCAAAGTAGAAGAGTTGGATTGAGCATGGTGATCAAGTCCAGACTGTGTAACTGACACTGTGGAGTTGGTTGTGGGTGGATACACTTGCCTGGAGCGTGGGGTCATGACATTGACGTACCAGGCTCTCTGTCCTGAGCAGTGAGTGACAGGAGGAGGCAGCCTGCTGATGCCTTTCACGTGGGAATCACAGCTTGCAGCAATGCTGAAACAAAAACGTCTGCAAGACTTTGTGGGAAAATTCAATTGTGAGTTTTTTGGTCCCTTAATGTTTCTCTTAAAGTAAACTACCGTCCAAAGTTTATTAGTTCAGATAACATTTTTGTCCAAAGAAATGAGCAGCTGTGTTTTCAGTCCTCCCCACAAGGTCACTCAATAGACACCAACTAAAAATAACCGCTTCTAAAATTCCTTGTTTCAACAATTGTTGTAGATTCAGATGCAGGGACGGTGCTCGTTTCACGTATAGTTATTTGTTATCAAAGAAATCAGTCTTTGTTTTCACTTTGACTAATTAATCTAATTTAATGAGTGGATTCTTAATCTATTCTGACAATTGCACGGGACAGAAACAGCATATTAGCTGTGACATTTGACTAAAAGGGAAGCTTCAAAGTATGTTCTCCTTAGCGGTGTTTGACAGTGAAGGTATCAGTTGTGTCAAAGTATCTGCTTTGCTGTCTTGAACCGTTGTGCAGCGCTAATCAGTTTGTGAGCATTTGGAACTTCTCCTGACTACTGAGCCATACAATCTGCACACCTCAAAGACACCTTTCCTATGGAACAGCAGGGGGCTGCTCGCTTTACAGTTTGTAAGTTCTTCACTGAGAAGTTTGCAGGCTTATTACTCAAGGGGGGGTCTTCACTGTTTTCCTTGCATGTCCCATGGGTGTCTTTCTCAGCTGTAATGAGGCCTCCTGGACCAGAAAGCTCTCTTTAAAACAGGGAGTAATGAGTCCTTGTTGGCAGAGAGAATGGGGATTTGCACTACTCAGTGGAAAGGGAAGGTCACTGAGAGGAGTTTTATTTTGGGAAACTGTCTTGTTTCTGAACCAAACAAAGCTTAAAGGGAAACACTACAAAGTCCTAGTCCAGGGATTGACTATCATAGTCTAAAGGCAGCAACTCAACACCTTCGAAAGTTCCTACGACTTGACAGCTTATATTCTATATCCTTGTCCTGATGGCAAGATTTATTACAGTCAGCAATAGAATTTAGTAACAGATTTTTTTACTTTATGAAATGCATGCATTGCACTGGATGTATTTAGGTATTTAAATCCAGAGCAAACGCATACCGGTAACTTCAATAAAACATGGAATAAAAGAGAACATTTCAGTCGTGTCAAATATGGTTTAATTCATGTTATTATTGAGCTTTTCAAGGTCTGGATATGAGCTGTGTAATTCCATTCAGAGCTTAATGGAAACGTATGCTTTTACAAACAATTATTCACAAGCTTTAAATAACCAAATCGGCTTATTTATCTTGTCAAGAATGCCTGTTCTTTGTCCACATGGCCTTGCCTCAAAGGTAAAGACATGAAAGAAAAATAAACAGATGGATAGATAGATGGATCAAACACAAGAACTCAACCAATCGCGTGAAAAATAGGTGGAATTTTTACTCATTCAACAATCCATGCTAAGTGTAACCTGAAGATGGGTTGTCGCCCTACATCGACCTCCAGTGAGGAAGACTGAGTGCAGCACCTGCTAAACCTGGGGTTTGGTGGTGGGTGGGTGGGGGGGGGCAGTTTGTGACTGCCTCACGTCATCCCACTGGACCAGTAATAGCAGTCACACAGCCTGCTACCATGACACATCCAAGCATAATTGGCCCTGACAAGAGGGCGAATCATCAACACAGGCCTGATAAGCATTACAGCCAGATGACAGCATACAGAAGTGTATTAGCAGCAGTGTGACATATCACATTACCACTGTGAATACAATAAAGGGGATACTAAACACTATGGCAGCTTCAATGACCATCCATTTCTTCTTTCTTCCATGGTGCCATTATGCCCTATAATTTGTTGCACAAAACTGACACCTTAGACAAAGTACATGGATATGATACATACAGCATGGTGACAGTGGAGATATGCAGTTCAATTATGGCAGGGTTGAACCCTTTTCCATTCCACCCCCCTTTACTTTTGACCATTTTTGTCTTTTTAGGGGGGACAGGGGATCTTCAGGGGTAGATAGCAGGTCAACAATAGATGCCACATAGAGGTGGTGTACTAGTAAAAAATTATCAATGAATTGGTTAAAAAACTTTGTGAAAACGTATAGGGATATGAAGATTATGTGATCAGCAGTATATGATCACTTATGTCTCATAAATTGTTGCAGCAGTTTTGGGGTTAATACCATTTGTTTCACAGGCGCTAAATTTAAGCATTTTTTACCACTCGAGAATTAATAAAAAATAATCAGAAATCCCTCCAAAATACCACATTAAGACATTAAGCCCTTGAGGAACACCACAGAAAAAAATCATGAAGTGATTTGGTATCAAAACCTTTCAACATTTTACTATTTCAGCAAGAAGGGCATTTTTTTGGCAATTAGCTGGTAAGCACTTCTGTTCTAGAAACTGCTAAGAAACCCTCTCATTGATTTGAAGTTCCTTTAACTCTAGTTTGTGGTTGTAAAGTTGCATGAGGCTGCAATTAACCTAGAGGTCACAACAGGTCATGCTACACACTGAGGTCAAGTTTAAAAAACAATGGTCTCACTATGTGAAATGGCTACTATGAGGACTGACATCGTCCCACTTGGATACAATTTGGCTCAAGCATCTCAGCTTTCAAGTCATACCCAAGTTATGCGATTCCAACACTGTTTAGGGACACCAGTATGCATTAATATTCAAATACATTTTGAATATTAATTAAAATAGGTGAAATTAGCACATTTATACTACATTTAAAAAAACTGCATTGTTTTTTCCCCAAACTGAATGGTGGGTATGTCTTTAAAGGGGAGACTTGCAGATACCCACAGAACCCATTTTCATTCTGACATCTTGAGATGAGAGGTCAACGGATTCTGTGAATATGACCATGCCCATTTTTCACTCACAAAAATGTAGCCTAACATCAGAGCGTTATTTAGCCTCCTTCCAAATAAGCTAGCATGACATTGTTGGTAAAAAATGTATTAATTAGGATTTGTTATGACACCAGTACCATAACTCTAAAACTGGAACTTGGAGCTTTTATGACAGACTTGCTAGGCTGCTATTTGACATGCAGACAGTGGAAAATCCATTTCCCTTAATTGTTTTACCACTTGTATCAAAGGCAGTGCCATGTGTAACAGGAGTCTTCAGATACTGGGACAGGTCTTGAACCTGATAACTTGTACATGTTTTATAGCTGTTACATTATAAATTATTTCCACAGACTGAGGCCTTGAGGGATCATATTCTCTCAGCTTCAGTTACTGGTAACATCTTTTAATGATATTAACAAATTTGCAGCTCTAGTGTTTCAGCTTTATCTGGAAATCTTAAACGGCTCCATGGTAAATACTTGGTTATGATATTATCAGGCACAGCCCATTGTGTGCTGGGTGGATCGTATGGCTATTAAGAGTGGGCCAGCAGTGGTAATAACTAAGCTCATAAAGGACTGTGTTGCTGCCTAACAGCCTGTCTGCATTTCCTGTTGTAACAGTGAGATACTGGCTGGAAAAGCAGGAAAGCACAACCATTTTAATGGTTGCAAAAGCAGCTTTTTACAGTTTATTTTTAATGGCTCTATGGTGCTTTGTTAAACCTCTCATTAACCTTGTTTTAACTTCCTCTGCCATATTTGAAACAGTATTGTATTTCTGCTCAGCTTCAATAGTGCCATTACTAATGAGGCCCTCAGAAAAATAGCGTATGCCAAAATAAATGTGTTTTAGGGTTCACACTCTTCCAGCCTTTTGTAATGTTCAATTAGCCTCACACTGTTTGCACGTATGGATTCCTTTGGCAAATTGAGTCTATTTGTTATTAGCAGTATATGTACCTTGCCATGTCTTCTCACTAGTTGCATATGGGCTTTTATGTTCCAGAACAGTTGTTAAAAAGCTGAGGTGTTACTATCAGAGGATAAACAGTACAATATATCATTTACTCAGGCATATGACAACAAATCAAGCTGTTTAACATATGTGGTCTATAGGGCTGCCACTAACGACTAGTTTTCATATGATTAATCTATCCCCCTAAAGGTCAAAAAAACATTTCAGTTATTTTGGCAAACTGCCATTGTATAATGCAGCACAAGAAAAAATATAAAACAAAGGTTTTCATATTAAAGTGCAATCTTTTAGGTTACATATGCTATCGAGATGAGCTACTACTAGGTTCTGCACATGAAAAGAATTTCTAGAGTCAGTTGAAATTGGTTTGAATTCCCTTCAAACACAGTTTCAATGTAATTTATAATGTAGCAAGTAGATTACTTTATGGTTTTCTGAGTGTATTTAACAGCTAAAATAAAAAAAAATGTGAGAAAATAGAATATTGAACATTGCATTTTCAACATCAACGTCATTGATGTTGTCAACTGAAGCTTTGTTTATACTCGCACTTGCATCCGCAGATGGCGTGCGAGCTCTGACGTTTATGCTCTATACGCTGTTTGTTGCATTTTTCCTTGAAACGGCAGAGGGCATACAAACAAAATTAACAAAGAAGAATCAAAAAGACAGCAAGTGTAACCCGGTGTAACCGGCAAAAAGCCGCAAACCACAATGCCAAGGAGGGATTGCAATTCCATATCTCATATTCATGGGATTCTTTATTGCCTTTGTGCAAGCCTTGTAAAGAAACAAGTCAAGTATTACATTCATTATAAAGAAACAAAATATCCAGTAAACAATTTGTTTTAGCTGCAGAATATATATTAAAATTAAAATTTTAAAGACCTCCTGTTTCTAAAGCATTGAAAAAATGAATTGGCCTTCTTTTCATAATCCCTAGACATGTAAACAGTGCTTTTGTCAGTGATCTATTTGTGACAGTCACGTGATCGCGTCACACGCGGCAAGTTACAAAAATTCAGAGGTGGGCGAACAAGCGCACCAACCGTGAGCACATCATTTTCTGGCACACGTGCTTCGTGCCGTCTTCACTACGCCGAGTACAAACTAAGCCTCATTGCGGCAGTACTATGTCTACGTTCTCTTTCATAGAGTAATAAAATCCCAGCATTGGCCTTATCAAAAATATTACCATTTGTCATTTGAAGAGTGGAAGCAAAAACTACCTGACAATAAGGAATGGAAGATTGGAGAAAATCGATTTAAAAATGTATCATGTTTAAGTTTTTATGACATTGTAATCCAGAAAAAAATATATAAAATTAGTTAATTCTTATCTCTTTTATATCTGATACCAATGGGAATGTGCATGAAATAATGAGCTGCCAGATAACATCCTAAAAAGCCATGAAAACCTCTGTGGCCACACAAGACATGACAACTTTTAATCTCAGCATGGAACTATGCCAAAGCCCATTTTATCCCGAAGACAGGGAGAGGGATTTGCCTCCACTAATGGAGTTCAAAGATTGCAGCATGTCAGATAAGGAGTCATGGAAAGTGAGTGACAGCACTAGGTATGAAGTAGGGAAGAGTATGTACATAGCTATGCGAGTGCTTGTGTATTGTTTAAAAGGGTTTTTTGCTCCATCACTCGTCAGCCACTGTCACAGTATTGTTTTGCAGGAGCAGTTCTGACTTTTAATAGAGTAAACGTCAAGAATGTGGAAATGATGCACCAAAGCTTCTCAGAATCAGAGTCAGAGCAGCACCGGCAGGATAAGACCAGACAGCTATTTATGGGAGATGACAGTTTGCAAATATCTCAATCTGGGAAAGGCTCTCGGGGTGACAATGAGGAGTGCCGTAAAATTGGAGGAGTCAGCAGCCAGCATTTATTTCATCAGGCTTTTTCCAATGAGGTGCAATTGCCTGACAGCATGAGGTTATTGGTGGATATGTCATAACACCCACAAACCCATTCTGCATGAATATGTTTCTAATGAAAATGTGTATTCCAGAAAGACAAAGGAATGGCAGGGCAATAAGCCAATACTTTGAGGTAAAATCTACGTGCAAGTGGTGATGTTGTCTAAAGGATACTAGTTTCACAATAGAAAAATTATGACTTTGATACAATACCTTCTTAAAGTATCTCAAAACCAATACCATGGCATAAAGTAATGGAATAATTGATGACAAAGCATCAATGCAAGGTGGAGGAAGTGAAAAGAAGCCATAAAAAAGGGAATTATTGTACCATAGTGTGTTCACACATTACACAACCAACCAGGACTGGAAAAACTCTTAATTAAGATCAGCTACAAATTCACATTTCTCCACGTCACACTGCTGCTTCTAAAAGGTTAAATCCTCACAGAGTGAACAGTAAAGTAAGCTGTATTGTTGACATCTCCCACACAGACAGTACACTGTCTATGGTTACCACAGACACGCAGCACGGCTGTGGTGTCCAAACAGACAGCATTGCTGCTGAGGTCAGCGCTGCTACTGCACGTCCTAAACAGATCATTTTCACTATCTATTGTGCTGCGGAAAAAATAGGCGCAACACACCGAATCTCTAGATGAGCTGCCCGCAGCCAAGCCACGCTGCTCACGATATTGCGATAAATATTGCAATATAAAAAAAATGTAGTTGTAGGCTCCATTCAGAAGTTAAATGCATTAATCTGGTGTACTTTCAGAGTAAAATTAAAAAGGTTTGATATACAATATCGTGCTCTATAAAACAATTTAAACAAAAACACATTGTAGAGATATGAATCATAATAACACAGCAAAAAATTGACACCCACAAAGCATGGTAAACAAGATGTTTCCGTGTTTCACCAGGAGCCCTGTCTCAGAACGTCCAGGGTCCACAAAAGTTGTAGCACAATGCATGTAGCATGTTTGAGTTCATTTTTTAATGATGTTTAGTGATGTTGTGCAGCCTTAATGTAATTACTTTTTCAACGAGTAAAGTGCAAGTAAGAGAATAAGAAATTGATACTGAAGTCTGGACACAATTTGTTTTCCAGAATTGAACTAATTAGACCAATTGTAGTAAATTGCCATTCTAACAGGTTATATATTGCAGTTATTAGACATCAGGTCGTAAGAATGCCCTTAAGTGACTTTATTCTTACCAAATGATGTAACAAATTCTACTATATCAACCATCACGTTGACCACTGCGTGGCTCCTGTGTATACTCAGCCTTCATCCACCACACAAACCCCATTCTACCCTCAAAATGGTGCACAATCAGTCCTACTTTTTGGATCAAAGCTGTGTCACAGCCAATGACTTCCATGAGATACTGAATTAGAGGAGACAGGAAACCAGTTCGCCAGCAGGTATGTGCAGCTCAGTATTACAGCTATATAAACATTATTAAACAAACTGGGGAGCTATTTTCAAAAGGAAGCCAGTAATTCACCCAGAAATCAAGGGCAAGGTGGGGATGAAACAAGGAGGGAATTGCTTGCAACTGAACCTCCAGCCTGTGACCTAAATCATTTCCAACATGCTCTCATAGCACCAAAACTCAGCCATTTGGTACTTTGGACTGTACTCAAGTAACGCTTTCAAAAGTAAATATGAACTAAAAGCCGCATTCAAAATGTAATTATGTTAAGTGCAGGCATATGTTGAATCACAGGCCTATGCTATGCATTGTCATTTTGGCCAACTCTGACCTTTAAATGAGGTCTGGAACCAACTGATTTCATCAGCAACAGCTGCACTTTTTCATGACTTCTAAAATGCTCACATTCCTAAGAGGCTCATATTTCTGTCCACTTGCACCAGTGAAGACCTTTCTCGCTACTTTTAGTTTCAACTGGTATTATGTTGACCTGGATTTTATTGAGTATGACAGTGTGTCCGCGGCGCGCTGTTTAGACGTCTGATGTCATGGTGAGGTAAAGCGTTCAGGTTAGAAGACTTTCAGCTGGGATTGCAAAAAGTATGAATATCTCCACAAAAGATCTGCACCTACACAGTGTCTGCGAATGTCACCTATTAAATGTGGCCCACCGACATTCAGAGATTGGGTTCTCATGAGTCTGTTTTTCTAAATCCTTTGATCTTCACCAATATAACATCCCAGCACTTTGACAGAGTGGTCACTGGTGTGCACATCCAGCACAAGTTGGACTTTGGTTCTGGTAACTAATATAGAGATAAGACAAAAAACTACATAATACATTTATTGAAAAAAGGTTAGTCACACAGACCTTAATCGCTTCTGTGAGTCTAAAACACGACACAAATTGAGAGTATACGGCTTTCCAACATCAAGAAATGCAAAAATATACCCTAAAACTGGGGTAAAGGCATGTAGCTCAACATTCTACAAACAATACCCCCAATTCATTTTTTTCATTTAAAACATTTATTTGGAGGTGAAAACAAAAGTGAACATAAAAGTTATTACCCTAACAGTTGAATATATAGCCTTGATTTCATATACACTCTCTAATATCCCTACCAGCATCAAAAACTTGTAGAAGATACATACTGACCAATAATAGTTCTTGCTTTATGTATGTATGTATATTATATATATGGCCACTGTAACTTAGACATGTAGTGTAGCGACACTCAATATAATGCCCAAGTTGATGTAACTAACTATAAAGTTGAGATTAAATGAAAACTATAAAACTGAACAAAGAAATTGTCAAACTTGGCAGCGGATCTAATCAAGTTGACTATGCTCTATTTTATAGAAATGACCCCAGAGAAATATTTTGAATGAAAAGGAATAACTGTTTAATGACTGCTTTTTGAAATGTAGAAATAGCCTAATATTTATACCTTAGGTTGTCAGAAAACAAAAACACAAGTAACACAAATTAAACTGTGTTCAAATTACAAATAGTAATCTTTAAAATAATAATAAACAAAAATACCTCTACTGAAATCAGCAGATCAATTGAGCACCTGAAAACAATAAGCAAAATG
This sequence comes from Cebidichthys violaceus, assembly GCF_023349555.1. Taxonomy (NCBI): domain Eukaryota; kingdom Metazoa; phylum Chordata; class Actinopteri; order Perciformes; family Stichaeidae; genus Cebidichthys; species Cebidichthys violaceus. Next base: position 10,784,028 of record NW_027176483.1, read on the forward strand.
GAATTGGTTTATACCAAAATATCATGGCCTATTATTGTAATCTCTCAAGTTTCTTTAGCAAAAAGCTCTGTTTGTCACCCCTTTAACCTCTACTTGCCTTTTGTAAACTGAGCTCAAATACTTGACCTTACCCTAAAGCCCACAGTGGGCCCACAAACACAAGGGATTGCAGGCCTGGGTGTTGCTCCTCAGGAAAACAAAAACACAGACAGGCTAACTCACAGTTCCGCGTCAGTGCTGGAGAAACTGTCCTCTCCAGGGCAGCGATGGCGTCCTTCGATCAAGCGACTCCCCCACGTTAGCTTAGCAGTTGGCAAAGACTCTTGCCCACAAGACTCTTCACTTGTATCTGCTGAGATCAAATCACACGTGTACGTTACGTATTTCTTTTGTTTACTTAGCGGTCGCTAATCTACCTTCCCTCGCATCTCTTCTCCGTGTTTACTTCTCTTTCACCCGGCCTCTTCCTGACCTATGACCAATAACCACAGGTGGCACTGACTGAAACCTACAACAACCAATCAAACACGATACCTGAAACTAAAGGATCAATCTGTGTATCTCTGACTTTCATATTATTGTTAACTATTTATATTTTGTCATCTATTGTATTGTTTTATCAGTGTTTAAACTTTACCTTCATTTGTCTTGATTTAGTTTGGCCTCACTGTTGGGCTTCCTGTTGTTATATTGCCTTGTATGTTGCTTTTGCTTTGCTTTTTTGTGTTTTTAAAGGTGCTACACAAGTACAGATACTATTATTATTGTTCCAGCTTTTAAGCCCTTCTGCATGCACACAGATTTTTCTGGAATCTTTACTTTTGTGTTTTTGAACAGTATGGATTTTAAATTGGCAAGTTGCAAGTTAGGAATCTAGTTCTATATTGTAAAATATGTTTGTTCCATGAAGAGTTAAAACCCACAGAGCCAATATTACTCCTGTAAATGACAAGGCAATACACAAATAATGAATGTATCATAACACGTTTTTGAGCTTCACATGTTTTCTATATGAAATCAATAAGCCTTTACTTTTAATCTATTTATTTCAGATATGCAGTTTAAAGTAAGGTCAAACATGTAGCGCTGCACATGTTTACCTGACAGTAAGAGAAAAGCTGATGTAAAACATACCATTTAGGAGGGGCTGTTTGTGAGGTGATACTTTTTAATTGCTTCAGACAAATTTGTTTTGAGACAAGCATCAAATTCAGAACATTAAAGTGGATTTCAGCGGATGAGCACGTAAAAGGCGTGTCCTTGGGGAGCACTGTGATGTGCTGGTAATGAGTGGAGGTAATGAAAGACTTCACATAGACAGATGTATCCATTTAAAATAGTAATAACTACAGTTAAGATGGCAAAGAGCAAATTACACACAACTTTCACTAAAGCACATGTTTATTCAGACTCCACGGGGACCTGTCATTTTTACTGAGTCCCTGGGAAGTTAAGGGAGCTCCTGACGACTCTCATTGCCCCTCAAACAAGGTCAAAACTGTGATAGAGCCAGCATGACAAGTGCTAGGCTTCTGGGTACTGTACCTCTGAGACCAGGCTTGGCTCATCCACTGTTGTGTATGGCAATGTGTATCAATTAAAGTGCAAGTTAAAATGCTTTCTCTAATATATGAGCATAGTGGTTTATCTTATACACGTCTCTGTACATGATTTAACTTGATTTTAACACCAACCCATCACATGGTAAAGTCAGTTTGAAGTATCGCATGCATAATTTCCTCATTGAATCCATTTGCACAGGTCATGTACTGTGTAAAGCTGTTGCTATCGATGATGATGGACAAGAGATATCCATCACAGAGAGTGAACTTGCGTCCCAAACGGTCATTTGCTAGTCCGTCTGCAGGCAGAGCATGTGTGACCTAGAGAGGATGCATGTCCATCCATATGGATGGTGTATCTGCCATTTGACAAGGTAAATGACACTTTATAGAGCTGTGTCACTCATCAGGCTGCGTGATGTATGCTGGTGCGTAGGTTAGGCCCAAACCCTTCACCTCTTGTCTGTTGTTTCAGGTACAGCCTACCGGTGAATCGCCAGAGGTCAATAGACTCAAATGACAGCGCTGAACACTTCTTCATTCTGCTCTGATGGAAAGCGGAGAGCAAGTTAAAGACAAGACTGTTGTTCGACAGCAACTCGCTCCCTGCCTGAGCAATCATTTGTGCCATATAATTCCCCTGGCACTGTGTCACAGAGATATTTCCCAGACAGCTGTGTGGTTTTTAGAGCCTTTGTTGTGGAGTCACATGATGTGATGGATAGTGCACCATTGAATGAAGATGAACCTCTTCCTGTGCATGAGAAGGTGTCTGCACTATGTGTGTTTGTGCACTCAGCAGTGCTGCCTCCTCCTTGTCTTCTCTTGGAGAGTCCGGCCATTTATCCTGATTTAGTCTGGAGTGGTAACATCAGTACTTCCCCTTTGTGCTGGACAGAGACTGATATTCAGCCTCTTATGGCCTTAGTGGCTTTTGCTGCAAAATCTGTGGCGTAAAACTCTGAAGAATGGTGTTTGTTTAAAACTCTGAAGAATGGAGTGGTATTTTTTTGCATTGTGTGTGCATTTGTGTGAGACAGAGACAGAGAAAGACAGAGGAGAAAGGGAAGAAACAGTGAGTACATGATGGTCTTTGTTTGTGAGAACTGTTGCCTCTCACAGTCAGCATGCACAGAGCTCGCCTGTGCCAAAGCAGTGCTTCCCACGCAGCTAATGGCGGGGATGTGGAAATGAGTGGCTGGCCGGGGCAGTGGAGGCAGGGGATGTGTTAATTGAAAGTTAGGATCACTTTGTGGCCATTACAAGGAAACCTGAGACGTGTTAACGCAACAGAGTTAGGCAGCACCTGCTGTCACTAGCTAATTGTGTTGGGTTTGGTCATGTCTGTCAGGAGCGGGTTCCCATCACGCTCTGCCTCCAGTTACAGCTGTATTACTGCCAGAGTTGACATTACAGCAGCAGCCACAGGGGAGTTGGAGCCCAACCTGCGACCTCACTGCGTGGCTCAGGCTGATGGATCCTCAAAAGCCAATATAAATCTCAGTCATGTCATTATTGTGCCATTTGGGGGGTTTCTCTGATTTTGATTGCATTTTATTAATCTTCATTAGATACCGGTTGCACTTTGTATACAGCCTATAAGTAGTGTGGCCTTTTTAACACATACTATTTTAGATTCCTCTGAAAGTATTGTATTGACTGACAGAAGGATCCGAGGGCAGGATAAGAAAAAAAACGAGCTGTGTGTTTCCAATTCATCCTCACTTACATATGCATCAGTCACAAACCAGGGTGCTGTGCAGATGACTCACTGAGGAGGCATACTGTGCTTTTGAGGACCTGCTAGGGGCAGCAATGTATAATCTGATTTAGACTAGAGCAACCTCCTATTTATTTTTAATTGTCCCACTTTAGCATTTAAGAGCTATTGATCCCCGGAAAAGCATTAAGTGACAGAATCACTATTACTGTTTGTGCTCCCTGCTTGGGGAAGGCACATCAAAGGACATTTTAATGTCACTGACTTTCTGAGGGAATTTGAAGCCTGGTTTTGAACAGGCCAGCCTATGAACGGAAAGGACACACAATAGACAAACGCAGAAACAAATGTGAGGGCAATTTGCACCTAATCAAAGAATAGCTGGGAATCGATTATTTTTTTCTGGGTGTTTGTACTGCAAGGATTTCATAAAACAACATCATTTTAAAAGTCATGTTGGTTTCTTGTTAAATCCCAAATGTTGATGGTCACACTTTATAAGGAAAATGTGGCAGAAACATGAAGAGAAACATTGGACCTATAATGCTGCATCTTTTCTTTGAGATTATAAAATTATTCAGATCCTTGTTGCTTTATTTGAGCACTATTTGTTGGCAATCATCACACCTGTAATCTACCCAGGGCTCTTTGTTGAACAGTTGCCTTGCATTGACTCCACTCACAAGATACGTCCCTTTCAAGTGAGACCTCCCCCCCTCTTCTGCCACCATCCCCAGATGTTTTGATTAGCAGCAACTCGTATGCTGGTCAGATCCCGGGATTAATGATGGATAATTTGCCTAAGGTTGGCACAGCACACCGCCACGCTGCCAGCCTTTGGATGCCATATGGGCAGAAGCAGCTGTTTTCATTACTCTCCCTTGCCCAGATGTGTCAAACAGGATGCCGACTTCAATCCGCAGTCTTGCTGGCACTTGGTGGGGGTGCTTTCTACTAGCTTGGCAGCTAATTACTTTAATGTAGCCGAGTATAGAGGCCCTGCTTGTTTTTTAAAGGCCTTTTACAAACAGCTGAATGCCAGCTGTCACCTCTGTGCACAATGAGGGAAGATGGATAGGTAGTAGCTGAGTGTCTGATGAGGTTGGCCGCGGGCACAGACCCAGCCCGAACCAGGGGCAGGCCAGCCTCTGCTCATGAACAATTGGAAGGTCATCCCAAATACATGCTGGCGAGCCACGTGGCCGCAGCGCCACAGTGAAACCTTTCACTTTACTAAAATCTGCACTTTTAGATCCGACCTTGCCCATGTCGTTCATGTCGCTACGTTTGCCCTTTCTCCACCCAAAAAGCTACTGTGGAGCTCGTTGGATGGAACGAATGTGAATGTGGTAATCTGAGCTGCGGGGGTACAGTGCCAAGTCACAGCAAAGACCACACACAGGATAAGCTGGCACAAGAGCAGAGAACGGCAAGTGAAAACAGAAAGGAGGACGCTGCCAGAATGTCAGCTGGGTCTTTACATGAGATTGCACACACCATGGAACATGTGTTCAATGTGTCCTATTTCCTGCTGAGCAGCTCTGTTTTATTGTTCAGTGATAAATCCTGAGATTTGTCCCAACTGCCACATTTTTCATTGTTCAGACATGTATGCCGCTGCTGTCTTCAAACTACATACAACATGCTTTAAAGTGACTGAGATCAGTCAGATAAAACGTTCCCTTTTATTCTGGGACATTGACACATGTCAAACGCCCTGAATAACACAAATAATAGCTTGGTGCATTCAGTCAATTTCGTCATTACAGCTGCACAGGGCATCGATAAGTTTTCATTATGTTGAGATGCCATGTCTATATTATCACTTAAACAGTGCCCAGCAGCCAGGGTTGAGCATTGACATCATGAAAGGGTCAACAGCGCCTGTCTGTGGCTTTGATATTTCCATCAATAAGACTTCATGTTTCCACACCTGTATGTCCTCACTCCTGTAATGATCAACAAGGGGTTGCTCTCAGTCAATACAGTATGATAGTTTCTTCCCAGGGCAGGAGATGATGAAAGCATCTTCATCCCGCGCCTCCAGTCATCAAGGTGCTGTAACGTGTCCAACGACCTGATGTTTTTTCTGTAATGTGTTTTGTTTTTTTTAACCAGAGAAACGTTGAATTCAAACATTTGGAATTTGAGGCATTGCTCGTTTTATTGACGGGCCTAAGAACACGGGGGACGTGGGGATAGCAGCAGCAGTAGTGCTCCCTTGCAGCTCGATCCAACAGAGTCACCGGGGTGTTGTTTTGTTGCTGTTGTTTTTGTTAAGTATTGATCTTAATGTTGCACTTCATGTTCAGCCTCCATTGGGGAAAAGATGAGTAAAGAGAGCATTTAGTAAATCAAAAAAATCTTCTTTTAAACAAGGGTACCGTATGCTTTCTTCTCTTTTTTCCTTTCTTTGTATTTTGAGTGACATTTTGTTCAAATTGCTGACAGTGCCTTAGGGAAGGTGATGCCGAGCCTTTTAACTTTTATCATTGTACATACAAGTGCTGCTTTATTTCCTCGATGTACTTCATAATTTAAAATGGTGTTTGTTCAGCGTAACTCCTACACTTTTCCATGTAGTGTGCATTCCCTCCACAGCACTTTTACAGTCATGCTCACTTTTGGGCCTTAGCCTCTTCTCCCATAGGAACCTATTATCCTTCTTAACATATGCAAAAGCTTGCTGGATTGTGCATCATACTCACTTAGGGACTTGACACACTCGTATTATGAGGCCCGTACTTGTGTGCGAGCTGCTCAGCATTATTGTAGGGGTACTTCTCATTTAGAAAGCTCTCCTCGTTCTGAGGGCTTTCACAAAGAAAGTCATTGTAAGTTGTGATTGAACATGAAGGGTCATACATCAGAGAGAAGACATTAACATGCCTTGGTATGATTTTACTGACAATATGGGAAACTGGACAGTATTAATTTGACTTATATTCAGTGTTTATCCATTTTTTTAGTTCAAAGATGGAAGGAATAACCTTGCATTTCTTCTTTCTAGTACTGGAAACATGTTTTTGGTATTTTATTCACCTACAGACCATTGAATTCTTTTTGAAGACGCAAAATGTGATAAATATTTTTAATTAGATTTGAGGAAACAGAAAAACAAGCAGTTTTTCTCATCATCATGCCTGTTCTGAAAGCATAGAGATGGGGGCACCTCAGCAACGCTTTGATTTCAGCTATGAAATTTTAATTTGAAAAAAGAAAGGAGGGAACATATTGCACTCATTCAAATCTAACTTTGTTCCCTCAAACTGGAAGATTGGATTTTCTTAATTAAATTATCCCCCTTGTTCACATACTCAAGGGGGCCATTGGCTCAAGGCAGTGAGAAAAATGTGTCTGGGTTTTTGGATGCACGGCTGGCATAATGCTGGTTTGTGAAGAGAATGAAATGTTTTGTTCTGGTTAGACTCCTTTTTTCCATTCCATTTGGACTCCTTTTTTTTAACTGGCCGTCCCTGCTTTCTTCTGTGCTCCTCTGTGTTGTGCCAGCATCAGCCCTGAGCCTCTCACCGAGAGAACGCTTTGATGTGTCCCCACTGTGCCGCCGCCCCCCTGTGCCCTGATTGGTGGATAGCAGGCGGGGCTGGCGGGGCAATGTGGGAGTGGATGGGGGATGAAAGCGAGCGGGGCAGCGAGGGGGCACCTGCACACAGAGCCTTGCCTGTGTGTCTGCTTCATCTTCAACTGCTTCCCTTGACCGCAGGCTGAACTCCTGTGTCAGCGACCATCACACGGTCGCTATGACCTCCCTCTCCCTCTCTCTCCCCCTCTCTCAATTTATTTCCTTTCTCTCTCCCTCCATATCCTCCTCTTTTCTTTCGCTCCCTTTTGTCTGTCTCTCTATTAATGTGTTATGAGAGAGTAGCAGATGACAGGTGAATCTCTCTGTGTGTGGAGTATTAAGCAGAATATGAATCAAATGAAATTCCTTCTTTATTCAGACTGATTTACCAAAGCAGAGAAATACATTCTTATCCTGGGAACCATAAGGTATAACTTTAGAACAACAGTCTTGTGTTAATAATGATAGTCGCTGCATCATTTTATAAATATAAGGCAGATGAACAATGCTCGACTACATCTGTCAACTCTAAAGCTGCTCTCCTCATTCTCTGCTCTGTGGGAATTTGATTAACCATAAAACGGTGCATTATGTCATTCCTATTTATGCGATTTAGAGCTGCCAGAAGGTCAGAGCTAAAGGACCCCTTTTTTACTTTTATTGAGATGTCTCAGCAATAAGGGCACTGTTTCAGCACAGCTGTATATCAAGAGAGGCCAATCACCAACAATGAATGTCTGTGTGCCATCACATGCAGACTTTCCTGTGTTTAGAGGAAAAGGGGATTTGGTTCATGGCTGAAGTATGCTTAGTTCATATTACTGATGAAATAGATTTACATTTAGCTTGGGAAAATTGGTTCATATTGTGCAGATCGATGTTGAGATTTGATTTGGCAGTAGTGTCAGTTTATTTCTACACATATACGTTTATATGAAGAACTGGACTTAATCTGTGTTTGAGAAATTGTGTGAATAAATATAAAGCTGGTTTCATTCTTCATGTTGTAAAATAAATAAATAAACATGTGACATCATATAAATGTATATAAACATGTAGTATAGACATATGATTTCTCTCCATTTGCATTGTTGTATTTGTTTTGATGCCAGGCTGAGATGAGACCCTTTTCACGTATGTTGCTGATGTGCATTCGTGTCTTAACTCTACACTATATGATTAAGATATGTCTGCTTTTTAGAGATTTTTGGTGTGCAGAGATCTTAGCTGACCCTGTGTAAATGCAGTTGTTGCAGAGGTGACCTGCTTGTAAATGAGGGTCATGGTTCAGGTGTTAGAGGTCACAGGAGTTGGCCCTCTCTGTGCACGAGGGCACCTTAGTGGCTGCCACTGCTTCGACCCCCAAATGCTGAACGTGCATTTGATTGTGTTAGGGCCAATAACGTATGGAGCTCAGAGGCAACAGAGAGGTCACGTCTGGGCCCATTGAGATGTGAAAGGTGACAGGCAGCAGGATCTAAGCCAATAGAACTCAAAGAGCATCTGTCAGATGTCTTCGACAGGAGTGTTTGCTCAGCAATCAGACAGCATTCCTTTAAAGACACACTTTGTGGATGGAAAGATATTATTTATAGTTAACAATAATGCCATTTCATACTGTTTGATAGCAAAAAGACTGTTTATTGAGAGGGCAATTATTCAAAATAATAAAATAGCTGTTAAAAATAATATAATATATTAATAATATAATATATCCTCTAAACAATCTTCTGTTGACTTCAGCCTTGTTTTCACTTCCTAAGATGTTTGTGAGAAACTGGAAGGGAATGTTAAAAAAGTGTAAAAGACTTTCATGGCTGCCTGTGCTTGAGAATTTCAGAGCAAAGCATCACAACGCACAGCACTTAGGCCAAATCCCAAAGGCCGTGACTGGCGCAGCGTGTCCCACATTAGCTCAACCACAGCTCACTGAAATGGACTCGCCTGAGTGGAATGAAGCCCATAAGGCACCGTGCACACCACGCCAGCGGCTTTATCAGACAAAGATCAATGGACGGCAGCATTCACTCTGAGCACCCAAGCTGCAAGGACAAATACAGTATCTTGGGGGGTTGTGAGAGTCATTGATAGGCTTAGGCTGTGTATGTGTACGTCTCGCCTCCTTTAATCAGGTTTCCCAACAGCAAACACTGGGCATCAAGTGATGCGTTTCAGGCAGTGAGGCCTTTCAGGCAGGACAAAAGGTGGGAGAAGCTGTGGGACTCAGGGCCCGGGCCCTTTCCTTCGGTGAATGTTTCTCAGTTTTCCAGGGGAGCTCAAAAGGCCTTTGCCCTTCCAGCTGTAAAATTGGCAGACAGGGAGCCTCTAAAATCCCCTTCTACTGTGAGTCCACACAAATCTGCAGCATTTACTCTGAGGGAGCTTACCGGGTTTTAGCATAGCCCATATCAGACAGTGGTAGGGACTGAAAACAACATATTTTCCATACTTTTATTGGACTCATACTTTAGAGTGAGAGTAGCAGTACACGTACAGTATGTATACACAATGGTTTGTGTAATGTATTGTGTTTTAAATAGTGATCAAATAGATGGACTTATTGTTAACCATAACAAGAAAGTATAAAAATTTGAATTAAAATGGTAACACCCATATTACATCCACTTCGGTTACATTTTATACTAAATAGGTTGTTATACATGATCTGAAAGAGGGTTATTGTTAAAACAATGTGAGGTATGATGAATGAAAATAGGTCTTTTTATACAAGTCAGATTTTTAGACGGTTTAGTTTAGAGTTTATTGTTATTCAACATTTTGTGTTTTGAAGTAATGCGTTGCATCAACACTGTTGTTTGAATGCATGGATTTGCTATTACTAGAAATAAACAACAATTGATATTATCGTATTTCTAAGTAACAGTTTTGGTTGAATCAACCTGATATACATAATTATTCCAGTACCTAACACTACATCATATCACTACACACCATTCATTTTCAGTAAGAGAAAAAATGGTAATAGATGTTTTTGATATGATGACACAATGAATTTAAAACATAAGCCTTTCTTGTTACAGATTGTGTCTTTGCACCATTTGCTACTTGAACATTGCTTCACATAAGGATCCTTGTGTTGTAAGTCTTTATACATTAAAGCACTAAGTGAAAGGGCTGAAGGTCTGCATTCATCATTATTGCATCACAAGCCAGTGAACTGAACTAAACTGGAGCCACAAGCCTCTCAGTGGAGAATATCATTTATTTATGAAGTGGCCCGTGACTTAAGAGGATCATGGATCTTATGAGGGATTAGCAGTACACACTGTATCATAAAACAGCCAATGTGCATTTAAACAAAGTAACAGGTCATCATTACAAAGCTGTTTATCGTAGCTTCAGAGATCCCTCAAGGTACCATGAACCCATGTCATAGTAAATAACATTAACTTTAACATCAGACTCCTGTGGTGCTCTACCATTCACTCTGCTGTTTAAACATGATTTGACACGTGAACATTTCTCTAAAATAGAGCTTAAAAAGTTGTTTTAGGTTATATGCAAGAATGCTCATGCCTACACTAATGCTAATTCATTAAATGCTTAATAATCTGGGATACTTAATGAAATTGATGAAACTAAATTTGTATTGTCACACATTGTGTTGTACACAGCACAGCACGCTGTGAAATGTAGACTGCTCATTTAACCCATCTTTGTATAGAGCGATATATTTTTGCAGTCCAACCCTGGAAGTTAGCGTTGCACTGGTTCCCTCGACAAAAAGCACATTGGATAATTGGTTGTTGCAGAAAATAAACTCTGTGGCAAAGTTTATGACACTTACACGTTTTGTTAAGTTATATAATCTTCACAAATGATCTACACTTTTATGATTATTGAAGCTTGAATGCAATCTGCAGACGTCAAAAGCTAACATTTGGCTTCAAACGAACTACACCGCGGTCACATGATTGTAAATATCTTCAACGAGGCTGTGAAGGCAGACTAGTCGTCTTGATGTAGTTTTGTAGTCCTCTTTAGTCACTTGTTAGAAACCATCTTTTTTAAGATAAGTAAAAGTTTGAAATGCAGCTTGTGTTAACAAGACCTTATTTCAGACATCTAACCACAAAAAAAATCTAAAACTGTAATTATTTTGAGACAAGGGAACCAGAATTGCCAAACTTCTAACTTAATTTCAGGTTTTATGTCTCTTTCACGTTGCTATTTATTAGGAGCAGTGGGCAGCTACTCTGCAGCACCTGGGGAGCAGTTTGGGGGTCTGGAGCCTTGCTCAAGGGCGCCTCGGCAGTGCCCAGCAGTGCCCAGCAGACTCCAGCTACCAGTCAACACTCAGCACTTGCTCCTTACGGAGACTTGACCGGGTGACCCTTCTGTTCCCGCCCCCAATGACAGGCATCTTCTGTAGACAGACAAAATGTGAGTACAGTATGGTTGTGTATTTAAGAAGACACATTATATCACATATTTGACAGTTCAATTCTTGTTTATGATTGTTTCAGCTCTGGTTCTTTGATTCTGCTCTAAAGCTGAAATAGGCTAAAATCGCCTATGGTAATCGTCGCCTATAACTGACCATCTCAAAGCATCATATGAGCTCTGAGAAAACACGCTGTAAATGTTTGCTTATCTCTTTTACTTATCCTATATCCATGTTGGAGAAAATTGACACCATGAACAGAAAATACAGCAGATAGACTACTAATTAGAAATAGTAGGTGGTCTTCTCTAATCTTCTGCAAATTTATGAAATTGGGTAATGACAAGGTTACAACATAGGCACCAGGACACTTTGAAAAAAGACAGTGGAAGAGATGTGCAGTTGACACAGAGCACATCAGTCAGGGCCTGGCTATGTTGTTTACGTGATTCACAGGACTCGCTGCCCATCACGGCCTGTGGCACTCTGTCAGGCAAAGAGTGGAAGGATTGTAACTTTGGCCCTTTTGTTTAACAGCTCCCAAAGACGGAGGACACAGAAATTATTCTGAAGAGCAGGAGGCACACGGTGGAAAATGACCTTTAACTGCACTTCCTTAGCTGAATCTCATCCAATTAGAGCACTGTATATTTTCCCTAATAGCAGCTGATGAGGCAGGGCGTATGAGCGAGCACGCCCGACCGGCGTTGCTATGCAGCGAGATGGCTGCTTAGCACCAGAGGAGCGCTAGGGAATAAGTGAGCAGAGAGCTTTAATTTGATAGGGTTAGAATCCTGCAGGCTCCAGGGTCGTGGGTCACCAGGAGCTTGTCTCACACTGAATATGAAGAAATCAGAAGTAAATTGCTTACATCTGCTGCCAGTGGCTGTGAAGGCTGTGATTGGATCCCAGAGGTGTGCACTATCTAACGCAGGCAGCGGAAGGGGGCCTTGGTGCAAAGAAGGCTTGTAATTGGAGTAATTCTGCATTAATAGATGTTAAAAATCCTCCAAGCAGCTGGTTTGAAAAGCAATGCCTTCATAAAATGCAGCAGGATCATGGGGGCGTTTTTCCCTTTTTTTCTTTTCTCTTTCTTCTTCTTCTTATTCTTCCTCTTTAAATGCCTGCACTACATTGCAATCACAGCAGCCGGCTGTAAATGCTCTGTCTCCCTGATGAAGGCAATAATGGTTATGTCAGACACCACGGCAGATAAATATGGTAAACAAAAGTGACATGTGAAAATTGCATCAACAATGTCCACAGTCTGGAATGAGAGGAAATAGCTTGTAATATTACTGCCAATGAATAATGTTATAGCAGGTCAAAGTTTGAGGTGCTCCATATTGCATCCTCCATGTTTCCATCTATAGATTCCATACCGGCTATCTGCTTTGTTTGTCTTGTACTCATTGTGACGACTGCTGAGCTATTTCATCATGCTACAAATACTGTACATTTTCTCTTGTCAGTGTGACACTGTCTAGTGGATCATGTTTCTCATCACAGCGCCTACTTTGGGACTGTGTCCAACAGAAAATGGGACAGGCTGTGAATTATCACAAATGCTCTGGCAAATGACACTTCATTGGAAGGTCTTTGTCACCAATTATGTGTCTATTAAGAAACAGTCAATCAGTCAATGTGCAAATAGCTAACCCTCCAAGGGCTCAGCTATTGACAGGATGCTGTCAATAGTCCATCTGATATGATTTAGCTGTGGAAGAACTATGTGCTCACTGCAGAAGCTTGACAATTCCGCTGACCATTTGGAGGCTAGCTTCTACTCCTGCTAGTTTATTGACCAACAAATATTTTAATGAGCCTTTTTAATGGAAAAATATTATTCATATCGGATTTGCAGAGCAGCTCATTGTGGGAGAACGTTTTGATTACAAGGTCCTCAGTACATCAAGTGAAGGTAATTTCTTTGCTTTGCAAAATAAAAGTTTCTATTTCACATCAAGAGCATTGCATTTGCGTTATGTAACACAAATGAGCCACTTTCCTCTTGTCTTGTGGCCTCCAGCATATCATGCAGCAACTACATTTGACTAAACCAAAACGCAAATTGGATGTCTGGCAGACTAATTTGATTTCCCAAAAACCCTGAAACTGAAACCCTGTTAGTTACCTCAAATGATGGACACTAATATTGTGTTTTCAGCATGTAACTGCAGCTCGGCAGACTATCCCATCCCAATCAAAACAGTCACTTCCCAAATGTTATTACATTATGTTGCCATTTTCAGATAAATGACTGTAAAACGGCTCTGCCTCACATTTACTGGCTTACTCTGGTTTCATAGAGTCCCACTGTCTCGTTTAAGTAACTTATATACTTGAGATAATGTGCCACAGAACCATCACTGTGGATTAAAAAAAAACATCTCTTAACTACATACAGCAATGGCATGGAAGCAGACAATGCAGAATCCATTAATCCTCCTCCTACTACAGGAAAAAGTAAGTACGTTTTCAATGGCTCCTCATGCTTTCACACACTATTCCTGTCAAAGATGGACTTGGATTGTCAGGAAGCGAATTATAAAATGAATGACACTGTGATATTGCATTTGCCTTAACCAGTCTGCTGGTTACAGTGGCACTCACTCACATTCTGACACAGCCTGATGGATAATCAAACATAGAAGCTGAATATGGCCACAGGGCACATGCTGATACTATACCTCAAATACAGTTATTCCTTGCCATAAAATGCATGTGATTTGCCTCAGCTATTGCCATTAGGTAGATAAGTGCATCTTTTCAATTTCCCTCAAGCTCACAGGAGACTCTTTATGCTCAGGATAGATCAGACCGGCAGTGAGCGAGCTGAGGACCTGATAGTCCTCAACTATCCACCATAATTACCATGACAGACTCACTTAAGCTTCTCCTCCATCTAGCAGTATTACTGACATGGATAGATCTCTGGATTCTTGTTGTGCATAATGGTCATACACCGCTGTAAAAAGCAGAGAGGTTACGGCGTCTACAGTTTAGACCTTGTTCTTGTAATGAAAGGTGTCAGAGGAACGTAGGTGGACTGAATATATTCCACCGGGATGCCGTTTAAAGACTGACAGGGATTAGATTAATTAAATTTATATTGAAATCTCTTTTTTACTGACTTCCTGTACATAAAAACACACTAATTTAAAAATAGAAATTAAACCAAATGAGTAATTAACTTCAAAATAAACTTTTTAAAATACCCCCTCCCAGAGGGCATTTCAAAATAAATTGTCTTTTCTTGCATCTTATTTTTACACTTCAGAATTTTCTCAACAAGCAGAAGACTCCAATACTGTGATTCCTTTGATTCCTTTTTTTGACACATTTGAATAATATTTCCTGTTTCCTTGTTTCTGATATGATTTGTGGGGAGGAAAATAAACAGATAATCATTAAAAGCAGAGTAGTCTCCAGCTCATAAATCAGTGGTGGGTGTTCCAGCTGAGGTAGCTCAATAAGCTTTCCCTTAAACATTGGCCCATGGTAATGGGAATATCTGAGGGTCAATCGGGGTTAGGCAGTCTTCCTCAACAGGAAATGAGCTTTTGGAGGGCTGTGTTCCCAAGGTAATGAGCAATGTGTGTGTGTGTGTTTAATTTCAGCTAATATTGTTATAATAACTGGATAAATTATTAAAAACAAGCAAATGGTAACATTCTAAAGACCACCACTGCAACTTGAATTTGTTGCATTATTTTACTTTTAGCAGTGGAGGTTCCTTTACTGCGAGCTGTGTGTGGGGGGTTGTATATATATAAGATATAACCTCTGTTTTCTTGGGTTAAAGGTCATTGCTACATTGCTTACACAAACTGCTGCTCTTCTGGTAAACTTCCTCATCACATCCATGTTTTTCCCTCCTGTAATTCTTTGCAAATACTGCATTTATTTTGCCCGCACAAGTGAGCCATCAAATCTTTGTTCTTTTCATCAGTTGTAAGGTCGTTATTGCCTCGAATCTGCCGTGGAGCAGCAGCGGTGAGGGGGGATAAAATTCTTGTCCTAATATGCAAATTAATTCATGAATGCTCCATATTGTATAACTGCATGCATCTGGCATGATTGGGCAGTGTGGGACAAATTGTCCTCAGCCAAGGCATTTTGCTACTCAGCAAAAGCTAATGTTGAGGAGTGGAACCGTGTTCACACTTACCATGATAAAGGTGAGCAGGGGAGGAATAAATTGGGAAATTGGGAACTTCTGTGTGCACGGCAAAAAAAAAGAGTCACCTATATAAATACAATACTTAGTAGTGAAATCACAGAACAAATGCATCAAATAAATACTATGTGGAGCTAATTTCACCCCGCCATTTTGATCACGTCATTCCCTCTGGAAAATTGCAATTAAGTTTGGAGAGATAAAACATGCCAACTACTCTGCATTTCAAGGCTTGATTGGCCTATCAGCTAGTCAGTATGCCGCCATGGTTTTCATCACTGTTAATTGATCCTTTCTTTAATTAATCTGGAAAGGAAAGCCCATATCTCTATCCTGTCTGATCGTCCCCTCTGTCTGTCATAACACAATAAAGGCCCTATCCTACTGCTGGTAACTCTGCCTTAGCCTCTCCCTCTGGCTCTCGGCCAAATGTACTATTTATGGTGCACCTATCTAACGACAAGCCTGCTGTATGGAGTTCAATGGCTGGGTTCATTAACAGTGCTTTACCCGGCTACCTCTAATTTGCTTGCAGTGACACCTTGCTTTGAATATGGATGTGAAGGTTAGTGGTAGGCCAAGCCACTTTCTCAACTACCATTGCTCTAAATATTGTACTTCCAGCTCCATGTCCCCCCACTCTCACTTACACCGCCTCACTTTCCCTTGATTCAATTACACCACCTCTTTTTTTTCATGCTTTGTTCCTCTGCTGGCATTTGTCATGTATGTTAGCATACATGATGTTAGCGTACCCCGCTGCCACATGGAATAAAACTTTGATTCACATGAATGGAGACTGATTGATTTCTTTGATTGTCAGTAATGTGTTAAGCAGAACACTATACTGAAGCAAACAGCTCCTAAAATATAATGATCATACAACCCAATTGTTTAAATATATGTTTTTGAAAAGTTATACTAAGTGAAACAAGATTGTCTTGTGTCTTGATTTACTTATACTTTATAAAATATGAGTATTTCTGTCTTTTTGAATAAATACTATTTCTACAGGTCTTTGTTTGAGTAGCATGGGTGTGGTCTTCAGCCAAGAGGACACCTCAAAACTTTTTCAAAAATACTTTCTTTATCCATGGAAAAAAAAGTCTCTGCCCTCTCTTTTGTGTATTTTAACAGTTGGCCTGTGATTCTGACAGCTCTACCTGCTTTAATGGTTGCCTCTAGGAGGTGTGAAACAAGGCCTTAACACTTGGCTTTTCACTATGAATGTGTGGTTCTTTCTGTGCTCACAGTTAAAGTTACAATTGGACCATAAAGCGTTTTTCCCCAACAGACTGTAAAGAAATGGATGGGAGGCAGCTGAGAAATGAACATGTGAGTATCTGTTTCTGTCTAATTAAATCCGCAGAACAGCCTCAAGCCTTCCTCTGCCAAGACTGGATTCAGACAACTTGCAGATACTGTGGCCGCCTTCTGTGGTAGCACACTGCCACCTATTGTTCAAGGTCCTCACGTCTTCCTCTGAAACCTTTGTTTGCCTTCTCTCTTGATTGCTGAAAAGACAAGTTAGCTGGTAACAGATAACTGATGATGGTGACATCAGTCATATGCTGGGATAAAACACTCTTTTAAGATCACATATCTCTTTTGAAGGCTTCTTTATTACTATTTGTACAACACATAGGCTACCTCTAATGGCACAAATCATCTGAGCAGGAGAGTAATGTAACCCCAGCTCTTATGTGTTATCATTGTGAAATGTGTTTTCTTAGTGTGGGATTCTGCAAAGGCCCATTTGTTGTTGTTGCTCTTGAGAACAAAGCAAAAGAAGAAGTGGCAGCTGGAGGAGCAATTTTTGTCCATCAAGGGCTATTGAGGGTTCAATTATTTATCTTGTGAAGTGTTCCAAGGATGTGGTCAGCTCATCAGGGTTATAATGCATGTAGTGAGAGGACATGTGCATGGAGCACAGGGAGGAGGATGTTGTTGTAGTCTGAAAAAAGTCAGCTAAAGCTTGTTTCCAGATACTAGCTCTCCCACGCTCTCTGCAGCTGATGAAGAGGTCTTTAGAAACGGACATTGTTCATATATCTGCTGGTGAGGAGGACAAAACTGTGAATGCTCAACACTCGATGAACTTAAACTGACAATAACAAGCAGAGTCGGGAGAGAACAAGTTCATTCCTCTTTTAAAAATATTTATTTGTTGCAAGTGTAAAAAGTGAAACTCAAGGTCAAGTCTGCTGGCCACTCACACGCTGCTAACAGACAGTTTGTCCTCAATGGGAGTCTTAATGGCATTACACAGTTTGTAAAGTGTCCGGAGCTGATGTTTGAATGAAAGAGAATCAACAAAATTAACATAAATAACAAAATTATATTTTAGGATTCTAAATTAAGTTTATGGATTTTATGGCAAAAGAGATTGTGATGGTGTTTGAAACTGTATATTGTACATTTTTAAATAGTTATATCAGATCTTATATATATATATATATAATGGACTCAAATCATCCCCCAAGACAATGTCTTACAAAGTTTATGGACATACTGTACTTAACATCATGCACTGTATTGACAGCCCTGCAGCCCTGTGGTGTGATAACAAGTACAAAGTAACAAAATATACTGTACATTTTTTTGTACTGTTTTTTTTTTTTTTTATAATTTTGACAAAGTATACCCTATATAGTTTAAAGGGGAATACTGAATGAGTAGCTCAAGAACAAAATCCCTGCTAGCAGTCCCCAGAGACCATCTTCCTTACATACTACGTGACCAAAATGTTTAAAACCAACCAGCAAACGTTTCCATTCTTTGACATACTTGATCTGACCGGCCGGACCAAAGCGAATATATTTCTATCCTGAGGTTACAACTACTGTATGCCAAATATTCATTCAAACATTGGTTGAGTGGCGGAAGAAATGCTGAACTCATCACAGGAGAATTTATCATCTACGCTTAAAGCCAAGGACCCTTCGGCCATATTTTTTCTAGCAAAGATACATAACAACAGTTAATGGAGAAAGGTTGGCAGGGGGAAACAGAAAATGCATTATGTCCATAAAGAATGTCAAAGTCCTGTATGACATCATTGACTGTTTTTGGTCTATCTGTAGCAATAACTAAAGAATAGCATAACAAGTATAGCATATATCATGAATATGATTTTTATTGTTTCTATGTGCGATCAATTATTGGGGGGCTTATGTCCATTCATGGTGAAAATGCTACCACGATACTACACCTCTATCTTTCACAGAGAGACCTTCACTCTGAGTTCTGATTTAACAAATGGTCTCTCACAAAGCCTACAATTCACCAACATTTCAAATGAAAGGAGTTCTAATGTTCATTGGCCAGGCTCACCGATGCACCAGACCTTTTGGCCCTTCACATCAAGGAAAGACAAAGGCAGCTTCAACCTGCTGAGCCCAACCCCCTGCTATATTCTTTTTTAACATATCGGAACTTGCATAAATACTTAAAAAGTGTACAAATCTGACGTTACCACAATGCATTTGACGAAAGACATAGTAGAAGTGAGATCCAGTGAATTTCAAGCAACTGTTAAAACAGCACAAAATCCATCACTAGGTTATCCTCCCCCAAAAATGGATCACTTTCAGAATTCCTGCTAATGTCCATCCATTTCTCCCAGTCAAATGGACTCTGGAGAAGTGACTGATTTTACACTGAACTCAATAATCCAAAGCCTGTGCAGCGTAAGTCATGGAGCTCCACTGTGCGTATGTTAACACCATTAAATCACCTCAAATGTCTACATGATTCAATCTTTTTCACAGTGGACGACAACTGAATTGAATTTCCCCAAAGTGGCTGTCCATTTCCTGTCTGTGTGTGACGAGTGGCTATGGTTGCTGGGGAATTCAGAAACACTCTCCCATTCACTTAACTTCCATATCACATTTAGCACAAAGCAAGAGGTTGCCCATTTTTCAAAAATAAAAATGTAAAAAAAAAACACATCACATGAAAATCTAACAAAATGTACGAGGTAAACATATCCTGGTTTTCTTTGTTTTATTAAACATTTATTCATTTTCAACAATGAGTAAATATTCGGGACGGATTAATTCTGTTTTATTTCTGCAAGGATATCTTTTCTATGTCTCAACAGTGGACCATATTCAGTGCCTAAATTCTGGCATTGCAGCCAGATGAGGCCCTGGCCTTGTACCAGCCTGTCAGTGGGACTCTATAGCACAGCAGCTCTTAGTGGCCGTGACTCCATGACCTGCTTTCCCGCTTCGTTGTGAATAGCTGCTGGCACCTCTCTCCAGCCTGTCTACAAGATGAGGAGCAAGTTTAAAAAGATACAGCGTTTTTTTATTCACAGCCATTACTTTTTTTGCCTTGATTATGTTATTAAACTATATGCTATGTCTGAACGGTTCTGCACAGTTTGACAATGCCCTCCAGGTCAGGTGTGAGAATAACAAAAAAGGAGTCCCCTTCTGTGTTCCTCAAAGAATCTTTGTATAGTTGTACTACTCTCCATGCAAATATGCAAATGCTCGGCAGGAATTAAGAAATACAGAGAAAATGTAGGGACAGTGTTTGGCATTAGAACCAAGGAGTTTATTTGGCGTTTCCCAACAAACCAAACTTAACAACCATTGTAACTGGCAAACACACTAAATGTAAAAGAAAAAAAAATGAATTTGTACTACTATATGACATCCATATTCCCAGTAGCTTTTATCAAAAGTCAGAGACGTTTTGCACTGTTTATATTTCAGTGTAGTAATTGCGCTTCTGAAGTATGAGCTCTCTAATCAATTGTAAGATAAAACCTTCCACCATGAGTGCCGCTGTAGACGGGCTGAGACAGACGATGTACTCGTAGGCTGGGGAACACTGATTCCCTCAGACAGACTGGGCCTGTTTGCTACCTGCTTAATCCCCAGCATTTTAAAACTGTGTTTGGAATAAACGGACTAAAGGGAATAGGGCACCTAAGAGCTCGAGAAATGGAGAGCTCTGCTGGCTTGATTGGCAGGTCTTGTCAGTAAGTCTCTTCCAGTAAGAGGCACCTGCCTCAGCCCTAGTGGGATCCCCGCTCCAAAGTGAAGCGCAAAGGCATTGTCTTAATTATCCCCCTCCCCAACCCGCCCCCACCTCCCCCCACCACATCTCAAGAAGAAGAGGAGGAAAAAAAAAAAACACAATTAACGGTAAGCGTTTAGGGGAGAGAGATTATTTACTGGGGCCCATCCAGTGGAGACAGACGCTCAGTGGTCCTGCGAGACAAGCATGTCCATCAGCTTGAGGAAGCCAAGCAATCCAATTAAAGTAGAGATCTTTCAGGCGGCCAGTGCTAACCAGTAGTGTTCATCCTCCAATAATATTTCTTTCATTCCAGTTGTTTTTAATCTTTTAAGGGTAACACTGTAAAATATGCAAGATCATCAGTTGTTTGTATCAAGAACATCCATTGAAATGGTCCAGATCACTTTGATTACACTTGTTAATTAATCAATTAGGTGGTATAGAAGAATAGCTGTGGTGATGTTACAGTATGCATGTAGCCTAACAGACTGGAATCCAAACCAGTTGTTAGTCAACATGGAGGGCTGACCACTCCGGATGAACAAGGGGATTCTTACTAAGACAACAGAAGACATGTGAGGATGTGACAGTAGGAAGATTCCAGTACTTACTATAGTATGCAGACTTGACTACAGACCCTCCAGGCTGGGCAAAAAAAAAGAAAAAAAAAGATTGCTGTAATTCAAAGAAGAGGACTTTACTTTGAGAAAGGCAAACCAAATGAGAGTCTGGGCCTTGGGTCCCCGGGTCAGCTAGCAGGTGGGAATGAGATGAAGCAGAGCGGGGGGGAAAAAAAACAGGATGGCAGAGTGGGGACGTCACATCTGGGCTGAATTAGGAAAGTAATACGGCGGGCCCAGAAAAGTGTTTGAGGATCTGGGAAGCAGATCTCCTTTCCTTAGGAACAGCAGGTTAGTATGTCAGCAGGGAGTCCAGATGTGAATGATTAGAGGTGGCCTTTGAGGAGCAGGTGCCTCTTCTACCTCTGCTGCTTATAGCACTGAATGGGCCGTCATTAATCTTACATTGTCATAAGGCATTTAAGCAGATGATACTTTATGAGCTTGTCAAAATCCACCTTGTATGTGGTTTGTTTCAAATGGAGAATTTTTCTGCATATGGGCCATTATGGAGCAGCGCTTCATTGCGGTCAACAAGCCTTGAAGTTGAAACTGGAATCTGCTGGTGATGGAAGAAAAAAGAAAACGGGGCCTCTTAATCATTGTAAGTGGATTACCTCACCTTTACATTACATCACGGTGGAATTTGTGAACATGTTATTTGACAATATCACAAAATAAAGTCATGTGGCCAGCAAATTTAACGTTGCCTGCCCAGTTGCTGCCAACTATTAAACTGAAGATACATCCACTGACAAAATCCTGTGAGAAGCCGAGAGTAACAACAGTGTCTTCTTAATAGTCTCGTAATTTCCCCTATGGCTCTATCATCCTCACTGTCTCCCTCTGCTCCCCCAGCCCGCCTGCTCTGTATAGCAGGGACAGACACATTTGAGAATTGATTCAGCGCTACATTAAGTAATCTAGTAATCATTTACACCAACTGTTTTTTTTTTGAGAAACAGAAGCATATTAAACAGGCATTAATGTCACTATGAGGAGAATGGAGCGGTTTGGGTGCGATGTGAGTGCTATCTGACTTGGACGGCCCACGTTGGGGTTTCGCTCTCAGTTACCTCCTCGAGCGGCACAATGAAGTGGAAGATCTCCTTTTTCACGCCACCGTTTCCACCCCATTTCTTTGGATTTCATTGTTATCCCTATCTCCAAAACAATTCAGTCAGTCATGAGACCGAAAAGAGCAAAGAATGCATCTGCTCGCAGGCGAGTGGGAAGAGCAGCTGTGGACACAGACCACTGCATGAGAACTACAGTGTAGGTGTTTGTCAACATAAAAGGCTCTAGACAGACAGAGATGATCTTTTACAATTTTAGATCTGCAGTGGAGCACTCTTTTGTTATTCATTCCACCTCATGATTGTATGCATTTCCAGGACATTCTGCTCCACTTAAGCATTGTTATACTGCAACGAGTAGTGATGTAGGGGGCATAGATTGTGTTTTTTTTTAGTTTGACGAGTTGTCCATGAAATATTTTTTGTTCATTTTTTCAAAAAAATATTTTTAAAACACACCTTTCTGTTTTGTCTATGAAAGCTGGAGTGATTTAATAAGACTTGTATGCTCTGTAGCTGTGAGCTATCTTAAACCTTAAACCTTGGACAAAGACAAGGAGATGGAAAAGAAATCTGAGCCAAAGGCAGTCTAGTTTGAACAGCTTTACAGACTTGCCTCAAGTGCGTTGTGCAGATTTTGGGGTGCGAAAGAAGGAAAATGGTTATTCTCACCTGACAATGGTCTTTGCTTAAAACAAAAAAAGGGTTGTTTTTTTGCGGAATGCTTTGAGTAAAAGAAATTTGAGATGGTTGTTTTCATTCTATGAGAAAAAAGTGATGTCTGAGGAGACAGAATGTTATTGAATGTTACAAGGTTCAAAAAATGTTTGCATAATTTACAAACATAAATAAAGCGAACATAAAAAATATATGTACACTGAAATAATACATTTAGAATTTGGATATCTGCAAAACAATGGAGACAACAATATACATTACTCTATAAAGTTGACCACACAATTGGTTAGAGGAGAAATAAACTTTTGAAATGATATTCATCTGCTTCAGCTGCTCAAAACTTTGGCCTGAGTGAAGTGCAGTCTCATCTTCTCGCCTCAGTTTAGGATGTAGGTGTGGGTGGCTGCAGATCAGTAATGATTTACAAATAATAAGTAGTGGAATGAACAAATCAATAAATCAGTAGATCTCTGGATATTTGTGAGGCAACCTTATTTCTTTATTTATCTGGTTGTTTTATTTGTTTTCAGCTCTCCAAGGCCGGAGCAGGAATCCCAAATTATCCAGGGGGTTAGGGGGCGCAGTGCCCCTGAGCCCCGAGCCCCATAGCGGAGGTAACGTATTCAATGGCCTGGGGCGAGTGGAGGAGAAGAGCGGCCCTGCTGCATACTGATGGCAGGGAGAGAAGCCAGTAATTGGAGCTGCAGAGGAGAGGGGAGAGGAGGGCAAGCACTGGGAGATGATGGCTTTGTTTTCTCTCTTCCTGTCTGTACCGCTCAAACTCCTCCCCCCAGACCTCTCTCTCCCTCACACTCGCTAAGTAGAGATATGGAGAAATTGAATAGAGATACTTGCTAATTGGTCTCTTGCTGCTTGCTTAAAGGACCATAGACATTTTTTTTTCATTTGCCTATTGAAACTAATAAACTGTCTGTCCGTGTTTGTGTGTGTGTGTGAGAGGGTGTGTATAGTAATTCAGGGATTACATGAAGCACTGCGTACTTTTAATGGAGAAAAGAAGAAGGTGTGAAGGACTGCTATGACAGTGGTTTTAAGAACAGTTGTTATTGTTATCAAGACTGAAAAAGAAGCTGCTTGCTAAAATGAGCATGTCCTCTAAAAGAGAGTATTTATAATACCATATCAAAGCTTGACTAGATCATTTAGTGCTTTACTTCTCTCTCTTGTGGTAAAACATATGCATTACGTCCATGGAAGCCAATACAAACGCAGTGCTGCCTGATATGATGTAAATTGGTAAATACTATTTTAATCAGAGCACATCGAAGTTAATTAAGAAAATTACTTTGACAAACGGTTTGAAGCTGGCGTAAGAGCTCAAGCCAACATTGCAATCAGGCTCATTCCTTATGGTGGTGCTCCCTCATGTGGGTAAGGAATGCTGAATAGGCTGTTACATACATTACAGAGCATCACTATCAAATCAGCCAGGAGAAAGTGGCATGGAACTGAATCTGTAGCCTAAATACTTCCAAAGCATGGTGCATTATCCCCAGCATACTCTGTTGACACAGTTAAATGGTATGAAATATACTGGCAAATGGCCTGAAAGGAGGAGGGAGGTTGTAGTGCCATGTTGGAGTCACTGCTGTTGGCCAGTCTGCCCTTCACAGGTTGAAGCCCACGGGTCACTCAAAGGACATAAGCAAGAGCAGCTTTCATTTCCTGTCAAAGAGGAGCAGCGAGAAGGTTTTCTAAGGCATCAGTCGCAGGCTAATTGGGCCCCGGTGGGTGACACTGCAGCAGCATAAATAAAACAAACACAGTTGTGGTGTTTCTGCCACTGGACTCTTTAAACCTTCATCATAGAGCAAGCGGTTCCGATGAAACACCCAGCCTAATTACTCTGGTACGGGGCTGTTATCTATTCTGCCTCGCTGTAATTGATCCTCTTTTTTCTGCACGCATTTATGTTTTTAATCAGAAATGAGAGCATGCATTGCCTGGGAGCTTGAAGACCTTGTAGGAGCCGATAATTAGCCGCTCTGGTTAATGGGCCTAACTGTGCTCGTGTGCTACATGACTCTCTTGTGTCATAATGTGGCAGAGCTTGGAGGAGACGGTGCTCAGGGGTGAAACACATGTGATTAGTCTCCTCACTTCACCACAGCCCTCTTCACACCTTAGCTATGCAGTCAGCACCACAAACCTCTGGTGTAGAAAATTACATATCCTAAACCGCACTCACTAATCAGATCAACTCTTTGTGAACCTCCGACTGATCCATGACCAGTGTTAGGGTTTAATCGTTTTCTTCTTTTTCATTCTCTTGAAAGGAACAGAGATGCTGGAACACACAAGTAGTGTCAGTGTGTTTTACAAGTATGAGGAGTAATGCTTCAAGTGTACCAGATGAAAGAAATGTGGTCTCATGTGCTGCATTTGTCTGTTTGTATAGCGGCATGTATGCTAATTTGGCTAAATATACAACTTGCCCTTGGCCGTGAATTATACTAATAATAATACACAAGAGTCTCTTGCTTCTTTTGCTCACATTGGATCAAAATACCCTGATTGTCATGTTGTGCATTCTTCATTCTGCTGGAGATTTCACTTTGTTATTCAGCCAGTGGCTCCTTCCTTGGGAGCATATATCCATATTCATTCAGAACCTATAGAATGTGTCAAATAGAGGTGTCCTAATTGTGTCCTTGATGAAAGGCTATTAATATTGAACACTTTCACATTCAACCATGTGCCAGCACGGAGGAAATGTGTTTTCCCCTTCTTTCAGCGAGACAAAAAGCAGATCTGTTCATATCTCTAATGATACCTGATTCCCCAGGGGTTAGTGGCGAGACCAGCGGTGGCTTTAGCAGATTCATCAAACAAAATATGGTGCTCTTTCCTCAGGAGGCTGAGAGTCACATTGCGTTATATCACTGTTAATTAGAATGAAATATGCAGTTCAATTATTCTTTGTATTGTTTCCTGACATGTGCTTGTGCTAACTATAGAGCACTGATGTAACACCAAATGTTACAAAGCTTAACACTTTATTTCCTCTCTTTTCTTCAAAGCCTCAGTGCAGTTATTTTCTCCAACAGTTTATCCGTCTTTTAACATAAAGTAAGCTCATACCATGCAGTGGCTACAGAAAATAAAGCATTTAAGAGTTTGAAGGTTCTTGTAGTTCTCATAAGCAGTACTGTCATGATTGTGGCAGTAGCTGGCCTGATTGGCTGGGTGGCCGGGTGTCTGTTCCCATGTGACACTGTTTTTCAGGCAGGCAGTAGCTGTCCTGTAGCCGGTGTCAGTACCCAACAACCTCTGATCCGGGAACAGCAACTGTCAGGCCTGCACCTGTAACACAGACCTTCTGCCCCCCCCCCCATCCACAACGCTGGGTTGTGCTCAGACATGCTTTGCATCTCAGAGGCACTCATTGGCCCAAGCAATACTCTCGAGACTGGGCATGATCCCAGCTGTTGTCTTCATTTTAATGCACTCTGAATAATATTAAAGCAGAATCAGTTGAATTTATTAATGCAGCTTAGCCCTTAGAGAGATCCTTTTAAAGGCCAATGATTTAATTTTGGCTCTTAAAGGCCATCTTCTATTCTTGATGCTATAAAGAATTATGGCTTTTGCCATGTCTTAACACCAGTGTGTACTGTGGGCCACAAAAGGAATTATTAGTAAACTGGAGCTACTGAAAACAGCTGCTATTAGCGACCATTTTTCTCTCTGTTGTTATAGCAGTCATATTCCCTCCCTTATTCCCAGAGACAACATCCATCCTGGTTACCATGATTTATACATTCTATCATCGGGAGAGACTAAAGCAATGTGCCGAATGGTTAAGTTACAATCTGGAACGAACAGCAAATGCAGGCAACCGCATCATTTTAAAAGCTCCCCATGCAGCCTCGTCAGGTAGATGTGCTCATATAGGCAGAACAATCCAACTGTAGCAAACTCAGTCTGTTCTGTCATTTGTACTGTGTTCCCACTGAGTTGATGCCCTGGCAGATTCTGCTCTTTATTGGTGTCAGGGTTCTGTCTAGAGGCAGACCGTAACCTCTGCACCTTTAATTTAGGCCAGTTGGGACTTGGAGTGCAGCCACTGATCTCCATGACCTGCTTCTCAGGTGGTACAAGCAGACCAAATAACACATGCATAAGAGCTTTAACACATGTAAGTCAACTATGAGTCGTGCTTTTCTTACTTTGTCCTACTGTGCACATTATGTCCCTCAGAGAGGAGGTCAGAGAACCTTAACAGCATTGCACATGTAACAATTACTAAGGAGGTGCTGAGAATAGTGGCTTATTCAAATTAGGTTTTTTTTTTTTTTTTTTGCTATGCATCTCCTTGTAAAGCAGCGCAGAACTGCGACAGAGAGAAAGGGTGCAGTGTTCTCTCTCTCTCTCTGCACTTGGTAGTTTGACGCCCGCTCCGGGGCTGAACATCAGAGGAGCGGCTGCTGAAAAAACAGGTTGTATGGGTCCTTGCACACAGCCAGCCTGTGGTGCCGCCTGAAGGACTGCCATGGAAACAAGGAGTGTGACAGGCTCTGGGGGGATCCGCCACAGCTGCAGGCACTTCCTTTTTGACAGCCTGATGAAGACATCACTGCCACACCATGCACAACAACAACAACTAGTCGGGGAAAAAAAATGCGATCAGACAATGTTAACTGCTGTGTGGCTCAAATGTTCATTAGCAAGCTTGTAGAACATCCAGGGATTTTCCCCACTGCATTCGGGGACCATATTGCACAGTGACTTCCTCTGCTGAGACTCGTACCCTTCCCCAGGAGAAAAGGCATTGACGAATAATTCCTTAAATATGATTACGCCTCTTTGAAGAGGAGCTTATGTGTGTGTGTGTGTGTGTGTGTGTGTGTGTGTGTGTGTGTGTGTGTGTGTGTGTGTGTGTTGTATGTGTGTGTGCACCATATGTGTGTATGAGTAGGTAGCATGAGTGTGCATTGTTGCATGCAGAGCCAAATCAACAATTGTTGTAACCCTGTCACACTCTTCTGTATGATCCATTGAATATGAATGATACAGAGAACATCCAAGTCCATGACCTCAGTGCCACAGATCCAAAGACTTGACAGCTTGGAGGCAGGCAACCATACTCCCATACGACCTCTCGTAATGTCACTGGCAGCATTTGCCTCAATGATATACCTGCCACATCCGACACATTTCAAGTTAAAAATTGCTTTTCATCAAAGTCAGTATTTTTTTTAAAGTTAAATTTGGCTCTATGTGCCCAGTAACTCTCAAGTCCTTTTTATGGGTTCTGTCGGAGATTTAGATTTCCCGATGCTGCAATTTGAATGTTTGCTGAAATGTCGATGAGAAGTACCCTGGGAATATTGTTTAATTGGTTTCACCTCTTGGGGACACTTCATCGGGTCTTCCCAGTGATCTCCTTGTACACTCCACACCTCCCTCCCCAGCTCTGCCCTCCTCCCAGCACAGCCAAAACCAGCCCCCCAGCCCCAAT
Source organism: Cebidichthys violaceus (assembly GCF_023349555.1). Classification (NCBI taxonomy): domain Eukaryota; kingdom Metazoa; phylum Chordata; class Actinopteri; order Perciformes; family Stichaeidae; genus Cebidichthys; species Cebidichthys violaceus. Next base: position 10,812,371 of record NW_027176483.1, read on the forward strand.
GGAGCCAAGAATGTAGGAGGGTTTCAGCCAGTGTGTGGGATTTAGCTCGTCAGAAGCTCAGGGTCACCTCCACACCCTCTCACTTTGAAATGGACCCCTGGTGGCAGATCCTGGGAGAGCCCAGTGATGTCTCTATCAGCCTGTCAAAAGAGATAGCCCGGGGCTCCACCAGGTCCCCCTGAGCCAATCAAACTCTTCACAAAGCACAGATGGATGCTCTTTCACCAGCGTGCTACTGCTGAGGAGGGGGGAACCCGGCCGCGATGCTCAGTCCCCCAATCAGTTAGAACAAACTCCCAGTGGTGGGGTCCAAGGCTCAGTTCAGCCCAACTTCGGTTCTTACTTTGAATATTTTAAAAGAGTGTTTGCCATTTGTCTACTATCAGAGAGACAGAAAGAAGGTAAAGAAGGAAACTAATGTAGACTACTGCAGCTAATATAACTAGTTTATTTTTCTCTTTCTCAGTAGGGCACTCATGTGAGAACCAAAAATGGCCAGAAATATCTATAATATATTTTTTGTATGTAAACTAAATATGGATGAGAAAATTGATAGAGGATATACTACACCCTCTTCTTGGAAAACGTATTGTGGGGAGACGGATGGAAAAAAATCCAGTGTGTGTGTGTGTGTGTGTGTGTGTGTGTGTGTGTGTGTGTGTGTGTGTGTGTAACCATTAGATAGACCAGGTGATTTTAGTGGAAATGTAAAGCACTAAGTGCTGAGGATGGAGAGAGTACTCTCTGTGAGATGAGCTCTTTCTCTCTCATCTGGACCCTGTTATTGTGAGAAGGCAACAAAGCAATGCATTAGGAAGCACACTGGAGCTACACAGCTTTGATGTGAGCTCGGTAACCAAGGCACAGCGGTGGCCGGTGTGTGAGCTCTGTTCCAATGGCTGTGTTGTGTAATCAGATGTGTTTACTGTGTATTCAAGTAAAGAAGTGGTGTAATCCATCCTCACTAGAGTGCAGTTATTGAAAAAACACGGGCAAAAAACAAGAGCTCAAACTGATCAAGATTCTTTACTCAGGACTCCTGCAAATTCTCCATTTGATGAAGCAGACAAGATACTGAGTAAAAATAAAACTCAAATTAATACAGTTACATAAAAAGTCAGCTGGAAATAAAACACATGCAGTACATAAATATTTATTTGTTGCTGACGTGAAAACAAAGCTGACAGAATTATATTATATACATATAAAGCCTTACCACAAAAAGAATAGCATTCAGTACTCTGTCCTAATATGTTAAATGTGCGAGAAAACATATTTTGATTATAACTTAAAAATCTATTGCGATATATATTACCTTTTTATCTTTAATTATATTAACACACGAATAAAGAAAAACATTGGGTGTGTTGGGTTGAGGTTGTATTAACTTGACCGGAAGGCAAATTTCTTAGTTTCAAAGTAAAAAAAACAAAAAAAAAAACATTAGAGGTCTAAGGTAAGCCAAACCCGACGATTTTCATTCCTTTTTTAAATGATATCCAAAGATGAAGGCTGAGCCTTGCAGCGCTCTCTTTTCTTTACCTCCAGGCTTGTGATTGACAGCGCCATGTGCTGCCCTTCTATCTGCTGCAGTTCACAGCCTCTGTCAGGGGGGTGGCACACACACAAGCCAGAGAGCGGCTGGCTGCCCCTCAGCAGCAGGGGGCAGAGTTAGGATGGTATGGTTGGGGGGGGGGGGGGGGGGTGCACATGGGTCATGGGCTCTGCTGGCACTGGAGCATTGTTGTCAGGTGGACTGTGTCGTAGCGTATTCAAAAAGGAGACCAGCCTTTCATCCAGCAACGCTTACCTCTTCTTCCGCGGCTGGTTCTGGCTGGTGGGCGCTCTCAGCGCGCTGTGCTGCACCTGTAAAAACAAACAGGAGTTTGGTCAGAGGCAGGTAATCCGAGCTCAGTGGAGCGCACGGTAATGGCTCCCCTGAGGAGAGCTGGTGCAGGGGAAAGCGAGGCGGGCTCGCCTGTAATGAATCATTTTTTAAACACAGGAGCAGAGGGGATTAATCACAGGGAGGAAGGATTTGAAGAGTCAAGGGTTCCGTACCAGTGTACGGCCCCCTCATTCTGCACCACAATCACAATATTAGAAACAGAAATCAACTGTTGGGATGACCTGCCAGGCCAGTGAGGGAGTTGCAAACTACATAATCATTCAGTGCAAGTTATGTCCCCTCAAGAAAACTTTGTTCATGCCTGAGACTGTAGAGCTGTATGAAGCGAGTGTTGTTTGAGGAACCGACATCAGTTGACGTGGAACTTTCTTCATAGCTTTACAGCCCCTTAGTGTGAGTTTGATTTCTTCAGAGAAAAACGAGACCTGAAATGTGACATTTCAACTTTCTGCTAGTTACATGTGTTAATGTGTTAATGTGTGGAATTAAGCTGTAGATAGATTCACTAATGTCTTAGTATTTATTTTTCCAGAAATGCCTTGATGTTCAAATGGATTTACAAAATAAATGTATGTTGTAGAATCGTGTTCTCTTTGACATTAAAAAATTTGATTCAATTGTCCATTTTCCTTTAAAACTGCCTACATAATCCAAACAGGACTGATCATAGGTTAAACTGAAAAGGAGAAGAGCTGGAATTTGAAAAGTTGCTTTTGAAGCATGCTTGCTGAGCTCCAACAATACGGTAAATCTGTTGAATAAAGGTAAGAACTATATGCTAATTAGCTGCTCTCCATTATTAGAATGGGAGATGGAATGTGGGAACAAAGTGACTGCCTCCTGCATCAGAACATGAAACTGTCCTCAGAACTGACAGATGCTTCTTATTTCAGGACAGACACAGTGTTGTCAGAAGTCCCCGTTTGAGGCAGACTTTGTAGATGTGCACAGGCACTAATTGCCAAGTCACATTTGCAAGAAAGACAGGAGTCAATTTTCAGCCTTTGTGGTGTTTTTGTGTCCACACCTATCAGAGGATTGAAGTTCCAAGTCAACAAAAACAAAATATGTGGTCTATTGTTTTGGGTCTCCTGTGTATATGATGTTAAGGTTATTTTTCACAGGACATAATGAAACGTACTTATGATGAATCTTAAGGGTGTTTTGTTTTTTATGATTGGAGCTATTTTCAAGATGTAGTTTCTCCTTTAAACCAGGCTAAAAAGTATTGTTTCCATGAGATTTGAAAGTGAGTCATTTTCAAAGCTCAAACATTGTATCCCAATGGGGAAGAAGACATACAAAGGATTCTGAATCAAAATGTATTCACCACCTTGTTTTGCCAACTCAGTCAGCCAAATCTCAAACAACACAGGCTCCCTCCAACATCACAGAGAAGTCAGCAATGGCTTGCTGCAGGAGGACATCAAGGGTGCAGCAGAGAAACAGACTGGGGTGAGAGTGTCTTTCCAGATCCAGACTGTCAGGCTTTCTCGCTGAATTCAGTCTGGCGAGTTACCTGGGAGATGAAGGCACTGTGTGGCACTTCATTTCCTGGCTGAGCAAAATTCTAAGTCAGAGAACGGCGAGCACCCAGCACCACTTACAAGACCCTGACAGCTCTCCTCAGCTCTGTGATGTAAATGCAAATGACATATCAGCCATGGCTAATATGTAATCACATATGGCACCCAGCAAGACGACTGGGGCTCACGACTACATTAATTGACTCTACCGCCCTGAAGTGACTGAGACCACATCAGAGTTTCTGCGCTGACACAACAGTCGGCGACGTCAGGAGCCCTCTGCCAGCCCTCGGCCAATCACCAACTTTAATGTCACAGCGCTTCAATCAGACGGACAAAATTGCTAATAACGGACGAGGCTGCAGCAATATGGCTGAGGACAGATCTGAGCATCTCCTCACGCAGGCAATACGGTGACTACATGGAGCTGCGCTGAGGAATAATTGGGCCAGGGCTGCTTTAAAGGCGAGAGTCCATTAATAATCAAACAAAGCCAGAGGATATATTTCCGCAACACTTGGGAATTCTGGTACAGCAAATAATGCAGACATCTTCAGGGAATTCCTTCCCTATCTGTATGCAAAATTGGACCCTTACCTTTTGAACATCAGAAGGCACCCTCTTGAGGAAATCCAGTATTTCATTATTGTCAATAGTATATGGGTTGCGCAGCTTCTTGGTAAATTTGTTAACACCTGTGAAAACAAGAACACATTAATAAATAAAGGTGTCACACCAACCAGCATACTTTACAGTGTCAAAATTAAATAATAAAAAGAGCTGTGTAACCATATCTATGTTCTCTATAGAGTTCCCACCGGTGTATCAGCAACTGCATTATATGATGCGGTTTCAATTGATCCTTTTTGGACAAACTGAATTCAGACCAATACAATGAAGACAAGGTAAAGTAATACGTAATCAATTAAAGCAGATGAATTATGATAATAATTTGAAAATAAGATGCACGCATTTATGAAAACGTTTCCTCACTTTTGTTTGCTTCAACGTAATCATTTCTAGCATATCTATATTTACTTTGCACATGGCTGCATACCACAGGAAAAACACACTATCTCCAGGGTCCTGTAATGGGACCATTATATTCTCAGCTTGGTACCGCCTGTACCTCAACATGCAGACAAAGAACCTAAGGACTTAAATATGTGCAAGCAACTTGAAAGGCTTGCCTTGCAACCACAGAGATGGGGGTTAACTGGGGAGGCAGAGGAGTGTCTCAGACTGTGTGTTTTTGTTTGATATGATGGTTTTTTGGTATTGATTGTGTTGAAGGCAGTGTGGAAGTACAGTGGTTGTGGGCTTTCAGCTGGAGGAGGAGAGCCCGTTAAGGGCAGCATATCTCCCTGACCACTGAGATGTCTATTCTGTATGACTACAGCAGATAATGAGAGGCTAGACCAGGAGCCTACAGACTGCCCAAGGACATCATGTATTATATGCAGCTTGCTGCTCTATCTCTGCTTTGTTTCCACACAAACCTTAGGCCTCGCCTCTGCTACATCAGCCCACACTGAGCGGAGCAAACCTCTGCAGCTGTCTGATCTCTGTGCATCTGCAGAGGTGTAGGCATGGCAGAGTTCTTAAATTACTGTACTTTATTAAATCAAGGATTTGCAGTTAGGAAGCTTGAATAAGAGTTTTGTTTTACAACAATGCCATGGGCGTGGATTTATATGCTTGTCAGTATGTTTTGGTCACAGTAATGACGGATCTAAATAGTGGGAGTTTGTCAGCTTTAGGTAATTTTTTTAGGCAATGTTTGTTTGTTAGATGTAGAACTTACCCCATATCAGCACAATATATCGCAGTGGAATAAAATACAACAGCGCAGTTGCCACAAACAGCATCAAGCAGGCCAGGCATGACAAGAAAGGGACCGACCAGTCGAATATGCTGTAAAAGAAATATTGTGTCAGATTCATTTGAAGATCTATTAAAACATTTTTAAAAATAAAGATATTTTGTAGGATAAATATAAAATGTTCAACTTACTTCTTGATTCGTTCTCCGATGTTTGCGATTTCCTCCAAGACATTCTGGACAGCCAGCACTACTTCCTGCACCATATGTATCTTATCCATCAAACCCTTTTTCCCGGATTCCTAAAAAGGAAGCAAAAAATAAAAAAATGCAGAGACACTGATGAGGTACACTGTATGTCAGTTGTTGGGCAGGGTAGACAAAGAGCGGTTTATCTCTGCTGTGCGATTATGCGTGATTTATCTATTGAATGGCCCATAATGAGCAAACACTGTACATCTTCAGACTATGCTTTAGAAGATGAGACACACTCGGTGCTCTGAGGCGGTTATGTGGATGGCTGAGAGATTTCAGCTTTTGTCCGCCACACACAATAGAGCCGTTGCACAAGTGCAGCACAATCAAGACTCTCTGGTAGATGAAAAGTACACAAAATGGCCATCCGCAATCAGCCAGACTAGACGACTAGAAGAGCAGGGGCTTTACAACTTAGGAAAGATTCCTTTCCAGCAGCCTGCACGGGACAAGTTTGAACATGTTATTACAAATCTGTCAGACAAGGCTTTCTAACCTACCTCTTCTCTGCGTGAGAAAAATACTTCACCCCGCTTAGAACACCAGTTGGATGTTTTCACTCTTTTCACTGGCATGATTCTTGTCTACTGTCTACGTGTAGACAGTAGACAAGACAACTAACACTGCCCATAAAGTATTATGTGCTTTTAATACACTGATAGAATAATGACTGAGCCTGGCAAAGAAATAAATCAACATGTGAGAGGGGGTTGGAGTGGTCTCAAAATAAAAAAATAAATGTGATCCCATCAAGGCTAGAAATAACAACGGGTGTGAAGCCTTCCAGAGGCAGAGGAGTGACTAGAGATAACACAAGTAACACAAGCTAAAGAGAGCTGAGAAGCCTCACATCAAAAGGAGGAAATAATGACAGGAATGATGACAGAGGGTGGGAGAGGAAGAATGAGAGGGAATAAGGGGAATGAGAGTGTTGGGGGAGGGCGCTCTGATGAACCCTAGCAGGAGGCTTGGGGATGTCTATATGTTTATGTTACAAGTCAGCCGGAGCCGCGGCCTGTGTGCATTGACAGGGTCCAGACAGAATGCCTTTATCAGAGCTTCATGAGGCAGCCCCTGGGAACACACGGCCTGCCAGCACATAGAGACTCCCCACTGTCAGGCCCACTCTTCTCCACGAAAGGCGCAGGAAGAGAGCAATTCCCACACTAGCAGAGCCTCCCCCACTACGCTGGGGTCTGGACCGACACTGGAGGCTCAGCGCTGTCCAAAAAAGGGAAAACTATCACAAATATGCTTTCTTTGAGATCAACGTCACATGGTCTCATCATGGGGAAAGAGGACTATCTGTATTTATGCATCATCTTACTTGGTGGGGGGGGGGCTGAGCAAACCTTCCTGCGTGTCCTTTACTCCACATCAGGTGTTAATTGAGCTCTCGGTTTATTTTAAAAGCGGGGAGCACTGGTAGAGTCTGCTAAAAGCCATTACAATCTGTGCCGTGAGCAGCTGATGGACGCAGAGAGCCTCGCATTGACAAATGATAGCTCTCTAGATATTAAGCCTCATCAGTTCGGCTCACATTCCTTTTCATTTTTCCATTTAAATTTGTTTAAGCGACCCAATTACGCAATTTAGAATTCCTACCTAATAAGAGATATGACGTTTTATTTAACTGCACTTGAGACACTTGCAAGGTAAATTCAGCCAGAAATACAGCTCCGGCAAGAAAAAAAAGAGACACCATATTGGCTTTCATTTCTTAAAGGAAAAACAGACAAATAGATGTACTCTGAAGTATGCATCGACAGGCAAAGCTCTCATGATTAACATTATTCATGCGCTTTAAGATTCTTGAAGTCCTCCATCTCTTTAGCGACCAAAACTGAAGTCCTTCCTACATTAATCATTTGATAATATTCTTTATCTTTGTTCATTTTTCTTTCAGCATGTACATGAGTGCAGAGAAAACAAAAAATAGTAAAAGATCTTCTTCTGAAATGGACAAAGATGGGTAAACTGGGGATGGACTAAATGAATCCTAAATGTCTACTGATTAGAAAACCTGTGTGAAATCATATTCTCATTTCAGATAAAATTGTAAAAGCTTGCTTTTAAGGTGCGGTAATGGAGAACCAATTTGATCTCTTGCACAAAGGTAAACATACTCTCACAGACATGTGGGGTGTTATCAAAGGCTGGAAAAAGCTCATTTAGCATCATTCTAATTAGAATAAACTGTGCCAAATTTGAATTCTTAGACTGAATATCATTCTAGTTACTTTTTTTTGACAAAGATAACAAGTGCATCTAACACACACCTGTGTTCCAGGAAAATGATCTCACATGGAGATGAAATAAGCTAACAAACAATTTTCCGGGATAAAAACAGCTCTCAGAGGCTCCATGTGCGGTAGCTCTCGTAATGGACGCCACAGATCGTGACACCGGCAGTCTGTCTGACTGGTGTGCTCAAGGAGACCCAGCGGTGACTGTGGACTATCGGGTGAGAGATGGAGTAACCCCCTAGTCCAGTCTAGCACCCCCACAATCCCCCCCCCCCCCAAAAAAATAAAAAAATAAAAAAAAAAACTCCCCAGGGCAAGGCACTGGGAGCAAGTCAACCCCAGACCAGCACTGCCAGCCGGGGGGCAAAGAAAGGGCTGTTTCATCTTCCCTTTTCATTTCTATTGGAGATCTATGGACTTGTTTTGCCTCTCTGTTTCTTTATGTTATGATTAAATATGGTCTATCTGCACAATTGATACCTAAGGCCAAAGGGAAGTCACTTTGCCCACACATAATTTGTAAGCTGTCTCTTTCCCTGAGGACAGATTTGTTCACAGTCAGAGAATCTGTTCTGTATTATCCTGCTGTAACACTGCCTTGCCTTTCGTCTCTCTTTAACGTCATGCCTTCACATTCTTGCTGCTCTGTCTGAGGTTTAAATATTTCCTTCCTCAAGGGGGAAAAAGGGGGATAAAAAACATATTTGAGTGGTAATCATAACCTTCTCAGAGGGAAAAGCCTTTATTCGCATGTTAGAGGAAAGACTAGGGGGAAAAAAAGCAAAAGCTTTGAAGTCATCAAATTTAACACTGATCACTCTTTAACCCCAAATATTTTTAAAGAAGACTTTGATAGGAGGTGTAAAGCTACACTGCTTGATCTAACTGCATGATATCACATTCAAGTGACAGCAAGACCATAACAAGACATTCAAAAAAGCCACTTTAAATTAAAGCTGACAGCTTAAAACAAACATGGGTGACTGCTTAATTAGTAAATGAAAGGAGATATTTCATTTCCTCTGAGTGTGAAAGGGCTTAGGGAGGCTCATGGAAAACCTTTCAAAAAGCTTTAAGAGTTCGCAAACACATGCAGCTTATTGAGAGAATCCTAAACCTTTCTAAAGACACTGCTTTTTTAGTAAAAGAAATGGTCAACATTCCTCTATTATATATTGAGGTTTCAAGGTAAAGACAAATGTAATAATCATTCTATATAGCTATGATATTAAATTCAGTGCGTAACGGTAATCCTGTCTGATTCAATATTCATAAATACACAGAATTTTCGGTGTCACTGCTGTTTGTTTAAGCACCAGTTTGCCTGTTCCTAGCAATGAAAGCAAGTGCGGCTTCCCACTTTGTGTGTGCAGACATATCATGCGAGTTTCATCTGGGAATTAGCCCATGCTTTCAGACAGGATTTGGTGGATGTGCCTGTGTTTTTAAAAGAAGCTGGCTTTTTTCATAGCCTCAGGTCATCACAGCAGAATATATTGAGCGCATTATGGATATGAATCCTGGGCCTAGACACGCAGCACAAGGGTCATTGCTTGGAGGCTTTGCGTTAGCTCCACACTTCATTGCCATAAAGCAATAATACACATCCCTGTTAACTCTTCTTTCTTTACAGAAAACAGTGGGATGAGTGTAATTGAATATTATGTGCTGTGGGGAAGTATAATTTCCAGGCTACTTAAAGATTTCCTGTTGTTTTGTTTTTCAAGAGACACTAGAGAGACACATTAATACAAATTATCATTCATGATTTCTCACAAACGAACAAGTGAAAATGACTGACAACCTTTAGGGCAAAGTAAAGTTTACTGCTGTGTTATTCTACTTTGTTCATTTGTTCTGGTAGTAAAAGGTCATTCTCAACAAAACTAACCCATTAAGAAAATGATTGTACAAAAAAAAACCTACTGACTTAACCCTAACAGCTCTGCAAAATCTATTGATGGTGCTGTTTAAATTTGATTTATAGATTTTCAAAGGGCTGCAGTATCTCGGCGGAGTGCATTCGTAGAGTGACACTGAATTACCAGAGGAACAGAATAAAGATCTACATGCAGCAACTGTTTCATAGATGTAGCCCTCATTTGGGGATGCATGAAAATATTTCTATTCATAGCTAGAAAATACAGAGTAGAACCTGTATGGCTCTTCGGTAAAATACGATCTATTTTCTAAGAAGCAAGTGTTTATTTATATAAGAATAACAGCTATTTGCTGTATCGGGAATTTCTGCCCAGCCGAGGCAATGCAGACATTGTTATGTGTTTGATTTAACCTTGGTTATTCAGAAATAAATATTAGCAGAGTTCACGCTTCGGATGAGTTTGAAAAAGATTTTACACAAGCCATTGAGCAATGTCACTGTGAAATGTTAAAACCGTTTGTTTTCATAGTTTATCCTAAAAGATATATTTATGTTTATTGTGGAAACTGAGAAGCGACAACATTCCACCAAAACATATTATCCCGTAAAATGTTAGAAAGAGACAAGATAAAATACCTTCTCGTCTTCCTCTTCGTCGTCACCCATGCTCGTGTTCACCTAAGAGAAAATAAAGGGTAGAGGGTGATTTCAAACGAACGGGACATGTGGGCACTGGAGCATTTTTAACAAACACCTAGTAATGAAATTTTCTTTGAGTACATTCACCCCTATTGGGAGAGGCTTGTTTCCATAGAGACTGCATCACAGGGGTGACCTCACACAAAAGGAGAGGTGAAAGAGGGCCTTCCTCACAAGAGCACTGTCACACCAAAGCAATCTCATTTCTCCACAACATAAGCACACAGAAAAACAGAAAGAGGAAAAAAAAAAAAAAAAACACATTTAATTTGGATGCTGTTGCCTAGATCACTTTATATCAAGTCATCCCTGACCCCAATGTGTTGCACACTGTGACATTGCCTCGGAACAGAGCTGTGTCATTGCCGGCCAGAGGGTCACAGAGGGGTGGCAGTGTCTCAACACTGGATATGAGGGTGAGCCTGGACTTTAACATTGCCCAGGGACGGCATCTTTGCCAGCAGCCATAAACACAATCACCGGGCCGGGGATGTGGCTTTGGGGAGGGTGTGTGAGCAGGGCAGGCCCTCGGCTGGCCGGTGAGAAGGCTTACGACACAGTGAAATTGGGGGGGGGGGCAGTCAGAAGTGTGAACAGCATTAACCTTCACAGACATGTGTAGGGCAAACATCATTTCCATAACAGTAGAAAGAGAGGAGATAGTGGCATGTTGTGGAGAGAACTATAGTCCTGCATTTACAGATGTGACAATACTAAATCAACAGACTATAGGCAACACACACACACACACACACACACACACACACACACACACACACACACACACACACATTTACAGTGATTTGATTCTTACTGCTTGGTGTTTCATTGGGCCTCTTGAGAAAATGTAGTAACTAGTTTCACCAACTATAAAAAGTGGAATGCTGCTACAACTGGCTGTACTGTGAGGTGCATTTTGTAGACCATCTCTTGTATTATACAGTCTACATGCAAGTGCAAGAGCTGTTAATTGACATTACTTTAAAACTGCAATGTGTGCCAAAAGGATTTCATTCCAACAGGGTTTGACCAGAGTTGACATGCATCTACAGCTGTGTATGGATGAGCGCTGGAGAGTTGGAAGTCGGCGTCACTCACCGGGTCCTGGTTGGAGCTAGCCTTCCCTGCAGAGAGCTGGAAGTAGTGCCAGCCAATGAGCAGAAGCAGGAAGAGGGGCAGCATGAAGAGTTCCCAGTGCCACACCGTCACAAGGAAGATCTGAGAAGACAGGACATGACAGTAGAACGCAAATCCCATCACACTATAGCAGGGACCTAAGCGTTCAAATCTCAGCAAGCCTGTACCCAAAACAAAATATATAATGGATTTAACCACATCCTAAATCTCATGAAAAGCACTACAGACTGTAAAGCCTCTGAGATTTACAGCCGATGGCAACAGATTTTACTCTTAGTGGTTTGAAAGTAACAGACATTCAGGGACAACTTTTAATATCTTGAAATCCTATTTATATACACTGATAACACTGTGCTGGCAGAGTGCCTTACTGCGGAACAGAAAGTATGACATGGATAGGCATGGTATGCTGTCTTTTAACTAGCACATCAAATCCTCTTAGGTTCGGAAGCAGCGAGGCTCTCTGACGAGGCGCATATGGCAACTGGAGAAGCATTTGCAACATTTACCCCCTCCATGGCGATGATACTGAGAAAAGCCAAGACCCCTGGTAGAAATAAGATGGATCACACTGAATGAGTAATCCCTCATAATTCTGTAAAGGAGTGGTGCTAAGCACGTTGCACAACACCCACTGCATTTCACAGCAGAGCACTAATTGGACGGCTGCATTTAAACCCATTTAGTGACAGCCTAATTAGTCTGTCTCCAACTGAAATTATCAGGAATGTGTGAGGAGGATCACACCAGCCGGTTGACAGGGATGAAATAAAAATGTCCCCCACAGCAAGTAGAATCCTAAAATCTATTATAGTGTGATTATGTGCCAATACATCCAACATATGGTCCACTTATATTTACCACAGACATCATTCACAATGCAAATTCCCTCATGCTTTATATACACGTTTTCTATAATTAATGCATCCTTATGCACAGTTACATTCCTTCTACTTTCTTAAGTTTTTTATTTATTTTTTTTATTTACAAAGTTTATTTCAAAACAGTATAACTGCTAAGCTGAACCCACACGATGATAGCACTGTGCAGTCTAGGCTCCAAGTGCTTGAGGCTGCTTAGACTATGAACAATATGTTCGAGTTAAGCCCGAGACAGGATGTGAACCACTGGGGCCTTCAGGCCTCAATAGCAGGTCTGTAAACAGCAGACTGCTCCTGTCATAGCAACAGTACAGAGTCTGTGTATGGTGCTCTGGGGGCCGGTCTACCTACTGCCACACCAGGCCTAGGTTCAAACAGCCACCAGGGAAACGTGAACCGTGAGTAATGCAGACAACACTGTGGCCCAACTGCCCTAGGCGTCACCACTGTACCGCTTATTATCCCTCAGTACAACCTGGGAGATAGTGGGTGAGTCAAAGCATAATGCAGAAACACAGCAGGATGACCAAGGTATAAAGAAATGAACATTAGGAACAATATGTTATTCTTAGAGCTCATTTGAATTACGTATGCAGCAACAAACCAGAGCTTGTGGCGGATAAAAAAAAGGTAAACAATGAATATGCATGATGTGCAGAGGTAGCTGCAGCACATCTCATCTCTGTTATGAATAACCTACGTCATGTGTTGTCACCTCAGTTCCCATGAGGCGACTCTAAAGCGACGCTCCCCTCACCCCAGAGGAATTCAGCTGGCTGGTGGACAGGTAGCTTGTCATATTCCCAGTATTCTCATAAAAAAGGAGAAAGAGAAGGGGGGGAAATGTGCCTGGAAACTGACATGAGCCCAGCAGGAATGTTGAACCTCCTTGCCCTCCCTGCAAAAGCTGCTACATTAACCACTAAAGTCTAATTGCTTGGTCTCTGTCTTCCTGTGCAAGTCAACAGAGGGAGCCAATTCATTTCCGCCCAGGGAGCCGGCAGAGAGAATCTGTCACAGGTATTCATAATCGCCCACTAATGCAAATTTCTGCTCACCGCGTTCTGGCTCAGTGGACAAGATAAAAGCCTACAGAAATACAATGCCTAGTGTCTAAACTGAGTGCTTAAATTAGGGTATAAACCAAAACTGTCAGAAATATCTTCTCAATTCCTCCCTCATGGTATGTCAGCCCATGTGTTCAGAATTTACATGCTTTTTTTTTAACACTAATAAAAACGATGGAGAGAAACATCTGGGAAAAGCTCTCGGATTCCTTCACTCAGGTGCACAGACTGAGACTTTGCCGTCAGACATCCCGCAGTAATGAGCAGAGGCAGGACTAAACCTTTTCCTTGTCTCCCCACATTCTCCAGAGTTTCTGTGAAATGGAGACAGAACTAATTCCCCACTAAGTGGTTTATGTTTTATTAGCAAGCAGCTGAGTGATTAAAGGACATGTTGGACAAAGTGCAACCTCTCAGGCGTAAGTGTAAATTCGTATAAAAAAGAATCCACATTTTAATTGCCATCAAAGAGGCTCCATTTCAGTCTTAAGGGCCTGACTGCGTATTTTTTCATCCGTCAACAAATTACGCATGACAAGTAAAACCTTGAACTTTATAAACACGACAATGCTAATATGTTGCAGTATGAGCGGTAAAAAAAAAAAAGTAATTTATTTAACCAAAAAGGCCATAAAGCAACAAACAAAAGCAAGGGAGGTAATAATTAATGACACACCTGAGCATTTAGGTTTACACACAGCAGAATTGGATAACAAACGACTTGTAATTGAACAAGTGTTAGTATGTATGTCTGGGAGAAGTGTCTCTAATGTAGGAAAACTCCCTTGACAAACACCATTTAGCTGAAAAATGTCTGTATGATTATGCACAGGGTGCCTAGGGAGGGGAAAAAAAGAATGAATTAATAAAACTATTAGCACACGGTGGAGTAGATGATGGAGATGCACTCTCCTTAGCCACCTGTAAGCGCTTGGAGAAGGGGGCAACCCTGGGCAGAGCAATTCTGCCAGCAGGGTTAAGAACAGCCTGACAGATTTGTTTTATAGTGCCATTAATATGATTCCTCTAAATGCATTCTGCGCCTTCTCATGCAGATCCCCTGGCCAGCAGAATCCAGTACCTAATAATAAAGCACTCAGCGATTAAAAGTGTGAATAAAATAACTTAAAGCTGAGCAAGCATGGCAGCTCCCAACCACCCACACTCTCCCAGGAGAGGGAGAAGAGATCGTAGCAGGAACAAAGGGACAAAGACACCCTCTATAAGAGTTTCTACCATCCTGTAAATTGATTAACAGAAGAGGGAGTTGCCCAGTCTACCAACCCAAACTACTGACTGGCAGACGTACCACTAGACTGCAAGGCTGCCAAATGCTCTCCGTATACACTACAGCAGATAATGGGCTATAAATATAGGCGTCACATCAGTGTAACACACATAATACCGTTGAAAAGCCAATTCAGTGTAATGTCACAGCATGAGGCCATACAATATAATTACAAAAACAGCTAACTAAAAACAACTATTTGTTTAACGTGGTACGTTCCAAAATACCCTTATTCTTAAGACTACGTACTATCCAAAAGCACAGAAGATTTAATCTTGGCTGTATCTTCATTACTCTCTTCAGTTTCACTCCACTTGGAAAGCTAAACAAAGCGAGGAGAGCGCCAGCCAGCATTATGAGGGTCAGTCATGGGGGCTGTGGCCGGATGCCAGATTACGTGAACATATACTGAAAGAGTTTAACAAGACTGACTAACAGGCTGCAGGGTTTGTGTATTTATATGTATGGTTGTTTCTGCATTTATTTTTGTGTATAATGGACAGGGAAAAGCTAATATCTGTGTGTGACAATGTGCAAATATGGGATATAGAAATATGGGATATATAGAAAATGTATTACAATGATTATTTAAAAAACAAATATTTAATAACCTCTAAAAAACCTTGAATAGTCTTTAGTCTGATAGAGATGGGTTTTTTCTGGGTGAAATCAAGGGCAGTACAATTAATCTGCATTACTTCCTCAATTAAAATACAAAAAAAAAGATTAATAATGAATCAAAGGCACAAGTAGCAGCTCAGCTCATGCAGGTCTTTTTTTTCAGCCCAGCTGAAACAGAGTCTGGCTGAGGGCTTATGTTGGGGACAGGGGCGGCAGGCTTTAAAGTAGCTGTAAACGCAGAGCAATGAGACATGTAATTTGTGTTGAGCTCGGGCCAGTGTGGGGACAGGCTTTCAGGGGGTGTCGGAGGCAGAGGAAGCACAGATAAGATTTCTCTTCGGGGCAGGTAGAGTGTGTGGGCAGCCATGGTGCTCTGAGCTAACGCTGAATAAATATTTCACATACGCTCAGCTCAAGTCTTATCGACTGGGGAGAGCGAGCGATAGGAAAAGAGGAAGAGAGAGAGAGAAAAAGAGAGGCTACATACGAGTAAGAGTAATAAAATGGGGAATCTCATGTCCCTCTTCAGTCCTGGAGAGTATTACAATTCATAATTCATATAAATGTTACTGTATATATATATATATATATACATATATATACATACATACATATATATATATATATATATATATATATACATACATATATATATATATATATATATATATATATATGATACCATATTTTTATATATAATATCATATATAGTAACATTCTGTAATACATTTTGCTAAATAAAAGCTTAACAAAAAACAAAATTAATATTTTTAGGAATAACACAATAGTTAGATAATAGCAAACTATTCCTTATCCTAAAAAGTAATTGTGAAAAAATGTGTTAGTCTTTTTTCACTTGATTCAGTGTTCGCTATATTTTTTACAATTTGTAAACAAAAGGCAAGCTAATGACAAACAAATGCCCCAGCTTGTGAGGACGCGTGCACAGTGCAGTGCAAACGTGATAGCAGCTCTTTATCAAAGTACCGCGAGGAAGAGCACCCGTGCGAGGTGAAGCATTAGCGTTTGCTCACAAGGCCAGCTCTGGCCGTTGTCTCCCCGCCTGTCTGACACATGCCAGGGCCAGAGTAGCGCCGGTGCGAGGCTGGAGCAGGGCAGTCGGCGGGGGCCCCGTGGTGCCTGTCAGTGGTGGCTACGCTGACCCTGCACTCCAGCACTGGCCACTAGTGTTTAATCCGTGTCGGGAGCGTTAACACTGAGCGACCTCCTGGGTGACAGATCTGCCATGCGAGCCGTTTCCCCCTGAGGAGGTGGGGAGGGAGTGGCATTGACTCTCGCTCCCTGTCAGCTCGGCTCACGCGCACGTTAACGCGTCGGGGCCAAGACCGGCCCCGAAACACCCACACTCGAGGGCGGACAGGTCGCCGCCTCAGCTGCCTGGGGAGAAGTGTCCTCTGTGACCAGGAAGGTGGCGAGTATGCTAAAGGCAGTCATTATTATATGGCACACACCATGGGGTTAAACACAAAGGATACATAAAGATTGCGTAATAGAAAGCAACTAAGTACAAGAGATGCACAGATAAAACCTCTACCTGTTGTATTCAGTATGCAGCCAGCTATTATATATCTGAGCACTACTTGTTTGTACTGTCTGATAATACAAAATAATAATGAAGAATTCGGTCAGTTTAAATTGCATCAAATGTGTTCTCAAAACTGAAATCCATGTCCTAAAACATATGAAAATAGGAACAATTTCACAGCTCTAATGAAGTGAATATTAACGGAGAAAGCTTATTAATCCCACTAATAAGGGGACATGTTTCAAGGTTACACGCTGCATTCAGCCAGAGCTGTCAACTGACACATAGCCAGGGCAGCTAAATAATAACACTGTTAAAGCGGGAGGCACTACTGAGCAGTTTGCAAGTAGTCATAGCCTATCATTTAATAATTAATAGATCTCAGACTCAAAAGCGTGAATACACACCATCGCTGTCATCATTTTTTTTCTCGACTAGACACATTCCCACTACACAGTCTGTGAGAACTCCCACAGCCGTGGAGATGGAGAGCACAACCCCATGAGACTGAAGAAACCCACTCCTGAAAGGCCTCCAACTTTTTCAAACAGAGAGAAAACAGATGCAGAGCAGAAACAAGGAGACAACTCACAGGCGTGCGCGGTCTCGCTGTTCTCACAAGCGCTCGGCCACACTGCAATGCAGTAAACCACAAACAGGCGGATCCTAGACTCACAGAGCATCTCACTTTCAGGGACAGCGTTAACAAGAACAATTACCAAAAGTCTGATTACGGCTTTGATCTTAGCCAGGCTGGTGTTCTGGTCAACGGCCCCGACTGCTGTGGCTCTACACAGGTGGTCTCCTGAGACCTCTGGAGCCAGATCTGACCCGGTCCTGCCCTCATCTGGGGGAGACGATGATTCTATCAGCCCCCCAAAAAAGTGCCCGTTGGAGCTGCCAAGTGTGTTTACAGCTGCACCGCATCAAACATTCATCAAATGCCATCTTTACAGTGTGTGATGTGAAGCAATCAGCATTTCACAGGCTGTCAAATGATGTCTAAAGCGGTTGCTACCTGGCAATGACAGAAAGAAAACGGTTCAAATACTCACATAAGGTGTACAGGTTTCTTTCTAGTCTAACTCCTGACAGATGAGGTGCCTCATATGTTAAAATATTAATTCTACTTAAATACTTAAAGCGATCTAATGACAGCAAAGCTCAAAATCAGCTTTCAAATGTAAATGATCCTTTTTCTTTCTTTCTTTCTTTTTTTTTACTTTCATCCATTTCATCTAAATCAAAATTGTTCTCAACTTTAAACTTCTGAAACAGATTAATTTGGCTGTCTAATACACGCTCATTTAGCTTCTCTTTTTTTCTTCTTTTTTTGTGTGGAAGAAACTTGTGTTTCTTGGTGTAATGCACAGAGTGGAGGATTTCACTCCTAAGTTGTTCCCACGAATGTTGAGAAAAGTAACCGATCTCCTCAGTGGCTCCGTTCAGGTTTCCAGCAGTGCTGTAGCTCCATCTACAGGTCCTGTTCTTGTGTGCAGCGAAGAACTCTGGGTGACCCCTCTGCAGTCACTGCTGATGTATAGCACATTCATCTAGCTCAGTCTTAGTGAAAAGCACATCTAAAGGCCGTTATTTTATGAAGATTCTTAGCTGTCACATTTCCTCTCTCTCAGAGAAAGGAACATGCTGTTGTCAAACTCTTGAAAAGCGCAGATCCTAGGCTCATTACTGTAGCATAAACAAGAGGGAAAAAAAAAAATCAAAATTTCTTGTTTGTATTTCCACTCACTGATGAAAATGCTTATGAGGATTTGCCAGAACTTTGTTTAAGTGCGTAAGAGATTTTTTTCTTTTCTTGTTTCTTTTTTTTTGTTACATTACCTAATTAGAGAGATTCTGTTTTAGAACTGCTACACGTTGGTGGGAAATCGAAGGCGATTTCAAACAGTATGGACTCTGCCGATGAGAAAGCACAATCAAAACAAGTAACCTCCTGCACTCGCAAACAGTGACAATACTGAAAGTATTTCCATTGCTCACACAATAACACTCAGCTGCAGCATGAAACTAAATAAACCATCACTCTGTAAATGCTACATGTATACGTCCCTGAATCTGCAGCTTTCTGCCACTCATGAGAGAAAAGTTCTTGATTTCAACAAAGAAGACTTCTCCCCTGCCAACCAAAAAAAAAAAGAACTTCACATTCCCATTCACTTAGTTAACATGAACCAGAGCAGTGATCCCTCATGCAAAATTTGAATACCACCAACAACCACCTCATAATGCATACATGAATCTACATAAACAGGATACAAATGCAGCCTGCATGCTGTGTGGAGGTCAGAGAATTGGCCTGTGGGACTGAGTGATATAATGGCTGAGTATTCCTGGTAAAGCACTACGCGAGCATCCCGCAGTCCCAGTAGAAACCACAGCAGCGGTAATGCATTACAGGATGTATATGGTGTAAAAGGGTAGGACCGGTCTGCCTGCTTGATAAATAATGTATTGTAATGTATATTAAAGCTAGACCCACCACTACAGCGTTTCCTACCAGCAGACCCTGAGAAGCCCTGCACTGCCTGCCGCTGTGGAAAAGAGCAGACACTAGTGGGATAATTATGCACATCTGAGAGGCAAGCAGAGGCCATCTGTCAATGTCTGAATCAGTTACCTTATTACCACTGCCTAAAGATATAAAGATAGGAGTGGGAGCTGCTTTCATTAAGGCACATGGTGGCATGCAGCTTTAGACAGCTCCCAACACTAACTTAATTGCAAATGATGACTTGGAGGAGGAGGAGGAGGAGGAGGAGTGGCTGTACAGTAGCTACCCTTGGAGTGGGCAGAGGCACTTGTGTGGATAGCGGCATGGGACTAGGGCGTGTAATGACAGTCAGTCAAGACCTTGTTGTTGCTCTCCCTGAATGAAGTTCTGAATTTTTTCCCCCCAGTTTCTATCAATTGCGTGCAATATTTATATGTGGTTTGCATGTTTCCCTCAGCTTGTTACTTAATGAGAATATAACTTACTGCAAAAAAATTACTTTTCACTCGCTGAACTCTCAGTGTGCTGATGAGTGGGTGATGCAAACAGAGGCAGATTCACTGTTTGGGCAATTCTCGCCATTACCCCTTTGACACACATCATTTTTGAAGCACACCTAATCGCAGACAAAGGCGTACTCTGACTACACTGTTACTGTCTGCTTTTACAAATATCATGTGTTAGAGTCTTAAAAGAGCAATTGTTTCATTTAAAAAAAAAAAAAAGGACAAAGCAGCTACAGTCAATGTCACAAGTGGGAAGCACCACACTACAATAGCAATGATGATCCTGATGAAAGTAGTGAGCATGTGAGTCTTTTTTCCTTCATTCTAAGATCTCCATTTGTGTGCTGCACTCCTAAACAGCAGGTGGAGTAGAAGTGGAAATGAAAGATTAGAGTGTGCCACCACACATTCCCATCGCCTGCGGAGGATCTAATTATAGGTGGAGGGAGATGGCCCCATCCCGCTGACCTGTCACCTGTCAGCCTGCCTATCCTCCTGCTCTCCTGCCCGAATCCCTGCCTCCAAGTCTCTCGCTATCTGCCTTTGGTAGACCGCACCCTTACCCGACTGTCTTCCTCTTTCTGTTCTCCAACTTTCTTTCCCAGATAGTAGCCTGCCTCCCACTCTATCCTTATACAATCGCCTGCATTGTTCTCCGTCTTTCCGTCTGTGTGTCCGCCTGCCTGCCTGTCTGTGTGCCTTGCTGTTCTAAGGGCTGTGATACATTGAGCCTGGCCATTGCCTGGGGGGATTTGCACCTCAGGATCAGTGAGAAGGGCTTACAGAATACACCAGGTATGAATTGCATGTCATTCTGAGACAGAGCAGACAGAAGAAAGGCGGTGAAAGGAGAGTTCTTCACACACCCTGTCTGTGACCGCTTCCTCACCCTGACACGGTGCTGGCAGGGCTTTCATGGCAAGTGTACACTCTTAATCATGACATTACATGTGCTGTACTGAGGGGGATTCACGGGGTGATTTAAGATTATTTAAGCTTAGGACCTTAGATCATATACCCTCATTAAAAACAGCTAAACAGAGACATTTAAACAAGGTTCAAATCTCAGAGGCAGACTGTCACTCCTCCACCCAAGGAAGCTGAGACTGTGATCCTCCTTACACCGTCCCCCGGGCTAGGAGGCTTTGCTAAGAAGTCAGATGTACAAACGTGCAAACCCCACCCCTTCAAATGCACTCTAATGTCATCAGAACTGAAGGAAAGCCAAGTGGGGTTTGATTTAAAGGATAGAGCACATCCATCACATACGCATGGGATAAAAACATAAGGCAGCCATTGTTTTTCATGGGAAAAAGACTAGTGAGAGAGAAAACGACTAAACCAAAGATTCTCCCCAACATCTAATTCACATCAAATGAAAGAGTTAAAACTGGGCTGCAGTGAAATGGGACAAAACTTGTTCGCCCCAAGGCTTAAAGAGAGTTCATTAACGTGAGGCAATGACTTACCAGAAAGGCTATTAGACTCCGTTGCGTGCTCTCCCATTGAAAACAGCTTTTAATGTACTGTAACGTGTACAGAACTGCTGTGCTGATTTTTCGAACCCGACATATATTCCGGGCAAGAACCTAATGGGAAATAATTGGAACAAAACACCGGTTAGTATCGTTTGATACTGGACATAATGTTTATGACTTTGCAATGAGGTTCAATGAGCTTTACAATCCCTTATTTGCTACTTGTGAAGTTAGATGTTTAAAGCCAATTAAACAAATGAGTTTGACTATGTCCGATCCAAACTGCGACCGTGTGTAGCTTTGTTGTGGATACTTTACTATTGGGATGTGAGGAGAACACACTGGCAAGCCGTTTTGTTCCATCTGCTAAATTCTGCTAAAAACATCAATAGAGATGACCTTTTTGGAGAACTTCAGGTTTTCCTCCGTTAATTTGGTCTCCTTTGGTTTGAAGGTTCTGATACCAGCTCTGACCTGGGACAAAAGAAGGCAGCAATAAACACTGCAGTTTAACACACTTCCTGCTATATGATATGAAATATAATCATCTTTCTAACAGGCTTGAACATATTTAGTTTGATCCTTACTTTGTTGTAGATCACTTCCAGCACCAGTGTGATGGTTCCTTTTGATGTATTTCCCAAGTCTTCTTTCTTCAAGAACAGGCATATCTGCTGCCCATTCTGAACCTTTCAGAAAAAAAATCAGATATTAATATGTAAGACCAACTTAATCCTGTCACAGTAGTAATGTGGTGGCTGATAATAAACAAACTTACTGTCAGTAATGGAATGGCCACTTTCCCTAAAAAGTCTGGGGCTTTGTCTCCATTTTCATCAAGGAGAGTCAACTCTATCACATCATGAATGTCCTTTATTGGGCTGTAACATAAGAGTTAAGAAACACTTTATTCACATTAAAATATACAACACAAAATAAAAAGGATGTTTTTTTTCCAGATGTCCTGCTTACAATGTAAAGGCTTTGTTCCACTCCGGATTGAGGGTCTTGTAGATTGTGTGAGTTTGAAGTTTGCTGTTACCGAGCTCCACAACACAAAAAGCGTTGCTTTTTCCTGCAAATGATAATGAAGAGTTATTTGTTGTTTAAAAAAAAAAAATAGCCACAACCATGATGATAGAAAACAAAAGTGAGTAGTTCTAACGATTACCATTGAGGTCTGTGGCAAGAAGATCATTTGCCTTTACAACTTTGATCTGAAGGAAGCCAACCTCCCCCACACACTTGTGTGAGTTCTTTAAGCTCTGGGAAAAAAAGAAAATATTAAAAACGTGTTATTCTAAACTCTTTTTATGAGCATGATTAATAAATGTACCACCAGCACTTTATGAAATCCATATGAGATATTTGTATTTCTTACTGAATAAGCTGACATTAACCTCGAAAAGGGAATAGGATGTTATCCCAATATGTCACATAAAAATAAAAAATAAAACTAGAATAGAACTTACAAATTTCTCCAATACCGCTTCTCTCTCATCAGGCTTCTCCAAGGCAGCTGTTTCGATGTCAGAGATGGAGACTCCCCAGCAGGGTCTAAGGGTGACCAGAAACACCAGGCTGCCCTTTCCTGGGTCCAGCACATGAGTGTAGAGCTGCCTCTCATTAAGTGGAAGTCTCAATAGGTCAATCTCAAACCTGAGACACAAAAGGAAAATAGTTCCATTGAAACACACAAGGCAAACTGGTTCTGTGGAGGAGCAAATGTGAGCAAAACTTGCACTACCCAGCAGGAAATACTCACATCCCCCATGATTCCTCAC
Source organism: Cebidichthys violaceus (assembly GCF_023349555.1). Lineage (NCBI taxonomy): Eukaryota > Metazoa > Chordata > Actinopteri > Perciformes > Stichaeidae > Cebidichthys > Cebidichthys violaceus. The sequence continues at coordinate 10,835,529 of NW_027176483.1, forward strand.
CCTTCCTCCCTCTCTTGGAGTACACCTCCACCTGCAGAGGTTCCTGGTTATCTTCAAACTGATTGAAGTCAAACTGCTCTCTCCACTGTGGATTGGCCTGAATGCAAATGTTCTAAAGGGCAGTTAAGACACAGGTTCAGCACACACAGTAACATGGAAACACATGCACACAAACACTTTGACACAACATCAGGTTTAATGCATTATCAGACTGAGCAGCTCCTGCATGACAGGTGGATTAAGTCTTCATTCAGTCCAGGCAGAACAAGGCAGGAGAGGAGAAAGAGAGGTGTGTTGTGTGTATGCGCCTCTATTTGTGTGTGCTTGTATGTGTACACCTCAGTAGCCACTCTGGGATTGTAAACACTGACAGCTTCCAATTAGAATCAGCTTTGTCCAACAAACAAACAAGCAGAGAGGAAAGCAGAGAGGTTTACAAAGAAATGACACGACAACACGAGACAAGTGCACCATAGAATCATCAGGGGGGAGGCCAACAAGTACAGGTAGATGAACAGGGCATGCTGGGTATGCAAATGAAGGCAATGAAGCCCAGCACCCGAGGCACAGGGAGAAGTGAGTGGCAGCCTTGCCCAGTCTAATGAGCTGCCTCTGCCATGGCCCAGTGAGCCAAGGTGGAGGTGAGTCACTGACAGGCACCTGCTGAGCGAGAGAAGCGGGGAAGTAAGAGATAGGGGCTGGGAAGAAAGACGTGAAGTATAAAGAGCAGACATTAAAAAGACACAGGAGCATGAGAAAAGGGAGTGTAGGAGAAGTAGGAAAAAAGAAAGACTTTTAAAAAACAAGTCCAACCTTGCTCTTGTACTTCTGATCACCGAGACGAAAGCGGACGTAAATGTCCCCGTGTCCGTGCTGCGGCAGGTCCTGTCCCTCCACCAAGGTGATACCAAGCACCCCAGTCCACATCTGGTTCTTCAGCAGATTTCTCTGCGTCTCAGCTGGTCGCGAGGATGCTGCGGCCTGGTTCTGCTGCAGGCCAAAGGGTACACAGAGAGTAGAAGTTTTTGTTGTTTTTTTAAGCTCAATGTGTGCGCAAGCTCTGCGCTCTCCCCTATGTTTACCTGCTCCTGCCTCAGCCTGGCACGTCATCATGTTCACAGAGTGTATGAAAGTAGGACAAAAGGTGCACACAATACAGCACATCTCTGTTGGAGCACATTACCACATCTCTACTGACAGGTAAGCCACACCATGGAGGCTCCTGGAGAGCAAGGAAGAGAGGAACGTCAGCGAGCAGCCAGATGTCCCTGGCTGTGACAGTCCCACTCATCACTGGCTCCCAGACTGAGTGTGGGGAGGCAGGACACTTGGCATACTGCACAAGAGACAGCAGGCAGCAGTGAGTAATGATGCAAACCGCACAGCTCTCTCTCATCAGCAAATTATGCATACATGCAGTATGTATGGCCAGCATCAGAGTTTACAGCATGTTGGCAAATTCATCTAATATTTATTTAACCAGCAAAATAACAAATAGTTTCAACTAAATCTGTCTACAAAACTAAAAAAAGATGTTGTGCATTTGAGGATTTTTTGGAAATCAAGGACAAGCCCGGCAAACAATCCACTTCTCCTGCCGTGTGTCACAGAGGGAGTGAGAGAGAGAGGCCTTGATATGTATCCATGTTAGAGTTCCCATGAGGCCATGCGGTGATAGGCCAGGGCTGTAAAAACAAACAGCGGAGAGGTTGTGTAGGGCTGACTGTAATTAAAGAGCAGGACCGTAATCTGCTCCAGCCTCTTTGATTGCCCAGCTCCTTCGACTGCCCCAGCGACGCCGCTTCAAACAGCCCCACTACAACTCCCCTGCCACTCCGGCCCCTCCTCCTCACTGCGGGGTCACAACCCACATTGCCACCCAATCCGGAGGGGATCAAAGCACATCTCTGGGACCTGAATTAACATGGAATACCACAGGCACAGCCCTATAAATATCAGCCCCCTTCAAAAGAAGAGGAACAGAGGGAGTGGAGGAGCGATATAAAACAGGCCTCAGCCAAGTCATCCCAAGTGTTTATCTTGGACACATTTCTATCTCAGCGGCCAATAAAACAATTCCACTTAACTGTAAGTGGCCCCTAAAGAGAATCTATTCCTGGTCCTAAAAGGGCTGTGCGATTGCTTCCATATGGTGGGACAGCATGGGGACAAGCACGATGAGCTCAGACCCAGGTCCATTTGGCGAGCACCTCAGCACTGTCCATCCACAGCTGTGATATTACATCCTAACATCTGGGTTATTGCCCGCTATGCCTGGGAATTATCAGCAGTGCCGATCTTAGGCATCCCACACTGGCAACATGCCTCGAACAGCAGAGCGCCCCCCCCCCCCCCCCCCCCTCCCACTTCTCCCATACGCCCCCCTCCTGTTTGAAACACTATCACACAGCAGAGTTTTACTTAGGCACTTGCCATTCCCTGTCTCTGTGGTGGTAACACAGAGGGAGAAAACGATGTTCACAAAGAGGGGGAGTGGAGCTGTAAGAGCTTGGTATTCAGCACTTCCAGGATAGGTGTTAAATGCAATAAGATATTGTACGTTTGTCAAAAATGAAATGGGAAAAAAAATGGCATTGTTACATTGTTAAATTAGCACTGTGATTTAGGCAGCCGAACATTGTGAAGAGTCCCATCACACATTTCTGTCTCCCTTTGAGTATCTTTAACCATCTGTAGTGGATAACCTACAATGTGGATGAAAATGGCTTCATTCCTTTGTCATCTAATTTCAAATTGAGATTGTCTACTGGACCATCAAGAGACTGAACAGTGGCAGATGTAGTGACTACATAGGTGTGAATATAAACCCACTCGCTGCAGTGTGAGTCCCAAACAGCAACCCTCCTATTTCACTCTGAATCTAATTACAGCTGCAATATATTGAAAACCACTTGAGAGGATACGGAACTTTGTTTACTACAAAACCAAATACTGCTTTATAAGATCCATCTAAGGGCTCTTTCATGACAACATATTCAGTCAATATTATTATTTTGGTTTTGATCAGAATGTAATATTGCATCACTTTTTTTTTCCACAGCAAATGATACCACTGAAAATAATATGCATTGCAAAAAAGGTTCACTATGAAACCACAAAAGAAATAGGCTGTGCTGAAACCAAGGTTGCACCCAAAAGCCTGAGTCCTGAGCATACACCTCATTCTTTGTTGCTCCATAGTACAGTGAGCTACTGCCCCCTAGTGCTTTACATCAGGGGAACCGGGAGCACAGCCGTGTAAACTGTAACACTGAATCAGGGTGGCATTCCGGATACAACTTAGAAATGAATAAAGTTAAGTTAAAAAAGTAATGATATACAAATCCATACCTTATTCTTCCTTACTGGCCATCTCTATGGGAAAATAAAATACATGAATCAGTACAAACAATTCAGGTAATACTGGGGACAGAACTGCATCAACAAATACTGCCTTTATCAGAAACACTCTTACTGGGCTTCTTTTGACGGTGGCGTCTCTAAACATTAAGCAGACTTCCACAACAATCACTCCCATGTCATCTTCTTTACTTTTCGGATCATCAAGCTGCAGCTCCATTTCATAGGTTCTGTGAAGAGACAGAACGGACATTAAGATTATAACTGAGGACCACTTATAAATATCCTTACGATGAGCTATTCCTTAAAATAGAATATTAGGATAAATTCCTCACTTGTACAACTCAAGATTGTTCAGAACAATAGTGCTGGAGCCCATGAACTCATCAGTGGTCCGATTCTTATTGTAGACCTGCAACAATATTACAAATATTAAGTAAATAAACAGAAATTGTATGTGTTGCTACAGGATCACTATTGAATTGTTAGATAGTGCACTTCTATTCAAACAAACAACGCCTACCCGTACGTCCACGGCATGGTCTCTGTCTCGAAGAGGATGGGAGAAGGACTCGTTCCACCGTGGATTCAGGGTTTTATAAACCACTTTGCTTTTATAGAACTGCTTTCCTTCAAGTTTGAACTTCACATAAGGATCACTGGTCCCTTAGAATTAAACACAAAAAATGTCAAATTAGCCAGATAATGTTGTGTGACACAAGTGGAGATTACCTTTAACCACAGTGCACAAACACTGATCTACATACAAACAGTGAATTATTAAAAGCAAAATATGTTTACTTTGTGTGGAACATATTTATACTTTAAAAATGTACACTGTATATGAAAACACACACACACACACACACACACACACCCTTCCCCCATGCTGGTTGTGTGAGAGACTGAAATATGTGAGGAGGGGGTGCCCCCCACACATGGTAAAAGCATAGGGATGTAACTGTTTAATTGTGAAAGAGTAGAAACACTCGCCAGCATGAGGGAACCAGAAACCAAAAATCTAGAAGCAACCAGTGTTAATCTCCCAAGCCTGTTAAGAAAGTCTGTCTGCAAGTGGGGTGGGGGTATGGGACTTCTTTGTTTCTGCAATTGCATGCAGATTGGCCAAAAAATGAAAGCCAGTCCCATGCCTTCATTTGTATAGGGGAATAAAGGGGGTGCTTGAGAGAGCCTGCAGGGAGGCTTGAATCACATGACAAAGGCCCTGTGGGGATGGGCTGTCAGGCCTGTCAGCTCCCCACTCCAAATGAACATCTCGCAAAGGCAGGCAGGACCCACAGCAGCTCCACCCTGCCAGCCTGTGACAGGGAAACCTCCAGGCAACTTGACAGGAGGAGAATGTGGCAGCTAGCAAGGAGAAAAGCTCTGGCATGACTGAGAACGGTGACGATGGAAATTAATGGGAAAAAAGGGGAGAACAAAAACCGAGGAAGGGGGGGCTGGTGGCGTGGGTCCTTTCAGAATATGTAATGACAATGTATGCCACTGGTGAGCCTTTGGCACGGTGTTGATTGTTGGGCAAACAGTGGAGAGACAGGGGGCGTGTGGGGATTGCATCATCATGGTGCCATCTTGTCAGGGAAAGTAAGGTCTCAACTAGCAGGGAGGAGGGCACTGGGCTGGGAGGGTCCTCTGCCACCAAGCAGGGAAAAACACAGCGAAGCGTCATTCCAAGAAGGAAGTCCTTTCACTGTGTGGCTGTACAGTGATATCCCAAAGCTACAGGGGCTACAGCAGAGTCTAAAATGACCAGTTTTAACTATTCTTTCTTACATGATGTGAATTATTTAATTAGACTTAATTATTTAAGTCTAAAAAATTTCCGGTAAATAGCAAACACTTAGCGTTTTTAAGACCAACCATGAACATCCTCTACAACCCCTCATCTCTGTCTAACAGACAACTCTCAGCTTTATAGTTTCTGTCTAAACCTTCACTCTGTTTTGCGCTTTAATAACCTGCGCATGGTGAATTTGCACATCATTATAGTCCAAAAAAATGCCCACATACGTCTAATGTATCTAGGATGTTATCCTATGTTAAAAATGAATTATTGTTATTGTAGTTTGGTATATTTATAGTTTATTCTACTATATTCTAAATATTTTGTATTCTATAGATGTACATATCTAGTGCTGCTATGTATATTTACTGTGTATTTACTGTTGTTGTGGATAACCTGCTACTGTAACACAACATTTCCTAATTTGGGATTAATAGAGTACATTGTAGCCATCTATGAATTTTCTCCTGTTGTCATTCCACTTCTGGCCACATGAGGTCGCTGCTTTCCCAAAGTAAACTCCCCTGAACCTCAGAGGGGTCAAGATTAGCTGATATCTGTAGATCACACTGTCTCTCTCTGTCTCTCTCTCTCTCTCACTGATCAAAATCATCATACATGTATAATCAACTCTTAACAAATCATCCAGTTATTAAAATCAACTCAGTCACATGTGTTAGAATCCAGACCATCTTTAAAAGTTCATGCTTGATTCTATATCTGCATATGACTAATAATAATTACAACCAAACAAAATTACAGCTACTTTAGGATGAATATATTAATAAAATGAGTTGCAATAGCAGTGATTCCACGTACAGATCATAACACAACATAATTATGCTTTAGCCCAGTGCAGTGTGTCTTTTGTCATACTGGTCTGACTGCATACCTATCTAGTATTTTTGTTTTTCCTCTCTCACACACACACACACACACACACGCCTTGAGAAGTCATCCTCAAAAGCGAACACAAGCGTTAACTGAACACAGTTCGTCTCCTTTATACACAATAACACATATACTACTGTCAGCTGTCTGGTTGGCTCATAAACACAAGATTAACAAGGTGTATGTACCTGCTGTGTTTCATCCAACGCTCCTCCTTTAGCTGTAGCCACAAGCCAAAAAACAAATAACTGCACTCCTCTAGGAAGTCAAAGAAACCTGAACTGGTATCTCTTGATCTGTAACAGGGACATGCAGTCAGGGGAGGCAAGTGAGGCAGAGCCCCACCTGTCATCATGAAAAGTAAAAAACAAATAATGATAAAATAAAATAAATATTAATACTTCTCTACTGATCTGTGCTATAAATGTAATTGCTGTATGATTCCAATCATTTCAAGCATTTTTATAATCAGAATCTCTGAATTAGAGCATGTCCTGTTCAAACAGAGGAGACACGTGAGGTGAGGCAGCGACGAGCTGTTCTTCACCTCAGACTGTGAATCCCTCACTAACTGGGTTGAGCGCGTGTCTTTTCCTTTCTCATTGTTTGTCACCACTGTAATATTTGTAGACACTTTTATTATATGTCCTTTCTTTACATAGAATATGTAATGTATTTCACGTCTGTGTAGAACATATTTAATCTTGCTGATCTGACAGAAACCACAGTGAAAAAGCACAGAGGGGCAAACAGTACCTCTGTCTCAAAGAAGAGGGCGTGCGAGAGCCCACGGGTCGGGTTTCTGCTTGTTCTGTCGTTGCTCTTCTTCTACACTTTTCTTCTTCCTCTTATATTTTGATTTGACCACAAAAATGTAAGATTCAATATCTAAGCTTAAAAATGTCTCAAAAAACAAGGAAATATGACCAAATCAACAGCAATTCAACGTCGGACAGGTAAAGTAACCTTTTATGTGTTTGTTGTTCTTTTTATACATCCGTGTTGTTACACAGATTATCGCGGGATCTCGCGATTTTCGCGGGTGGAGCCCGCGAGCGCTCCGCTTCTGAAACGCTTTCGGTAGAATCAAATATGTACCTTACCTATGTGTGTGTAAATAATGCTGATATGAAATATGAAAAACAACCAGTAGTCAATGTGCAAGCTGACAATTGAATGGTGATTTACGCTACTCTATTGGGTTCATATATTTGTTATCTGACTCTGAAAGTCAGTGCCTCACCAGCCACGAACCTCACCGCACGTCACTGTAATGATGTAAGTATTGTTTCCCCACATTTAAAAGAACAGTTTGATGTTAGCTTGTCAAGGGTTAGTAATTATCTTCTCGAGATCGAAGCGAGGCAGCTTCTTGTCTTACAGGTTGTAACAGATCAGGACATATGGACCACCCTGCAGGTTTTGGACATACCGGAGCGCTTGTCTCGGATGACCAGGTTCTTTCCCTGCTTCAGGTTGATGTTCAGGAGGTATCTCTGCAACGGGGGTGCTTGGACATCAGGCCCTGCTGACAGAACCTGCGTTGGAGAACAATTCACTCTTACACACTTTCTTAAACCAAATGCTTGGCATACTTCAAAGGGCAATCCAGTGAGTACTCACAGGGTTTTCCAGAGGATCTTGATTTTCATCAAAGAAATCACACGGTTCACTGGACATCTACACGGAAAAAGGATGTAATGACATTTTATGAATCATCAGAATACAAACACTTAACAAAGTAGTGTCCCTGGCTAAGTGGAGAGCAGGGCCGTCTTTCAATCAGAGGGTCGGCGGTTTGATTCCCGGCTCCTGCTATGCTAGTCTCATGTAAATGTGTCCTTGAGCGAGACACTTAACCCCAAAATTTGCTCCCGTAGCAATCTTGTTGTTCAATTCTGTATAGATAGATAGATACTGAATTGTAAGTCGCTTTGGATAAAAGCTAAATAACTGTAATGTAATGTAGTGAAGATGAGATGTCTAAAGTAGATGTGTGCACAGCTTCAATCTTAAAAATATGTACTCATGACTATGAAGAATGTATTTTAGGGAGACAACCAATGTGACTACAGAATGTAAACACTGCTAACAGCAGTAAAAAGATATTATCAGACCCTTTGAGTACTTTTAGTAGACCACTCCCTGCCCATTGTGTCTCTAACTAGTACTACAGGTTTTCAACTGGTATCTAAAAGGCATCCAGACAAAAGAAGACACAAAAGTCAGCTGTAACCAACGGCTGTATAAAGTCACTTTACATTTAACACCAACCATCTGCAGAGGATTTTGATATGTAGCACCAGCAGACTGAATAGTTACTGTCACAACAGGCTTATAAAGGATGTCTCTGTGTCAGTGCTACAGGGATACAGTGTAATAAACCCATAAGTCTAAGCTCAGGTTTAGAAAAGGAATGTGGCTTTCATGCCATTCGCCACTGATAACATAACAGCTTTAGTGGGTGAAAAACCAAACCACGCCATTTGAAAGTGAAATAAAAGTGTGCCGCTATAACCACTGTGAGAATACATTACATGCTATTGACTAGAGCACTAGAGCTTGCATACTTGTATCGAATTCCTATGAGATTATCACTTCCATTGAAATTTCTACAAGAGTAGGGGCTCTAAAAGTTAATGTACATGCACAGGACTGGATTACTTTGGATTTCCATTTGTTTGATTTATCGCTGTAAAAGGAAATCACAAGTTTGACATCTGGATACAAATTTTAAATAACATAGTCTACATTACATGCAGACTTCATCTGAGATTAGGATCATCTTATTCTACATGTAATGTAAATACACTGGTAATAAAACTGACCTCTGCTGTTTCTTCCAGGGCCTCCTCAGCCTGGGCTTGTTCCAGAAGAGTCTCTTCGGTCACAAACTCTCTCATCAAAAAGGGAGAGTAGAGTTCTCTGTCCAGTTCTTCCGAGTCCGTCGTCCAGGGCATGTTGACTCGCTCCTCGGTGGGACTGCCACAGGCAGAGTCCAAAGAGGTGCCGTCTGCACTCTCCGCAGGAGTACACAGGGTACCTAACATCAGAGACGTGGCTGCGGGAGCATTCACTCTGATTGTTGGCGGAGTTCCCTTTTCAGACGATGACTTTCTAGGCTCAAATGATGTGGTCCTCTTGTCTGTGTACGGGTTAATTTGGTCGCCCATTGAGCTTGCTCTGGCCAATAATGCAGCGACAGTACCTGAGCGCACTCTGTCTCCTGGGGCGTCTTCACCAGACAGACTCTGTCTCTCTACGTGGTCTGGTCTTGGTGAAGGTGCCTTGGGAAAAACAGATCTCGGTGCAGCAATAGGGTCAAAAGTAAATCTCGCTGCATTCTCCTTGGGTCTTTTGTCTACTTGTGCATACAGACCTTCTTGAGTAAAGGCCACCTTGTTCTGTGAGCGGGAATTAATCACACCATCAATTTCCTCGTAACAGTTCAATCCCACTGGTGCACTTACTCTATTCAAAGCAGCATTTGTGCGACCTGTGGGAACTCTGAGTCTATAGTCTGGGACTGAATCGCTCGGTTTGTCTGTGTAAAGCGGTCCATCAGCAATCGAGCCACTCGCCACAGAATCAGTATCACTCCGACCAGGGGAGTTGCCGAAGTAGATGGCATCAGAAGGAGTGGGCGCCAAGTTGCTGTCTGAAGAAAACGCTTCACCTGGAACAAACCGTAGGTCTGGGACAGAAATGCTGCGCCGATGGGCCAGCTTCCTGCCCTGCTTGGAGATGGCCTTCTTCCCCGGCTTCTTCAGGTTCACCAACTTCGTTTTCAGACGAAGGTTCTCCAAGAAGTTCTTTTTCTTGATTTCCATCTTGAATAATAACTTTCAGAAGAAAAAAAAACAGTGAGATCAAGATCCCTTATTTTACATGTTTACAGGCCTACGGAAATGCAGCACGGTTTCCTATGAGCAGTAGACTCAGTAAAGATGATATTTGGCTGAACGGCCAAATGTAAAATGTACTAGCGGTAACCACTGATAAAGGTTATAAACACATCTTCAACAATATATTTTCCTATTATGTCCTATTTTCCTGCCTGATTTATTAAATAACATTTTATAATGTTATGTACGTGGTGTACAGTAGTTCAATAAGTAGCAACACAGGATCTGAGGCCAATTTTCTGCCTTCACCTATTGTAATAAAACAATGCCTACGCGTGACTTAATTAACTCAGCTAAACCAAAAATAGGTGGAGGCTACATCATAGAATAATCCTGGAATAATCTTATCATTAGCGGGACAAGCAAATATCTGATCTCACAAAAACAGTAGAATTCAGATAACAAAAGCACGGTACTATACCTGTCAAGTCGACCTCGGCCGAACAGCTTGAGGAAGCCACAGACTGAATCAGTCTCCACCGAGAGGCATCTCAACCATCCTAACTAGGAAGTCAAAGAAAAGTTGTCCCAGGCAGCACAACATGCAGTTTCCTGCTTCCTGGCAACTTTCAGGGCAGGTGATTGGTGGCGAGGCGAAACTGGGTGAAACTGCCCATTCCAGTCACACAAGGTGAGTTTCAACGACTCTGAGAGTGTTGTGACATACCCACGTTTTTTTTTTTGTAATGGATAGAGCTACATACAGTCTGACTTTAGTTGTGAATCCGACAACAAATATTGAGTGTGTGTGTGTGTGTGTGTGTGTATATATATATATATATATATATATATATATATATATATATATAAATAAAGACACAGTGGCTGGAGATTAAATGCACAGTGAGGCACCAACACCGTGACGAAACAGTTCAGCCCACAGTTTGCTTGTCGCCTGCAGTCTGTTTATTGTTGATTTGAATATTTATTTGCGTTTGTGAGGCTATTTGTCTGTTTTAAGACTCACATGCGCTACACTTCCTCTAATATGTGTTCTCTTATAGCTCCAAGTATTTGAGAAAAATACTTAATTCCATAATCTACCCTAATTCTACAATACAACCGTCCTTCTTATCTGTCCAAAACGGTCCCACAATACGACTGATGGATTCTACAACATGACTGAGGCATATGAAATGTTGGCTATCTGTTCGTCTTATCTCATCTCTGATCTTCAGCACGAATCTGGCAGTCGGCGGTTGCCTTGTCATACCAAAACTCCATTTCTCTCACACAGCCCCATGTTTGTTTACAGAGGAACATGGTTTAGCCTAAGCTCGTCAAAAGTGAGCATTGGTGTTTGCAAAGTATAAACTATAGCTTTCTGTCCACACATCGAAGCTAATGCAACAGACCCACTGGTGTTCACTCTCACTCTCTCTCTCTCTCTCTCTCTCTCTCTCTCCTGGTCTGTGCCCAACAGTGGAGACTATATGACAACAGATGTGTTTGAGTCTGGACTGAGTCTTGTTCAATATTTGCTGGTGTCTTAAGGAGATCAGGCCCACATGAAAGAACCCCAACTTGGCTCCCAGTTGAAAGGCAGAGCTGGAGGATCTGAACAGGGCAAGCCCCTGTGGCAGGTGGCCTGTCAACCTCCTCCTCACACAACTCAAACAGCCCAAAACCCGGCTTGGTTACTCTACACATGCACACTGGACCTAGTCCAGACTGCAGCACAGCTGGTTTTGATGGACAGGAAGCCAAGTACATGCACTTGGGGACAAATCTACTGAGTGACGCACATACAAGGCCTCCTTCACACGGAAAACAACTGAAAGATTGAGGTTGTCAATTACACAGCTGACCCCTGCTTGTCTCGCAGGGTTTTTCTACTCAATTTATTTTAGTTAAAATGTTTATAATACCACAATGGAGAAAATGCTAATTAAGTCCAGCATAAGTAGTGAAATGAACTTTTACACCTTTGGATAACTTTAACTCAGCAAAGGTAAAGTTACTGTTTGTGAAGCAATACATCATATTTCATGAGGGTTCACGATATTTCTCACCTTTGAATTCAAGCACATTTTACATTGTTAACACAACAGTTGAAAGTCGCCGTGAATTGTGAAATGTTTGTTCTTGAAATGCTGAAACTTAGCCTTCTCTTTTCTTTTTGTAAAGACCGACTTACAGGTTCAACCCAACTCAAAAGCTAGGCTAACGATAGCTACCTGTTCCAGTATCTCCAGCTGTTTGAACTTACCTTTAATTAACTCATCTTAGCATGATGTATCGCCAGGCCATCCATCTGCAGCTCTGTGTCATGCATTGTACTACAGTGTCTCCTGCTGGCGATATTGTGGAAATACACGAGGTCGTCTTGCAAAACTGTTCTAAAATAAAATATCACTAGATGTCACCTGCGGAAACACTTTTGTCTCAATAGTATGTTTCTTGCATTTAATCTGTATCAGTCTCTTTATTATGTGCCGTATGAAAAGAAGATAAACATTTTTTTAGGTTTAGACAAGTGCTGCTGTCACCACTGTTGAAAAGTAATTACATACATTTAGTCAAACACTGTAATTAAGAGTAATGTTAAGGTATCCTACAAAAATAATTAAGTATAATACAAAAATAAGTATTTTCATTTTATGGTATTAATATTCAAAACATCTAAAACTACCCATCCATATAGGCTCTTGTATAAATCACTTAAAATGAACTATAACTATAAAATCTAGTTTGAATATCAGCACGCTGCTTACATGTGAAACCATAGTATAATAATCCAATAATATAATTTCTATGACAATATATTACTCTTATAATTGGAACTCCTTTTTTACATTTTGATAATACAATTTTACTTAAGATTTTAAGTGCAAGACTTTAGCTTGTAATTAAATATTCAACACTGTAGCAGTTTTATTTGAGCACTTCTCCCACCACTGGCTGCCACACTGCATGGAGCCATTAATCCAGCATGTGTAAAATTACAATTACAATAAATTAAGCAGCGCTATTTTATTAAATAAACATGATTTGATTATTTCATTGAAAGATTGGGTCAAAGAATGTTCTTACATATAGTCAGTAAGATGAAGATCTTCACTGTCACAATGGCAGTGTTCTCAGTGCACTGGTTGATGCATGCAATGAAGAGAAATGCAATTTCAAGGCAACATTCAAAGATGAACAGACATTGAGTTCAGATTTAGCATACACTGAGGTGTTTAATAAAGTTGACAGTTTCTACTGTTTGGGACTTCACAGGAGAACAAATTCTATGCAAGAGTTGTTTACTTCATTTTATACAGAATAAGAGAGATAACCTAAATTACACATTAAAAGCCAATATTTGTACTTTTGTGAAGAATACAAATTTTGTACAACAATATCTAGCATAGTATCTTAATTGTTTAATAAAAAGTTCACTTGAATATTTATTGTATGATGAAAATAAAATAACACATTCAAGGGAAAGAAAATGTTAACTTAAAATTTCTTTAAATTTTGAAACAAATAATTTCAATATTGGCAACAAAGTCCAGCTTGTGCCGCCAAACGGTCTGAGCAATCAAACCGAAAACAGCTTCTTTAGTTTAAGTGAACTATCAACTACAAACACTTACCAAACACATAGTTCTGTTTATAAAAGCCAAGAAGCAAAGCAGTGTACTTTTACACAGCAAAGTGAAGAAAGTCCTCTACAGGTGCATTGATTACCCTTTCCTTTCACATTCATCAGTTGTGCACAATTTGAACATGGACCAAAAGAGCAACGTGAACTGTATCGCCGTGCATTCACCGTGCATTTTCTTATGTGGGTCTTTTCTGAGAAGAGGCAGGTCTGGTTAAGTTTGAGTGATATCTGCATTGGTCTTTTTTCTTTTTAAACAAGAGAAAATTAAATATAAATGGAAATATAATTTTTCTTTGGGATAAGGCATTTCCTAACTGTGCATATAGATCAACAAACTACAAAACTCCCTGATATGTTATCAAGTGCTAAAGTATGTACTCAACTACGAGGTGGAGCTGCCAAGACAGGCAGACTATTTTTGTTGTAGTCATTTATTATTGCTATTTTCACCTGCTTCGTTAAACTGGATTGCATTATGGATTACTACATATTATGTAAAGTATGTCTACCAATGTATATGAACATGAAGAGATTGCCCCGGGGTATCCAAATCAATCATTTGATAAAATATATTATATGTAACTTGTAGTCCAGCAACCTCCAGATGTGGCACTTCAGGATAAGAGGCTAACAGTCAATCCTCAGATGCTCTTCTTCCTGATGCTTTGTGGCCTAAACGTGACCTGTAATGACATCATATTCGGCATATGTGCTGTGAATTGGGGCTAAAACTGCATAGATCCTTACGGTTGTATATTGAGAACTACCATGGAGCTGATGATGGGGCGGAAAAACCTCAGAAACACACACAAGATATATCCCGGTGAATGCAGAGCGATACCTTTCGCGTACAGCAAACTTCTCATACAAATGTGTGCAATCCAGCAGTGAGATTGGAGTCAATGACATTGGGTTTCTGATTTAGCTGCTGAATTATTTGCTCCTGTGATGATGAAGAAGAAAACAAGTCACAGCCCCTTTCTTCCCTCTCTGTCTCTGTGTGATAAAAGCGTCGCGACACCTTCTGCGTACAGGACTTCAACGCCTTCAGATTTTCACTTTTCCGGCTCCTAAAGCCTTTAGTAGTCTTACTAATAATAGGGCATTGATATAAGATACAATTTCTGGGGCCAATTAAGGAAACACATGAGTATTTCTGTACATAATTATGACTGACTGCGATATTTACAACCACATATGTGTATTAGCACAGGCATGATCAGTTTTGTGTGAAGGTCAGCGGCCACTTCTGCCACATTTTGTCTTCTGCTTTAATTCAGTGAACCAATAACAGGATAGTGGAAAGGGCTTGAGAGATGACATGTCTTTCAGTTGAGCTACATGCAATAACAATAGATTATTCTTCAGTGTGGGGCTGGGACCTTGGGTTTGAATGTTGGCAGTGCATTCAGCAGCTGCTGGTATACAACTACAATAGGAGGGAAGAAACCCTATTTCCCCTAGCCTTGTGATCATCCTTCACAAGTTAGAAAATAGTGGAACTTCAACCTCACAGCATTGCTATTACAATGTATTCAGGACAAACAGTCATCACTAATAAAGAGAGGAAAAAAACTAATTGACCATCTGGAACTAAAACACATGGGAGGTTATGTTGATAATTCAATTTAGAAGAGATTACAGTAAAATTAACAAAATAGCAAATATTGACCAGTGAAAGATCTACTTTTTAAGGGTCTACTCTTGTAAACTTGGCTGAAATCCACAAAAATATACTTTTCTTGAAAACGGTGTCGGTACAGTACATTCAGTATGTACTCACACCCTGGTGATATATATTAAAGTCGCTATATACACAACAAAAGAAAATGTTTGGCTCAAATGATCAATTGTACAAACAGAACAGCAAATGTTCATGGCTTTAGATATCGATTCAAGATCTGTTTTATACGACTTTACACTGTTTGCGATAAAGCACAATAAAAACTAAAACTGATGACAGAAATGGTGCTTTGAGTGACATGTTAGGAAACTGTAGCAACTGTACAAAACAACACAAAAGAACAGCTTTGGCTTATATTACTGATGAACTGTTACACAAATGTGAACATGTTGATTTTCTCACCAGCTCAACTGGACAGGTTCGCATTATCTGAATTGCACATTTATATATCCTACTCTTTTAAATTATAAAATGAATAGTATGTCATTATTGCAATAAATTCGGTTGCTATTTTGTTTTTTACCTTGAGTAAAAAACTGTAATTTTTCATTTGTTCACTAAAGTAGTCTCAACTGTTATTATTTACTGTGCGATCCAAATTCCTGTATAGTCTTAATTAACTCGGTGTTCTCTGTATCTCCTGAATCAATAACTTACAAGAGGCCACTTGAGATAAAGGTCTTGTGTGGTTACAGCATGATTTTAAAAGATAGTTCTTGCAGTGAACATCATATGTAAGGGTCCTCAGCCTGAAAGCAACACAACTTTCTCTGATTGATTGCAACTTGCGAGCACAACAGCAATACAGCAACTACATGTAAGTGTCTGACTAGACCAGTGACTACAATTATCTACCGCCTATTGTTTAACAATTTTCTTTGAACATCTCTCTTCAGCAAATGTCATCTGAATTGCACCAAGTACCTGATACCACCTGCTTGTGCATATCATTCAGTCCAGCTAACTGAGATTTTTTTTTTTTTATCTTACTGTATCAGTTTGAGAATTTACTTTAGATATGTTCTGACACGTCTTATAACATTTGCCACTCAGTCATCTTACAAATTGAAATGGAGTTGAATAGCATCATAATGATAGCTTTAAGGACCCTTGCTCTTTCTTTTATCTCCATGTCTAACCCCTCCCCCTCTCCGATTGGCTGGTGACTGGAGGCTTCAGCGGGGCTCTTTATGTCACCCATGTGTCCATGCGCAAGCGCTTGACCGAGGGGCTCTCCCTGTCCTCAGAGCCAGCAGGGGGCCTGCCCAGCCCCAACGGGGAGTGGAAGTCTGGCCTGTGGTCCTCGCGATCGCTGCCGTCGTAAGAGCTACAGGAGGAGCTGAGGCTGTCAGCAGGTGACCGTCCCAGGACTTCCTGTCGGCTGGACCCTTGCTGCGGATGCTGAGGGGGGAAGCCAGATGGGGGGACACGCTCCCGTGGCGGCGAAATGGGCTCGGACTTGATGTTTATGCTCTGGCTGGTGTTGATGGAGAGGTTGGAGCCCTGAGGTAGGTGACCTCCACCACTGCAGAGAAGATAAGCATGACATTTTGTGCTCAGTCTGAAAATGAGACATCAAATGTGAAGCGCGGCAACGTGAGAAGCCAGGAATATGTAGATGTGTGATTCAGCATGATATCACAGAGCACAGTGGGTGTTGCATTTATGTGAGGGCGTCTGGAGAGTGTGCCTTTGTTTGGAAGTGTGTTACTCACACCAAAGAATTAAGAGCTGCCTGGCCCAGTTGATGCTGTTGCCATGCCGACATGGAGCCCAGTGAGAGCCCAGGAGAGCTGAAGCCCTGTAGGGAAGAGATCTCTGCACTGCTCAGGGAGAACTCTGTAAAAAACAAAAACAGCCAAACACAGTGGGAACTTATTTCAGCTACAACACCATGTGTCACTGAGAAAAGAGCAAGAAACAACAGTGTGTAGTACGGTTGAGGCGGTTGTTTTCAGTCTGAGGGGAGAGGAAGGCCAGACTCACCAGCTGGGTTGTAGGAGGTGGGCATGCCTGAGTAGACCAGGCCCTGTGGGGGTAGGCTGGGGGTGGTGACAGACACTACTGGAGTGCCCAGTGGCTGGGTGGACTGGGAGCTGCTTATCCTCTGGGTGTTCTGCAAAACACAAAAAAACAACAAAGAAAATGCATAAACCCAAAATATAACACACTCTAATCCTAAGCAATGGTCACATTGTCTCATCATTTAAGACATTTCATTTAGAGGCAAGTTTTAAATTTGCATGTGCTATGCAGTATATATCGTGGTAATCCGGGTTATCAATGTAATAATAAAAGCTGCCACTAGGTGGTGGTGTAGCTTCATGGAAGTCAATATTCTGATCGCTGAGTTTGTTTTTTGTTTTTACAAATATGTCAAAACGAAGATAACAACACTGAAAGAGACATGAAATAACTGATGTGCTTTTTATGGGATTTTATGATATCATCCAGATATATTTTACTTAGTATATGTGTATGTATAAAACAAACTTCAGATATACTTGTGAACTTATCCCAAAAAATAATTACCACGGGCTTTAAAAGATTAAAAATATTAAAAGATTTCAGTTATCACAATAAATATATATTTTAAGTAGACAACAAACAGATGTAGTCATCACAAGAACTGACATGCAGCAACAGGCACAACAAATTATTAATCAGATTTACTACAATCTGCTTAATGAGTTTTACTTTGTTAGACATAAAAAAAAAAGAACGCTGTTATAGGGATAGTGTAGGTGAGAAGCACACCTGTGATGAGCAAGCCCCATGCCACAGTATTGCCGACTCATTCAGGGATCAAAGTGAGTCTAGTGATCAGTTTTACAATCAAATCAACAACTCTTTGGTGCGCGGGTGAAAAAGGATAATCCCAGAGTGACGTAGAGTAAAGCGCCAGTGGCTTTTAGTGCAGTGACCGGCATGCACTCCACACAAACGCACACCTACACAGCATGGTGTGGTCATGCTGCAAACTGCGCTGTGAGGTACAAATGCACAAACTCCAACTCCACTAATCAAATGCAGTCATAGTTTGGAACAATACTGTAAAAAAACCTCAGAATACAATGTAATAAACATATGTGCAGCTGCCAGCGATTACATTTGAAGCAGCATTGCATCATGATCTAGTTGATGGCTTCCTTGCATTGTTCTCCAGCCAGATGACTTCACCAAACCCCAAGTATCTCACAGCATGATGTCATTTAGGATGATGTAATGTTCTCTTCCGAAGAAAAAGCTATGAATCATTTAGATTTTTACCCAACACTTTTTTAATTCAGATTGTGACTACATAGTTAAAAAAATGACAATTTTTGTAATTAGCACGTATCGTTCTCTCTCTCTAACTCTCTCTCACACACACACACACGCACACACACACACACACACACACACACACACACACACACACACACACACACACACACACACTCCTGGTGGTATATGACTAACGTGGACGTGTTGGGAACGGAGGAGCCAATTTAGCAGGCTGAGGCAATTTTCACAGGCCAAACCCAAAACATGCAGTGACAAAACATTTTTTTTTATTTATTATTGCTGGCAGTTCTAAGAGCCAATCTCCGGTTTGAGCACTGCCTTTAGTCTTGCATGTGTGATTACCGGAAGCATGTTCACATTTCAGCCATTTGCCCGGGCATTTATCAAAACTCACCAAATCCATTTCCTCCTCCTCCGACTGCCCTCAACAGAAGAGAAGAAGAGAGGCAGAGTTACAGAAAAGAAGCAGAGCGACTGTAAATCGCTCTGGAAAATCGTGCCAGCTATCTAGATTTTACAGTAAAAGGGGCAAATATAAAAGTGTGGATGACTTCTCCAGTCATTTTGAAATCGAACATTCTACGTCTATAGTCTGTTGTTATCGTGAACAATTTTATCCAAAGCATAGGCACCCAATTAACTTGTCTTTATCGTGTAAATGATGAAGAAGAAGCAGTCAAATCCTGGACAAATGCCAGTGAGGATAGATTTGTTCTGGATATTGATAACACTGATCTGATACTGGATGTGAGATTGCACTCATCTCCTAGCCAAGAATTACATATGAAGTTTCTTTGCTGGTACCAACAATAGCCGCAGGGTACTTAGTAGAGGAGAGTATTTCAAATCCTCCCTGTGCTGAAAGAGGACCCACAGCCCATCTTCCATCTTGTCTGTGCTGTGGGACATACTGCGACCAGGCCAGGGCTGTCTTAATACCCACACTCAATCAATAGCGGCAGGAAGACACGACAAGGGCGACAAGATATTATCTGGCTCACACCCTGGGCCCCTGATTAAGTCTTCATCTACACTCTGTCACACTGAGATGTGATTAATTTAATACCATTATGGCCTAATGACAGGCTGTCTGCAGACCTGCCACAGCCAGCGCCCTCCACAGCCTCTACCACTCCAAAAGTACCTACAGTACCTCTCTGCCTAACCTGTTTCAGACCTCTTACAACACAACCTGTCCTGCTCTACTGATTCCACATGCCGACATGGTAACACACAATGTTTAGAAATGGCTCCAGGCTACTTGAAGCTCTGCAAAGGAGGAGCACCCACAGTAACCTGGGGTTTATTTACCAAACACAATAATTTTCCTGGAGTGGCTCCTGTTGCTGACAACACCAGGAACACGCAAAGTTGGAAATAATAAATTTGCTGGCCGCTGTCTGAAAATCCCACACTTATAGTTTTTTTCCGAGTGTTGATTTATGACCAAGAGACTCTAGTTTAGCTTCAGGTGTTTGCTGTGGTCAGAGTGCTCTGCACCTTCATTATTATAGTTGGAGAAAGCCTCTCATTTAAATGTGAATAATTGAGTGTGACTTATGACACCCGGGCCGCAGATTCTTGTCTCTGTCCACATGTTAATGGAGGTGATAGAAGAAGAATGCAGCACAAGAAGAACGCTGCTCAGGTGTGGCCTGCACACCCTGTGAGTGAGTCCCACTTGGCAGATAAACAGTCCTTCGCATGCTACGATGTGATAATATCAAAAACGGTTGTGGCAAAATGTTGCAAAGATTCTGCTATGAAAGTCTAGATGACACTGAACAAAGCTCTGGTCCGCCCTGCAGCAGAGGTACTTAAAGGTCCTTTAGCTGGGGATACTTGTGTGCAGTGGAGTGCTCTGTACTCACCAGTGGGGGCATCATCCCTTTGCTAGATGGAGGGATAACAACCCTTAGGTCTGGCTTGCGGCCTCCCATTCCCATGTTCCCTCCAGGTGGTGGTGGAGACTTGGTGGGCATGACTTTACCCAGGCCATTGCCGCTGGGTGAGCTGAGGACGCCTGGAGAGCCCCTGGGGTTAACAAAACCGTTTCCTGCAGAGGTACACAGCGACAGAAACACATCATCAAACCACGGACTGTGACTGACAACACTCACAGTCATCAAGCAAACCTCTCACACAGCGTTGTTTTCCAGCTTGCTGCAGCACGCAGCGTTAAGTGTTTCCAACCCTCTGGGAAGTTTTAATAGACTTGGATAATTATCCTGCACATTTACAAAAATAAAATGTCCATTTCAAAATTGATGAGCCTTTTATTTTTATTGTGAATGATTACATCAAAGTCAATTCTTTGCATCTTGGGATGAGGAGCAGTTCACTGACAAATGTACTGTGACTGCTTAAAAGAAATAGCTGCCATTACAGTTGAATAAAAAAACAATAAAAGATCTCTTGGTGTTGTTTTTACACTGTGCACGCAAACAATAGCAAAGTGCAAGACACTTCCTTACACATTCACACCTTAATGTTCATGTCATCGTCATTAGTCATTTCCTTTCTTAGCAAAGTGATGAGTCCCCTCTAATTTATTTTAGGAACTCCCATCCACCTCACTCCCTCTCTATCGCTGGACAACTATCTCATGCAAATAGGGAATATTATCAGTGGGTGCGGACAGAGAATTATTTCCTTTGAGAAGTCATTGTCACAGTGAAACATATAGGTGTTTGTCTGTAACACTTACAGTGCATAGATTCATATAGCAGTTTTTAGATACTGTACCATATTGTATAAAATATTGTAATATTTTATGCACCCTAAAATAATTGCTGCGGATTCCACACAAATCCACCGTAATGAAAACGGAGCTGTGAATTGTTTTGAAAAAATAAGCAAATAAAAGCAATTTTTCAAGTGCGGATGAATTTCAAATTTAATCCAAGTTATGTAAGTCTAAGTAAAAACTATACTTTTACAACATATACATGTTGAAATCTTGAAAACTTGAAAACAAAGGGAAGAAAGAATGAATGGAGTCTAGCGCTGCATCAACAGATCGGTAACACTTCAACAAGTTGCTGACTTCTCCATTGTGTTCAGTGTATCCCAGTGAAACACAAAGTGTGTGCACAATGAGTAGGCTCTTGCATAGGAACATAATGGAACAATAGTCCCTCTGACTACAGATAAGGACACTAACAATTCACGGTCAAATAAACAGTTATGAAGCCGACAATAGTATCTCACAGCTGAATCAACAGTATATACAAGCAGCTATCGCCGTCAGTTCTGGCTTTGATCATACAAGACTTGGCTGCTGCAAGAATAAAATGTTTACAGAATTAGCAGAGTAAATGTCTGAGGCCCTAAAAATAGCAAACCTGATTAAAAGCAGTGAAGATGTCATTCAGTGGGAATGAGATGTTAGTGCAAATAGACTGTCGTGAAGCTTCGCAATACGGCAAGTTAAGACTTTCTGATAACAATCAGTGAGCGCTGATATTGTACTTTAACAGAGACTCAGCTTCACTGAGAAACTGAGAAACAGAGCTTCACAAGCAGTGATCAACAGCTACGATAGAGACTCCTGGGCTCTGATTGGTTGTTTTCCTTCGGCGCGGTGGAATCTTTAAAATGCCATTAGGACCACTAAGAGGAGGCAGAGGAACATGATTTATTTTTTTACAGATTATCTGTCTCATGCACTACTGTCAGGACAAAGTGACAGTTTGACCAAATAAACATTTCGTTTTTTTTTTTCTTTTTAAACAAAAGTTTCCAACTGAACCTTTAAAGGGTAACTTTTGTATTTTCCAATCCTTGACCCTGGTTTCCCCCTGTTTTTGTGTCTAAGTGACTAATGGGGACAACAATTTTTGAAACTGGTCCAGTATTGAGCCAGAGTGCTGCAGACAGTAGCCACAAAACGGGTACAATGTAATTGCTCAGGGTAACTGCTCTCCGTTTTTATGTCCACTAAAAGTGCTTATTTTGGCCACTGACAGGCTCCTATTGTCCATATAAGTCTCTGACAACATTATGGAATGGACCCAACAGAGAAATAAAAAATTTTTTCTTACCCTTCGCTTTCTGTTTGTGAATGTGTCGTGTAATTTGTTGCCAGAAGACACACAGTGAAAACGTGAGGGAGAGTTGGAGAGATGTGTGTCTCTGTTGAGGGTTTGTTGTGTTGGAGCACAGAAAGAATAGCTTAGCATTATCTAAAATATTTTCAATATCATGTCTGAATAGTTAGCTGATTTCGACAATAATGTGGATGCTACGTTCAGAACGAGACTACGAAAGCTAGGAAATACATGTTATTTCTCTGTCCTTTCCATGATGTTGTCAGACACTTATAATAACATTCTGAGTCTTGTCGGTGGCACAAACAAGCACTTTTAGTGGACGTTCACTGACGATGAGGAAACGCCCCGAGCGATTACATTGAAGCCCATTTAGCGGCTGCCACCTGCAGTGCTCTGGCTCAATATTGTACCAATTGTAAAAATTGCTGTCCCCATTAGTCACTAAAACACAAGTTGAAGGTTGAAAAATACAAAAGTCACCCTATAATTAGTTTCTATTTCTGTGTCTTTCTGAAAATGTAACTTTAACAGAGTCAAGAATAATAAACATCAAATTGTCCTTTTTCAGCATTATACAACATGACTGAAAACAGAATGTATTTAGACTGTTTCAATAAACATTTCATTAATTGTCCTTGTTCACTTCTAAACCAACGTACGTAACCAGTGCTAGTGCTTCACAGGGCAACGACAGACAGAAATCAGTGCTGTATTCACTAGCTAATTTAGACTTGGATTAACCCACCTGACTCACATATCTTTGGAATCTGCCTCCGATTATGTCTTCAGATGTCTGATGATACATAAATCCCACTTCTTTCAAATACTTGCCAAGAAGGGAACACATGTCTGAACAAATACTCGGACCACAAAGTTAATTTTGAGCCAAGGTAACAGCCACAAGTTAAGACCCAGCCTTTCAGCGGGAACGTTTCAGTGGGCTTTTCTGATGTCTGCCCTCATTCCATATTCAGACTTCACTAACGGCTCGGTAGTGCCAATAAATCCTCTCTGACTGAAACCAGCGCGTGTTGAAAGCTGTTTGGTTTCTGTTCATTGTCCTGAATTATTAACACGGTCTGGGAAGGGGCATTACATAAGGGCTGTGTTTACAACTGAAACATTCAGTTTTCATTTTAAGGTTGAGGGAAAGAATATCCCACGTGCGTCATGTTCAGGCAAAAGAGAAAATGCCTTGATGAATGATAAGAAATAATAGTTACGAATCAAGGCCTCCAAAACAGTTTTCTAATAATAGATGCCATGCACAGTCCTATTGTTGTGTCTCAGAAAACTACGACCAGACAGGATGTGCAGAAGGTGATTTGTTAAGACTAAAGGCACATGGCAACAAGGTTAATAATTGTTCTTGTTGTTTTTGTATTCAGCAAGGTTATAATCACCATCATCATTATCACCCTCTAACTTTGAATACATGCTTTACATTCAATCCACCTACAATAAAAGATGACAATTTTCTGAAAGTCAAAATTTGCACCAAC
The DNA here is from genome assembly GCF_023349555.1 of Cebidichthys violaceus. Taxonomy (NCBI): domain Eukaryota; kingdom Metazoa; phylum Chordata; class Actinopteri; order Perciformes; family Stichaeidae; genus Cebidichthys; species Cebidichthys violaceus. Next base: position 10,859,607 of record NW_027176483.1, read on the forward strand.
ACAAACTATTTAATTCATTACCTGATCTGCAGAACACACAAACATGCTTTGTGTTTCAAAAGCTTATAATGCTCCAATATTGTTGAAAGATATATCACACTCTTAAATCCTACCCGTTAACCACAACTTTGTTGACTGAACTTTGTTTGCATGAAAAACCTTGCCAGTAAGGCTCACTGAACATGACATGAACATACAGTACATGTGCTTGCAATTCAGGCAATTTTAAAAATCAGCTAAAAAGTAAATAATAACTCCCACAATAAAAACAGCTGCCCATCATCAACAGAGAACCAACAGTAGTGTGGAAAATAATCCACTTCTTCTATTTAAAATATATATATATATATATATATATATATATATATATATATATATATATATATATATATATATACACTGTGTACATACATATATATATATATATATATATATATATATACACACACAACTTGGTAACACCAATGAACAGGAGTAAAGATGTCACATGGCACATCTTCTATCTGGCCACTTTGAAAAGTTTCTGCTGTGGTCAAAGCTGCAACTTGTGAAAAATCAGAGCTATGTCAGGAATGGTCATCTGACAGCAGTGCTGGAGAGGTTCCTCCACCCTCTCTGCTGTTCTACACACTTGGTACAAACAACAGCTGCAGCATGCTCACACTGTGCCAAATGCTGACGCCCCCCTGGCAGAACTCTACCCCGACCCGGTACCACACCCTGAACTTAAAACGTATCCAGCACTCTCTTTAAATCTTGTAAACCGATCTGAGGTGCTCTTTATACTCTCTAATACTTTCTAATACCTAACCAAATATCTCATTGTAAGCCTACATTCTTGTGGTCGTCCACAAGCTATGAACATTAAATATCATACCATTTTGTAACACCATACTGCATTTTGTCAGAAATGCTATATGGAGAACAGCGGGCTAAGTGACAAGGAAAGAGTTAAACTCCACCTGCCTTCGCCTCTCACACAGCACATTGCAGCCATGACAGGCTGTCCGGTCATTGTGTACTGAGGACTTAGTGGGATGTCATGGCCCGAATACCTAAAGGGTTATGCTGGTCTAGGCATCTTACAGACCTTCTCCAGCCTTATAAGGGCTGCCAGAGTAGTGGGGGGAAACAGATGCACCTGTCAATAGAGGGAAGGAAACAGGATGAGGGAGGGCTACATAGAGGTGACAAGTTGAAAGGAAACGCTGCGTTTATTTATCTGTCAAAGTCAGTTGGACAGCTAATTGCCACGCCTGGTTATACTCGGGTTGGTTTCAAGCACAAACACCACACTTTGTGAATGCTGCTGAGCCATTTCCCATCTCTCACACATGCATTTAACAAGCATATAATATATTTCCTCTGTAGAGAGAAGCAACACTTGTATTCCCTGCACATGCAGTGGAGATATAGTCAGGCAAAGGCACAATTAGTCAATGATAATGACAACTGTCTTGGACCAATCACAGATGGATACGCAACTATCCAGCTCGCGTGCTAAGCAGGAGGCCTATTGGGCAGAGCTACAGAGAGCTAATATATCTCTCCGGGAGGACTTACCCGCTGGGCTGGAGCCCACACCACTTGGCACTGAAAGGTCTGTGTTATCCAGCATGCCACCTAATGAGATGCACAGAGTGATACGATTAACCATCTGCATCCTTCTGCAAGCTAGCAGAGCATGTGATGGAGATGCCAGACAAAACATGAAAATGTCATGTAGATCTAACTTCACAGCGCATGAAAGGGAGGCATGTGCTCTCGCCAGTGTCCCCATGATGGGAACATTTTCAATATACTGTATGACTAAAGAGAGCTACATCAAGCTGCGTTCAGAATGGTGTTTTGTCGGAGATGGTGACTGCAGAATTCCATTATGAGGACGCACCTGCAACAAACAATTTTTCTTCTCTTAGAAATCATCTACTGTATCCTCTCTTAACAGTCAAATGAAAACTCTACCAAGTAGACGCTTTCAAGAGATATACTTAAATCAAGCACAATGCAAGTTTGCCGCATGTTGTTAGCTTTAGAAATATGCTGAACCAGTAAGAACCAATACAGATAAAGCAGTGAATAATCAATAGAGAGGTGTTATTGTGAAAAACATGAAGTAAACCCCCCTGCATTTTAGGAGGTGTTAGTCCATTTTTTTTACATGTGTTTAATTTTGAATGAAGCATTTCACAACTTGTTGCCTGTACTTCTATCGTATGCAGTGTAGCTGAATCTTCAAAAGCCATCTGGACTGACTGAGTCACAACTGTCTAAACAAGTACTATCGTAGACTGACATTATCTTTCCACAATGCAGATACAGTCAACAGTGTGATGATAAGCATTTTAGAGGGTGTGAAAAAATATACAACACAAACATGAGCTCAAGTGTGTTATGACATGACTGCTTGACCTTAGGCCGTTTACAGCCAAAACCACCTAGAAAAAAAATAATAAAACTCTATATGCATCAGAGACAACCAAAAAAACCTTGAAGTTACCAGAGGAATAATTTAAAACATATGCTTATTTACTTTCTTGCAGATAGTAAGATAATGAGATTGATACCAAACCCATGTCTATGCGCTAAGTATGAAGCTAGAGCCAAGAAACAATTAGCCTAGCTCAGCATAAAGAATGAAAGATTTAGGAAACAGCTAGCCTGGCTCCAAATTGAAAAATCTGCCGAGCAACACTGCTAAAGCATTGTGGTTTTACGGGGGTTATGTGCCATAACTATATAATGGTTGGATGGAGTAAGTGGTTTTTTCATCAATGTGAAATTGCCAAGCAACCAGCGTAGACTCTGAAAAAATAGTTAAGCGGCATACAGCTTTTAATTCCCTAAAAGTCACACATTATTCAGTTCTGTTCAAACAAACAAGATATAATGAGGTAATGAGCATCAGAGAAGTATGTTGTTTTACGTATTGGAGAGAACCAGGCTAGCTTTTCCCCCCTGCTTCTATTCTATGCTAAGCTAATGTCTTCCTGGATGACAACCATCAGTTCTCACCAGAATTGTCAAATTATTCCACATTTATGCTATCAGAATTATTAGAAAGATGATATAATCACATATGAAAACACTGAAAGGGCGTTTAATCAGTTAAATAAATCCTGCTGAGTGGTTTGGCTCATCCTCTGTACACCACTTTGACCAATTAAGGGGTTGTTGTCTACTAACCTGCACTGGTGGGCCTCTGGGGTCCTCCACTTGAGCCCACGTTCCTGTGCAGAGAGGCCTGTGGAGGGGACAGCATCCCAATGTCACTAAGGGAGGCCGCGGCTGCTGCCAGGGCCTGGCTGCCCAGAGTCCCTCCTGGCTGGTACATAGCATTAGGATTGGATACAGGCACTGCCACATGCATGGAGAAGTTCTGCTGAGGCAATGCTGAGGGCTACAAGAGGGAGACAAACACACACAGAGGTTTACACACAAACCCACTCAAAACCCAAGGTCTAATGATGAATCTGATGGGTCAGTGGTTGTCATGGCATCATTAACAGAGAGCTTCCCTTGAGGGTTTGCTTTATTAAACAAGGACATACTGCACTGCACATTTTAAACTCGGCTGTTGCTTTGTAACAAAACATTTTAAGAAACATTTCTGCCACCATATAACCTTCAAAAAAGTTTATGCTCATTAACATCATACACAAAGAAAACACACAAATCTTCGGTGTTACCGCAACACACAGAAAACTAAAAAACATGCATTCAGGTGATCACTTTGGCATTGCAGCAGTCAGCACTACATATGTACTTTTTGCCTTTTGAAACAACATTGTGTTTCTGAGTGCAGCAGAGAGGGGTGGCGGGGATTCGCAACTACAAGAATCGTGACTCACTTGCATTTACCTACAAAGTACTGACTGTGCAAAGCATAAGTGAGAATGACAGGTGGCAGTGAGAACGTTTCATCATAGCATTATCCAGTGAGCCAGTCAGGTGTTATCATTAGTTTGTTAATGGCAAAGTGATGCTCTTCATGTCAGGAACATAGAGAAAACGACTGCTTAGTAAGCACTACGTTCTTGCAAAATTCTAATATTGTCACGCATGATAAGATCACAAAAGATTTGTGGTGTTTTAGAGGGTGAGCCATTGTGGTACTTGATGAAGGAGAGTGAAGATGCTAAATGATAGTGTAGTGTTAGTGTGCTCTGGGAACACTTCAATGCTGGAGCTGTTCAGGAGTAACAGATATTTTATGCTAGAATGCATTGAGAGAGAGGTAACAGAAATATTCAAAAGAAGAAATTGTACATTTTACATTACCAATGAACTGTGTTTTTTTATGTTAAGGGATAAAAATGAAATTTGAGATGGAAAAAAAACAAACAGAATCACAGAACCTGCAGATTTTTATGATAAACTATTACAATATGTGAGTAAGTATTTACTGCACATTCCTGATGTGTTTAAATAGCGACTGCTGTTTGATTTATGAAAACATGACCATGATACTAGGGTGTAATCTTTCCAGCAGAAGCATGCAACATTTCACCTGTTCACATGAAATGTGATCTTATCAGGGTGTGCCAAAATATCAGTTGCAGAACAAATCAACATAAGAAACAAATGCACACCCAGTGAAGGGAGCATTAATCTTAAGCTAGAGAAGCTCTGAAAGAAGTTGACAGAGGTTCTGGGGGGGGGGGATAACAAAAAGAGGAAAAAGTTAAATGAAAAAAGAGTGAAAATCCTTTGTGCCACAAAGCCAAGCAAAAACGTTGCATTGACAGTACTTACGATTTTATGATTTCTCATCATATTATCAAACTCCTCATTAATTTTTTTATACTTTTCTTCTGTGTGAGGAGTGAGGACATATGAGGCATCGGGGTCCGGGCTATCACAACCTCTGTGTTCTTTCTTGTTTAGCGCCTGTAGTGAACATCAACATAAAGACAGGAATCAACACAAAACAGCAGGAGACAAAGGAAGTACTTACACCACAGCGCTTGTACATTAAATCACTCTCTTCGTTTAGTTTGCCGAAATGGTCGTCCATGAGGGGGCTGTGCCCAAAACAGTCTTCAGGATCAGGACTAGCACAGTCATTATGGCCTTTGTTTCTCAATTTCTGAAAGGAAATTGCACAATTGAAGAGAAACAATATAGCAGTAGTGTTTTGTTACTTGCTACCAAATATATAGAATATATATCAAACATGTACAAAAATCATTATCTGTCCTCCAATTTCTTTATTTTGTTGCAGTACAACATGAACAACTGCTACACCAATGCTAGGCTGAACTGTAGTTCAATACAAGGCCCTGCACCAACTGAAGTGTCACTCTATATCCTTTCACCCTTCAGAAGTGTTCAGAGAAACTAAATATTGTCCTCCTCCCTTTTTCTCTCTTCTTCTCCCCCCTCCCTTACACCATCCCTCTGTGTTCTTCCTTCTCTTGCTGCAAGTGTGTCTTTGCATTTTTCATTATGTTTCAGTTATCATAAGCCAACCAGCTGGAAGAAACCCCTGCATGTGAAGATCCTACAGTGGAGCCCTTTAAGACAGTCCCAGTCTGTAATTCAGTGTAGTTGTCACTTGTCAAATCATCAATGTTAATGCATGTGGGGGGAAAAAAATGGATAATCAAATGTAGTCAAAGATGCTTATTTGAGCATGAAATTGAGCAATTATTGTAAAAGCAAAGCACTCATAAGTACATAAGGTGGTTTGACGTAATAAATGGCCTATACTAACTTCAAGAAAAAAAAAAGAAAGAAAAGATGTCATACAACTTAAATGCAATGCAGTGCTCTTTTGCTCACTTTCTTACAGGCTGTTCTCTGCTCCTCATTACAGCTCTGAATAGCGGTGTTAACAAGACTTGCTGACAGCATGTGACAGCATGTGATATCAAGGCACTGTACATCAAAACATGATTTATGTGTGGCTCTCAAGGTTCCTCTATCAGACTACTGCAGGTCCACAGCAGCGCCCTGCCCTGTCTGTGGGCTGCCTCGGAGGCCTCGTGTCTACAGGAAGGTCACTGACTCCTGTGGATGCAGGGGTCAGAGTGTGAGCCAGACGAGAGGAACCTACACTCACTAATGAGACCGCACTCTCTGTTTCTGGTCTTCATCACCCAAGAAAGTGGAAAGTGTGTGTGTGTGTGTGTGTGTGTGTGTGTGTGTGTGTGTGTGTGTGTGTGTGTGTGTGTGTGTGTGTGTGCGAAAGAGGGAGAAAGAGAAACTATATGAGTAGGAGTGTGTGCGCCAAGTGTGAGGGGGGGGGGTATTTCTACAGCTGCTACATCCTCTGACAGCGATGTGACAGTACGTTTAGGCCTGTGCAGACAATGCGGCTAACCCAGCGCTGCTCACCACAACCTCAGTTACATTTCCTAAAACCTGTGCCATGGCTTTATGAGAGTCCCGCATAATATCGTTGCTCATTAAAACCAGATGATTCTAAATCCCTCGCTGGTCACTTCGTCCCCGTGCATTCACATGCAGACATTTTTGAAGCGCTGTACGTTTTGGGGCACAGGAATGTTAATCTACAGAAACGTGACGCTGTGCACATAAATACAGAAGTTCAGTCAGATACCCACATCTCTTCCAACATATGAAGTGTTGACAATGCCCAGAGGAGGGAGAGAGAGAGAGAGAGAGAGAGAGAGAGAGAGAGAGAGAGAGAGAGAGAGAGAGAGAGAAAGAGAGAGAGAGAGAGAGAGAGAGAAGTCCTCTAGATAATGAATGGCCAGCATTGTAACACAGATGCATTACTGTTTTGTGTGGTACAGAGCAGTGGCATTCTTCTCATTCTAAGAAAACGCCTTGCTGGTTCATTTCCTGTTTACTGAATGAACCCTCTTTAGTTAGGGTCCTGAAAGGCCTGTGTTTACTGTGGTTAAACTATGCACTTTCTCCACTAGTGAGCCAAAGATCTGATCTCAACCTGCAAATTTAGGTTCCAACCTACTCATTATGGGAATATGTTGGTCGGACTGGTCGGGCATGGCTGCGTGAGATGGGCAGGGCTGCTCTACTTTCACAACAAGCCTGGCCAGCCTTCGGTACGCCGCACCCACCAGCCCAAGCCATTTAGGGAGGGGTTGCAGCAGCACAGTGGGTGAGCGGGTACCAGATAGCAGCAGACAAGGGCAGGCAGCAATCAGATCTGTTCCATGAAACATTACAGGAATCACTAATACATTATCCTCACAAAGATGCAATAAAGGTGCTGTGTATGGACAACATTCAGTGTGCAAGAGTTAATCGTCACAGTGGCGTTCTGATGCATAAAACATTGAAGGCCTGGGAAAGCATGGCCGTAATTCTTCGTTAAATGACTTGGCATGTTTTTGGCATCCCACAGACGCTGCCCACAGCTCCCAGTAAATGGATCACTGGACCAGCACATGGCCAAACAGGTGTCCGTTTTCCAAACACCTGTCAAGACCTGGCTCCCCACGCTGGCCAATCAGAGGCAGCGGCGCAGAGATATGGCCGTAGAAGGGACCACATGGAGCCCTGAAGGCCACCCGACCCCAGATCAGCTTTGCTCTTACATGTCAATGCTGCAGACTGCTCAAGACACTACAGTGTTCTGACCTAAAAAAGAGTCAAACTTACTGGACAATTAGATCGGTAACTTCTTTTTGCATAATGAATAGTTGGATAAAAAGCTGTTTCAAAATGCCTCTCAAATGTTGAATCAAGTTGTGGGGTTTCAACTTTGGAAAGTAAAGTTGGCTGGATGTGAATACAGCTGAGGTTGGGATTTTCAGTTGCATTTCTAATGAAAGATATGGGCTGTTTGTTGCGGGAGGGGGGCTGGACAGAGTATGGACAAGGGAACTTGTGTAATCTATTCACAAGGTCCTGAGAGGCTCACAAAGATGAGTGGGAACAAGGCCAGCTGCTATTTTCTCACAGCAGTCCAAACCTGTATTGATAGAAATTTGGCTCTTCAAATAAAAATGAGACTCTGAGTGGCTGACGTCAAACCAACTGGGCACCATTGTCTTTGCGTGCATGTACGTGTGTCCATCCGTTTGCTTGTGTGATACTTGAACTTCTCTTAAAAAAAACATTTTCCATTGCAGGAGGCCTTGAGGCTTCCTTATCCTGAAGAAAACATCTATTCGTCATCTCCACCTGAGCCCTGACTATCAACCTACAGTAGCTGTAACCATAGGGAACATTCAGCACAGTAAGTGCCTCTGTAGATTTGCAGTATATGTTCAGAACATAAGGCTAAAGAGCAGTGAAGCTCAACCTAGCAAACCACTTTGATTTTATATATAAATATGATTATTTTTTTACAGAAATGTGATTTGCCCAATGAGTACCTTAAGAAGTGCTATGAATTTATAAATATATATATATATATATATATATATATATATATATATATATAAAAATATATATATATATATTTATATTTATATATAAATATTAGACAGGTCAATTCAAGACCTGAGATAAGCCTTGTATCCACATTTTTTAATGGCAAAATTGAAGCAAACATTATCGCATGGATTAAAAATAAAACTCAAACCATTGCATAAGCCACCTACATCACCTGTTTCTTGAGGAGTACACTCAATGAAATGGGCCCGAGCAACATGCAATGCTGCTGTGAGTCTTGGAAAACAATTTCACTCTAATGTTCTCCCTCTCTTGTGTCAAGAGAGCTTTCTGCATTTAACTTATTCATGTACTGTACAAACTGTACGTGAACAGAAGGCAGGGTGAAAGGAGATAGATAGTGGTTTGGTATAAAAGCTGCACTTCAAAATGGTGGGGGAGATGGCTGAAAGTAAGGCACGAAGAGGCTGTTTCTGCCATTGTGCCTGAATCACAACTGTAAGCTTGTACTTGCAGTAGCTTTCACTATTGGTAGAGCACCACCTGACCTTTGACTGGTGCACCACTGTTCTGATTTCAGGCCCCTCAACAGCAAGATGGCGAACCAGCTGGAAATTACACAGAATGTTCCAAAACTGGAATGTTTAATGCATTATTCCAGCCTTCCCTAAAGTACATAAAAGCTATATTTTAACCGATTGTTGTGCTGCGACCTCCCCTCACCTCATTTCAGCCGGGTCTTCTCGCACTGCAGTTGCTGTGAATTAGCCCTTGTGCCTGCCGCTACACTAAGCGAGGTAGCGTGCTAATCCTCATGACATCACCATTGTGTCCAGGCCGTTCCATCTAATGTGCTTATCAAAGGGCTTCTTTGAGTGTGAACGCACTAGGAAATCAGCGTGGGGAGGCGGCTGATAGGAAAGCTTTTATCTGCGAAGGAATATTTCTGCTCTTATATAACATCTTAAGAGACTTTCACTACCATCATGTACTCTTTCCCCTGTGGTGTTGTAGTCTTCACTTGAGGGGAATAAAAGCCTCTTTTGGCTCTAGGTTACTGTAGGATGCCTTCGTCGTCTCTCTCTCTCTCTCTCGCCATTTTCCCACCACATATTGTGAGTTGAAAGTGAGGGGCAATTAGATAAGGAGACCTCTGTAATTCCCAGACATATCTTGTTTAATCTCAAGAACATTGCACATTACTGACTGATATGAGGATATGAGGCTGGATTCATGTCCTTCCTGTGGCTCACGCCATTGTCTAGTTACACAGTGGACAGGAAGAGCAGCGGGAGGGGGAAACTCGACCGTCTGCATTTTATTTCGATATTATTTTCTTGTAGCTGTGTATACGTACATAGTGAGATTCAATCCCACCTGACAGAATGGCAATGGACAGACCACAATGACCTCGGATTGTAGCGAGATATTAATCCAAAGTGAGTCATGCTCATAAAATCTAAACCAGCGATAGATAAATACATGAACAAACTAATCATATTCTATATTGTATACTGCAAAGGATTACCTGCATTTGACCAACTAAATTGCCAATTAAAAATAGCCCATCCATCTTACTGAATAAGAGGAAATTGCTGTGCAGTGAGCAGTCCCTTTGGAGCGTTCTGCTCTGAGACTGTGGTGAATGACTGATGTGACAAAGCTATTAGCCGCTATAGTCAGAGGGAACAGTCTCAATCAGCAGACTGCATATTTTCAGTATAGACAAGAGGGAATTCAACTACAAATTGAGGATAAAGGCAAACCAATGTCATCATTAACTACAGATTAAAAAGAATGAGAACACACTCTCCGTTCCCACTCCACATAAAGAAAAGGTGGCACACATTAAAAACTGATCAGACTGAATTACATTAACATATAGATTATTGAAAATCTTTCGAACCGTTTCTACTCCCTGTCTCTCTGTCTCCCGCTCTCTCTCTCTTTGGTCATTGAGTCGATCATTAGATGTCAGGGCCCTTGAAACCATACCCCCAACCCTGAACTCCCATTCCTGCTCGCCTCTAAAATATTCATAAGGACAATTAGGAGTTCCGATAAGGCGAGTACGGAGGGCTGGGGGGCGAGCGGCAGAGACGGCAGGATGTGCCAGCAGGACGTCTGTTCTGCAACACTCTATACCCAGACCACAGACCTGTCCTCATCAATCTGAGACACAGCAGCCTCCCTCTTTGCCCCCAGTCAGGCCAGGCAGTCAGAGGAAGGTGGCACAGTGCCAGCTAACCCCCACCCCCCACCACCAATCCCAGCAGGCTTTGCTCTGTCCTCGCCCCTGGGCAGGAGGGGTTGGCCGCACAGCACGCACAGTGGGAGGAGGGGGGCACAAGGGCAAGCTGATTGTTGCACAAGCTAACTCACAGAAGCCGATGTGCACAAAAGCAAGGTCTCATTTCAGACGCTCAGCCCGCAAGGTCATTGAAGAACACAGAGGGTGGACTCATGGCTTGTGGGTCTGGTGATCTTTAACATAGCTAGCATCACTGTTGCTCTGTAACTAGATCAAACCAAAGTAGGCAAGCTCAATGTCTGACCTATTTCATGTTTATACCACAGTTTATGACAGGTAAGTGGTTTGAGCTCAGTTTGAGAAACTAATGCATTGTTGCATGCCATCCAACACATTGTTACTGCAGGAGGGTAACTAATCATGTTTCCATTACTTTTCTTAATAGCAATAAGTGAATTAGCAGTTACAGTACATTACTTTTGTGCACCCCGTCTTAGTGCTGGGCGGTATACCGGTTCAGCCAGTATACCGGTTTTAATTTCCCGTATGATATGAATTTTTCACACACCACCATACCGGTGCATAGCCGAAACAACTGCTGTCACTCTTCAACAGGCAGCTAAATATATTGTTCGCCGCTATGTGCGCTACATTCGGAGCTAGTTGTCTTAATAAGTGTATTGAGAGGGAACCCTAATCATGGTTATAACACAACAATTAACAACCCACAACTAACTCACTTTAACAAGGCAAAACACAACGACACAACAGTTTGTGACACAAACAATTTGTAACACTAATAATTGTACATTTATAAAGTTTCACCGGCGAACGGCATGCTGGGTACAGCTCGCTAGCTAGCCCGTTAGCTAGTCTGTTGACAGCTGGGAGAGGCTCCTTTCGCTACAGTAACGTTACTTAAAGAACAGAAAAGAGCAATCCAGGGTGAACAAAGATGCACCAATAGAGTCTGTGCCCAAGAGAGGAGCTGTGTCTGCTGTTTGGTAGTGTTTTGATTTTAAAAAATCCGACGTTTTGCGAGTTTGGAGCCACTGTTGTTCCAAACAGTGGCTGGTGGTAACAAGACACCTCAGCAGAAAACGTGAGTTATTTTCACGTGTGTAATAGATGCAATCTGAAATGTACACCTTGAAAACTGCAAACCTATCTACATCTATGTTTTTATGTTTGTTAAATTCTCAGTAGCGATAACTAAATGATATGCCTATTATACATATTACAAACAAAAACACTTTAAAAACTCAAAAAAAATAATTTAAATTATTGTTTTTATTTGTGGGGTATTTTGGTTAGACACATATTCAAAGCTGATTAGAGTGTAATATGTGTCGTATTTGTTATAAATGTGCATTGGTACATAGAGGGTGATAAGAAGCTATACCTGGAGGGACTTAGGACCCAGGGGAATGTAGGTGAAGGAAAGCAGGAAGAGACAGAAGACACGCCACACAAACAGCTGTTCACCACTCGCTGCCATTGGCTGGCCGGTTCTTGTGTTAAAAATGTCCGCTTGATAATTAAACTTGCGATAAAATAATTTTCGGCGTATCGTTAATGCGTGAACGCAAAAAAAAAATACTGTGATATACCGTGAAACTGCCAGAATCTTACAAAATACCGTGATACACATTTTTGGTCATACCGCCCAGCACTACCCTGTCTATAATATAAATACTGTCGAGTAAACCTACGCAAACACTAATTGTGAGAATAATGAAATCGTTATTTCAGAAATTCTAAAAAGTTTTGAATTTGATGCCATTGTTAGACGATTTTGACAAGTATTATGAGAATGAAGAAATTAAAGAAGAAAATCAATATGTTATAAAGTACTGTAACATACTTGTCAGCAAAAATCACAACATATAAAAAGTAAACTAGATAGTGTATAATTAGGTTGCACAAGCCTAAAATGTCAAAACAAATACAAATATATCAACAACAATTGAATAACATAGAGAACAATCTTGTCTAATTTATGTAAAAGTCAATATAAAATGAATGCCAACATTAACATAACAGCTTGGAAACTATTAACTACAAAATACTGAAAAGATCCTTTAAACTGTTCTTTCTGTTAAGATTTTAGCATTGACCTTTAAGTATTAACTAATTTGCGTCAATGGAAACTAATATTTAGAAGACGGCAGCATGGCTTGTGGTCTTTTGTTGTTGTGGCTCCTTTCATTATATGCTCTCTAAGAGACCTTCGATTTGAAATGATACTTCTGTAGTTGAGAGGGTGGAAAATAAGCTCTGACGTCGGTGAAGTATGACACGTGCTAAAAGCTAAAATCTCTTTGCTGTAACCTGGTAACAAGCATCACACACCGGAGACAATATAAAACAGTGAGATGTAATACATGATGGGTTTAAAATGCACAATTCAAAGGCTAACTGTTGAATAGCCACACATTACAAAATCCCATATAAAGAGCAGGGCTAGTGCTGATTATGGCACATTTAATTCCAATAATCAAGCTACATTTTCAAAAATCAAAGGCCATTAGTCTGCCATCAGGTGGCAATTACTGTGTATCTGTTCCAGCAGAGGACACCTATTACAGAACAGCATGTGATACACTTGCATGAACATTACCACAACTGTTTCATTACACTCAGAAAACTACAAAAAAGGACTGGTGACCCTTTTTCACTGAAAGCCCAGAGGAAAAGGAGTCCTTGTCCTACAAAAAGGGGCACTTTGAAACCCAGCGTGTTGCTCGAAACAGAACCATTAATATTGCTCCACTCACTGTGGCAAGGGAAGACTTTTCAGACTCACCAGAATCAGATTACTCCATAAGAGATATCAATGTAGATGCAATGTTGTACATCAAGAGGAGAGTGGTAATAAATTAAAGGAACTGGAGAATTTACACCATGTTCCTAACTTTATAAAAGAGGAAGTAATAAAATATTACATATAAAGAATGTATAAAAACCAGAGGGTGCATTTTGCTCACAGGTGCAAATTGAAAGCGTATACTATAACTGTAACAAGATCAGAGGTATTCTTGGGGCTAACAAGATAACCCTTCTCTCTCTTTTCTTGATATTATTTGAGAGATATTTATTTTTAACTTGTCCTACTGCACTAGTCTGGAAATAGATGCTGGTGTTGTATGGAAAACCAGTGTGTTTGTTTTGACTAGCAACACTAGTTAACTCTGGAGCTGGCTCAAAGGTGAAATGACTGCTCTGAGGTATGCAAAACACTATGTGCGCATGGGAAATAGGAAGTCGCTCATGTGTTTATATGAGCCCCAAATGAAGAGGCGGTAATAGAATTTCAGGAACACTCGTTAATGACTGCCCATGCTGTTAATGTACCATCCCCTCCAGAGACAACAGATTGACTGACAGGTTTACAATTTATGTGGCAACATACAGAAGATGCTTCTGAGAAAAAACCTCTTCCTAAATACAAAGCAGCATCACAGAGAATGTACATATCTATTTATTAAAATAAAATACCCATACTTAAGGTACAGTAATACCATCATACTTAATATAATCTGCAATACTGTGTGTGACCTACAGTCAAAATAAAAATATAGAAAATCATTTTAATATCACTCCAATAAATCACCGGAGACCAAAAGTGCACATACTTTTTTTTTCTGTAATATTAAAAATGGGCTGGCGGAAAAATTTCACATATATTGAAAAGTCCTGAAAAATCAACATCAACCCAATAAGTCTACGTCAACAGCAACGACATTTGATTTAGCTTAAAAAGGATTTCTCATCAGTGCTGCTGTGAGCCCTAAGGTGAAATATCAAAAAGAGGAATAAAGTAATATGATGATGGCATAGTGGCAACTAAGGACTAAAGTCGATAAATAATGGCCAAGAGCTGGACATTAAGTGTAATCAAGACTTAAATCATTGAAAAATACATTAAATTGATAAAATTTCTGTCCGTCTGTATGTTCTTTGCATATCTTGTGAACCGTTCATCATACTTCACACTTGGCGGGGGTATTGCTGTAAACCAAAGGGAGTGCCTTTGGACATGAGCATTTTGCCCGGCGTCCGCAGCAAGCAGACCGCGGCTTATTAACTGCAGTTCACCTAACAACCAAACTCTTCTTCACTTCCCTAAATTCAAAACGAGTGAATAGCCAACTGAAAGCAGATTCTATTCAAAATGTATTTCACCAGTGAGACATTGAGTAAGCCGCAACCTGGATGTGTTTTTCCCCTGAGTAAGACAGTATTTCCCAGGTGTAAGACATAATACTAACTCATAATGCTAATAACGTTACTGCCAGCAAAATACCTCTGCTAATTAAACCCATGCTCTTATTTATAACATCATTGTTTTTGTCAAAACAAGCCACTAATACGTATCATTGTAAATTACATCCGCTCAGTGTATTTCAGCGATGTTTCTGATGGCTGAGTTTTTCAAGGGTGGATTTAAGGATTTGGGGGCCACTTAAGGCAACTTAAAACTTTCCTGATGTAAAACTATTAAGTACCAATAGTAAAACTATCAATACCACGCAGTAAAAGTCCTACATTTCATTTTTTACTTCAAGTATGGTATGGTATAAGCACAATGTACATACATTTACTTAACATTAGCTCAAGGTGGAGCTTTCAATTCTGAAAATATGATGCTGGATGATTTAATGAATAATAATGCATTGTATATTAATTGCTATATTTTGTGAGCCAAATCTGAATTTGCAACGTAACAAGTAAGCGCTGTGTTGAGAGTGAAGTTGTTTGTATGAGCGTTTCTTGAAAAAGCCGCAAGCAGCAACACCACAGGCCAAGCATTTGTTCTGAACAGGCATGTTTTCAATGGACACTGCACTAGTTTGATCAAAATAAAAATAATTTAAAAAGATCTAAATTCATACTTTGTTGTTTCATTAAAACAGCTGCTTTCCCTTTCTGTGCCACTGTTAATAGACCGGCAATGATAGATAATGATGTAGATAATTATATGCAAAGAATGAGCACCAGTCAGACAATAAGAAATTATGGATTTTTCCAACCAGAAGTGCAATCTTCTGAAGATATAAAATGTCTAATTGACTTGCTATTCTGTGTTTCTATAAATGGTAGCTCACAAGTTTATTGAGAAAAACATCAACACAAAGAAAGGCGGCACCAACAGTAGGTACTGAGTTTGGTCTTTCCAGAGAAAAATGCACTGTTGCAAAGGAAGTGATGTCGTTTACGTTTTGGTCAATAGCAACATCAGTTTCTTCAGAATAAACAGATAAAGACATCAGAAAATAGCATCAGAAGCACAAAACTGCAGCAGAGATAAAAATAAAAATAAAAAACAGTGTCTGCACAACCAAGATAAAAGATCTTCTGAAATACATGAAACTGAATTAACACTTCCAACGTATAATTATGCAGACTACAGCTCAAACCCAACAACAATAGTATGAGTGTAATGCCGATATTTATTCAGTCAATATTATGGACATAGATCTACCAATCTAAGGTAATGGTTAGCATGGACACCAAATTGTGAAAATGTAAAATGTGTACTGGTGTCATCATAAACAAATTTCAAATACATAAAAAAATCTCTTTCAAATAAAACATGTATGTGTTTTAGCCCACCAACTACACATTACTGTATGTATACTACTGCTAACTATTTTTCCAAAGCATGCTGTAGGATTTTAGTTTTATGAAGAAAATGTGTAAATAATATGACTACACTTACTTTCATCAGTTGCATCATTTTGTGTGCTTTACTATTTTGGTGGACTTTTATTTTTTTAAGATCAATCTTTAAAACAGTACATGAAAAGATAAATGAGTCACCTATATAAGTTACAGACTACATTTGATGTAGAACTGAGTCTCATTTTGAATAAGCACTGGTAGGTATTTTTCAGGTTTAGTGGGTTCTACTATGCTCCACTCTACTAGTCTGCAAAAATGGAAAAAACACAAAAATCTGGTGCACAGATGTGTTGAGGCAGAAACCTTTTTTTGCTAATCTTGACATGTTCTTCTGTTTTTAGTGTCCTTGGCAGGTTTGCTAGTATGAAACTGTACATAGGACGTGCATTTACTTTGTTGTTTGGAGTTGACTGAATAATTTATTATCTTCAGTTATTACGTCAACAGCTACAACGTAAGATGTGTTAGAATAAAAAACAGCTTCATGTGTCTATTATGATAAATTTACCAAATAAAGTGAACTTTTACTAGTTGACTTAAATGTCCAAATGCGTTTTGGCAGATATTATTATTTTATTATTTATATACCATAATACAAAACTACAAAAATAATCATTATTATAGTTTATTATCATAGAAGGTTTTACACAAAAAAGTCTCTACTGCCTTCACGGCTATACTAGCTATAACATTGCTACTGTAATACTCTCTATTGCATTAGAGAACATGGTGGTAGCGACAGTTTCCCTGTAAGAGCCTCATTTGACCGTCCTGTTATGTTTCTGTGCCACAATTATAAATACACACAGAGGACAGTCTGCCTCTGCTACTCAGATAAGTCTCACCAGTGTGCTTTGATATTCAAGGATTTATGCTTACTGTTAAAACAAACACAAACAAGCTGCGCACCACACTATCCTCGACAGACTTCAGAGTTGAAAGAGTACTGATCTACTGAATATTTGCATGGCTGAAGCTCATTTCTCACAGGAATATTTGATCAGAAAATCTGCTGATGGAGAATCAGACGCATTATTTAAAATGCAAATTGAGTTTTTGTCCATATAAAGTTGATGTATCACAATGGAAATGCGATACAAAAAAACCCAAATGAAGTCATGATTACACATTCAGAGCCACATGACCTATTAAAAACTTTGTTGCAATAATACACTGAATGTATTTCTCTGTTTTAATCTGAGGAATATCACCTTCTGATTTCTAACCTACCTTTTTATGTGCTAACCTGGATGTGCATGTCTTTGTCAAAGAAGTAAAAAAAACAACGATAAAATTACATCTTTTTCAATTTTACTCGTTTTCTCTATTTTCAAGAACTGTGTGTTAAAGAGGCCTCTTTGAGTAAAATGAAACTCCATTATTCTTGACTCTAATCAAATAAAGCATCTGATTTATTCAGTTTTGGACAGTTTTTCTTCTCATGCTCTTTTATCTCTCTTCCTACCCCCACCTCTCTCGTTCCCCAGCCTCCATTTCCAGTGAGCCACCAGCAGGAGGATAATTGATCAATCATGCTAATTGAAGAGTCTGGACAGCTAGCCCACCATAGCAGATGTGCCAATTTGCATTCATTAAGATAGAAATGAGTCTTAATCACCGCTCAGCCTTTGATTGACAACATAAACACCCCCTGTCGGAAACTCATGTTGCAGCCCAAAGCACTATATAGGGTTCATTCCATAACTGGCAATAAAATCAGTTTTTTTTAAGCTGTACGTCGCTGAAAATGCACTTTTGAAACACAGCGGAATAATCCATTGATTGTCTTCATTGGTAAAAGTAAATCAAATACAGAATATGGCACATGATGACAACTCTTAGTTGTGATGATTGTGTTGCTTTAGTCAATGTAAAATCGGCAAAGGGCAGTCTTGAAATTCACAAACAAAATGGATTCTGATGAAAACAAAGGGCTTGACATTCAGTAATGGTCAAAATTTACATATCTTACTGAATGATTAATACAGCTCCCTTCATAACAACAGTTGATAGAGATCATGAGATAAAGCCTAATGGATATTACCTGATCATTTTAGTCTCATTTCCTCTCACTGTAGTGGTCTTGTGAGAGGGGGCGTTCCTTCATAAATAGAGAGGGGATTGTCTGTTTTTCCCAAGTCACATTAACAATGGCCGCCCCTCTTTATTATGAGGAAGATAAGCAGAATTTCCCTATGAATGTTGTTTACTCTCACAAATCATCAGGGTAAAAGACATAAAAGAGCAGTGAAAAGTCAATGCTTTGCATATGGTGCTGCCCAGTTATTTACAATTACGAGGCATTGGTATTTGACTAAAATTGCATTCTCAAATTGGGTTAAAGCCTATTCACAGCCCTGATGTTATAAGATTACAATTAAGTGTTGACTTAATGCCTGCAAACCTGATTATTATATATGCCATATACCTTAATTGTGTTGAATTGCTCAAAGAGAGGACAGATAAATACCAAACGATGCATGTGAAGTAAATATCTGATTTCAAGGGTTCTTCCACAGACACAGTGATCGCTCTGTGTGCTGGCGAACGGTGTGAGGTTATGGCGGAGCATGAGCAAAATCTCATTAGCTCCACTAGTGGAGAGTGGAGGAAGAGTAAATATTATTAGATTAATCTAATGACTAACGGCAGCGTTTGGATTTGTGGCACAGAATTCAATAAGAAACACAATAGGAACAACACCATCAAACCTTCTGTCATGAATAGCCTACTCTGCTTGGTTCACAACAACAAAACCATAATAAATACCACATTTATTTCCAGAGGAATTACTGTATGTTGATAAGTATGATCTTGAGACGAGAGTGTGTTGCTCTTCTGCCTTACAAAATAATAAATATTTAGCAATGTATTTTTTACAAAGTAAATTAGAACATCTATTGGTGTTATACCTTGTCTGTACATGTGTGTGTCTATCTGTGTTTAGGGGTTTTTATGTACTGTTCAACATGATGAAAAGGCAATACAGTCACAAAAACTCAAACAACAATATTTCACCTTCACACAGGTGAATGCATAAGAGGAGAGATTTCATACAACAGTTCACCTGTCGCCTGGAGTGTTGGTAAGGTTAACGCTATCAACACATGCAGACGCAAACAAACGCACTCACCAACATACACATAGAAGGAAAACCTGAGCCGACTGCTCTGCTTTGGACTACGAGCCAAGTTTGAGACAAAGTCCATAGCCCTCCACTGAGTTATCAAACTGTGGCCCAGGCATGCATCCATCTGTGGAAAACATGGAGACTGTTCTCCCACACTGCACAGCTCAGCCTTTATCTACAGATGGTACTACTGAGCAGGAATGTGACCTTTGATTTAGTTTCTCACACCGAACGAGCTTCCCAATGAAAAGCGGGAGAGGGTTTTTCTGGCCTCCCACACCGGACAAATGAGCACATGATTGTTTGCATGGCATAAGATGGGTTTAACACAATTAAAAAATTTAGATAAGTGTCCAGTGCAAGTGTCCTCATGTGAGACCCATTTCACTAGATAAATGGAGGAGGGGTGGATTCTTGCCATAAATAAGGCATCAGCTCCTCCATGTAGTGCACAAGGATCTGTGCAGCTGTAGAGAAGCTCAAAGGCTGAAAAAAAGTCTTTGCCAAAAGAGGCAGTAAGGAAAACAGTTCAGATCAGAATTTCTCTTAAATTATGATAAAATTTCATAGATTGCGAACCACCACAGACAACGGCTATGTGAGGGTTGTGTGGTGATGCTGTGAATTGGACTGGGTTGGTTACTTCTGCTCTGCTTCCTCACTTCTGAACCTTGACCACATAGCCAGCAGGCAGAGGGACATTTGTGCATATGTGCAAAGATGCTGGCCGAGTGAGCGGGGACAAAAGCGGCTTGTTCTCGCCTTTTGTGCAACGGGGCAGCTTCCTTGAGAGTAGCCAGAAGGGCTAAATGGGAGATCAGCATGGGACCACTAGTGCTACTTTATGTACAATGTACATTCCAATTACACCACGCTGTCAACATAAACATTGGTAGACCACAGATTTATGTTACATATGTGAAATAAGTGGAAAGACCAAACAGATAGGCAGTGACAAACCCCTATGAAGACTCAGAGTATAAGATGCTGTTGCATTTGCTTCTTTAAAGTAAGACAGCTTTCAGAGTCACGGCAAAAAGAAATTTGTGGTCACTGTTACGTAAGTAAGGAATGTATCCATGTATTTTTTATGCAGGTGAGCCCCTGCTCTGCTCCGAGGGCCCCTGATGGAGGAGTGACTGCATGAGTCTACTGGATGCCAGAGCACTCTTCTGCAGCTCTGCCAAGCAGGTAATTCACAAGCAGCAGCAGCATGAATAAAAGATAATGGGCCACAGCTGACTCCTTTATGCCGCATGTAATTTCACTAATTCCTCCAAGTGAAAGTCTTTTCCAAAGCTAGGATTCTTGAAATGTTTCAATCTCACCCATCTTAATCCTTTAATGTCTCTTAATTGAGTATCAGTAAAAAAAAATGCTGTTTGTTTTAGGTGGCAGTAAAGAGAATTGCGATGTAGCAGTCTGCGTTGTCTAATAAAACGTATCTTAGTGCAGAAAAAGCTAATCTTATTTCAAATAAGTGCTATAAAAATGAATGGGCAACTATATATTAGCAGTATCAGGCTTTTATCAATAGGCATTAACATATATTGTATATGCTTCCATTTAGTCAGAATGAAGATACCAGCCTCTTAAAGCACATCTTGAATAAGCCGAGAAACCACACAAGTGTGTGCCAATGAAAGATGTTTGGAACAGGATGCATCCCTAATCATTCTCATTTACTTTGGCTTCTACACTTTTGGCTGACAGTTTTATATGCTGGCATAACAAGTGGTTTACTCTTCCGCTAGTCGCCGGGCATGCAGGAGCTGCCAGAAAACCCAAGTGCTTGTTGAGTTTTATAGAGCAGTATGGAATGTACTAAACATTGTATTTTCACTGCAGCTTTAGCCAAGCTGATGGTCTGTGATGAGGAGTAGCCAGAGAACTGAGCCCTACAGGTACAATATCTATGGGAAACAGTGGTGGTCAGCAGCTACTGTGGCATGCATGCGCAGAGATAAGTTTTTCACATCAGTTGATGGGCACGAGAGCAGCTGAACTTATCAGAGACTGCAGACCTCCTGTGCCCTATCTGAATGGTGACTAGTAGGAAACTGTTACTTGTTCCTCACTCTTGTTTGTCTGAAACATTACACCCGTGGAGCATTTACAGAGCTGTACTGTCTTATAGTCTGAATTCGTAATTAAAATAATTAATTTAGTGTAAATCTGTTAAATCTGAATGTAAGTGTTGTATAGCAAATCGTAATGAAAAGAAATTAGGATAAAGAATGATGTGAAAGAAGTTTTTCCCCACAAAGCATGCAGGCAACACTCACTCACCTCTACAATGTCAGAGTTGGTTCTGCTCTCATGGGGCTCGTTGTACTCTGTGTATTTCAGCAACACTTTGTCCATGTCTGTGCTGGCATACTGGAACAATTTGTTAGAGCTGTTGAAAATGATGAGGGCTATCTCACAGTCGCATAGTACACTCAGCTCATAGGCCTTTTTCATCAGGCCAAACTTCCTCTTTGTGAAGGTAACCTGGGGAGCACACAGAAAACAAAACCATCCATTACAGAGGGAAACTGTTTCTCTAAATTAAAAAGGAGATCAAAGTCAAGTGAACAAAACATAAATTTGTACACGCAATTTTCACAAGTGTAAATGTTAATTTAGGATTCTTACTGCAACTGAAGGTAGTAGTTTATTCATTTCCAAATCCATGTTTATTGCACAATTTCCAGTAGTGGAAGAAGTATTCACATATAAAAAAATGTAATACTTCACTCAAAGTTAGTGGAGTAGAAGTAAGTAAAAAATACCATAAAATACTGAAATTACAGGTACCTAAATATTGTACTATGTGCAGTAAATGTACATCCACGGCTGAGACTTTTGGTGGCAAATTACTCCAAGTATGTGGAGCTGCTTTAGGCTGAAATTTAACTTTTTTTAAATGATAAGTTTTAAAAGGAATGAACTGTAGGCTACGCCGGTAAAATAACACTATTAACTGTGTCATTATACTACAACAATGTTATGGTAACCAAGGTGACAGATAACAAGATCGTTCCTCCTTTAGGAATGATTGCAATGACATAGTACAAGTCTGAAATGTCTAGTTATCAGAACAGAGGTCAGGGTTAGAGGCACGAGTCAGCGAGCTGAGTCAGAGCTTTGGCAACAACAGGGGTCCATACATTACTGTAGCCCCTGACTCCATATACGGAAAGCTATCTCTGTAGTGCAGCATAAGCCTTGTAACATGAGCCCTCAGATGGGACTTTGGGTCATACATCACTCCAGTGGTAACGCAACCCTCTCTGCAAAGTGACTTTATGTCCTGTATCTCTGCAGCTCTGTCTCTGTGGTCGCTTCAGATCCACACACACATGTCATTATGTGACACCACCTCTTTACAGTGCGCTACAGTCATTTCTCAAGCTAAAAACATTGTTAACAAGGAGAGAGGATGGAAAGGCAGCCGTTTTCTCTTTTTGTTTGGTGTGTTTTGTCTTTAGTACGTGTGCCTTGTCAAATGTGTATACTATACAGTGTGGCTCGTGAATGTGAAAGCTGTGCTCGGAGCCACAGAGGAGTGCATGTGTCTGTATTCTCCATCAGTTTCACTGACCTACTAAGAGAGGAGTTGAGCAGATGAGCTGGCTTTGTTCAACTTTAATTGGACACAGCTTGCGGCTATACCCTCATTTTAACTGGTATAATGCAGTATAATCCTATGTGTTGCATAGTGTCTATGTAACACTCAGACAGTGGGGTCACTCCAACTGTGATAAATGAATTTCAAATCTTACACACTACAGGTAATTACACAGGACTATTATCCCCGCTCTAGACATGGAGGAGCCTGTCCTCGTGTCATTTTCTATTCAATGCACTGATGTTAGTCAAACTCGTATGACAACCCAAATTCTAAAATGACATTTCGTAAAATGACGAGGTTTAAATACACGCTCAATAAAATGACATGTTTCCTTGCAAATGGCAGACACATAAAGCCTTCGAGTGAGTTCGGTGGAACAGAAAAAACATGGGGGGGTTTTGTCTTTCTGATGATTTCCTCAAGGTGGATCACTGCATGCAGGCAGATAAGGGGATAGGATTTGACCAGAATCAGGGCAGTTTCTACCCACCTAGAGCACCTGCAGTTCTAACCAGCTGACACTAGTTTCCCCTGACTAAACACCAGGGCTGCCCACCCGCTCATTTGCCTGCTTGCATATTTGTTTTGTCCGCCTAACCAACTGGAAAGCAGGGATTGTCATGTGGGAAAATGATTAACAAATTGTATGCTCTTTAGTAGATGAATATGGCTGTTAAGCCATGGAGATGTCACCTTTCAGCAGGAAGCCCAGGATGAGACGCTGAGCGAGGACTTTGTTCCACCTGGATGCGTGGCAGAGTGCTGAGTGCAGCGCTGCTGACCCAGGCACCGCTTCATTTCAACCTCAGCAGCAGCATGGAGACTTGGTCCTTGCCCCAGCCCCAAACACAGTACTTCTACAAAAGCCAGCTGCTGCTCACACCGCCATTAATGGTGGCCACCACATTGCTCTTCTGTACTCATACGGTTACCTTTAACAGTGAACGAAGGAGGCTATTTCATAAAGTTTTGCCTCCTTTTGTTAGAGTATGGCCAGTCATGACACAAAACAGCTCTAAACATAGAGACCAACATACACAAATATAACACCCATCTACCCCCATCTTCTCTGGGGTGACTGGTGAGACAGTGGAAAACCACAGACATCCTTGAGGTCAAGTGGGAGGTTCACTGGCGGAGCTTTCCTATGGTTCACCAAGTCAAAGACACCCACAAAGACACTCAATGTGGTTTGAAAAATTTGAGTTGCTTCTATAGTAAGATGTGGTACTCATGCAGTCTAGCTCCCTGACTAATTCATGTAATTCACAAAGACAGAATTAGCCTGAGTGTTGTAAAGCTGTGTTGTATCGCTGTACCGGTGCATCTCACACATGTTCTGAGAAATCAAATGTCAAGGCAAAAGAGAAGGGAGGCCACATTTAAACTTCCAATAAACTGGAGTGATTCCAACTTTCTCTGCTTTTGATAAGGTCATTACAACAGCTCACACAATACCAGACAGATCAGTGACTATACTAGCATTTCATTTAGACTGTGCAAGGCTGAAAGCCCTGACCTTTAAGAAGCTCTCACAATGTCAAGATGAGGTGGTAATTCTGCTCTCAATTCACATTTTCTGCATTTCCAACTTCTTCCCAAGTGCCCTACCACCATGACCTGTTTTACTGAGCTTTAATTGAGCTTGGTAATTCATTTCTCATATGTATATTTTATATACTTTGGGTTGCAGTTTTTCATGTTTTACAATCAAGACTCTAACAAATTATTTTAAGGTGCACTATGCAAATGTTTGTGTAAAAATCACATCAGTAAAAATCACAGAGTGGTGCTGCAGCAGAGAAAAGACTCACCTTATTTGCCTTACAAGTTTGGAATGTTTACTGATGGAAATTGTACTGTGATTTACAGGAACTGACGAAATGAAACTCAAGGGGAAACTACAAAAAATTCTGATAAACAGCAACAAGCAAATTTGCCTTCTGGAGAAACTGTGCTTACTAGTTTTAGCTGCTTTTTGAAACTTTTTTTTTTACGACAGCTGGGAATGCTATATTCAACCATCTATGTGTAATATTCTTGAGACAAATGCATCTAAAATCTAAAGCACGAGCATATGTGCCTGCCACACGTGCTTTTACTACTACATTTATTGTTTCCATCCTCCACAAGACAGACTGCCACAGAAAACGGTATAGTATATAAAAACATATGCTACAACAAAACCCAACACACACGTCCACACACAGTTCATGTGTCAATCAAAAGGTCTATCAATGTCTGTCTTCAGGCAGAGGTGCCAAGATGACAAACAAGACATCTGGGACTCAAGAGTGCAGCTGTGACTGGGGTACGGCAGGAGATGCCTGACTCACTAACACCTTCAGAGGGGTGACAAGCTAGCGGCCTTATAAGAACCTCATGTCACCTCTGACGGCCCCCATGGCATACATGAGAGCGGGCTTGAAAGTCAGAGAGGTCTGGCACCAGCTGGCAGAGTGACCCAGGCCCCGTGGCTGCTGCCCTGGCTACGCGGTGCCAGAGTGTGCGGGCCTGGGAGACAGGCCAGGGCCACCGCGACTGTCTGCATGGATCAGCTCTGGCTGGGAGAGAGGACAGCCCCAGGATCCCCATGTGGACAACTGAGACCGCAAAGGCCTCCTCTACTGGGTGGGCCTGACCTTGAAACCTAGAGTAGCCGTGACTGATCCTGTTTAGTGGAGAGAATGACATGCTGGTTAACTAAACGTAAGTAGGTTTCTTAGGAATATCTTAATCAATAACCAGAAGGATCCAGTTTAAAGACAATTGCCGTGATCAATTTATTGAAAACTGTAATTGTGAAATGAGGCCATGTGCTGTTTTGATAAAATTGCAAATAATTCAGCATCATCCGTGAGTATTTTAGTGATACAAGGTGCACCCTCGGCAGTAAAATTACAAGCACCTGACTTCATGTTTTGCTGCTTCAGCGCAGTTTTATGGAAACTACACATCATCTTGAACAATGATAATATATACGATGGCTGTCACATTTAACAGTGTTCCTCTGTTCTGTCCATGGTCTATTAACAAGCTCTTTACCTGTCAAAATAATAATGATGAGCGCTCAGAACCACAGGAATGGGTGAAGGCTGAAAAGTGGGAGGTATGCGCTGTGTTGCTCCCTGGGGAGAAAGTGAGAGAGATAGAGCTGCTTCGGCGCCTACAGGCATCTGAAGTGCCAGAGCACAATCCAAAATGAGCCACAGCAAGGGCAGGCAACCCTCCACCCAGCAGCAAAATCATCAAACTTTTAATGACTTGGGCAATTACCCCCAGCCTGCTTAATGACATCCATAAGACGTCACTAGACACTGCTCACACCAGCCTCTTCCCTACACTAACTTTCAAGACTAATGTGTGCCCTCCCTTCTCCACCATCGTCCCCCCTGCAGATCCAGGGGAAGTAGGTGAAAGACCCCAAAAATGCTCATTAAGTGCCACTGCTGTTGTTATGTTGTGCGGTTTATAAGTTCCAAACCTGCCAAGTCAAAACACAATACTTTTCTCCTTTTGAGGGGCCACATTTCACTGGTCCATATTATTCCACTGTTAGGCATTGTATGTGCTGGAATGATATTAAGACAGAGAGAAAAGATGAAAATGTTAATATTAGATAATAGTGTATAATAAATGCGTGCAAGTCTGTGAGTCAAACTGTATTAATTGCTGTGAATACTGTAAATGAGGAGAACCAGCCAGA
The DNA here is from genome assembly GCF_023349555.1 of Cebidichthys violaceus. Classification (NCBI taxonomy): domain Eukaryota; kingdom Metazoa; phylum Chordata; class Actinopteri; order Perciformes; family Stichaeidae; genus Cebidichthys; species Cebidichthys violaceus. The sequence continues at coordinate 10,886,326 of NW_027176483.1, forward strand.
GTGGTGCTGTTGAATGGTTGTTATCTAGCATTTATTTGCAGTCAGCGTGTCAGTCTGGCTGACGACTGTGTCGCTGTGTTGTAGGACCATCACTTATGAAGGAAATGGCTCAGTATTTGGGTCTTTACCGTCCTACGGTATGCATGAAAGGTCCTCTGCTGCCTTCATGTTTCATTTTGTTCAACGCTGCAGGGCTACACAGCAGTGTGTCAACACAAAGCTGCACAAAAAGGTCTCACTTACACATGACGTATGCAACAACTGGACTAAATTTAATTATCTTATCTTACTTGTCATTTGTGCACAATACACTTCATTACTCTGAATTATGAAAACGTGTTGTCATTATACAGCGTAGGTAATGACTTGAAGCAAAATATCAGGTTCACTGCCTGTCTCCACTCTGCACTCACAATTCCTGATAGATTGTGCAATTACAGACCTTCTCAGCCTTTGCCACAGTCCGTGTTATAAATCCTGAAAGGTTAACAGCCCTCCAAAAGCACTTGCAGTGATAATGCAAGGGGGCCCCCGTTGTCCCCACACAACATCCTGTGTATGGCAATACTATATAATTAGCCCACTTAGGGACTTTTTTCATTTTAACGCTAAGAGTATGGATAGCTAGCAGCAGAGCGGCGTAGATAAAGATTCAAATTGTCTCACGACAATGGGGACCATATGCTAATGGATATTCCCCCTTGTTTAGGAGCATGCCCCAGGGAGATGGCATTCGCTTCATGGCCCATGGGAGGAAAAAAAAGAGAGAAAGACACACACGCATACATCACTTTGTACTGAAGCTGTATTTTGCAGGGCGGCCTATTGTTACAGCAATTTCTCTGCTGAGCCAGCTAAATCAAACTAAATGCAAGCTGAAATGCCTGCGTTCTGCTGATAAACTTTCTCACAAATTATACAGTGAGACATTTAAAATCTGATGCAAACACTCGACTTTGGGAGACACTTTAATAATAAGCAACGTTTCTCTCTGCAGGTCCACTTTTCTGTGAAACAATACAACTAAATGTCTTCCCTCACTTGCTTCATACATGCATGCTCACCTAGCGAACAGTTGACAACCTTTTTTCATGTAATTTCCTCTCTTTTTCCCCCTGATGTCACAGGTCATTGCATACGGTGTAGATACCAGCAATGAATCCTTCCAACTGTCCTGCTTGGATCCAACCCAGAGCCAGGTGTTATACTGATAATTGGCCCACAGTGTGGATTTTTTGTTTGCACTTGGCTGACCTGCTAGTCTCACAGTAACAGACACAGGCACGGTCAGGGTACCGATTGGCTAGTACCGTATCATGTTACTGTAATACCCTCAGGAGAGGAAGCACCACTGTAGCTCTGTTATATTTCTGTGTGCACAGCAAAATAGTTGTTCCACCTGTGAAGAATGCAAATAATATTTTGAGGGGGTGTTAACAAGATCTGTTCTATTTGGCTATGGGAAACCTACGCATCTACATTAATTGGTGTAATTTGTCAAAAACTGCGTTCACGCTTCCTCAACTTAGCTCTTAAATCAAAGAGAGCGTAGCTAAAAAAGAAATGGACCCAGCCTTCTTGCTATAGATATCAAAGCCTGTTATTCTTGATTCAAACAGGCCTCGGCTGTTTTGTACAGTGTTTTGCTGTTTAGGAGTTTATATTTAACATGAGCAGACAGACTGAATTCCAGCTCTCTCCCTCTCTGCGGCTAGCTGGGACCAGTGTAGCCAAGGCAGAGAAGGGTGCTGTGTGTCCTGCTGACCCACCCTGCAAATGAGAGGGTGCTGTGGTGCAGTGGCTGCTTCTAATTGCTACCAAACAGCTGCAAACACATAGTGTTACAGCGAAGGGGCCCAGCCATACTGCCAGGCCAGGGTACAAGCCCTACAGTGTGGGGAGGCCACAGGCGGCCCGCTGTGCTCCTCGCTGCCCTCAGTTCACTCCCACGCCATGAGGCCCCCGCTGCAGCCCAGTGCTCCTGCTGCCTCATCAACTTCTCGGGCTGAAATTGCAGGGTGGCAGGGGAATCATGTCTGTAAATATGACCACACTGACAAAGAAATGTCATGGTCCCTGTTCAGTTGGCTGGGACTTTGGGGAGGGAGGTATGTCTTTTTAGATCCATGCACACCCTGACAGCTGCTGAACTCTGGTCCAAGGCAGAAAGGAAAATAGAAGACGACTGTAACCTTCAAACAGGTACAAAGCATACTGTCTTCAGAAGGAAGGACGTGGTAGCATCTTGTGAGATAAGCTAAGAAATAAGTTATAAAGATAAAAATATGTATAATATTGTACATAAACCATATTTGAACCTTTCAAAAAGTGCTCCAGATAAGATATATTATATATATATATATATATATATATATATATATATATAGATAGATAGATAGATAGATAGATAGATAGATAGATAGATAGATAGATAGATAGATAGATAGATTGATGGTATTGATAGATTGATAGATGGATTGATGTAGGTAGAAAATTCTGACACTCACCTGCCTGTTCCTTTCATCCATGATCCTGGTGATCTGTATCTTCTTCCGCCCCATGGCTGCGTCCTTTCTGGTCTCTCTGACACCTCAACAATATCAGAAAAACAACACGATTTCTTCCCGCACTCTCCTAGCACATTGTGCAACAGTCTCTCTTCTTGTATACACTCTTTTCCTCTTCGCAATGTGCTTTTCAACACCACGATCTGCAAGGGGACAGAAAGAGAAAGAGGGGGGGGCAGAAAGTTAACTTGACACTCAACAATGTCTCCTTAAGCACTTCAAAGCACCGGAGGGCTCTGCTTTCTGTTCTCAAGCACATTCAGAAAGTATGAGACCCACATGGTGTACCCTTATCTGCTCTGCTGCTGCACTTGAACCACAGCTGAAGTCAATGAAAGGCGGCTTCACACTGACAGGGCAGCAGCTACACCAGACTCACTGAACAGGTGTTTTGCACTGTTAGATGAAAAGATTAATACCACTCTCATATCTGTCAGTTAAATACCAGGCTATAGAAAGCAGCAAGTTAGCTTAGCATAAAGGGAAACTAGCTAGCCTGGCTCTCTCCAACAGTAACAAAATATGTTTTCCTTTTGTTTCCTGTCTTGGGCTGCTGGCTGTAGCTTAATTTTCCCCATAGAGATGTTTCGCTTTATGTACTGCATCTAGATTAATGTCTATATTTTTTTATAGCATTTTACAAAGCGATGTTCACCTTAATAGAAATCATTTGTCTACATTTCCCTTCCTGCAGAAAAAGAACAGCAACATTTCATTGCTCTTCTCGAGCGAACCCGCCCTGATGCCAGCTTTGCTCTTAAAATGATTAAGAGAGCACCCAGTCTGGGTTTGACAGTAGTTGAAACCTCCTGGGCTGGAAGAAAAGCCAGCGGGGGTAAGGAGGGTGGGGTTTATATTCCCACATGAGCTTGTAACCTGGCCAGTGGTTCAGATCGCACTGTTCCCCAGGGAACATCGTACTCTGTCCTGTCTCTGCTTCTCTGCAAGAAGAGATATAGTCCCCTCCCTGGAGGTGCATCCATCACTTACACCCAGCGAATAAAAAATGTCTAAACAACTACATTTCCCATATGAGTACAAATGTAGAAAGGTTAACAACTCAGGCCATTAGATGCAGTCAGCAGTTGTGAGTCGAGGACGCCAGGGGCCGAATTGGCAGTGAAAATGAAAATGACCGGTTTCAGTGGCACACAGTCATTATGGGTTACAGATGGACTGGCATTATGGTGTCTGGCTGTCTGAATCGGGGCTCCACTGTAGGCAAACTTGACTGAGATCACCTCGCTAACTACCCACGCATGGCTGTCTGCGCCAGGAAAGTCAGCGCCTGAACCCTCGCAAAGAATTTCCCCAAACCACATCACAACAGGCCAGGGAGAATGACGACGTTCTTGTTCATTCCCCATTTCACACACACACACACACACACACACACACTGACAGAGTGGTGTTCGAAGGTAAATCGGGGGTGTTCAGCTCCCTCAAAGAGAAACCTGAGCCACCCTGAAAGCAATAGCAGCGCAAGTTGCAGAAAGTGATGAGTTCATAACATTTCATTGTGTTTGTATAATATTGAAACCTTCAGTGAATTAACTGGAAATAACAGGTTTGCTGGTGAATTCTTTGTGTATTTATTTAAAAAGTTAATATATCTTTCTCTTTCTTTTCTTTTGGAGATTCATTACTTCAGAGCACATGACAGTGTGAAGACACTTTTTGTTCACTGCTTTTTGCCGAGCAGCAAGTGATGAACTTGACAGACAACTGACGACTGTGGTGTTTATAATCTGCATAGAGGTAAAGAGATAATTTCTTTCTTTGTTTGTATGCAGCAGTATGTGATCTGTAGTAATTGAGAGGATTTATACTGTTTTCTTTTTATAGGTGGTTGTAAATAAAGTTTTATTTGTACCCTTTGAATTTTGATGCACTACTTAACAGTTGTCTTCAGTTTTGTCCTTGCGCCTAAGTGTGAACTTGGTGTTGGGTTAGAGGAGCTTATCTGAGGTGGACTAATCTGTAATCATCTGCTGAGACTGGTCTGAATATACCTACCGCAAGTTGTGTTTGTGAATGTGTTCATCAATCTAACCTGAGCATGAAACTGTACTTCAGAAAGAATCAAGACACTCTCACACATCCTTTCCTCTCTTTATGCGGACGAGCTGTCACAGCAGGATAGTTCAAGTCTAGAGGCATAATAGACTGTGTCATTACATTTCTCAAACACAGATATGAAATGACAAGCTGAGAGGGCCTTCAGACTGCAGGTGTGCCACACTCTTAGTGTTGTGACTTAGTGTTAGTTGAAAGCTAAAACAATTAGCTGAGAAAACCTAATTTTCAGGATTTTAATTATCACTCTATCTAATGCTGCAATTGCTCATATCACAACTTAATATTACTTCAAATAACGCAATTTTGATCTCCAGAACTAAGTGGGAAATTTTCAGCTGGCACCGGTACCCAGATAGACATGTCAGAAGATGGTCAGATTACAAAGGAGGACAATGTTCCTACTGTAGCAGAGTACATGTTTGTGTGTGACACTCTGACTTCTCTTGAGTGTTAGGAGGGGACAGAGTATCTGTTTGTAGCCTAAATCATGTGCTCTCTGTGTGTGTGTGTGTGTGTGTGTGTGTGTGTGTGTGTGTGTGTGTGTGTGTGTGTGTGTGTGTGTGTGTGTGTGAGAAACAGAGACAAAGAGATAAACATAACTAGAATTATCGCCCTGTGGTTGTATGCCTCTGCCAACCAGTCAATTGCAGTTTACATCCATGTCTGTCCAGACTCATATAGTTTATGTGGTGAAGACTTGGAAAGTAATTTATCAAAAAGGTATTAAAGGAGCTGTGCGTAATATTGTGTGGCATCTAGTGGTGAGGTTGCAGATTGTATCCAACTGAATACCCTTCTGTCACTCCTCCCTTTCCAGAGGGAGAACTACACAGGCCTTCAGAGTTTGTCTGTTCTGGGCTACCGCAGAAACATGGCAGTGCAACATGGCGGACTCAGTGAAGAGAACCCGCTTCATATGTAGATATAAAAGGATCATTCTGAGCTAACATAATAGATACGTAGTTTCAGGTCATTATAAACCAATGAAGACATAGTTATGAATATCACAATCGTTTCCAATAAATCCTGCTAAATCCTATACACTGTACCTTTAAGTGTATTTTTGGGCAAATTTGAAGCTATCACTACATTGACATCCAGTGAATAATTTCCAGAAAGAAACATGCCGTCTTCACTTCAAGACTATTTTTAGAGAGGAATACAGAGGACTGATAGAGAGCTTCATCACATGTGCAACCAATTGAGCTACCAAAGGAACAGCCTGTCCTGGTTGTCATCCAGGGAGTGAAGAGGATGATCTCATACAAGCACCTTGGGGTCCAAATGTGTTAACATGCTTGGCCAATAAAGCTGATTCCAACTGAACACACAAAGTTGTAGCCATGATAGTGGGCAATGCTTCAAATATGGATGGTGCTGCAAAGAAGCTTGAGCAGCACTGAAGATCTATACATTCCCCACAGTTTTAAGCTTAGTGTCACCAATTCAGTATCCAGCCAAATGTCATCAATTCCCTGTTGAGTCCAGGTGGATGTTTGAAGAGATTGCCGAAGCATTCTTGAGATGTTGCGTACACGAGAATGGGACGGATAACACAAAAACGTAATGCCTCCGGCCACTGCTGTCGGCCATTAAAAGTATACAGTGTTCTGTTTCACTCCATTCATTTTCAGCAGTAAGCTAACATGCTCTTATGTTGTTTTTAACTTGATGCTGTTTTGTTCTAAGTTTGTGGTTTGCACTTTTATGAGAAACTTCTTTTGCTACCGCTTTGGCCAGGACAACCTTGAAAAAGAGATATTAAATATTAACGGTAATAACCTGGTAAAACAAATAAAAATAATTCAAGAATTAGAGCTACTGCTGATACTTTGCTACTTTCTGCGTGTGCTGAACTACAGATGTACTTTAATGTGAAGGCAGCTGTCAGCCTTTTCTGTGAAACTAGAAGAAACTTACGTGGTTAGCTAACATTTGAATATATTTACTCCACAGTTTTTCTAACAGTAGATTTAGACATTTTCTGGCCTTTTTGTTGGGAGGTCGTTTTGCATCTTTGCATGGATGATTTACTTTTTTTTACCAAAAGCTGGAAAAGCTCAAGAAACATGGACTGACGTTACAGCGAACATTTAGAAACTGGAATTAAAAAACCCTAATGGATGAGCTACATTGTCTATCAGGTCAGTTTTGGTCAGGGAAACCAGACGGAGCACCATGTAATTATACTAAGGGAGGCCCTTTCAATGTGGATGCCCAGAGGGCAACAAGTGCAGCATCAGGTCTGAACATCTCTGCTCACAGCAGCTCAGAGCTATTTGTAATGTCTGTACCTATTCACAACATCAGTAATCCTAAAGCACAAACTGTGTGTACAACATCCATGGACACAACTTGATGGTCCGTCTGTTGCTTTGTACGTGGATCCCTAATTTGTACACACAAAGCAGCACATTGTACAACAGCATCTCATCACATACTCTTTTAAAAGCCCTTAATATAGTACACCTGGTCCACTTTGATATAAACCAGACCAGCACTTCTGAAAGTTGCTTATCAAAAATTTTCAAGTAACACGTACATCGATGTGCAGAGAATACGTCGCCATAGGAACAACCACATCAGCTTGACAGAAAGCCAATATGACGTGTCTAACAGAAGGAGTCCGTGCCTTACTGTACCTTCTGTTAAATAGACTTTCACGCTGTATCCATGGAAGTAACTAAGCATTACAATCATTTCTGACCAGAGCCGATTTGATTCTCCATGACGAGGTGTGAGACTGGTCAAGTGACAGGTGGGTCAGTCTGCCTCCTTCTCCCTTAAGACAGGCCATGGAGAGAGACTGGGAGGCTTGGTGACAGGCCTGGCCCTTTCACAATCAATAAAACATGCTCAATTCCCAGTGTAATTACTGGATCCGGCACGTCCTCCTCCCTCTCTGCGTGTAAGCCTGTGCTCACTCCACGCAAAGTTGAGGCATTTCTCCCTCAACCGTTGTCCTATATAAAAGGTAACACAAAATGACAGAGTAGATTTATGTTTTCCTAATGAACAAAAAAAATGAGGCCAGTGTTATTCTGTACGTTTGTAACAAAACTGTATCAACTACACCACTCTAATCTTTTCCAGTCTACTCATCTCATATAAATATATTAAAAGGTTATCCGAGAATTCATTCTATCTGACTTGTGTCAAAGAAGCAAGCAAGCCTTCACTTCTCTGAAGGTGATGGACAGCAGCCAAAGTCTTGAGCATAGCCGTGACAGTTGCTCTTCCTGTGCGAGGCGCTGTTAGCCTCAGTATCCTACCGCAGGCCGTGGGCAGACAAGACTCAACTTCCTGCCCCTCCACTTCCTGTTATTCACGACCCTTCTACTTACCCCTCTGCGGGGGAGTCAGAGGGAGCCTGGTAGGAGATGGAGAGGAGGAAGAAAGGGAGGGACCACCTTGGGGACACCCTTCCCCTCTGATCCTTCCCCTTATTATCGTCCCGACTGAGTCGGAGACTAAACAACAACAGAGGCTCATCTCCTGTGGCTTCACTCTGTGTGCTTATTATGTTTACTGGAAGGATCATTACGCAGGCTGGACGACATGCACACGCTGCTCTCAGCCACTCACTTTACAATTAGTAGGCAGAGACCTTTCCTTGTTATTCAAACACTCCACCAGTTGCATAAGAATGAATCACAGCTCTCACAATACTAGTAAAATATGCATTGAAACAACACGATTATGAGAGAAGTACATTTTTGATAGGATGCAACAGCCTCACACTGTGTAATCTGATGCGTATTGATATGGGGATTCTGTGAAGTAATCCATGGAAACGTTCTTAAGTGTATCGAACTCAAAGTGTCAACATTGTGGCTCAGTTTATGATTAGCTTCTGGCAGACTGGAGACATAAAGCGGAGCAGCCTAAATCCACAGTTTTACCAATTTGTTTCAATGGAGCCTTGACACCAGCACGGTCGGAAATGAACATCCCCCTCTTTGTTCTTGCTTTCATCAGGAGGTGCTGTACCTGTAAATGGGGCTGTTGGCCTGAGGGGAGTGGAGGCAAGCCAGCCCTCTCATGCTTTCTCTCTCTCTTCTCCTTTTGTGAGAGCGCGCTTATCTCCCTCTCCAGCAGTGAAAAGCAGGATTGTGGCCCCGGCAGCATCACTAGTGTTAATGTCTCCTGATGTTAATCTGACACATGGCTGATCCCTCAACAACCACTTTCTCCATCCCCTCTTTTCAACCCTCCCCCCCTTCTTTCTTTCTTGCATTTTCTCATGATTTCACGCTTTCTTTTTCTTTCTCTCCTTCTTTGAACTCATGTTAAACATTCCCTCACCTCAGTTTCCACGGCAACTAATGAGATATAATTAATAAGAGCTATCGCAAGGGCATGCGAACAAAAAAGTGAAAAAAAGGAGGCTTTGAGAAATGTAAAGAGCGAGGTGGGGCGGTCTGCAAAACATGGACTTGCAGCACTTCCCCTTCCTCTGCAAAGCGTTGCTTGGGGTGACATTTCTCGCACTGGAGAATGATTTTAATAACATTTAAAGGAGAGGGTAAAATGACTATGATATGAGTTCCCAGAAGGTGTTGAAAGAAAATCAAACACATATACCTGGTTTATGGTAAACCTGCAGGCCAAAATGTTGAGACTGTAAAATCAAGACAATTGTTTCATAAATTGCTTACATATTTAAAGCCAAGCCATGTCAGAATGTCGTCAAACGTCTTTCTTGCAAAAAATGTATTGTTCAAAAGGGAGACGGTGACCTGCACAGTAGGGACAGTGACAAAGACATGCAGTGAGAGCCTGCACTGAAATGGCAGCCGAGCAGACAGCGAGTGGTTAATCTGCCCTGATGACTGGTAGCTCAGTCCAACTCTCCAATGACCCAGCTGTAATCCCACATTGGATCGATGCAAGTTCAAACAATCCTCCACGCTGCTAGCACCTTGCTTGGGCTGGGGGATGGGTGCTGTAAGACAGGGACCCGCAGACGGAAAGCTACTTATCACCTCCGAAATGACATCAAAAGGAAAGAAAACCCCACAGGATGAACCTGCTCTTGCTGAGAAAATGTTTCACTGCGATACACAGCCAACTGAATGGAAACGATGTCACTCTTCAGATGAATACCAGACATCTATCCAATCTAAAAAAAAAAATCTGAATGGCGATGAGTGGATATAACAACCAATAATAAAGGGCATGATGTGCTGACAGCATTACCAGACAGACATCCTCCATCTCACTCTCACAGTACTGTCAGGAGGACTACGCAAGGTGACTTTGACTAAGTGCCTTTGGGGTTTCACGAGAAAACGCCATTGACATTACATTAATTTCGTGTCTCTTTTTTAACTGACTTAGTGCCAAAGAGCCCTGGATACCATGGGAAAAAAAACGAAACAGAATTTTTTTGCTTCAGCTTCGAGGCAGAGGCAGCTGAGCTCTAGAGGCCAGAAAGACAACAGTGACAAATAGGTGACATGATCAGCTACCAACTTTTTCCCTTACTTTAAGAGTCGTTTAACAGGGAGGAGACATTCGCTCAACAGAGCAGGATAAACGTTAGTCAGAAACTTTCCACTGCTCCTCATGTGTGTGTTTGGGTTTGATAGCAGGTGTGTGTATGGAAAAGAGACAGACAGAAAACAAGAGAGGAAGGGAGGGAGGGTCAGAGAGAAAGAGTGGGAGAGAGCGACCAGTATGACTGTGTTAACTATGTGGAAAGATGTAAGGGAAACAAGACTAAAAGAAGCACCCCGCGCCCATCCCATCCCACCTCAGTGGTAGTGTGCGGCAGCGGCGTTGTAACATAATTACTGCTGGGACACTTCTATTCCCAATGATCCATTTGCGTCAGTCAGGTTCTCGAGCCCAGCCAATGAATGGATTCTCAGTTTCTCAAGGATAAAGAGATGACCCTCTCCTAACAGTTATATCCATTTCATGGTGAAAAGCTACTCTTCTCCTCAAGGTAAATCCCTTGAAAACTTTTTTGTACAAAGAAAACGATAATAACTACAGTGATGCAAGAATAGGGTGATGAATTATGTCTAATAAAAAATGAATGCGCTTGATAATTGAGAGATCGTAGACATTAAAGTACAGTTGCTATAATGTCCTAGCCCTAGTTTGTGCCTCTAGCATTAACATTTGAGCCACAGAGCTAAGCATCCACGTTTGGGAAAATTAACTATGCAGCAATCTTTGAAAAACCAAAAGATTGTTTTACACTTAATGCCGTTCTAATGTATTTCCACAATTCTTAAAGACAAACCAACTGGATGAAAAGATCCATCCAGCCCTCAGCAAAATACCTTTAAAACCGATTTCATCTCTTTTTTCCAATCCAAGCAAAGGTGGTAGCTGGAAATTACATTATATTTGTAATTAATAATGGTACAAGAGATGTTACAATACTATTTTTTTCTTCCCCATACCGATTCCGATAACTGACCTTGTGTATCACCAATCCAATAACAGTAGGTTAAAAGTAAAAAAAACACATTATTATTATTCTAACATTGCTATCATGGTTGTATGGCCTGCCTCAGATTAAAACCTTAGTAAAACATGAACAAATAAATACAGTACAGAGTCAGTACTGCGCAGTGCAAAAAAAGATGAAAAAGAAGTGAGAGGGCTCACTCATTAGCTACTTCCATCATCAGCTCCGGAGAAATACAACCGGCGTGTCAGAAGTCGATGCTGGAAGTAGCTAACGAATGAGCCCTCTCACTTCTCTCTCATATCTGTTGAGAGGGGCACATGCGGGATGTATGGATCGGGTAGAAAGTGATACGTGTTGTTGTTGTTCCCATGTAAAAGGAAATGAGCTGATAAATTATATGTGATATCGGCTCAATACATAGACTCCCATTCTCACCAATACTTCATCCAGAATTTGAGGCTGTATCGCAGGCATTGCTGATGCTGGTATCAGAACAACTCTAGCACCCTATATTCTCTATAATTTTTACCCTTAGAAGTAAATATTAATAAGCCAATCTACAGTATGCCATCCATAAAATGCAATTGACAGACTAATAGCTAACTACTCACTTTATATTAATGCCATCAGTTCAACAAACTATGTCTCTGAGCAAAAGCCCTCCATCACCAACATTCCTCATGACAGTATGTCAGTTTAACAAGCCAATGTCTTGACATGGCCCTTCCTGTGTCACACGTTGCTTGTTAGACATCTGAATCTCGCGGTCCACTATTTCATTACTTTTTGCTGTAAATTGGTGGAGCAAATATTTACAAGAAAGTTCTGTTTTTCTAACACACACACACACACACACACACACACACATGGATGTATAAAACTAAAGAAAGCCTGGTCCTCGAGGTTTATAAATGTGCATAGCATTACAGTGTGGTGCTGTGTGGTCTGATGTGGTGCGATGGCATGTGTCCATTTGCATGGTTGTCTATCATCAGATGGACTTCTCGCCAGGGAACAATAATAATGCCAACACCATAGGGAGCTTCAGTCCCCCACCCTCCAAGGATCCCTGCAAGCTGTGTTAAGTGCCATGGCAGCCTTTTGATGTTGCACAGACCGCAAACTCAGAAATGGTAAACAGCGAGGATGAACCGAGATCTTCCTCCAGGGGGAATCCACACTGTAAGGATATTAGGGACGTCATGCATAATGTGTCTCAGCAGCAGCGCATTTACTCGATCTCAACACATCTTTGGAAACACTGTGGATCCAGATTAGACACTGAGATTCCAGATATTTAACTCCCCCCCAGATTGAACCAAATAAATACTGAGCACTGTAGAAAGACAACAGTTTTTGGTACACGTAGATGTAGTCCATACATTCGGGATTATATTTACTATCTGCCTTCAGAGAATTGTCTGCTTTTAATGGAGGAAAAAAATTAAAAAGCTCAGAATAAATATTTGATTTTCTCTCCACATTTTTATCTTTCACTCGATGCCTCTTTCCCACAGTGTTCCATTACATAAAAGGTTTATGCAATCTGAGCAGTGAGGATGGCCATGAGTCATAACAACAGGGAAAGAGGCTAGCTGAAAGTAGCATTGATTTTATTTCTTACAATTTCATGTTATAGAATTAGGCTGTTAATGATCTCACACAGGCCTGTTATTCACTCATTTTGTTTCATGTAAAACAATTTACCAATAAAGCAATTACTCATCCATTTCTGAAAATACAGTGTGACACATTCAGGCTGGAAATGTAGAAAAAGTGCATTTGTAAATGTTTGTCATGGGTTTTTTTCACGTTACTAGGTTTCTGTACGGTCACACTGAGAAGACAGTTTTCATTTTGAATAATGAGAGTCTGCTTTATGAATGAAGTGTTTAACAGTAAACAGCAGTTTCAATAACAGAGTATCCCTGAAAGCTCTATTTTCACAGGGCGGATGGGATACATGATGTACACAGCATATCGTAAACTGACTTTAATCCGAAAGATTTTTTCTATTGACATCAATAAAGGGCATTCACTGAGAACAGAGAAATCTCTGCAGCTACAGCCTACGGTTTCTCCCAAATCAGATGATGTGTGTGAGCTGTCACATGAACACTGTGCGCAAACAGTGTGATAGAGAGAGGGAGGGAGTCAGACAGAGAAAGGGAAAGAGAGGGAGAGACCCCCACAGGGCCTGCTGCTGCTGCTCGCCTCTCCAGGAATCTTTTCAGTCAAACTGTTTGCTGATAGCCTCTGGTCCTGAACTCAGTTCTGAACACCTCTGTTTGTTGGACCAGCGACAGAGGTTGAGGGGCAGAGGGGAAGAAAATCAACAACAACAGAGTCTGACATGAATACAGGCTGGCAACAGCTCACTGGTGGAAACACTACGCCGTTTTCAACTCGATTTGCTGCCCACAGCCCACAGATGGAAAGTGGACAGGGAGAAAAGGAGAGGACAGATGGGCGGACGCACAAACAGCGGGCAGACTCAACACCTCACTCACAATCGCAGTCACACTATGGAGAGCTGGGATCTAGACTGGAGATGCAATGACAATACTTTCTGAATCATCCTTGATTTTAAAACGCTAATTTTGACAGAATTCGAAATGTTGCGAGAGATTTTGAAACTGTGTCCACTTAAAGAGTGAGGAGGAACAATGTCCACCCTTTAGGATGCCGTCTTAACTGCACAAGCCTGTAGAAGATACCATGGCTTGTAAAAGTGATACTTGACCATGGCTTACACTTCCCCTATAGTGGACATGGTGTTATCACTCAGAAGCAACACACACAACATAAACACAACAAGCTGTACCTCGGTTGAATGTATAACAGCTTTGAAACTGGTGCTCTGGCTAAAAAAGAACACGCATGGAGCGTTGCAGTGTTGCCGCTGCTAGAGCTAAGCCCTGACAGCAGAGAGGAAGACAACTTTGAACTACTAGTCAGAGCCCTGTGGTGGGCTGGGGCAGCTTCCAGAGAGCAAAGGGGTGCGGGGTCACTTCCCCTCACTGTTCATATGGCTGGTGTGCTGCAGAATAATGGGAGGAATCCCGCCGCCCCCCAGCTGTCCTGGTTCAGGCTTCTCAGACAAACAGAAAAACAACGATATCGCGGGCCAGACCTCCTTCCGCTCCTTCCGGCCTCAGGGCCGATCAAGCTGCGGGAGCTACTGGACTTTTAGTCATCGTGCAGAGATGCGACACCGAGGTCTCACAGCTGTATTTACCACGCTTCTCCACGGACTCTACTTTTTTTGGTATCTTGCGTAACATAACAGGAGGCTCAATTAAATGTTTCAAATCGCTTACTTTAGCACTTGGTAAGAACAGCGTAAACATCTTCATCTAACAGAGCTTACCAGACTTTGAAGAAAGTTTACTTTGCACATAATTCAATTGTTTGTTCCTGACGCTTCCACTTCCACTTCGATACAAAGTTAGAGAAGATAAATCTCCAGTGAGAGATGCTTTTTAAGATCTACTGTAGAACATCAGGCATTCAATACAGTGGGGTATATTAGCAATCATGGGAGATCTTTTGATCTAGTAAATTAGATTATAATATATTCCTTTGATTTATGTTTTTTTTTTTCAGTCTCATTAAAATTCACTTAAAATGCAACTCAGCAAAGAGATGTCTTTCTTAACTTCCTTTTCAACTATCAGTTTTGCTCTATACATGATTCAACTTAATATAACCACAGTATTGAGTCGCAACATAGTCACTCGCAATTGTTACATCTCCGTGTAGACAAACATCTGTTTCATGGAACAACAATAAGAAAACAATCTTAAAAACAATGACTAACCAAACCACAGGACACACACGTTTGGTTTGTATGCCCCGTAAATGTGGCCAACTCACTCTCGGGATGATGCACAGTGTGATGCTGTGGTTTTTTTCTTGCACTCCAGAGAGCCAAAACGAGTATGAGGCATCTTACAAGGGTGCTAAATGACTTGACTTCTCAAAGTCACCCCCTTTGCTCCAATGCATGCTTTCACAGTCTAACCTCCCAAACCACATAGTGTGCATGTGCTATTCTGTCTGCCCGTTACAGAATGTGGCCTGTCAAAACTTAACACGGTTGCCAGAAACTGATGGAACTCAAAAGTAATGGTACAGTGCTTTACAAATAGACGCTAAAAACACTATAATTAGGGAATACAAGAAAGTAACTATGGTGTTTTTTTAGGACGCTAGTGTTGCTACAGTGGCTTTGTAACACCATGCGTTTGTGTACTTGTATTCAGGGTCACAGCGGTGAAAGCAGATCAACGGCAGTGTTACAGTGCGGCTCCGCTTGAGGATCTTCCTGCTGCTTCTCCTGTGTGTGGTCCCGGTGAAAGAGGTGACGAGACCTCCGATCGGCCTCGTTTTGGAAGAGCAGGGGGGCGACAGGAAAAGACGGTGCGGCCTTAAGCTGCTCTGCCCTGCTCAGCAGCACATGTGCTGAGTGAGCCAAACAGGGTGGCTTAACCACCAGAGGTCTCAGTCAAGGGCAGGACAGTTGAAAGGTCACAGCGAGCAGTCTTGCTATACAAACAGTGCCTCAGCGAGTAACACATTTACCCTCTGAGCTCACCCCGGGCTATTAGAGGGCTTAAACAATACTGAAGATGACCAACAGCCATTAATATTGAGTTAGTTCATGTTTTTATTGCAGTATCTATGGCGTTTATTTATAGAGATATTTGGAAAGTAAAAAAACAAACACAAGTATTAACCTGAGTATGAGCTCTATGAATTGGCTAAATTATATTTAAAACTGTATTAAAATGTAAACACTGTATTTTAATGGTTAAGTGAACAGTCCTTTAACCTAGAATCAACCACCCCATGTAAAACGGTAAGTAGTATTTAGCAAGTTGATGTTGTCTGACACCCAGTGCTAGTTCTCAAGCAGACCCACTGCTCATGATCACAGCACATGAAGATGTTGTTTAACACAGGCAACACATGCAAACACAGGAACTAAAGCCAGGACTTCTTGGCAGTGAGGTACTCGTGATAACCAAGGCCCACAGTGACCTATATAACATTAAGCAAACACAGAGAAAAAAAAGGTTTTATTAAAAATGTGTCTCTTGACTTGAAAATGATCTGAAGTTTTCTGCTTTAAATTTACAGTAAAAGGCTGATTAATGGTTTTCTGTACACCCAACCGCCTGCTATCTGTTTACAAAAGTCTTTTCTCTTTAGTCTACAGGGGACAGTCTACAGTTAACTGCGGTCCAAAACATTATCTGCCAGGCTCAAGATTCTGCATCCAACCTCCAGGTCTCACAGGAAAACGCTGGAATCTCCATATTGATGATAGAGCTCCAATAAACAATGAATCATGTTACTAAGATGCTGAGTGATCCTAATTTTCTTTTCTTTTTTTACAAAACACCAGTTTTTAAAGTAAGTGCACAAAGAAAAATTGAAAAAAACCAATTATTAATTTAAGAGAAAAAAATGTCTCCAAACACCTCAGTACATTTGCCTTTGAACTCATGCAACCTTTCTGATGTTTCAGCTCCTAAAAAGATCCGGATCATCTACCCAGAAACTCTATTTAATGTTCACATTCTTCACCAGAAAGGTCAACAGCACACAATGCTCACTTTAAGATAACAATCCATATTATTTAAATAAAACCAAAAAATTAAAAAAAATAGATTCACAAGGTTAAAGTTATAAAGAAAACAATTCTAAAACAATGGTATTATCCATAATCGCTAGATTAGAGCAAAATTTGCAGTATAAAAGAACATCTTGGCTCACCAAACAATGAAAGAAACACTATCCTCTTTATTGGACCAAGAATGTTCGGCTTCTATCTCTTATTTTTCACTTGATACATCCTTGGCTTTCAGCTTTCTGGTGTTTTTGTCCTCCTTGGAAAAATGTCCTGGGAGGAGGAGAGTGGAGGAGATAGACTTTCACTCAGTGATTCAGAGGCATCGTGTAAACGCCAGCATTCTCTTTCTGACAACCAGCGTTAATTGCAGATCCGACTCGCCCACACACTCCACATTTCTCCTGGAAGGAGAAGCTGAGACACCGAGATTGAAGTGGGATGAGGAGTGCAGTAAAAGATGCTGCAGCTGCCCGTTCCTCACACCGTCGCCACCTCTCATTTCTCCCTTTCCACCGAGAACTTGTGCTGAGACGCTAACACGCACTTACTCACATTTACAGAGACATGCTGGGGCACACAAACATAACATGTAACAAGGCTAAAGCATTTAATAAACAGTGGTAGTCATCGTGTAAGATCCTCCATCCATTTCACTTCATCGGCACGTCGTTGATTAAATGATACAGGGTGGAATCTAATAGATATTTTATCAAACCTCTGTGTGTGTGTTTGCTTAATGGCAAAGGTAGAACATTTGGGCTCTCTGAGGTTAGAGCAACAGTTCACTGAGAGACATTTGTGATGGCTCTCTCTGCGCCTGCCTTCACACATACATCATAGTCATTCCTTTGACTAATACACAACATAAATTGTTCAAATGATATTCATTTCAGCAGCGCTGAAAGAATCCCTCATCCACACATTAGACATAAGAGCTCACGTGATGTGGATCATGAGCAACAAGGCCCATTACTGGCGGGGCCAGGGGCAGTACAGAAGCTAATGACTGCAGATTGAAGGGTGTTTTACTGCTTTGCTTTAGAAATCAAAGGCAACCAGCTGGTATGGTAATATACACGCCGTCAGAACAGCGGTAACAGTAAATGGACAGTGAAAAATACAAGCGTGCTTTAATAGTGCTGCAACAACTCATGTCCCTGGAGAATTACTTTAACAATAAAATTTGTCACTGGATCGCCCTGGTAACTGAGGGATATATAGTAAAATATTTACTACTGGGGTAGAAGGCAAAGACATCATTTTTATATAATAATAATAAACAATACACCGAATACACAGCTTCTATGGATGCTGATGCAGTTTGGATTTACCGATCTACAAAATATACCATATTTTATCTGTACAGGAACACAAAACACACTTTACGAGTTGCCACATGTCAGACAACCAAACAATTTCCAAAGCAAGAATTAACTTGTTAAAGAGAAGTGAATAGAGCACAATTTCAGGTTATGATAGCTGTATTTTCTGCTACAACTGAACATAATCTGCTCCTTCTGTACAATATTAATGAGACGTGCACAGTGTACGCATACACTAGAAAACATTTGAGAAGGTCAGGTTACTGATGGCCACTGCCCACTCTGGCGAGGGGTTAAGGTCACAAGAGTCCCACAGATTGAAAGATCCTCTCTCACAAGCTCTGTGACCAAACTGACCATACAGCTTATCTGAAATGTACTGTCCCACAGTCTGTCACTTTAAAACATAAAAAGATGGGATCTTAAAGAAGTCTATCAATACAATAATAAGCTCCAAAATATGTCACGTTTATTCACCTGAGTAGGAACATTTCAGCTGAGCTTATTTCAGTTTGTAACCCTCATCATCTCTTAAATAAACTAATGACTGAGTGGTTTACTTTATAATCAGGAAATATACTATCAGGTATAAGGGCCTGAGTCACTGTATATCATGTTAAATTGCCAAAATAGAATGAACTTAGGCTTGATGTCATGCAGCCGGTAACAACATGTTTGGCAATAAGCAAGTGTAGCGATGTCACCGTGCACAGGCTGACCAGCACCATCTAGATTTCAATACAAATAATGTCATGCAATGATCAAAGCTGACAAGCACCAACCTGCCAAAACTCTAAATATAATACAAAATATGTTTTACTGTATTTTGTATGTTAGCAAGGTTTACGTTTTTAGAAGTTGCGATAATGTACATTCATACACTTTGCTGTAAACTCAATACAGACTTCAACTTCTATTACTGTGAACCGTAGCCTGCTCTTGTTGTGATGGATCAACGGTGTTATTATACACACATTGATTGCTATTTTACCCAAACAACGCGCCTGTTTTATAAAGTTACAGTCTGACAATCCGCACTTTCGATCTCAGGATTACACGCGAGGCAGTTTTAAGACTCATAACTTGACCATCTTTAAGGATCTACAGTTAGGCTTATCACCGGCGGATTACTGTTGACAATGATTCCTGTAAAAGTTTCACGCAATTGACTGATATCAACAGCGCGCGCGCGTCTGACTGCACCCTTTACGCACACAAACACACACACACATATACACACTTGGACGCTTTACGTTTAACCTAACTGATAATTCAACACGACTGATGTTAAGTGCGACAAAATTGCAATCTGTAGCCTGTCTCACGTTAGCCTCGTACCCCGGAGAAGACAGATACATAGAGAGACAGATAACGTCTCCGTCTCCCAAATCCTCTCTACGTCTCCCTCTTGCGCTCCTCTACTCTCACTCACTGTAGCTACAGTAGCGCTGCCACACTCCGCAACATTGTTTCTATTTCCGTTACTCACCTTTACTCCAAACTCAGTCGCCGTGTATAGACACTCTATATCGGTGGCTCCAGTGGATAAGCGTAATTTCAGTTCACATTTACACGCTGACTGCTATTTTAGGGGGAGCTGACAAACTCAGAAAAAGCCAGTCTCCCTCTTGTCAGCGAGAAACTCCTCCCCTTATATGACGAACTGCCTCTCTCTCGCTCACTCTCTATCTCGCTCACTCTCTCTCGCTCTCTCACACACACACACACACACACACACACACTCACACACACACACGCGCGCGCGCACAAACCGCCGTCAAAACATTAGAATAAATACAAATGTAAATAAAAACGTAAAAAAACGCAAATAAAGTGGAAATTAATTTGAGCCACGTACGCTGCGCAATAGTTTACTGTTTATAGCCTTTATATATATATATATATATGGGCATTGGTATTTAATGCATTGCTGTTGTTTGACTCGTGTCATAAAACTTATAACAACAACTTTGTTCCAGACAGCCCCGAGGACGAGTCAGTTACAACATAAAACAAACTAAACTTTGACAAAAATAACTAACAAAACAAAATATACAACTAAATCAAACACAATAATTAAGTACAATATGTTTTCTTCAAGACTGATTTAACATTAGGACAACTACTTTCCCAAATTACTCGGCTTGGCCTCATCACATTAGACACATTTGACGTCACATCTCTAAGACAACAGCAATGGAATTTGGTTTAAAGGGCACGTCCAATAACCAATAAGAATCTCCGGCATCTGTTGAGCAGCCAATTAGAGGAGTGAGGCGGGACCTGGCTGACTCGCACATGAGCATGTCACGTGTACGTGCAGGATAAGAGGAAGTGGAGCGCTTGGCTCATTGGACTGTTTACACTGGCGTTTGGAAGCAGGTGCGATAGAAATTGAGCACAATTATCATCCTCTGTTTCAGTTATGTATTTAATATGAATGGGAGGCACGTGTGGCCAGGTTTAGATAGAGTAACTACATGCACATGGGCACATTTTACAAATACATTTGGCAGTTCACAGCCATGTCAAGTTAATAGGGCTACAAATAACAAGGTACATTTATTACAGTTTATTTGAGTATTATACATTTGTTGCTACTTTACACTTCTACTCCACTAAATTTTACAAGTACATTTTTTACTTGTATCCGATGCCTATAGTTACTGTAGTTTACGATCGTATATATTTATATAAAATCATAATAATTTTTGTACAAATCTACTGATGACCTAATGATATAACAAACACAAATGTGGTGATTTTACCTCCATAATGAGGATTTTTCCTCTTGATAGTTTAAGTAGCCTTCATTTTGCATACAATTCTTATGTTTACTCAATTAAAATTCTAATTGCAGGGCTTTAACTTATAATACAGTATCTTCACTCACTTTGGGATAGTGGTACTTTTACTTGAACAAAGGCTTTGAATACTCTGCTTCCACACCTGCTATCAGTCAGAATCAGAGGAATTACACATTTTCCACAAAGGTTTCACTCATCATCTCAAAGGCATGTCATGTTGCTTTTGAATGACTGCTTCCATATCATATGACTTCTCTTTCTATGATTTAGAAATAGCACCCAAAGCAATCTGATGTCCCTGAAACCAGAATCAGGGACTTGATGGCACCATTGCATCGGCAGAGGAGTTAAACAGTGCGTGATTATTTTAGCATCCTCCTCTAATGGCATCCTGTTATATTACACTGCATGCTCACTAATGAAGGGAAGGAGTTTTCACAAAGCATGGCTCCTGTTGTATGTAGCTCATTTGTATTAGTCTAGTATAGCTTGGTCCCTGGTGTATTGTGCTACCTTTTTCACCAGTTAGTCCCAGTCCCATAGGAAAAGTCTTCCTCGTCCTCAGGGCTCAAGGCCAAGGAGTCACAACTGTCCTGGATTTTAATACCTGTCCAAGACAGTTCCTGCATTACTTTACCACTACACAAACACACACACACACACACACACACATGCATGTGCATGTGCTAAATTCACAATTCACAGTTCAGAAGCTGGAGTTTAAAAATCGATTGCTTGAAGTTTATTAAATGTAATCTGCATAATCCTGCTCCTGGCTTTTAGTCATGCACTGGTTCACGTTAAACGATGGCGTGCTTTATTGCCACATGAGGCGTTGTGGGTTGACTCTTCCTGCAGTTTACGCAAGCCTTGGACCACTTTTGCTTTTCCGTGCAAACTCAGGCTCCAAAAGCAAAACTACCACCTGCCAGAGTTTTTAACAGGCCAGTGGAGATATAAGAGTCTACTCATCCATTACAATCTCTGCCAGTTGAGGATAATTGCATATTACATGTAATCACACATGCATGCCCATTCAAAGTAAAAGAAAAAAAATCGAGACTTAATGCTAAACCAGAAGGGCACTGTTATTGTTCCCATGGTGGCCACAGTGATGCTTGATTAGTAGTTCTCCCTTCTGCTTCTCACACCCACACCAGTCCTTTATATTAAGCCATAACATTGCAGCTACATTGTATTACAATACACTACTTTTTATTTGTTTGTTGGGTGGCTTTTTTGTTGTGATTCCCATCACATCTTGACAGCGTATAATGAATCAAATGCTCTGTAAAATCTCATACAATAATTGAATTTGGCCCAAATGTAATGATTGGACAGGCTTTATGCCTGTCTACCTACCTGCCTACCTTCCTGCACGTATTCTGCCCGTGCACTCATTGCTCTTCAGTGCAGTCTTCCACAAGCTGCTGCCTTAACAGCTGTGAGTACTAACAATAGCCATGTTCGTTATTTATGTTCATAATGATAATTGTGGGGCAGTGGCTTTGGAGAGAAGCCTGAATGGACGGGCTGTCAGTGTTGCTGACTTGACGACTTTCTTGCTAGATATTACTACTTTTGGAGCTAGGGCTGCCAGCTACTGCCTCAAGAAAAGAGTCGGCAACACTGGGATGGGTTTTCAGCGTGGATCATTTTAAAAATCTTATATAATCTTGCTAGTTTCTCAAGATTATCAACCCTAGCTTTAATCCAGCACTGAGAAATCTATGAATGACATGAGTGCAACTGAAGCGCACTTTCCTGATATTCTCTTGAGTCACTACGTAGCATTTCAGATGCATCATTTTATATCCCTGAAGCATGCTGTATCAGTTCAACTAATTCTCAAGAAAATCCAAAATGTCCAACAGATCACAATGGTCTTTACGTCTGAACAACAGAAAAGTCCTGAGGTGCAAAGTCAACAAACAAATAACAAAACCATAATACCTAAAGACACGACTGTCTCCCAATGTCTCAAACCCAAACTAATATAAGACTGGATTAAACTAAACAGGTGGAGCATTTTTGCTTCCATGAAACCACGCTCTCAAGTAAATGAGAGCTTGTTGCAGGATTGTGAGGTATCTCATTCTCCCCTCTTTAACGACAAGGTTGGCAATTTGATCCTCTGCTCTTATGTCAAAGTGTCCTTAAGTGAGACACTGAACCCCAAGTTGCTCCCTAGATGCTTTACAGCAGCCCACTGCTCCTATGAGAGGTGAAATTGAATGTGTGTACCTGTATGTATGATGATTGAAATAATGTTTAAATTCAGAAAAACCGAGCAGATTTTTTTTCAATGAAAACTTTTCTTAGAATTACAGAAAAAATAATTTCATTAGTTCAGAAAAACAGAGCAAAACCTTTTCCCATGAGGTCTTTTCTCAGACTTACAGAGATAATACTCTTGTTAATTAAGAAAAAGCAGAGCATAACATTTTTCCTTTAAAAACTTTTCTCAGAATTACAGGAATAATTATCTCTTCATAACAGAAAAACAGGGCAGATATCTTTTTTTTCCCCTCATGAGTACATTGCGCCTCCATAATGAAAGTTTTAGAAAGTTTACATTAAGAATATGAAGGCACATAATTATACTGTGATACAATTATGACAAACGTGTTTCCTTCATTATGTAGATGTCTGAAATTGCAGTCCATGCACCACAAAAGCACTTATTTAAAAATGCAACAACCTAGAGGGATATTGGTAGCTGACAGGAGTAACATGAAACCAGCTCTGATAACTTCTCTTCAAACCAACATCCCTGCCCAAACCCCTCATGCTTAGTTCATTTAAATGTCCAAAAACTACGTCATTCACCTCTCAAGACGTCATTTATACTGCTGCAGCATTATGTGAGTGTAGTATTCTAATAATTAAGCAATATCTGTAAGTTGTTTCTTCTTAAAGTATTTGGTCCAAAAATGAAAATTTGTTAGCAATATTGTATTATTTAAGAACACAACATATTTTTTATAAAAAATATTTTGACAGCATGTTGCTCACATTTTATCGTCATGGTATTCTGCACTTTCCTCTGCATTGTGAGTAACAATAGTCACAACAACAAAGAATTAAGACAGAAGCCGTCCCCAGCTGTTTTCTTGGAGTGTTTTCAATCAGTAAAGTTTCTGCTGTGCGGTGGTTCTTAGTGAGTTCACGCTGATGCCAACTGACAGTGTGGATCCAAATTGCTCTCAGCATCTCCTTCAGCAGCAGTTTTGTTTCGACATACACCCCTGCCTCCCATCTTCCCAAAATGATGCCAGCAACAAAACCGTGATGTTAGCAAAAAAAACAACACTACGGTAGTGATTTACATGATCAGCTCATTAAGTTTCACCTCAACGTGACGCTTACAGTATATGTGGTGGGATAATTTCTCAAATCCACATAATCACACAAAAGATACAATCTTGTACTAGATTCACTATAAAAAAAGATTACAATTATGTTAATTGGCATCACAGTTCCATGATGTGCAAGTAGTCAAGACCTGTCCTGACACCTGTGTCTCACCTGTTTGCCGTTGTTGTTCACAGAACCTGCTGCTTCAATCTCTATTACTCCCCCCTACAAGTTTCTGTCTCTCTTCCTTTCTTTCTGTCTACAACACTTCCTCTTCTCTCTGCTGCCTTTGTTTCACTCTGTCCATTGATTTACCTCAAAGCCAGACCAGCTGGCTTTGGATGCTTCCCTCAGAGACCTAAGAGGCCCGTCTTCACACGCTGTTCCTCTGCTTGTCCCTTGGTCTCTCTGCAGGCGGAGAGCAAGGGGGACAGTGGTTTGAAAGGTAGGACCCCAGATGGACATAGACATGTCGGGCATGTGTTGTGTGACGGGGCTTGGCTCGGCGCTCTCTGGACCAGCCACAGCTGTCAGTCACAACTCCAGAAAGTGTTGAATATTTTTCCTTCCTCCCACTGAAGGCTGTGAGGAAAAGGAATTTGTTTTGGTTCATAGCAAAATAAAACGTCATAATGGAAGGTATTATCACGTAGATTACACTGTTTTTAATTAAACTTTATTTATTAAACGTCCATGTGAGGTAGATAATCTTTTTTTAATTATGGGTGAAAATGTATTTTATATGACATAGTAAGTGATGCATTTCAACAAGTTACATGCCAAATAACGGTTTGTTCCAGCAGGGCTTTGATGCACGACAGCTGGCATTTCCAACATTGCACCAGACCACAAATAGACCCAGACACTCTTTCTCTCCAATTAAAAAAGGGACTAAAACAGTCGCCTCATGCAGCGAGCTTTATTAGGCTATATAAGTCAAGTTTGATCTACAATACGATAGCGGGGAAAGAAATAGATGTTTATTTTGTAAATGAGAAAAGCACAAACAGATCACTGAGTCACACAACTTTCTGAGACAGCAGTCTGACCACCGAGCTCCAAAATAACAATTCATTATCTGAAGCTCATTAAAACAGCCTTTCTGAAAAGCCCTCAACACTTCTCACCAATCCCTGCTCCTCCACTCGCAGCACACTACACATTCAGTCTTGGAACAAACACTGCCAACAAATGCCATACTGCGGTCTCAGTGACTTTTCAGATAATGACTCTGAAATATAAAGTTACCCATTACATACTCTGCAGTGTGGGTTCCCTACATAAGAACCAGTTTATTAAACAAATCTGCAAGTAGTGGTTCAAATAAATGAATACAAAAGTATTACAAATCTAGAAGGGTTATTACAGTAAAGTTTAAAATGTGTTAAATAATTTAATTGATGGTTTTAAAGTGCTAAAACTCTCCATCCACAGTGATTTTAATCATATTGATGACACAAAACTTTTCCAACAAAGTCATATCTGAGGAGAACACTAATCAAGATCGAGATCTAAAAATACTCCATGTCTCACAGTTTGGATCTCTTCTCTCTTTACCCACTGTAATTAAAAGTAACCGATAGCACAGAATAGCATTCAACTGTTAATGTGAGCGTATGACACTTGAAATGAAAACCCTCATGATGTCAGTTCGCTGAGGAAAGTGGAGCAGATAACACAGAGCTATGACATCTCCAGTGACTGTGGGTCAGAAGAGAAACGTCCAGTTAGCTTTTGTGGTCAACTGCAGACAAATGTTCTTTGCAAACCATAGCAATGCAGTTTCAGTGTATTTGTTATTCAGGTTTAATGATAGACACGACTCCTCAAATGTTCTGTGGTGTTTTTCATCTTGTTTATATCTCACTTCTGTACAACTTTGACACGCTGCAGTAGGTTTTGTTGAGCGTCTGTGCTCTTCCTCAGGCAGAGAACGACAGCACAAAGGTCCTTATGATGAGTTGATGATCTCTCTTGAGATTACCAGTCTCTTGGGTTGCTTAAAGTATTCTTTTCTGTTTATCACACCGCTGAATGCTCATCAACTGCAAGGTGGAGCAGTTTGCTTGATGAGCCCCCTTCTTTTCCTGCAGATGTACAGAGATCCGCTCTTTAATTATCTCCAATATTCACATGAGCCTATAGCTCCATTTATAAAATGTAGTCTCCGCCGTACTGAGCTCATTAAAAATTGAACAAGGTCAGGAATGAAACTGCTCTTACCATTATTCATTTTGTCTCTAATTTCAAGTATTATTTAATTAATCACCTGAAATGACTCAAATAATTCACAATGTCATAAGTTGCTGGGAGATATTAGCGGTTTTCATACTTACAAACACACATTTCTTTTGTGAGCAAAATGGAACTAGACACTTTCTCTAATTTCCTCCTTTTGTTAAAAGTAAGAGCCATCTATAAATGTCTGTGATTACACTTGTTAAAAAAGAAAAAGAACATTCATGATGCCTTTTCTGTCTTTTAAGGGATAAAACGTTGATGTTCTATGAGGCATAAGGATCATTATGCATTTCACTGTTGGCTAATTTCACAGATTTTCTGACAATGATTGCATCATAGGCAAAAACCTTGTTTTGTGTGAGTGTGTGTGTGTGTGTGTGTGTGTGTGTGTGTGTGTGTGTGTGTGTGTGTGTGTGTGTGTGTGTGTGTGTGTGTGTGTGTGTTCGTGTGTCTGATTTTCTGACATCCCCAAAGCCAGTCAGCAGGTGCCATCACTTCTCATTCCCACCATTTACAGTGTAAAGACATGTTGAGGACGAGCAGGATCAAGGGAGACTGCCAAAGGGAATGTGTGGGAGAAACCACTCTATAATTTCTGCCTTTCAGCCAGTTCTTCTTGGCATTTTAGCAACAATTTTACATCAAGCTAATGCTACTGTAATTCAGTTTGTCAGACTATATAGCATGAAAGCTAAAGATTTGTGAATATACTGTCACTGTTCACCTGTAGGCAGTATTTACAAAAAAACAAGGTGTTCTTCACTGTAATCCAAATGATGCTTTTCTTTTTTTTAACGTTAGACCTTTTTATCTGATAGGTGGCACACTGATGAGGCCTAATAGAAAGTACAGTAGTTCCAACTTTTATCAAAACACCTAGTCCAAACTTTTGTTTTTGCTGTCATATTCTCTGAATGGCTTCTATGCTGCTGCCTTTGAAGACAAGCACAATATTAAATGCATATTCCCTCACAGTGCTCTATCACTGCCCGGTTGATTTCTAAAAACCTACCCTATCACACAATTGTAGGTAGGTGCCCAGTTCTCACTAAGCATTATGACTCATACCAGCGCATAGAGCAGCTATCCAAGTCTAATCCACAAGAGATAATTTGGTATTCATGTTTTACAAATGTGCTTGAGAAAAATCCCTAAATCTTTTTGGCAAGTGCAGTCGAGAAAGTCGTGCAAGCATGTCATCCGCCATGAAAAGGCAGCGGGATGGTTGAGTAAAGCAGGGCTTTGTCTCCTGACTTCAGCCTGAAAGACACTGCCATCATCAGCTTTCTTTGTAGCAGACTTTGTCTTTCCAGTATTTCACTGGTTTCTCAAAGGTAAATAGAGGCTTGACTCAGTGGGGCACATGCAGTTTTCCTACAACAGGTAATAAATTTGCGTGTCAGGCCTGCGCGTCACAGATTAAACATGCTTTGTTTGGGATGATTTATGAGTGCGATGTCGTGCTGGGTGCACTTGGCTGTGAGGTGCTGAGGGTTTGATGGTGTTGAGGGGGTAGAAGGTGGGGCGGCGGGTTGGTGAGTGTCAGATTTGACTTACAGGAAGACTGATCTGTAGCTGCTCCGAGGGTGCCCACTGCAACACACACCTCTGTCATTAATCACACACAGACTCGGAGTACAGAGTGCTTTGTCTTCTCCTCCTCTCACACCAGTGCTACAGGCTGTCACCATCCTGAGAAAAGCTTCAGAACAACTATCAAGAAGTAAGAGAAACTGCTGGTGCCTCTCTGAAACTACAGGGTACATATGTATTCCCACAGAGAAGTTGCAACCCAAAAACAGGACGCCTCACTCATTTTCCTCTAGACTAGCTGTGGTATGCCAGTATCTCTGCAGTCACGGGAGGAAAATAGCTATAAAAACCAAAAGATCCTAAACCTATATGTATGAGTAGCTGCATAGATATGTTGTGGTTTTTATCTAGGCATTGTCTGACTATAATGTTGACGCTGCTCTTGTTCTCTTCCTTCTTCAAAGAAGGTTACCTGGATATACAGGATTAAGATCATTCACTATCCTTACTAAGAAACGGCTGATTCAGCAAGCAGTGCAGCTAAAAGCATGTTGACTTATAATCCAAATACAGCTGACCGTCGATGCCCCACTTTCTACTGATCTCACCCACTCCTCCTACCTTGAGTTTGAGGTAATTAATCACAGCAGTAGCATTAAATTAGAGATTGTATTTCAGTGTGGTGAGGTGACTCTTGACTTATAGCTGAACTTCAACAAACTAGAATTACCGACTCCCGGTTGTTTGCCTCCGCCAACCAGTCATGTTGCAGTTCACATCCATGTCTGTCCAAAATGTCATCACTTCATCATTTTATCCTATTAGTTATTTGTGTGAAATTGTCATAATCAATGGCCAAAAACTTGTTTAGTGAGGTATCGCATTCACAAGGATGGGACAGATATGAGATCAAGGGGATTGTGACCTTTGACAATCAATCTAATCAGAATCTAATCAGTTCACCGTTGAATCCAGATGGAAGTTTGTGCCAAATTTAAAAAATGTGCTTAAGGCACTCTTGATATTGTCGATCCCCACTGAGTCTATTTACCTTTGAAATAAAACAAGAATGAACCGGACGGACAGACAGATAACCCGAAAACTTAATGTCTCCGGCCACAACCGTTGCCAGCAAGGAAGCATCAAAACATTATTGCCATTACATTGCATTCATTTGGCTGATGCTTTAGCCCAAAGAAACATACAATATGTGCATTTAACCTCATGGGAACAATGGGTAAGTGCAGCCCTTCCAAACAAACAACTAAATGTTTGTCCCTCCATGATACTCAAAGATTGTTGTCTCGTAGCAAACGTTTATCAAGTCCTTGTCCAACACAAAAAAAACATCCCTGGTTTTCATGGACTTAATAGGAATAACTAGCGATACTGTGGCAGGAAGAAAATACTTTTTATGAGACCAGAGAGGTCAAATAAAGGTAATACACAAAGGAGATAAAACCTGTTATTGTGTACAATAATGGTGAAAGAGCACAAATAGTAGAGGCAAAAAGGACATACAGGCTCCTAAGTCCTAATAAAAAACATATTCAGAAAAGAGGCAAAGCAGAAAGCACAGTAAAGCATGAAACAACAACAACCTACCATTTATGCAGTACATACTCTGATCTAAAGCGTCAGCATGAACCTGTTTTCTCTGTGCATTTCAATGTAACCTCTGCTCCCTGAAACTGTGACATTTTTTACATCAAAATATATATTTTCCTCACACTGAAATATGGGCTGAAATGTGCCGTCTACCCTAGGCATCTCATAAACAGTTAATTTCTAAATGTAAACCTAGGTGGTCAGGAAGGGGAATAACGATCTGTCAAAATAGAGCTCAGGTCCACAAAGCATGCTTTCAGTGTGGAGGGCCAGATATGTGAAGTATATAATTGCATGCACTGTTTAACATTTATTACATTCAGTACACCATTGCGGTTTGTTTATCGTAACATACCAGGCAAACAGAGTTAATGTGTGCCAAAGCAAATATTTGCAGCACTATATCAAATTCAGCTACCAAATTAAGGATATCAGAGAGGCCAAATAGGGTCGTGTTTGAAATAACAGAGTTGTTAGGCCATCCGCTGTTCCATACACAGATTGCCCTATCACACGAGTTGCTGAAGTGTTTGCATACAGAGCTTTGCCGCCTGCGGGCTTATATATCACACTGTGCCTTATTAAGAGCTTTAACAAAATCTGGCTTTCACTAGCCCCCCTTAGTCACCACTCCGAGGGCAGCCATCTTCAGGACCTCGGTTTGTACACAGCCCCGTCTGAACGCCTAGTCCCCCTAAACAGTTTGGGGCAGTGTACATGTGCTCAACAGATAAAAGGCGAGAATGGAGATATTATGGCGGCGCTGTATAAGCTCATAGCAGAATTGGTCTAAAGTGATATGCTTTTTCCTGTAACTGGTGTAGGAGATCAGACACACTCAGCTTTATCGGATGTCATGCCTCGACATGATTCAATTTTATCTTTCAACATATTGCACTGCCTATTTAGATGTGCACCACAAAACCCTTCACATTATTCCAATAAAATTCAGAAAGCAACTTGTATTCAAAACATATTTTTTCCCCTCTGAAAATGTAATTTACAACCACATATTACTTTTAACAAGTTCTGATAACCATGAAGAGAGCATGCTAATAGTCGCATGGTACAAGTTCAGCTGTCAGACAGACTAGCCATTTACTTTCATGCAAAAGTAATGAGCAATGGTCCACGAGAGTGAACCGCTGACCCATGAATTGATTATCTCCAGCTGCATGCTGACCCGCTGAAATGACTTCACTGTAATCGTTGAATGTTATGATGTATTCTGGGTGTAGCCTAGCTGTGTCCTATTCCTTCAGTCACCAAAATAGAGGACTCCATTTTATTATAGCATGCTGGGAATTCCCCTCCATTTCCTCAAGCTCTTGACCTCCCACTCTCCATTGTATGTGCGAAGAGAGGGTCTGGGGCCGGAGTAGCCTATGCAGCTCTACCAGGCTGACAGATCGCCTCGTCGTGCCCTCTGCCGCTCCGTCTGCACTGCGGCTCCATTGTTCTGCTCGCTCAGGCCGAGCCGCGGGGCAACTCCTCACCATTGTCTCTGACAGACCTGCAACCTGATACCATGGCAGCAGGCTCCTGCCTCCGTCCCTTTGGGACACTGATCCAGAATGTATATGTGCATATGGGTGTGTGTGAGTACAAGTTTTGATCAAATGTACTCAGACAACAGGAAAGTGTAAATAATGTAAATATGTTAACTATAATGAGGGGCTTTTATCAATCAGAACTATGGAAGTTGTTCACTATCACACAAGAAAAAATAACAGGATCCAGGCGCCGCAGGCGGAGGCGCAAACCTGGGACTATGTAGGACGTATGTTTAAAAAGGCCCAATGCTCCCATTTAGCAGC
This sequence comes from Cebidichthys violaceus, assembly GCF_023349555.1. Taxonomy (NCBI): domain Eukaryota; kingdom Metazoa; phylum Chordata; class Actinopteri; order Perciformes; family Stichaeidae; genus Cebidichthys; species Cebidichthys violaceus. Next base: position 10,917,722 of record NW_027176483.1, read on the forward strand.
AAACTATACACTCACAGTCACATCTTTAGTGCAACAAGAGGAAGACTGACATCTTATCTCACCTCCACAGAGAAATGGAAAAACTGAGCCTGAAGAAGCCTATAGCACAGACACAACACAACAGCCTATGCACATCAAAGCAAGCCCCAACCAAGCTGAGCATGCCGTTGTGTGTCACTGAGGAATAGTCCTCTTTTTATGTAACACACAGATGATTAAAGAGTTCAACACAGCAAGCAGACTAATGACTCCACTGGGTTGCAGGGGAACTCAGGAGAGGAGAAGCCAGGGCCTCTGGAGAATACTAGCTGAAACAGGGATAGGTTCTAAAATATACAAATTTATTCATCAGAAAGCAGTCTTTTTATGTCATCGATGTGTGCGAGTGTGAGTGTGTGCAGGTGGCAGAGAGTGAATGTGAGCGAGGAAGGCGGAGGGGGAGAGAGAAAGAGATGAGAGGGAAAAAGAGATAGGAAGTCTGATAGTATCAGCCTTCTTTGAGCTAAAAAATATCAAGCAACCGGTAACAACCATCCTGAAAAAAACTGCAAACCCTGCCATAATGTTGGCTTCACTTTCTGCATCTTCGCATTTTCTCTAATAGTATAATGGATATTTTAAATATCATTAATACCTTATCTTGAACCACTTTAACAGGTCTCTGTGGAGTTTCTTGCTTACTTTATCATACATGGTCACGGGTGCTAGTATAGGTGCAGACAGTAAAGTCCGATTTTTTTTATTCCGCTGGATAAATGGACACCATTGAGTCCCTCGTGAGAGGTGACAACGTGATGAATGGTTGTGCTGTCTCTGGGACAAAGTGCAGGAATTATTGTCAGTCACTATAGGAGGAATAATTAATGACCACTATCTAGTGGCAAAGGGTAATCATATGAGATTAAGGAAAAAATACATCTTCAGGCATAGAAGGTGTAACGTTTGACCCTGTAATCAGGAGCATAAAGATAAAACTTACATATCAGCAGCCATTCTGGTTCATTGAGACATAAGCCCTTATGTCTCAATGAAACATTGAGAAAATAGGGTTTCATAACACCGCATATTCATTTAACAAAAATCATGTAAACAGCCATTAAAATGACTCAAAACTCGAGTGTACTCTCTTTGAAAGTATAGTCTGTTAGCCCAGGTAGAAAAATAATTATTATAATATACTCAATATATACTATTCATATTCACAGACAGTATCATATAAGAATATTAATTATCAGTATTTTATGCTTTTTTTGTACTATCTTCCGATTTTTTGACAAACTATACAACGTTACAAAATATAATGCAATGCGAAAAATATTATATTATTAAGTTGAAGCTACAACAATTGTTTGTCTGAGAACATTGTGTTGATTCCTGGAAGCCCAGAGGTCCTGTGTTCATATGAGTTCACATTGTTTGAAGTGGCAGATAGTTCTGTTTTGATCATTGGCATATATGCTATTGATACAGCTGAATGCTGATCGGTAATCAAATTCTCTGTCTGTGTGTCTCTCTCTCTGTCACCCATCCATTTTCTAAATCTGCTCATCAGAGTAGTGGGAGGTTGATAAGTGACCCACACATTGGACGAATTGGGAGAGTAATTGTTACCTTGTTTGATTGATAGGATGTTTTTATCATTTCCCTATGCAGTCAATGCATATGTGTCTTTGTTACATACTGTAGTCATGTAAATAAAAATGTCTGTTTTGAACAACAGTTCACCTTGAATTTTGGAGCGATGACATAATTCTGAGGCTGTTGCAAACCGTTCGCTCTGAGAGGAAACATATTCCGTCCTTAGATTGAGGTGCTATTTTTACAGGAAGTAAACCTTTGGCGTAACCAAAAATCAAAGAGAGAATTTGAGCTATGACCACTTTAAAAAAGCAAATCTTTTTACTCAAGTGTATTTGAGATTTCATCCCATCTGATACCATTAAAATAAATTCAATTCAATCTAGAGATTGATTAATTTCAGTTTCATATCCACAAGAGCTTTGCTCCCCCTTCTCTTTAGTTCAAGGCCTCTTTTAGAAATAGAACATAATACCCAGAACATACATCCTTTTAGCGGAAGAGATCCTCATCCCTGGATATGGCATTGAAATAGTAAATGCAAATCCACTCAAACGGTTACTCCTCATGAGTGCGATCCAGCAGGGATGACAACATAAACAATGGTGCAGATAGTTGTTCAAACCAGCTGCACATTGCTATTGTTAGGATTAGCATGGTAATCTCAGGGCCGGAAAAGCTCACTGTAGAGACACCTGATCAGACAGAGTGGATAAGTATTTGTTCCTTTTTCATTTCAGACAATTATTACACAGAGCGTACCTCCATAATATGATGGACATGTAGGTTGCTATTGCATGAAGTTGAAAATGGAGAGAAAAATATAAGAGAGGTGTTAGCCAGATAAAAATTATGAGAGAGACAATGTAGAGGAGGATTATAACCAAGCAAAGAGACAGAGGAAGGAAAGTATAAGGGAAGAGAAAAGAGTGCAAAATGAGAGCTTGTGTTCGTCTGGATGGGCAGAAGGCCTGCAGAGCTTGGCAGGAGTCCTGCTTCTGACAGCAGCTGTGGCCTCAGTTTTATATCTTAAGGTGGTGCCTTGACTCCGCACCAGCCTTTCTATCTCAAGCTCTCATGTTTTCAATCAGAGGGGACCATAAATTATTGTCAGCAGTAATCACAGCTGTCCAATGTGGGCCTGCTGAGGGGTACCAACCTGTCCTGGTGCATTAAGTCACACTGGATCATGGCACCTCTGATATGGGCAGTGGGAAAGCCCTGCGAGCGGGTTAAGACACAACACAAAAGTTTAAAAGAGGTTCTGTTTATCGAAGAACCTGAAGCAAATGAAAAGGATCTGCTGGATGAGATGATTGAAGTCTGACTTAAAGGAATAGTTCACCTGGAAATGACAATTCAGTTAAGATACTTCAATATCAGTTCCTATGGATGCTAATTTATCGTTCTGCAATCAGCCTTCACCTTTTTTCAGCTCCATAAAACATCGTAAAAATCATAAACCTTGTCATTAGATATGTAAACCCAATAGGCAAATTTAAATTAGATATTGGACTTTTGAGTCCTTGTTCTCTTTAATAGTTTAGGAGAAAGCTCATTTATGTTCATTTTTTGTTCTAACTTCAGTTTTGATGATAAGGGGGCGAGTTGTTAACTACTGAATATTAAATTTAGTGAACAATTCATCTTATTCTGTAAGGTTGGAAAGCAACACAAAATGACAGACTGTACATCTGTGATCAAACACGATCATTCATTGTTGCATTTGTTTAAAAAAAAAAAAAAAGAAAAAAAAAAAAAAAGATGTGGTTTAATTTCATTCTAACCCTGAATGAAATGGGAGATTTTTCACCAAATGCTGGCACAGCTCTCCTCCCTAAAGTCACAAAGCAGACAAAGTGGGTTTCCCCTCTTTCTTCCGTCCGCAAAATTCATCTGGCTCCTTTGGCAAGCTGCCCGGGTAATCGTGGCACGGCCTGTGTTTTTCACGACAGCACTGTTATTTTGCTGTGAAAACTCTCAGCATGGGGTGGCACACCCACCTCTGGCAAGACACTGCTGTCAGAGCTGATCAGCAGAGAGCAGCCTTCCCTTTCAATTAGCCTTGTCTGTCCAAGAACAGGGCCAGGAGCACCAGCACAGCCACACAGGCACCCAGCGAAGGAACAGCAAGGAGAGCAGGTGGGAGGAGAGGGGAGAGCTGGAGAAGTAAGCCCCAAAACTCCAAACGGGGACTGAAATACCCTCCACTGCTGTGTTCTAAGTCCCTCTGTACCAGAAAGGGCTCTGCCATGGCACGTCACGGTAAACATAGGCAGGCTCCATGGAAACACGGCCATTTGGCAGAAAAGCATGGGATGAGATATGGCACCAATGAGGCAGATAATTCCCTGAATAACTATATCTTCCCCCTCATGTGCTATCACGGCGATGAAGAGCGTGCATGTGTGTGTAAAAGAGAGAGAAAAAGAGAGCATGCGGTGAAACAGCCATGTCACACGTTAGAGTTACTTGGGAAACAACACACCGCAATTTATATGGCACTAATCAAGACACAAATTAGAGGTTGTTTGGGGAGCTTATGAACAGTGTTGAAGGGGCTTGAGGAGGAGCGCCAGGGCCCGGGAGTGAAAAGAGAAAGGGTGGCAGCCATGCCCCTAGGTTGTTTGTCACAAATGCCACATCCAGGTGGGATTTGCAGAGTTGCACCCTAGCCAGCGTCTTTCTCTCAGTGGAAAGAGCCTAAGGTGGAGAATGGTAAACATGGACAGCTGTAACACAAGCACAAATGTCCCCGTGGGCTCGGCTGGGGATTTTCAATGGACAAATTGCTAGGAGGAAGCACTGTATTGATAACCTTATCAAGTCTGTGGACATTCTGAGCATTCAGAATACTTCTTGCAGATTCAGTTCTGCAAATTTTAAAACACCATACTACCAACGCAGTGCAGGCAAAGTAGATCCGACTCCTGACTGGATGGAAAACTTACTTCAAAAGCCCGTTTCTGGTTAAAACAGAGCGCAATCTCAACACCTTGAGCCTTTTCTTCCTGTTCTAGTGTTTAGCTCACCAAAGCCAAGTGCGCTGAATAAAAGCAGGAAGTCACAGAGAAGAGAAGGACTATGTAATATGCTGCTCCAATTTTCCAAGTTTCATTTTTCCGTAACAGTTGAGGAGATGCTCTACTTTAATGAGTGTCATGTGTTTAAAGCTGTTTTAGAGGGACCATTGTACCTTTAAAACCAGCAGCTCTGTCACCAGCAAACTGGAATCTGGAAAACCCATCACTGACTAGAACTTGTAAAACTTCAATGAGAGTACAATGAAGTTGTTACATGTCTGTCATTATTTTTCATGCCACCCCTCATTATAGAACACAAATTACAGCAACATCTTGTTGTTGACTAAATATTCTCACAACAAGGGCAAGATCCATTTAGTTGTTTTGGACCTGTCAATTCTATTACATGATATTCATCAGCAGATGGAATTTGCCCAGTTGTCATGGAATTTTAAGCTTTCACTGAAAAGAAGTGGTGACCAAAAATAGATTTAATCATCTATCGACAAAAAATTATCTGCTGATAAAGATGCAAAAGATGATAAAAAGCTCCAGAGCAGCTATTTTGTCAACAGTTGTTCCCAGGACAATAATGAGCCTTTGAGCTGTCTCAAACATCTTGTTTGAATGAGAGAGAGAGCTGTAACACTAGTGTGGCCTCTAAATGAGACATGCACTGTAACAAATCCAGGCTTAAACCATCCGTTTCAGTGTTTAAATATTGTTACGCATGCTTGTACATTTTTGTATTTTATACCAGAGATACTGCAGGGAACAAGACAAGGCATTGTTGTGTTGTGCTATTGATGAGGATGGGAGACACTTCAGTGAATGTAATGCTATTAGCAGTCTGAATGTAATTTTACTAGTAGTGCAATGTAATACCACAGAGCAACTCTAATAAGTTAGTATCAATATCACAGCACGAACAGTGTTATGATTTTTTTTAACTGGCATGAATGACTGTACATTTTCTTTTTCATTATGGGCTGGACTCGGTCTCTCAATACACTTTCAAGCATTGCCAAATTCTAAAATCCAGCTGGTTTCTCATATCTCTTGTTCCATATGCATCCTGTTCAATCCATATATAACTGAGGATATGACTCCGTCTCTTTGTTCTTTTGCCATTCACAAAGAATCATTATGACATTGATGTTGTCCTTATTTGGACAAAGTTATCATGATGATATGGTTTGACTTTTACTGTTACAAACTAACAAAAGTTGTAATTCACATGTTGATTATTTAGAATATCGACGTGTCTGTGTGTGAATAGAGCAGTTTATGGACATCACCCATCTGTTGTGCAGATACCAAATTGTGTCATGAGAGTTTAGATATTGATAGAAGTCGAGATTGAAAAGTGTGTTGATTAGATACTTTTTTCTTTATAAAACAGCCAATGTCATGAATACCTCTAGTTAAAGTTATATGCATGTATGGTTGACATTTTGCTGTTGTAACTATACATGTCTTACTTTCAGGAAATCAAAGTATATTGAAAGAAGAGGCACATCTAAAAGACAATATAAATATGTTGTAAAGGAAGAGCAGTAGGACTCTAAGTAGAGAATGAAGGACAACATCTTTTCTCGCCTTTCCAGCTGATGTGTGGGATGGGGGGCCCCTTTGGTGAGCGCTGTTGTCAGCCGAGACAAACTGCAGCTCCTGGGACTGCCCCAGATCTGACAGAAACCTCCCCCTCCATCAGTCACGTCATCTGAGTCAGTGAAGGAGTCTGCGCCCTGCTCGCGGTCACACTAACCAGGAGACACAAGCTGTTCCTCTCCAGGTGCTCATTAATGCACTTGTCCTTGATACCTCCGCCATACAACAACACAAAGACAAACACATGCCTGCCGTGTTCTAATTACACTTGTGCGCACACACTTGCAGGGATGTGCATCACACATTTTATTAAGAGACTTGTAAATGTCAAACTACGGCGGACGCCCCTTTACTTCCCCCTCCTGCTGTTACTGCTCTTGTCTTTTTAAAATTTTGGAAGGGGGGGGGGGGGGGGGGGGGGTACACATCAATAGGGACTGTTGTTGTGAAGCAGAAAGACACAGAGTGAAAGTAATGCTATGTAAAGATGGTTTGAGCCTTTGAAGTGGGGGACGTTGGGGACGGCTGATAAGAGAGAGCCAGCCCAGGAGTGGAGAGCCGGGCTGAAGGAATTCATCAAGCTTCCTCAACAATTAGCATATGGGCCTAATTATCATATGAAGCCAATCCTCCATAACCAGTCTACAATATGACTTCCTATCCCATTACATTACCACCCATCCCTCTGAAAAATGGTGAGCATGGATGACCCCAGTATTGTCTTATACTTCTCCTCTCCAAGGCCTGCTTGAATAACTACCATACCTCCAATGTTCCTTTTTTCCATTATGCAGTTAAGCCAGACAGTTAATTATCCAGGAGCAGGGAGGCCGGGTCTCTTTGCTGGCTGCGATAACGATATGCTTTGCTGGGCAGAGAATGAAGAGGGCCAGCCCACAGGGACCCGTGCTGATGTCAGGCAATCTTTCAAAAAAGGCCCAGGCAATTAGATGCACCACTGCTACCAGGGATGACTCGTGTTATTGAGGATACTGGCTAGCTTCTCTAATGGGGGTATTTAGGGCAATTATGATAAAGATGTCAGGGCGACCTCCCCATGACTGCTGCTTTTACAAGGGGTGCCTCTAAGTGCAAGATCACAGAGCAGAAATAAGGAGTGACTAAAGATGTGGCCAGTCCCGTGTGGAAGTCTTGCCACCAGCAGAACTGCACTTAAGACTCGTCTCATGTGGAAAATGCTGTCTAGAGGTGCTAAATGGGCTAATCTGCCCTCACAGTTGAGTTTTATGGGAATTTTGGAGTCTATTATGACAGTCTCAAGAAAATAAACACTCCAGTGCTCAATTAAAGAGTAAAGCCTGGCTGATTTGTTTCCATTTAGCATCATAGATTCAGCACATCTGGGCCGGTGAGAGTTCGGAGCACGGTTATTATTTAATGGACGAGGGAAGCTGACCATCTGTAAGGTAGCAGAGCCCCACAAAGGGGCCTTTCATGTGGCTACTGCTGTACACTGCTTGCTTCTGAATTGTTTCCATGCACACATTTACCTCAGGCATCAACCTTTCAACCACTGGCATCCATACCTCACATCAAAGTTACACCTCAGGGACATAACCAAGAGCTACTGGTCACCGCACACACCTTTAACCATGCCAGCCCAATTGCAATGTTAGCATATGCCATCCACATGGCTGGCATGACACTAAACACACACTGACTAATGTTTGAAGTAAGTTCAAAGCAGAGGAAAAGTGCAACGTGGAAGCAGCATGTATCCTCTTTCCTCCTTAAAAACAGCCAAACAGCTGGCCATGTTCTTTACAAAGTGCTCAGTACATTTCCATGATTGTTATTATACGATGTCTGTGGATACTGCACCATGATATCCCTCTCTCTGTAATAACCTCTCTGGATAGATACTAGATAGTCAGGACACAGCAATCACACTATCCAGATGGAGAAAAGCTCTTCAGTGAAGCACATTCCAGAAGTAAGTGTTTCTTTCTGTTGTAGTTCATGGAACCGGGCCATACACTATTTAGGAGAGACTGGAGGGATTAGATATGAAGTTTAATGCATGAGCCTCTCATTACAATACTGTAATGAAGGAGTGCTGCGAGAAAAAAATTAAGCAGACAAAAGGAAAACTTAATGTTAACGGCATGGCTCTAAGGAAATGTTGGCCAGTCGGTCCACTACTTTGGTCCAGACTGAAGTATCTCAACAACTATGACATGGACTGCCATGTGCAGACATTCATGGTCCCCAGAAGATGAATCCTACTGACTTTGGTGATCGCTTGAAATAATTTGTAGGGCCACCAGCTGCTTGACTTTTGTTGTTTTAGTGAATCATCTCAACAATTTTTGGATGGATTGCCATGAAATTTAGTGCAGACATCCATGTTTCTCTCAGGAAAATTGAAGTAACTTTGATACCTTGATAAGTTTTTATCTTGAGCCATCATCAGGTCAAAATTTAAATTTTTTGTTTTTTGTTCTTTGATTGATGTCAAAATACCTGCAAAAATAACAGTATAACATTAATTTAACATGTGAAAGTGACTGACGTGAGTTAAAGTGCCAAAACTATTTATTAAAACTATTCCTGTGAGCTTAAATCTATCATAATAAGACAGCATTCACAATTTAAGAGCACTTTTATGGCTTAAACAATACAATTATGAACTTCTCCCATGGCTGGATTGTCCCTCTTGGTTAATTCACACCCTATAATTTTACATCTTACTGGACATTATTTTTCATCATTTGTCTTTACTCCTTCTACAAAATGCTACCAAAGCATTCCAGCATCATAAGCAAATGGGCATGGGGCCTTTCTGAAAAACTAGCCAATCAATCAGGCCAGGTTTGCCCTTCTGGAGCAACAAGCCCCCATCCTACCCAGCCATCAGTCATGCCCCACCTCTGGCTGTCCTCCTGCCTATTTTCACACCATCTCTTTCACTTCACACAGCTAACACAATGACTTATTATGTTTTCCAACTTGATTCCCCTTGATGTTTGCTCTCCAACTCTCTCGCTGCCTGTGAGTTACAATCCCGCCTGTCGATTTTCCATCACGATAGCTGGAGAATTAACTCCAAATGTTTGGCAAAAGCAAGCAGAGGAAAAGAGATTGCTTTGAATTTTGATCTTGTTTTTTCTGCTTCACCTTCATCAGTGATATTTATCGCAAAAATTAATATATGTTTATATTTAATACCTCCAGAGAGGTTTCTGATGAGGGCATAATGTTGTGCAATCACTACATTATCTTCACTTGGCAAGTTAAAAGTTTCCATGCACTATTCTGCACAAGGTCAGTTAAAACAAGGAGAGGATGTTAAAAAGCTCTCTATGACAAATTGCCACTTGTGCAAATAACATTTATAATGCCAGTAATGCGTGGAGGTGTATTATCTTCTTGACACTGAGGCTTTCACCCCAGTTTTAAAAAAAATGAAACAAAAGTTAAAGCTTTTCCCAACAGGGTGCAACATATGCCTGTACTGTATAGGTCACCTTTAAGGCCGCTAGTGTTTATACAGCTCAGAGGTAGATTTAGCTAAGCATCAACTAACAGTTTCACTGTCGTAGTGATTAAGTGTTTTTTTTTTCTTTCATAAGCTGTATATTGTAGATTGGTGAGGTGAGTTTGCTTCTTTACCCTTCACATATTGTCACAGGTGTAGAGAGATGAGATTGTCGAGGTCTAATAGACCTAAATTGTGAACAAATCATCCTAAAAATTGCTGGAAATGTTCATAAATCAAAGCCTTGCAAATAGCAATTCCATCAAAGCATAACCTTGCAAATTGCAGCGTATGAGTCATTTAGTTCCATTAAAGAGGATGTGTTTCTCTTAATGCAAATGGATAATCAAGAGCTCTGCATCGGGTCTGGACAGAGGACCAGCATGACTTGCTGTGTGTACATAAACCACAGCTGTAGTGATGGATGGCTGGCTTGACAGTGTTGTTCTGTGATGTAGTGGAAGAAGGATCCCACTGTGACTCCCATCCACCATCAGGCACACAAACCTCTCAAAAACACAACATGTATCATTGTCTGCAGACGCTGAAATGAGGATGTGGGACAAAGGAATACTGTTTGAAAGAGTAGGTGTACCGAAAGGGTAAAAAGCTCACTTCACAGAACCAACAGGAGTGAAAATCACTCACCTTTGCTACACAAGCTCTACTTCTCTGTTGTTTTCTACTCCATCTGTGGTCAACAAAAGAAAAAGTAGAGATAGAGAGTGAGGACCCACCATCCTTCCAGGAAGGACCCAGAATGGTTTGGGGCCCTGAAAAATAAGGCTAATTTGAAGGTCATTTAAAGAGCGCCAGGCGGTGCAACTCGGGGGGGGAGGCTCTGAACAAGTGCAGGGGGAGCGGCTCGGGTTGCAACGCTGTGAGGTAGGCGCTCCGACGCTCTCCCTGGTGCTCTTCATCAATCTCTCCCATCCACCGAGAGCCTCCTCTGACCCACATAGCAGCCAGAGGGAGGGGGTTGCCTTTCTTCCATTATTAATACCACTGCATCACACAACCTGCACTTACCTGAACCAAGTCAGCAGAGGAGCCACAAAGGTCAAACAACCACAGGCAGACATTTTGCCTCTCATTCACATTCGTAGTCAAAGGTAAGTGGCAAAACCCCGCTTTTGATATTCATATTCCCATGGCTTCCATTTGTTTTGGAAGTGTATTCATAGGAGTAGGGGTTAAATGTGCGGTTTGGCCAAGTCTTAAACGTGAGTGATTCATTTCAGCTTTAAACAGAAGGCATCAATTTTCTGCTCAAAGTGACCATACAAAAGTGCCATATTCACCAAGTTCTCTCATCATATCAGAAATAGTCCATTGAAATATTACTGGTTGAATCATTGGACATTAAATGTGCATCACAGATTATATGTTACGATGAGATGGAAAAACAACCTAAAGTTCATATAACTGCAAAAGCTGACAGAGTGGTTCTCGGTTTCTCTTTTTTTCTGGACAGAAAATGTACATTTTACACATATAGTTAAAGAAGCAGGTGAAAGGTGCTTATGCTGGACCCCTCTGTAGCACAAGTAACTGTGATTTGTAGCACTGAGTGAACGAATGGGCAACTTGCAGACGTTTCCCCTAGTTGCCAACAAGGTGATACAAGGGGATGCAAGGCTGGACTACAGTGTACCAAAGACAAGGAGCTGCACCATTCTCTCATCATTTGGAGGGAAGTCCTTGGCAGCGCTATCTTTGTTTTTGAGTGTTTGAGGGGCCAGAGTTACAGATAAACCCCTCTACATCATTTTGAAAATGTCTGGCAAACAGTTGCTGATCCATGTTTTTGCAGCTAAAGCTTGATTGCAGGGCCATTGGAAGAAGATGAAACTCCCCCATACACATATCTCCCTGTCACAGTGCTGCTAAAACTGCAATTATGAAGGGACGTACACGCTGTCAGCACACAAAACACAGTTATTGGTTTAGTGTGCCATTGTCTAAACAAAGAATGGCAATATATCACCTCCAAAGCTCTCCGTAATCTTTGATTTTGACATTGAATAGAAAGGAGAGAAGAAGATTTAGTGGTGAAACAATAGTAGATTTGTTTTCTGCATATGCTTCAAATTAGGCCAAGGTTTGGGTAAGGATAAACACAAGTTTAAGCCATTCTAAGTCTCTGCCATAGCAGAGCACAATTCACATTTGAATTCAAAACTATTGTTAAACAAAGCACTGGCATGGAGTGATGCTGCTCCATGGAATGAGAGCTTATCTCATCGCACTGTGACTATCATGTCTTTGCTGTGGACAGCTTCAGTCAGTTCAAAGGAAGGGGTGCCTGGCTTAAGTGCCTGGCTTTGTTTCTTCTTCCTTACAGCGGCATTACTTGCACAAATACTTTGATTACGGCACTGAAACACATTTCTTATTCTTTGTGCAAATAACATGCTTTATCTGAAGTGCAGCAGCTGTGAAGACATTGGCATAGTAGCTGTGAGTCAGACTAGGATAACTGTGTTAAAGTGGTAAACCACTCATACAATTTTACAGCTATACAAATTTGGAATTTGATTTGAAAATAAATGCACTGTGTTGAACTCAAAGATAAAACAGGAATATCTGAAAGTGTTATGCAGGTAGTGGTGTACTTTATGAACTCCAGAATTGCTATAATAGCTGGGATAAAGAGCAATTACATTTTTTTCTTCAATTACCTAGGAGAGTATAGAAAATATGTCACATTAAATACTGTCAGTTCCTAGTCTAAACACTATTTGTTATGACAGGGGCTGATGTTCATTGCTGAGCGGTGGGTGTCTGTGGGTTAACTAACACAGGAAGTGGGGACAGCTGTATAAAAAAGGTAGGTGCTACTTTGTGGTACTAACAAATAACTGTAACATATCTGACGAGCAAAAACTACTCCAAACAGGGTTTGTGTGTTTGTCTGAGAAGTGGATCCATAAATTGCTTTCTTGCTTTTCTTGTTTAGAAGTAAAGCACTTAGCTGGGTAGAGTTGTTCATCAAGACATAATGATAGCTGGTCTCAATTGCCTTGTTAGACCATTACTACGTAGGAACAATCAAACAACAAATGATGTCTTTAAAAAATTTATACAATAGCTCCAAAAAGATTTTAGCAAATGTATGACATTTTCTATTATCTTAATGAGACTGATATCAAACACACATTATGAAACACACATTTTGTGGCTTCAAACCCATAATGATGCATGATTATTGAATCATCATGCACGTTAATTGTGTTGTGCAGATATTTGAATTTCTTATTCAGCCCAGTAAGGCCAATGTAGTCACCAGTTATTGTGAGTCGCGCTGCATGTCGATCACACTGTTCCTGCATAAGCTGGGGGTGTGGTTTGTTACCTAGCCCGTCTGTGACCGCGCAGTTGTGTGGCAAAAGTTCAGGGCACAGCTTGAGGGAATTCCCCCCAAACTCTCTGTGCAATTAGTTGTATCATGTGATTATTTTCTATTAAATCGAGCAGCTGTTATCCTTTCTGTAACTTTAAAGCTTCTGCTGGTGCTGCCTTCCAACAGACAAGGGGGTTTACTGTTTTCATCTTAAGCTTTGGTTTTACAAGTGAAGATGACAAGGTTGCCATGAGCCTCTTAAACTGTGAACAGGAAGGGCAAGTGATGAAGTGCTCAAGGGCAGATTTCGATGGTCGAGTGTCTTGACAGATGAAAATGGAGTAATTGCAAGCACAGACTCGGGCAGTGAGCGCTCTAAGCTCCTAAACAAAGAATTAAAAGCTCATTTTACCATCACACTGTATTGTTTTTTTTATGAGTCAACACTTCGGTGTCATTTCAAAGCAGGCCTGTAATTTTAAAAAGAAAACATTTTTTCTGAATAAAATATTCAGAGCCATTGAATGACCACAAAAAAAGTTTACTGGAACCACTTCTCCTGTGTCTTTCACCGAAAATGCTTCAATAAAGTTATTCACCGTTAATGTTTGTTGGAACAGGTCCATGGAAAATGGAGAACTTTGAAAGTCTGAGGTGAATAGGGTAAACATACATTAAAAACATATTTTTCTTCCGCTGCCTGCATGGTTTGTAGCTCAACCTACAGTATACATAGCGTTGAATCAGGAAGCTCTGTAGCTCTCATGTAAAAGGGTTGCCTTACAGATCCAGTAAGCCTCCACAGAGGATGAACAGAACAGAAATAATTTGCAGTGAGCAATGAATACATCCGCTCAAAATCATATGATTAAAACTCAAAATGTTCACTGAGGTGTCATGGCTTTTAGGTGTCATAGTTTTTAAGTAATATCTTATGGTCTGGATTCTCTGCTCTTCTACAGAAAGTAAGTGGCGGAGGAGTCATCAATTGGAGAGGCCATCCTGATTAATTAAAATGAGAGATAAAAAGAACAACGAAAAATCCTTCAAAAAACTATTTATGTGTCACTATGTATGTTTGCCCACTCTTGTTAAAAAGTCCAAAGATTAAAAAACCAGCAACCCAAAGGTTATTCTAACAAATGGCATTTATAAAGTATGCCTTATTAGAAAACTGTTTCAAAAGTAATAGATGTGACTGCAGGTCTGTAGAGAGGATATTTAAAAACAGCACGTGCAACACCAGCTAGCGTGACCAACTGCTGCTGCTGCTGCTTTTCCACTTTAATGTTTCATTGAGAGAAGGTAACAGTTGGGCTTAAAATAACCAAAAAACACCACATTACATGATACGCTATGGTGCCTAAATTGCAACTTTAAAAGCATGTCACTTACAGATGCTAGCCTCCTTTAGCCAGACTCTGAAAACTGCAGACAGTGTGTAAAACACCATTAGATTGTAACTTAAGAAGAAAATACATCATATTTCAATAAAATCTCCATTTGCACTGTACACCATACCTTGCAGCCTCACAGTGTTGTTGGAATAAAACAGAAGAATGATTAGAAGGGTTTGGCAAGGGTGAGAAATTTTAAGTGCTCACCCTCCACCTCTCATCATCCACCCCCACACGCTCCCTTGAACGTCTACACATAACACGCAAACACACAGATGTCAGCAAGGTCTGAGTGACTCTACCCCTGTCACTGGGTGCCTGCTGTGAAAACAGCACATACACACACACACACACACACACACACACACACACACACACACACACACACACACACACACACACACACACACACACACACCCTCCTCTCCTCACCCCCCCTCCCCTCTCTCCCTCTTCTCTGGACGCCAGCCTGACATACCAGACCTTGTTCGTTAGCACATATTTTTACCCACCGTTACTAAATTAGGAAGCCAGAGGGAGCAAATGGAGTGTGGCTGCCAAGGCAGAAGAAGAAGGGTCTGATCAGGCCTGCGTTTGCTGAGGGCCCATGCCAACCCTACGAGCTTCATTAAGAGCCACTTGGGTTTCAGAAATAGAAGCCCAACAGGGACCGGGGCCAAACAGAGCCCTGAACGGCCAGCCAAAAACTCACGGGACAAACAAACAAATAAACCAGTTGTCTCATGGCCTGCCAGAATCAACCGGCAGCAGCCATCCCAAGGAGCCATAAGAAGTTATCTTAGGCAGTCTTGCACACAAAATGTGCCCTGCCCCGAGTTTAAAAGTGGTGACAGTAAACATACTGCCAGCCCGATACAGAATAAATTAACCTAGAAAGCTCTCTCCAGAGACCAATTTCTCAAAGCAGCCACAGAGACGTTACTTCTTGTTTATTTGGCAAGGATTTTGGGCGCTGATGTAAGAAAGGATATTTTCACAAGGAAATGTACATTTCCTCTTCTGGCTAAATTGGCATATAGCATTTAGGTCTATGAAAGTACAGAACGATGTGGAACAAGTATTCCTTATTTGTATTTTTTAAACAATATTTTCTTTCAATCCTGAAAACCCTTACATTTCTTCATCTCCATCTATACTCACAGTTCAGATCTATATTTAATTACTAAACTATATGCACATTATAACATGAATGAACATTTTGCAGCACTGAAATAAATCATAAATTCCTTGTTATATAATAAGTAATTAAAGAGAGGGGAAAGCATGTAAGCAAATAACTTTTATGTAGTTTCAGGAAACCACAACTAATTAGAAAACACTGTAGGAAAATGTGCTGTTTTACTAAAGGTTACAAAACTTCTTCTTGACACTTTCAGGTTCATTGTTTACCATTTTGTCTGAGTGGCACCTCTAAACCGGTGCACTACCATGACTTCAGTCCAATTAGCACCCACCCATTAAAACTAATGAGCCATTAGCAGCTAACTCTGTACAACTGGTCATTGTTACAGTCATCTACGGTTTTGATTCACTGACAATGTTGCATGTTTTTCTTCTATTTGTGATGATGCTTTGGATTTGGCATCATAACATTTTTTACAAGAAAAATGTCACTGAAATTGTATTATTTTGTAGACTGCTGGCATGAGTAGGTGACAAAAGAAAGGTCTGAGAAAACATAAACTAAATGGTCTGATAAATACCGAGGATGCAGTTTGGATAACACTGGGGGAAAAAAGAACATTGGCCCTGGAGTTTTCATATTGCCAGTTGAAACACTTTGAAGTGTGCATGCCCTAAGGAGAGGCCAACATCCCAGCCATCACTTCTTAAAAGAGCAAAACAATATTATAATCCCTCAAAATTATAAACTCCCTTGAGCACAACATTACAAACTACAGTATATCTGGGACTGGGACTCTTGTGTTACTCTACTGACATCTTGTGGACATATTAGAATCCTACAATTCATATGTTCAAAACGGGAAGAGTTCGCGCATGAATTTGAACAATACTAGGAAAAAGCCTGCCTTAATGAGATTTCTACCTTGTTTTAAAGACTTAATTGCATGGCGTTTCAGTAAAGATGAAAGTCAACCAGCTTGGGGGCCCTGGGCAATATTAAGATGATAAGCCACTGTTTACCCACCATTAACCCCCTCCTCTGTGTATTATGAACTGTTGTTTCTATGCAGGAGTACTACCTGGCCCCAGGTATAGGCTTATTGTGTAGTAACTTGATTAGCACACATTAATTAAGGAAATTGCAACATATGGCAACATTTTTTTTTTTTTTAAATGAAGCTCTTGAAACAATATTTTGACACAGGGGCCCTTTTAAAGACAGGACCCGAACATCAGGTAGTAAAGCCTTACCATATGGCCCTTATCATGACATTTGTTGTGCTTCACTGCTGCAAAGTCAATTAAAGCGTTAATTGTACTTTTTAAGAACATCGCGGCTCTTGAATGCGCCCCACTTTCTCCTTTATGCAGCGTAAATGTGCGTTACCTTGAGGGAAGGCATTTCTGCTGATGGAAACTCTTCCGCAACGATATCATAGTCCACACCAGTGTCTAGGAGGCTAGCTCCTGTGGGTGAAATACTTTGAGTCACATTTCACGTACCATAACCGAAGGTGAGGTAGTATTTTGCAGCAGATCGCGTCACAGAGTGTGGTCACGTAAATTACGCTCCGCGTACGCTAGATTGAGTATCACGCGAAGAGTAACCACAACAAAAGCGGAGAGAAAACAAATGTAATTGATTGTCTGTTAGAATGGCTGATGTTCACGCAAAGACCAAAACACGAGCCAGTTCCTCCGAGTGTACGGCCGAGTGAGTGATTTCTTCTTTCTAACATTCTGTTAAATCCGTTGACCAGTGAAGGTAGACGTTGATGGTACTAACCCACTGAACAGAAGATGAAAAGACAAAAAGAGTAGTATAACTGTATTAACTGTGTCCCGATCTGTATCTATATTTGTAGGTTTTCAGGAGCTTCACAGATACAAAAAAGGGGTTTTCCTCAAATACGTCCACCTCTTCAAAAATGCACTGACCTACCTTGTTTGATCAAACTTGTAGATCCCCTGAAAGCATGGGAAGCACCAGCAGAGGCGTGACTGCATCTCCTCCCTGTTACTCAGTGTTGAGTTCACCTCAGACAGGATATGCTCAGAGGGAATTGATTATGATGGCACCTGAAGAAAAGCTCAAATACTTTGACAGCCGAGCTCAGGCCCGCGAGGACCACCAAGAGGTGGGTACAGTCGCAAATTCATTTTGGAGGTATTTGTGCAGATGCATATTCATGAAGAGGAATGCACTAATAAGGCTGCAATTAATAATTATCACCTACGAGCTTTATAAACATTGGCATTCTGGTTTGAGTTGTATCCTGGTTTTGGTCATATTCGGGATATGACATTTACATGGAACACAAGAAACGTGATAATTCATATCCCTGTATACATGATCATAGTATCCAGATGTTTCTGATCATCTGTGTGCAGGTGCATGTGTTTTGATTGATCAACATCCCATGCACTAATTTCTTTACCAGCAGAGAATGATCTGAAGGGTGGATAAGGTAACTTGTTTTGTCTGACCAACATGCCAAAACCCAAATATATTCAGTTTATAATGATATATAGAACGCAGAAAAGCAGTAAATCCTCAAAACCCAAGAAGCTGGAACCGGTGATTGCTGTCTATTTCTACATGATAAACAATCAATTGATAATACAATTTATAGGCAATTCATATTTTCCGTTGGTCGACTAATCAATAAATTGGCTTATCGTTTCAGCTGTAAACACACTGAAATTATCCTGTCTTCAAACATACAGTTTATACTAAGGTCGACACCCAGGCAGGTGAATGATTGACATTAGTTTCTAAATGCTAATCTAAGCTCTAAAGTGTAACATAGACGTATTATTGATATGGCTTTTAATACATGGCACAGTGGGCTATCAAGAGAAGTGATCCTGAAAGTTATTTACTGTGTCTGCTCAGTTTGATGCCTGCATTCAGGACCTGGTGCGTTGTGCGGCTCTGTGTAGGCTGGTGTATGGGGACGGACATCTGAAACTAGCCCAGGCCCATGCCAGACTGGCTAAAGCATATATGCAGTTCAAAGGTAATGTTAAAAAGATAATACTGTGAGCACATTGTAAAACTGCATACTATGAAATTCAGGAACCTGTTGTTGGACCTTAGACAGATGTGTTAAAAAAAACAAAACTGACACACACTTCAGCTCAGTATGATCAATCCATGTAGCTGTAGTATGTGTTATAGAGATTAAGCTTCTACATTTGTAATTTTACATGTAGTTTTACTTTGCTCTTTGCTTCACTAAGGTCCAGCTAAAATGAAAGGATTATTACTGTTGAGATGCTGTTTAATTTACACTCATCATGGTTCTTTGTTCCCTGAGGCTGGGGACTGCAGGCCCAGGAGCACTCGGCTCTGGCCAGAGAGCTGCTGCCTTTCTGCTCCTCCATCTCCTCCTGCAGAGGTGAAAAGCTCGAGGTTCTTATGTGTCTCCTGAACATACACCTCACACAGGGAGGCGCTTCACTGCTTACAGCCAAATATCCTTGCCATGACATGTTTTACAGTAATGTATGTGGTTTTAATAGAAGTATCGACTCAAATAACGAAGCTGAAAAGTTCCTTGACTCTTTTCCACTCTTGAGGAGGCAGAATCCTCTTTTCTGGAGGCAGAACAAGTTCTTGAGGAGCTTCATCAACTCAGTGGTATCAACCAGGAAGAGAAGATGAAGTCCGAGCTGGAAATCTCCGGTGGTCTATCCAGGTGCATTTGGGGAAAAAAAAAAAAAGATTTTCTAGAAATGCCTAAGTAGCAGCACACAGCAGATATGTTGTCAAAATAAGTCTTTAATGCAGCATTTGCAGCCTATAGTATGTAATACCTGAGCCAAACTCGGTGCTTTTACCAATTAAAAGGTAACAAGGCAGGTCTTTCCAGAGGGGAGTACAGCATGGGGGGCATTACATTTGTTTTGAAGTTGTTATCATAACTGATTTGTTTTTCTCAAACCCTTTCAATTTCAAATGCAGTGCCTTACATTTAAGTTTGGCCACAAGATGGTGATATATTCATGTCAATTGGCATGAAATCAACCTTTCACATGTTTGTTTTTTTTGCTAACTTGGTTATGCTAGTAAAAATACCAGTATCTTATGTTTTCTTACAACAACTTAACAACTCAGGATTTCCCCCTGTTGTTGTCAGTCAGCAGTCAGCGTGGGTGTGTTGTTATGATGCTTACAGACCTTCTGGGTTTCATTTGTTTCTGCATGTGCACTCACCCAGTCACTGCTCAAGCAGAGGCACAGATAGAAGAGAGGTATTTTTCCTCTCATTATTGATCTGTGTCTACCATTTTACAATATGCATTTGTAACCTGGTGGGGGTATTGACAACAGCGGTCCCAAGTGCAGTATTACATGCTCAGGAAAAGATTAAAGACTAAGTGGATCATGGTGGAGACACCAAGCACAGACATCACACCTAGGAGAGACTGATAGTCTGTTAAAGGAACTGTGTGGCCCGGCAACATAAAAAGAACAGCTACTTGTTATAGTTTAGATTACTGTGGGTGAAGTTAGCAGCATAACCGGTGAATAAAGTATATTCCTACCTGGGTTGAGATCAGCCCGCTAATGTCTAAAGGTATAATTTCCACATGAAACCCATCACAGCAAAAACGACAACAAAAAAATACAGGCTGGTCTCCCTCAAAGCATTTGACAACCTCACAAAGTATAAATTTGATTTCTTAGTTTTAGTTCGAAAAAACATTTTCAGTCGTATAAAGGAGCATGTAAGCAAAGACAGTAGTAGGGTGGCAGTATATTAACAGGGGACCCCATCTTACAGCCGAGCTTATGTATGACCTAATGTTTTAAGAATCCTGTTGCTAGGTAAATTGAAACAATAATCCTGCAGCATCTACAGTGAACGAGCCTTGTCAGGTTAGCTACACTGATAGGAATTTGGAAATGATGCCATCTTGGTCTGTTTCAGAGAGTCAGAGTTTGTTGACATGATGTGTGTAATTGAAAAAATGTGCAGACTCTGGCTGGTGTGTAAGCTTGCTAAATCTCTTTTGTTATGCGATGACTACGGATTTGGCGTGCTTCTAAAGCTCTGTCAGTGAACACTGTTGTGATGGAGGGTAATGTTCCCACCAAAGCCCGCAACAATAAAATATGCTCAGCTCTCCATTAGATCCGGGTGCAAACATTCTGCTCGGCTTTAGATTCACACTCAAGGTGTGCACTTCTGATCAGCCAGATGGGATATTTATTGTTAGGTTTAAATCTGTGTGTTCTCATATTCTCAGACTATGCCATGGCTGCTATGATCATTTATTTTCTTCACTTCTTTATAACAGCTGCCATAAATCTACATCTTAGTCAACACATTTTATTTAACTAAACATTTTTAGAATAATAAATTATTTTAGAATGATAAATTAATTAAAATCTTCCATATCCTCTCCACCCTTAATTATCATGTTCAACATATTGATTGAATTGCACTCTGTGTTCACCAACTTTGTGCAAATAGTCTCTTTACATTTGTGCTGTTGTTGTAATCAGATGCCCTGTCCCCCCTTTCCTTGTGTATATGTATGCTATTGACTTGATCTATAGTCATAGTATAAACACACAGCATAGCTACTCTGGCAGGGATTTGGTTGTAAATGGCCATGACATCACTACCCAAGACTGATCAGGTAGTTCAGTATTTTTCTCCATGGTCTTTTACCAACATCTGCCTGAGGCACTCAATAAAAAGCCTCATCGATCAGAATGCCATCAGTTTAAAGCACCACACAGATTTGCTGGAGAAGGCTGTTATGTTTCTGTCCCTCTGTTTTCACTTAGGCTTGGCCAACTGTGTCATTTTCCGAGTGAAAGCCCAGAGCAGACTTACGTCAACTCTGGAAATGTACAAAAGAGGGCTGTGTGGCTTGTTTGGCAACACATCTACAAATCCTTAATTATATTAATTCCCTGCCCTGTGGACTCTTGGTATATTTCAGTGGGATGTCGCATATTACCGTCCTGCCTGGAAGTGCGTAAGGATGCAGAGTGAATGAGAGGATAGAGGGGTATTGTCTCTGTTTGTGCATGCAGGCAGAATGGCAGGACTCGAGCCATGCTGGAATGTAGCTCTGCTTCAGCCATCGCCCTAAAAGGACCTGAAGTGCCCGCCTGATGAACACTTATGGGCGGGGCACTCCTTCTATCCATCACAGCATGTTTGGATAATCTTGGTTTCATGGGAAAATTCAAAGTAATCAAAGTTTTTTTGTAACCTGTGCTGCTGGCCTTTTACCGCGGAGCCATGAATTTCCAAAACCATGTGGTCCTGGGATGTAAGCATGAAATAATACTGTCAAGCTCCGACTTTAGCTTCCCACACAGGCTGCCCCTGCTAAAACCTGTACTCATACTGGACGGCACAATGGATAAAACCTTAAACCAAATGCCATGCTGTCACAGGTGGATTCTGTATGTAAGTGAATTGTTGTTCAGATAACATACTATGCTCAGTGTGGATGTGGGAGACTGTGAGAAGGGGTTTCCTGTGACAACAATGTACTGCCAGAGATTGTATAGCAGTGAGTGGCGCGTCCTCTGAGAAAGGCCACCCCCTTGACTGGAGAGCTGAATTAAATTTAGAGTCCATTAGATGGTTTCAAGCTGTTAGCAGAGAAGCCTGATGGGATCCAGAGTCCTTGCAGTGGTTATTGCAGCCATCGTCTCATCCTCTCTCCCCCACGCACCCTCCCTTTTGCTCTGTAGAGGCCCAAGCAACCCAATAGTACAGTATGGAAGGAAGTGACTGTCTTTTAAAAGAGCAAAGACACTTGGTAGCAGCAACACATCTAGAGATGGGTGACAAATTGAGTTTTATTGTACTTAATGTGACGATGTTGCAGTGTAACCTTCAGTCCCAGAGGAGACAGTTAAGAGACTGGTGAAAGGATGCAACCCAAAACATTTAAAAAGGGCAATGTGCAAGCTTTCCCTAATATAGTCTGCAGGCCTCAACTGCAGCCATTAGCCAAAAGCCTTCACCACTCTGCAGGATCTGGATTTGGCTAGAGACCAAGCAGCTACTTCTGTAATGTAAAACAGGCTCATGGTAATGAAGTAACAGGCTTATGGGTATATACTGTACTCAAGTGATACTCTAAATAACAAATGTTATTAGATATCATTTTTTAATTATAACATCTTTAATGGTTATAGAGTATTAGTCAAGTGCACTTTGGCAGAGCAAATGTTTTTCAACACAGGGATGCAGACAATCTACTTGAAGGGTCCACTTTGTAACCATTACTGTTACTGCTGCCTCCTATAGTGGGCTGACCTGGACTGAACTGGACTTTATTCTTGTCTTTCTGTCTCTGACAGTCTCTCCATTTATATGTCCTTTCTGCTCTATAGGATCTATAGGAGACAGAACAGACCAGAGGAGGCCTTAAACCAGTGTGAGAAGTCTCTGCAGCGGCTGAAGGACTGTGGCGAGCCAGAGAAGACGAGCTCGGTCTATCGGGACATGGCCGCCATCGAACAGGACAGAGGTCATTTGGACCGAGCCATAGAGCATCTCACCAAGGCAAGGGGCATGTCACTCACACAGCACAACACGCTGTATACACATGAGGGCTTCTTGAGATGGTGCCAGGCTTTGTTGTTAGGTAACGTTCCCACACCTCTTATTTGGTGATATGTGATCTGCCTTATTTCACGTGGGTGTTTCTAACTAGGCCCATGCCATTGCTATGAGTCACAGCCCAGAGGAGCTAGAGGGGGCTCAGATCTCTCACAGTCTGGCCCTCATCCTTTCTGCTGCTGCAGAGCCACATCACAATGGTGAGTTTATTCTCGGGCTCAGACTAGGCCTGTGCGATATGCATCAAAGGGTTAATTAGGATTTTTCTATATGTGAAATTCTATAAGATGGCGTTATGGAAACCAGACTTACAATAGTCTCATTGAAGACATGTTGAGGTTCAGTCATGTCAGTTTTATTCACCCATGTCAACTGTGTCAATACAAATGTATGCTTCATGGTAGCTTTGTAAAACATCACATCTGGAAAATCTCAAAATCATATTGCCGTTTATATTATACAAGTTAACCTGTATGTTTTGTGTGTTTTTCCCATGCTGGTGTAGAATCTGCAGGTTGCTACTTTGAGGAGAGTCTCAGTGCATATAAAAACTCTGCAGGTTCACAGGATCCAGCCTTTCTCGTGGCCCAGGATGATTTCTGTCGTTTTCTCCTCCTCAGTGGCCAGCAAGAGGTTGCACACACACACAAACACACTTACAGACAATGCCACTACAGTCATTTCCTCCAGGCAAAGAGTCTCATATTTTTGCTCATGTAATTTTAAAGCAGATTTTCACAGACTTTTTGTTTAGAGAGCTGCACCATGAAAACACCCTCAAGAGTTTGTGATTGTCAGGGGATTTATTTCACCTGCTTAACGGAATGTGGCTCCCACCGCTGATGGAGAGAGATGACTTATCTATTTTCAATGTAACATTTCAGAGATGTGTGGAGATCCAGAAAGCTTCTCTCGCTACAAAGAAATCTACTTTTGGTGACCTGAGTGCTGAGGTAGCAGACACCCTTCAGCTTCTAGGAAGCGTGGAGATGAGTGAGGGCAGACTGAAGCCGGCCCACAGGACCATGAGAAAGGTATCACAAGTTACAGAACACAAACAGCACAACTAATGTTTGTCTTGGCTACAACCTGTAAATGCATATTAGAAATGATGGAGATGACATTGTCCCTGCCAATGTGCTGCATTTGGGAGGGTTTATTAAAAGGTCAGGAGTCAGCGGGTGTGTCCATCTACACCAGTGAGAGCCCAGTTCAAAATAAACACACAAAGAGTCCCTGTCAGATTGAGGTGAGCTATTTCAACCCGCCTCTCTAAAGATCAGAGTTGCATGCTAATCTTGGAAGGGTGCAGTGTGCAGAGTGTAAAATATCACACACAGTGACTTTGTGTTTCCTCAGTCTGGATGGAGCCCGACAGATGGACAACAACAGTTTGCTAACTGCTGTCAATTAAAGGGACACTGACCCCAATTAGTGAGGCATGCCATTATGTCCTTCAAAACAAAAGTGACATTGTTAGTCTTTCAGCACACATGCATTGATAGAACAGCAGCCTTTTAGTTAATTTCACCGTGTTCCTCTTCTGCTACGGTTTTACTTTATTCCTTATGGAATGTGTTTTTGTTCACATACAGTACGACTGCAGATTTTTGCGGAATTAGCTCAGTTCTGCAGCCCATCACACATACTAAAATACACCAGGAAATGGGGGTTTCTT
The DNA here is from genome assembly GCF_023349555.1 of Cebidichthys violaceus. Lineage (NCBI taxonomy): Eukaryota > Metazoa > Chordata > Actinopteri > Perciformes > Stichaeidae > Cebidichthys > Cebidichthys violaceus. Next base: position 10,942,601 of record NW_027176483.1, read on the forward strand.
CATACAAGTAATGACATGCCTGTAAGTAAAGGAGCCCGGTTGCTATGTTGTTTTGTTATGACATTTAAGAGTGGAGAGGGTACCACTGACAGGGTGTATCAGGGCTCACTTTCTCCACACCACGTCCGACTAGTAACCTTTGGGAAGTACCCTGACACCGAGCATGTCAGGACATTTTTTCCTGTCATCATGACACCATCTGCACAATTACTGAATAACTTTTGTTTTTCCAAAGAAAACCTGGCTTATACAGAACTTCAGATATACTAAAAAAACATGGAGAACAATGGCACACACATACCACATACATACATACTTCATACACCCACACACAGACATACACTTGACATTTCCCCCTTCCTCTGCAGTGCTGCTGAAAACAAGGCCTTCCATTACATCAACCTTAGCAACAGTGAAAACATCCAGGAGGCCAAATGGATCCGTTCCAGATTACAGTGTTTTACTTTCCCTTGTGAGGAGGGAAACTTTTGGCTCACTCTTTCCCTACTTTTAACAAAGTTCTCTTCACATCTTGTTCTTGATGACGATTGCAGAATTGACAGGCTTTTATCATGTCTGTTGCGCAACTGTATGCGCATGCTGTGTTATCATACACATGTGTTTATGGTTAAAAGTTGTCTGGATTCTCTTAAAATTAGGCAATATTTTCTCATGTCATAGAGCGAAGTCATTTGCTCGTTCCTCTCATTTGATAGGACCAAACTAACTGTAGGGTGGGAAAGGGCTCAGGCTGCGTCTTACATTTATTAACTACCTCAAATTTCTGGGTTGTTGATTTGGAGTCCTGGTAATAAATCTAGCAGATCTCCCTTGTTGACCCGACTCTTCCGAGTGGTCAGCACAGGTGTTCTCTAAACCTTGGGCTGCAACAGAGGTTATTTTGGGATGTTTAGTGCCTTCACATGTTGCTAGGAAGTGTTTATTCCCCTCTGCGTACGAGTTGCACCTCTCATCTTCCACTGACCACTCACTCTGCTGTCATTATTATTTTATGTTTTATTTTAATAATATTTTCTATTTTAGTGCCTGGAGATCCAGAGTTTGTTGTATGGCCCTCAGCATAAGAAGACGAAAGCTACACAAAAAGCAGTGGACATGTTGGCGCGGTAATTCTGCTGAATTATAATTAAACTGTACTTTATATTATATCAAGACATTTGATTCTCCTGGTGATGAATTCCCAATCAACTGATTGTATTTACAGTAATAGAATGATTTGAAAAAGAACAAACAAGTGCATGTTGCAGTAATGCGACCATGTAATGTATGTTTTGTAGGGCACCAGAGGTGGCTGAGAGACAACACAGGCAAGGGAGAAGGAGAACAAAACGTCACACACTTTCAGTTGAACCCTGCAGGGGCAATGATGGAAACTCAATGTCGGACTCTTGAAATGTTCTTTTTTTATTTTGCCAGTACAATAATCTTGCAAGTTTTGACCAATAATTGCTGGCATTCATTTTTGAATGCCCGTAACAGTTTGTCTGTCTGTTAGATAATGCACTGCTGAAAATCTTTAGCACTAATTATGTCCACTGACATTTCTACATGATCTTGTGTCATTTTGTACATTAGGTAACATAAGTCAGCTTTAAAGAAATACTCATACTCAGAAAACTTACCAACAATGTGTTTTAATTGTTGTTTTAAGATATTAATCAAATTCCAAAGAAGGGCTGGATTTGTTTTTCACCAAAGCATAATACCATGTGTTCAACAAAAAACATTATGTTAATAAAAGCAATGACGTTGGCCTGTCCATGGTGACCAATATTTACTCATTACAAAGTCTTTATACATATTTTCTGGATGTTGCACATTATCTAGATTACACTCTGTACATACATATACAGTAATGTAAAATGTGTTATTAAGCCACAATTGAAGTGCACTGATGGGGTTTTTGTTTAAATTACTGCAGTTTGCAGATGAGACCGTATGGAAATATGCTGTATCTGGGCACTTAAATGAAATGTCTTTTTAATTGAGGTTTAATTTAGTAGATTTTTATCAGTTAACACATTAATAAAAGCATGACATGCATGCTCAACATTACATTTCTGCACATTTCTTTAACGTGAAAGTGCCAAGTGAATACATTACTCGATGGTTACACAGTGTACATGTTGCAGCTACTTAGACTAAATTTGCAAGACATGTAACCACACTGTAATCATAGTGGATCATTTCTGCCTCTGCAACTAGTGCACAACACAACAAACCCTAATGGACAGTCAATGCCACTAAGCTGATGATCCAAAAATAGTCACGGTCATGGACACTCGTATGTTCCAGTAAAGGTGAATGCTTCCAGCCAACACTGATAACAACAACAGGGCATCCAGACGAGACATACTGTACATCAAAACCAACACAATCACTGAATCCTTTCAACTCCTTAAGATTCTACTACCGCTGTTCACTCTTTCATCTTACTATTGGCTTTTCTAATTGAAAACCCTTTTTTGGTGTTCTAAATTATATAATTCACCATTTTCAATTCCCAGCCCCCTAATCACACGTTCAAAATCTAAATTTCACTTGTCGGAAAATTAGAAATGCATGGTATTGACACATACACTTTAAAGATATATATTTTACAAACATGTTTCACATTGATCACGTAACCCGGTTATTTAAAAACCACTACACTTTGATTTCAGTATTTAAAACTTGCAAAGTTTCTTAAGACAAATTACCATCTTTTTTCCCCATCCCGACTATACTGTCCTCAGCTACAAGCTTCACTATATTCTGCTGCTGCTACAGGACATAGTAAATGCTAAAGCTATTTATATTTGGCAGCAGTGCCCAAGTCAAAAGAAAAATGAAAGCTCCGATCCTGAACAGTTCACAGCACATCATAACTCCAACTGTCATATGTTGGCTTGTAACATGTGATGATTGCAGAATGGGCTGTTTAAGATGCACAGGTTAGTACAAAAATAGAGAAATTTAGAGAGAATAAACAAACCTCTTTTAAGATAAACTGCAAGCTGTAAAAAGGTTGCACACATTTCAGCGCAATCCTAACTTAAAATTTTAGTTTGCACTCAGTGTTCTAATAGCAGTGCTGCCACAATTAATACCACAACAAAGTGTTAATCTGGTCATTTTAACTGAATAACTCAATTTAGCTTGCCTCGTGTTAGGTACGCCAAGTTTTAAGTGACACACTTTAAGTAGGTTCAGCAAAAGAGCGCACCAAAATCAATTAGATATATAATGTTTTACTGCTTACAGCATTATTAGGGTCTGCAAACAGCATTATAGCCGTGTGTGTGTGTGTGTGTGTGTGTGTGTGTGTGTGTGTGGACTGCTGCGTCAGAACGACTTCTGTAATGTGCACTTTAACAAGTAACATTGGCAAGCACTTGGCCGTGAAAATATTTGTGACCGAATTCTTCCTTAATCATCTGTTGGACTGTCAAGGTAAACTGTTGCAACTCTTTTCTCTTGAGTAATCTTAATTGGGGTTTCCAAGGTGTGAGACTGCAGCTCTTGGTCTGAGGGCTCAGCATGGCTGCCATGTACATCCATCTGAAAGGTGAAGGACTTCTCTGATGGCCCGAGTTGTATCTGCCTCTCAGTGATTTCAGATGCAGACCCTTCTTCTTTAGTGAAGCCTTCAAACTCTTCACCTTGCACAACATCCTCTTCTTTGGAGACTCTGATGCTGTATCCTCCTCCTGCCCCGCCCTGGAAGGCTTTCTCAGAGGACCTGAGCGCTGCCATGATCTGCTCTTCAGATAGATCATCTCCTGCCTCCAGCAGCCCTGAGTCTTCCAGACTTTGAGAGACATTCAGCTCTGCAACTATAGTCATGGTGCCGTTGTCACTCGACTGCTGCACTCTTTTGACATCGAAAGCCACACTCTGTGAACCATCACTAGTCACTTTTGTGAGGAAGGCCAACTCCTCCCTCAGGGGACCCGACACTGAGCCTTGTAGCTTCTCCAGAGCTCCCTTCAGTTGCTCTTTGGGCTCCAAAGAGTCCTCTCTCAGGAACTCGAGCATCGACTCCTGCACTATAGGGGAGATGCAAACCTCCTCTTCAATGATGCACTCTGGGAAACTCTCCTTGACGAACGCGTGATCGCCTGACTTGTACTCAACACTTTCCTCTACAATCACCCTTTTCGAGTGAAGACCTTCATCTTGATAATACCGCTCATCTGACAGGTCATCGACGATACCATAATGGCCATATGAGGTGATGCCACCACCCTCTTCGGTTTCAGAAAGATGATCATCTGGTGTGGAGACGAAATACTCATCAGGCTCTTGGTCATGGGAGAAATATGAAGATTCACTCTCTCTAGAAACCTCTTGGACTTGTACAGATCTACCCTTGCGATGGTCTGTATCTGTCATGGAGGTTTTCATGGCATCACCATCACTCCTCTGAACTTGAGCACCATGAGGGATATTTTCTAGCTCCTCGATTTGGAAATATGTTGAGGACGGCTCATAAAAACCAGATCTGGATTTCTGCTCAAGCTCAAACTCCTCATCAATGTAAGACTCCACAGGTTCCTCGACGATTTCCACATTGACAGACTTATTTTCCAAGTTCTCGCTTACCTGCAGGCCACTTAGCAGGTTCTTGATCATGCTTCCTGTTGCTGTATACTTGATGTCTTCCAGTGACACCTTCTTAACCCCATGGCTCAGTAGTTCTTCCAGTGCAGAGTCCTCAGACAAATCCAGCTCTTCCTCCATTTTGGACTCCAACACGATCTGCGTCTTAGTCATTCCATCTTCTTGCTCAGTTTTCTCCACATGATACCTTACCTTTGTATCCCCCGAGGAGCAAACCATAGCTTCCAGACCTGCTGGTCTCATCGCTTTCTCGATGATCTCCTCTACAGACACAGAATCTAATATCTTTTTCTCACTTGTGCCCATCGTAGGCTCTGTTTTTCCTTCATCTTTGAACTCCCCACCATAAACATTATCTTTCTCTTGTTCATCTGACACTTGCCTTTTGCTTTCTGTCTCAGTTTTCCTGCTCAGGCTCATCATTGGTGGTGACACCACTTTCACTGATCTGGTCTCAGTAGCGGATGACTTGATGGGACTGACTTGGTTCTCCATCCGAGAGACCTGTTTGATTTTCACAGTTTTCTCATCTGCTGCTGTTTTCTGTACATGTTGTCTGGTTTGGTATTCACTCTGGCCTGTTTGTTTATCTTTGGCGGTGGTGGCAGCAGGGGCAGAGGTGGCAGCCCGAGCTTTGGTGAATGAGATCATGTCCCTTCTGGATGCAGGACTCTGATGCCGAGCTCTGCCTGCGACTGAAATAGGAATGATCCTAGAGGGACTTATGGACCCAGAGGGAGGCACAGGGGATCTTCTCAGGTGTGAAGTCGGCGGCGTGTACCTGATATCCATATGTTGTCTGGTGGTTAAGGTGGAAGCTCTTGGAGTGTAGGGCTTGGCAGGCATCTTTATATCTGAGACAGATAATTCATAATTAGGTAGATACTTAAATGAATAGTTCGACATTTTGGGAAATGCACTTATTAGCTTTCTTGGCAAGAGATGGAAACATCGTATCGATCTTCTCATCTGACTATCTGCAAGAAGGCAAATTAGCACATTTGCCTAAATATAAAACTGTAAAACTAGTTTTACAATTTACACTTCATGTTACAACAACGAATAATTTCAAATACAGTACCTATTATTCTTTCTCTTTGATGTTGGGTCACCCTCCTATGAGCATCTTGCAGATCCACTCTCTCGCCTTCCAGGAGAGCCCTGAACAAACAGACAAGACAAAATATATTTGAAGACTATTATAAAATCACTGGTTATTTTCCTATTTCAACAACATTATATTTTCCATATATAGAAAAGAAAAGATCAAAGACAAATACCTCCCAAGACGGTGTACATCATTCAGCTCTGCCATCTCAACCCCTTCAAACTAAACGCAACAGGCTTACAAGACGGTATGAACCCAGCACCGGGCCATACAAGGTGGTAATCATCTAAAACGTAACATAACAAGCCTCTGTCGTGTAGGCTAATAAAGAATTAGATTTAGCGGCTCACCTTTCCTTGGCCATGCTTCAACAAACACAAAACAGCAAACCAGCGTGCCTCAAAAAGGAACAACCTCTCCGGAGACTGCCTTCCCAAAGACTGACCTAAAAATAACAGTTACAACGCAGGGCTGTCCACACTTCCCTACGAATCCCAAAGTAAAATCTGACTCGTGACACACACAATAACACATGCCGCTGCCACGTCTCTGCGAAAATATTCTGTCTATTCCAAAAATCCAAAACACACCAGATGTGCCAGCGGAGAATCTACCATAGAGACAAACTGGAGCAAATAGTCTTCTCAAGAACTTCCTCGGAATTGGCTTAACACTAATTAAAAAAAATGTATCTCTGAAAAACGTCAACTGTTTAAAACTATAATGATGTGATATGAGGTAAGAAGTTATGTTACGAAGATAGCTTAAAAAAACTGGAGTGTACTGTACCTTCAAACATGAAAATACAGTATGTTTATTAACTGCTTTATAAATACCTTTCAGTAAAAATAGTCTGTTAGTATGTGACCCTGTGTGATCTGGCTATGTTAGGAGCATGAAGACATGCCGTGTTATTACAGGATATGAAATGGCAGATATATTTAACACACTATAAACACTTAAAATAAGCCACAGCAAAAGTTTCAACTTTGTTAAAAATGCATGTGTAGTACATGTAGTGATCATAAGATGGTATATGGGAGCTGATACTTTGAGTTTATCCAAGTGAAGTGGTGAAGTGACTTGGTGCCAAACCAACAGGAAGGAAGCAGCAGATTGCTTCTGTGTTTAATGAAATCACTAATTAAGCTAAGAGTAGCTTTAGGCAGTGTGTGTGTGTGTGTGTGTGTGTGTGTGTGGGGGGGGGGGGGGGCGCAGGTTTGTCCACTAATCTCTTCTTGAAAGCATTAAAATATTGCTGAAAAGAGTGGATGTACCTATTTTAGCTGACTTTCTTCATTCACAAAAACGCTTTTTACTGAAAGCCAGACATTTCAGAGTGTACGAGCTGTACTTTCAAACGCGTTTTCATTACAATTTGTAACATACTGACACTTTGTCAGACCCCTTTGGCACACAGTCTCAATGTTGTGAATTCAAACAAAAACACTTTCTTAGGTTTAAGCAACAAAACCGCTGACTTAGGCTAAGAAAAATATCATGGTTGTGCTGAAAATAACTTAATAAACAAGGTAACATAAGTATGGAAAACATCGCAAAAATCACTTCTAAATAACAGTCTCAAACACCAGTCTCCTGGTTTGTTTGACCCATCCACCTCCACTTCCTTCCACCCTGTGTGGGTTTTTTCCATGCACTTTCACATCTTACTGGGACACTCGAAAGGAATGCAGTAGTTGTTGATGCTATTAGTAACTGTGAAAAGGTTTATTTTATTAAAAGTGACAACATAAAAAGAATGTGTTTTGATTGGACAACTGAATAAATAAAAAAGCTCATCACCTGTAGGCAGCCACCTCCATGCCCAGATCCATCTTGACCTGGAGAAGATGCTGATGTTCTCGCATCTTTTCTGCAATAGCGTCAGCCATCATATTCCTCTCGTGCTCCAGCTGCTCAATAATCATCTGGAGGGAAGAAAGAAAAATTTTGACTCTGCACACAGTTAGTTTCACATAGACACAGCACAAGCTTGTGGTCTGTCCATTGGGTATGTATACTTTCCCCCTGCTATTTAACTGAAAATACTGTAATAACTCTGATGCCTTGTTAACAACCCAAGTGTGTGTACAAGTGTATTGTACTGCAGCCTACAATTTTGTTAACTTTGTAAATCTGTGTTTTCTCTGTTTTGAGTCCCCAAATATTATTTGTGTTTACTACTAATGCAGAAAGGTGGCAAACTGGCTGAACACTTGTAGTCAAAATCAAGTCTGATCCCACATCAGACTGCACTTATCATTTGGACCACTTAATGACTTAATCCAGTGACTGCTTTTGTACTTGTGTATAAGCCTTTTCCAATAACATGTGATATACTTAGACATATCACATGTTAGACAGATAAATCTCACTCATATTTTACCACAGGGGTTTACTGTACTGTTTACTGTGTGAAATGTGTTTTTTGTTCCAATATTAAAGACATCCCTACCGCGTATTCATTTGTAATTGACTGACCTGCTAAGGGCTCCATCTTTAGGAGGCTAATAAGGATTTGTCAGTCTGACAGCTAATTGGTTTAAGTGGCTGGTGTAATCTAACAGCTACAGTAGTCAGGATGTAGAACGTCGTTATAGCTGATCAAGCTATTCAATCCTTTTATACTGAGGTCAAATGTGGCACGCAAACTTGTCGGGCACCACCTCATGTTAGTAATGTCATTATGTATTGAGGGTGGGGAGAGTTGCATTCATTTCAGAGCCAACATCTACTGCATGTGTGTAATTTTAGAAAAGGCTGAAGCCAGAGTCATAGTCTTTCCAGATAGAAATTTCAGCCTAGATTGTGAATGACTATTGTTTCTCCTTAACAATCAGCCTCTGACAGCTGCAGCTGCATAAGTGCCTTTAAGCAAAGTGGGTGTGGCAGGGACAAGAGGGAGCAGCCTCCCCCTCCTTCATGGCTCAGTGTGATAAAGGGAAGATTATTCTGCCTGTATATTTTGAAAATTGTATCATATTTATTACATGCCTTTTGGGACTTCTTAAAATAACAACACATCTCATAAATTCTGGCTTCACTTCAGTCCCTCTGAAATATACATCTGCGCAATATTCTTATATTGGACTTTTCCTCACCTGATATTCACTGAAGTCCACCCGGAATTTCTCCTGCATGTGCATCAGTTGTTCTTCAAGACGGGATTGAATCTGACCTTGTTTTTCCGCCTCTGTGCGTAATTTGCCCAACTCCGAGGCATACAGCGTCTTCTCCCTCTGCAGATCACTCAGCCTCGCCTGGTCGCCTTTAACCGACTGCTCCATATCTTCCACCTTCAGCTGGTACATTTCATAGGTCTCAATCCACCCATCGGACAGACCGCGGGCATACTCCTGCACCTCCTCCATCGAGGCCGCCGGAGGCCCGCGATAAGTTTGCGTAATGATGGGTACCACCCGGGACTCCACCTGACGCCGCAGACGATCCTTGTCTTGTCTGTGCACATCCTCCAGGCATTTGTACTCGTTCTCCAGTTGAAATAAACGCTGCTGGAGTTCACCGTTGGCCTTGTGAGCGTGCTGCAGCTCCTTCTCGTAGCCTTTCAGCTCGCCACTGATGTCCCTGCACACCCCGGTCTGCTCGCCGCACAGAGACTGGACCATCTGCAACTCCCGCCATAGTTTCTCCCTCTCCATCTCGGCCTGGGACTTCTCAAACGACAGCAGCCCCACCATTCTCCTCAGCTCCCGCATCTCACCCATGTACTTCGGCTCCCATTCCGCCGTCTTCCGTTGTCTAAGTTTATTTATTTCAGTGATAAGCTGCGCATTTTCCTGCTCCAGCTGCTTCGTTCTGGAAAGATACTGGACGAGTCTGCTGTTGAGCTCCTGCAGCTGCTGTTTCTCGCTATCAAAAGTTCTTTTGAAAGGCAACATTGTGGCATCTAATTAGAAAAAGTGAGTTTAAAAAAAGCCTAATACTCTAGCAGACAGGTTGTCCCGGTGTCATTTGCGTGTGCGTCTGTGGGCACGACTGTGATGTAATTTGCGATCAGTGCCCTTTGACAAGTGCAGCAGGAGGAGGAGAAGGAAGGCGGGTCCTGCCTCACAGGATCGCCCCAAGCGCGTCCGTGTCCCTGGCAGATGTTATGTTGCGTTTAAGGGCTGTCTGAAATATTAACCCTCTAATCTCAAAGCAACAGACTAAACCAAGGATGTGGTGGAAACTGCGATTGGAACTAAAACAAAACGTAAGCTTGATGCCAAAAATATGTCATGTAGTAAAATGAAATTAAGAGATGGGGAAAGGACACAGGTCTAAACGATTTCCTTGGAGGCTATAGTTTCTCTTTACTGACATTTCATATAAAGATGTTTTATACGTATTTTTTGTCTACTGTATTCATGTCTTGTCTCTCCATTTTGTTACAGTGTAGCCTAATTCGTTTTTTCAGCTAATAAAAAAAGAATACAAATGAAAGAACACATCAAAGGTGTTTTAGTAATTGGAGCCAAATAATGAATCATAACACCTATAAAGTAAATATGAGTGAATGCGATTTTTTTAAATGGCTTTAAAAGGAAACGTCGGTTTAGTCTTATTAGCAGGCTAATTAAATTAATTTGTTTTAGAGCTGTAAATTAGATGTCAGAATTCACCTGAATATATCACCTTCACATGGGCTTCTCATACTTTATATACCGGGGAACAGCTCCCCTAAGCGGACAAAAACAGAGCTGCGGGAGCTAAAATAAACCGTGTTGTTTTTCAGCCTCCTGATATGAAGTGCGTAACAACTATCTGTCCTTACTGTGTCGATTTGACTGCGTCATGAATGGAAGAGAAATCGTGGTGGTTACAGGTAAAGTAGTAAGTGTTAACTCATGAATACGCAAACTCTTCAAACCGGCGTTCATTTTACTCCCGTCTATTAGGCTTTGGACCTTTTCGACAGTTCTTATTGAACCCCAGCTGGAAAGCAGCCCAGGTAATGTTTGTAAAAAAAAAAGAAAAATAACAGGCCTACCCATTATTGTTACATGTCTAATACGTCTTTATTTAAGGGCTTGAAGTTGGTCGGATTGGGAGAGCAGACTGAGGTTTCCATCAAGGAGGTGCCAGTGAGTTATGTTAAAACTCTGCAAATCATTGCTGAGATTTGGCAAACTCTTCACCCAAAGGTAAAAATATAGCCTCAATGTCAAGACCCGGGCCATTTGATTCAAAGAAATACTGTGATAGTTCCTTTCATCCAGAGCAGAAACCAACTAATTCAATGTGAAACTATTCATTATTTGGATTAAAAAAATAAAAAATTATATATACAGTATATATATATATATATATATATATATATATATATATATATATATATATATATATATATATATATATATATATATATTTTGTTCAATTAAATCAAAGTATATTTAATTATATTTCCTCTTATTTATATCCCTTTATATTCCCTACATATTATCCTAAAACAAGTCTAATTTAGATATAATTTGTCCCAAAATAAAGTCAATCTAGAAAGGTGCTCTCAGTAGAGTGCAGATCTCCCCCAGGTGTGTCTGCAACGACCACAGCTGTATTGTGTGATTGTATCTACGGCTCTGGTGGAGATACTAACTGTTGAAATGCAGAATTACACACTGATTATGGTATGAGAAGGTGAATATCTCACATCACCCTCTGTGTTTGTGTGGTCCCAGTTTGCAGTACATCTGGGCGTAGCCAGAGGGTCCAGCGTCGTCTTTTTGGAGCAAACGGGAAAAAACAGTGGATACAGAGACAAAGATGTATACGGCTTCTGTCCTGACAGTCACTGCTGTGTGGAAGGAGGACCAGAGAACCTGGACTCAGTTGTTAACATGAGAGCTGTCGCCAAAGAGTTCCAACAAGCAGGGACGGATGTCGTTTATTCCAGAGATGCTGGCAGGTAGGTGTCTGCTCCTGCATGGTTATGACAGACACTCAGCAATATGAGATAATGCTGTCCGCCCTCCTCTCAGGTACCTGTGTGATTTTGCTTATTACTGCTCACTGTATCACGGTCAGAGGAGAGGAGCCCTCATCCATGTGCCCTCATCTGGCAGCCTGACCTCAGCTGACAGACTGGTACCTCTGCTGCAGAGCCTCATTCACACCATGCTGGACCAGCTGGAGGACCCTTTAGAATCAGCATGAAGAGAGGATGACAGCGAGACTTCCTCAAGCGGTCAAAGCGAGGTAGATCTCCTGATGAACACATTTCACACAACACAGACTTATCCCTGCTTGATGTGGATTGGCAACTGTGGCCTCGAAGGGAATTAAATAGAACAAACAGTAAAATTCCTCATTCGTTTATTTATTCAAAATTTCAGAAAAAAAGAAAATACAAGAAATTCTCAGATACACATTTGGAGATGGCATGTCAAAACCCCGTCTCAGTTATAAGTGTGAAAAAACTTTTGAGGCCTCAGATACAGAGCTTGAAAAAGGACAGTCTAGAGAAGGTTTTTTTTTGATTATTTCTTTCCCCAATCAGGTAATGAACACAGATTTTGTGAAAGTATTGTAATAAAATAATAGCAGTAAATCAAGGCCCCCTCAGAAGGTACAGGAATGCAAATCATAAAAACAGAGGCATGATAATGATAAACCTCAAACTTATTATTGCAGTTTGAATGCACTGACGCATCCTCCATAAACCTGAGGTTTGCATTCACAAGAATAAAAATGATAAAGATTACTAAATTGAATGTTTTTTAAGTTAGTTACTGTGTGTTTACACTGAAATCTGGTAATGCAAAAAAGCAACTAGTGTGAAGCTGTAAACCTAGACCTATCATCTTTTTCTAATCATGTCGTTAACTCTTAACCATGACTACCCGTAATCTACGCAACATGCCTGTCCCATACATGTCCACATGTTGATTTAAATGCTGTATTTATCATCTAATGTTAACCAGTAATTCCACAGGTCAACAGGTCAATGTAATGTCTACTCCCAGAACTGAAACATTTGTATCTTATCATTACATACATCCAAATGGAAAAACATAAATGCACAGATATGTAAAGTAACTACACAAGCTGTTTGCTTGTCAGTGGTGATTTCTGTACTAATGTGATATTCAGCAGCAATCAGTTTTTCAACCAAAAATACTTTACCCTTTGATTCTCTTAAAATCATGCACAGATAAAATTCAGGACCCAGATTTCACAATATGCTATCTATCATCCCATTTTTTTTATTGCTTCTGGGTATTAATTTCAACATGTATTTTCAAATTACCGTATGCCTCCAGCCCAGAAGCCCTTGCACTGAGACAGCACTCTCCAAGTAGCCACTGGGAGTAGAAGTGAAGTTTTTATGAGAAGTTTTGAGATGTAAAAGCTTCTTTGCCACCTTCACACTTAACATTTTTGATGACAATATAAGATCCACTGAGGTGACTGTTTGAACCAGCAGCATTAGTGTAAGTAGCAGTAGAAATAGGCCAGAGAGGCATTGTAATAATTAAAAAGTCAGAAACTGGTGGAAATGATCTATGTCTAGAGCATTCAGCATAGCAAATATACTTGGACAGGGGAAGTGATGGTGTGCACTTAAAAACAAAGAGTTTACAAGGTAACAAAAAGGACATAATGTAATCCAACATTGTCTGACAAATGATTGAAATTCTCCATTTTCTCTGAAGATAGAAACATGTAGGTGGAGTTGCTGCTATCTCTGCTCCTTTGTTACATTCACAGCACTGATCCATATACATAACAGAATATCATTTTTGAGAGTGTGGATGACATTTGGATGTTTGAGTTGTGCTGTTACCTTGCAGCCAACACATTTTTTTTCCTTGGAGATCAATAAAATATGTTTTTCCCTTTTTAAATATTCCCCATGATAAACGTTCGGACTTTTATTATAAATGCATTTCAGATGAAAAAATTAAGGTTTCTGTCTTTTGAGGATTTAAGGTTGTGAAAATATGTTGGTAGTTAGTGGAGATAGGATATTTGATGTTGATGTTGTTCCCTGGTCTCTTATACTGCACCTGCCTTTTTACACTATATCCAGTCACATTAAAGTGTAGGTTGACATAATTATGTAATATACCGGACACCAATTTAAACTGATTCTGCAGAGAACTAAAGCGCACTGTACTGAAGTCCTCTCTCATGTATTCTCAGACGTATAAAGTTCCTTTTTTTTAAACCACTGGGCCTAAAATCGGTGGACTGAACTCGCAACACAGATATTCCATCTCCTGTCCAAGTTGGCTTTGTGAGGTTTATCTAGATCCCCGTGGGTTTTATCCAGATGACGAGGTTTCTATACAAACTGTTGAAAGTGAGATGTACTTGTTTTCCATACACGTTCATTCAAAAAGAGTGAGGTAGATATATACTTGAAGGAAAAAAAACTAAACAACTTTTAAAGTCCCCCAGTCATGACACCAAAGAAAATACATACAAAAAAATCCAACTTTATACTGAATCATGGGGCATTTATACAGTGATTTAAACTGATATCACAAAAGGAAAATTAAAAAAAATTAATAAATAACACTCCTACAGAGAAAAAAAAAAAAACTTCAAAGAGGGGGAAAAAATCACAAGGCAACATTTCCAAAAAGACTAGGAGAAATCCTTCAAAACACTTTCACTATTCAGCCTCCATTTAAGACCCTTTTCCATTCATGACAGTGAAATGTGTTCCCTTCCCTGGACTTTAACCCATCCTTTATTTGGTTTTCAGAAGCAGTGATCATGAAGACAAACAATAAGATTGGTTTTCACTTTGATGAAGTAACATTAGCAGAAGTGGCGCTTGAGAGTGTTGCTGTAATAAAAAAAAAAAAAAGTGAGAAAAAAAATCAGATTTTGAAATATGGTTGGCATATTTAAGGCAAATGAGACAACCCAATTTGCCCTATTGATTCAAGGGGAGACAAGAAATGGATGGGTTAAAATACCAGATCTGGTGTAAATATCTTGTGCACCGACTTCAAAAGGAGGCACCGGGGGGAGAGAGAGAGGACACTACTGGACTCAACAAAACATGATGGGGGGGGAGAAAGGGGGAGGTACAAGTAGAGGACAATCATGAGAATGTGGAGAAAGCAAAGCCTTTACTTTGACCTGAGATTGAGTTGCACCTAGAGGGCAATGCTAGGCGCAGTGCTAGACAACAAGTACAAAAAGGGTGCAGAAAGTACACGCTCACACATCGAGCTAAGGTGTCCATTCCAAATAATAATAATATTAATAATAATAATAATAATAATATAGACATCCATGAAACAAATACAGGAGGAAAGAGTTCATAAAAATACAAGGCAAAATATAGTGTTACAGAAAAACTTTTGGGGTAACAGAAAAAAATGCTTTTGTATCTAAATCATCTTATTTTTTTTTGTTTTTTGTTTTTTTTAAACAGTTTGAAGATATAAAGAAATGGACTGTAGTGGAGACCATAAAATACCAAACCTGAAGGATATATATATATATATATATATGTATATATACATATATATATATATATATATATATATATATATATATATATATATATATATGTATATATATATATATATATATATATATATATACATATATATATACATATATATATATATATATACATATATATATATATATACATATATATATATGTATATATATATATACATATATATATATATGTATATATATATATACATATACATATATACATATACATACATATATATATATATATATATATACATATACATATACATATACATATATAACATCCAAAAGAGAAAAAGAATAAAATAGCAGCTTTGTTCTGTACAGACATAGAGGCATACATTTTGAACTGTAAAAAGGTTTAAAAAAGTGACAAAACCAATGATGTGTATAAAAATGATCCTGCAGTCTAAAATACAACCGTAAGATCTTTATATGTGTTTGAAATGTAGAGAAACTAATGAATATTCTAAAAGAGACCTGCTGTGATCTAAAAGTCGTCTCCAGGCTACTAAAATCTGATCCAATGCCTTCTCGTTTTCTGTCTCCGGTCTTCGACTCTGCTTGTATTAC
The DNA here is from genome assembly GCF_023349555.1 of Cebidichthys violaceus. Classification (NCBI taxonomy): domain Eukaryota; kingdom Metazoa; phylum Chordata; class Actinopteri; order Perciformes; family Stichaeidae; genus Cebidichthys; species Cebidichthys violaceus. The sequence goes on from NW_027176483.1 coordinate 10,958,370, forward strand.
TATTTGGTGCCATTTGATTTGAACAGCAGTATCAGAGAGAACGAAAATTCACCTCCCACATGAAATACACAGTTTACAAGATGTCAGATGAGGTTTAAATATATGAAGTGGAGGCAGAGCCGTATCCCTTGATTATGAAGTTCAGTAACTTGCAGTGTGAAACTTGTGATGCTTTGTTTAGATTTCTTTTTTTTTTACTAAAACAAAGACAGACTGAGGCTGTGATTCAGAGTTGGCCGACTTAAGTGATCCGTGTTCTTTCCCCAGCTGTTCAAGGGATGAAGGGGAAAACCCAAACTAATCCAGTTTACCAAAAAAGAAAAGCAGCAAATGCTTACACGCGAGGAGCTGGAGAACCAATGAAGCCCATGTTTGTTTAAAAAAATGACTTAAATCAATTACCAAATTAGTTGCAGACTATGCAATTTACTAACTGTTTCAACTTAATCAAAATATAATACAATTTAAAAAGTTATTTTAATGAAATTCCTGGTTTGATTAAATAATCATTTTCAGATACATTTTTACCAATATTGTGTCAATTGATTTGAAAAACATGAACTTTAAATTAGATTAAAAGAGGCCGTTGCTTACATTTCAAATCCTTAATCAAACAGCCCTGCTTTTGTGTTGGCCTCTCTTTATGCAATTCACAAATTTAGTGACACATTTCTCCTTTAAGTATCTCAAGGCTCGCTAGATTTATTCCGCCTCCAATGCAGATGCTGCATATACTGAGTAAACTTTGACTGCAGGAGTGAATGCAGCCTTTCTCAACAGTAACACTGTATTCTGTCCTGTGATAACCCCACACACACTGCTGGTCCAGGAGCAGCTAGTACTCAAGATAAGCATGGAGTCTGAAAACCACTAAACAGTTCTGGTATTGTTTACCAGACAGTCTCAACTCTGAAACACCGCCTTGAACAAGAAGGGAGAACTTTATGAAACTGAAGAAAAAGCTTGATTTGGCAATAGTTTGGTAGACACACAATAGGCCCTCCTCTTCCATTTTGACCCACTCCTGACGAGATCATAGAGATATCAACAGGAAAAAGAAACAATGATCTTAGTCCAAACTTTCTAATTGAGGCATCCTCACATGACACGAGCCGGCCTGCTCATGCAAACAAATGTCATTTCGATGGAAAGTCTTTTAGAAATGGAGCCATATTATAGAGAGAATCACGTGTTTCGTATAAATACACACTCAGATATCCACAACATCCTCTCTGAAATCATCAGGAAAAAAAGTGCTCTTCTGTTGGATTTGCTGGCAGATATGCTAAAAAAAGATTTTCATAAATTTCATGTCTAAATCTGTATGTCAGGATACATGCCTGTATTGTTTTCCTTCTCAAAGGACTTATGTAACAACGACTGAAACACAGTCGGCACAGGAAGGAGTTGCCCAGTGTCGAGTCTGAGCCGCCAAGCTCCTAAATGCTTTAGCAGGTTTCTCTACTTTTTCTCTTTTTTTTAGAGTTTATGTTTGACCTTAAAGGAGTGGAGAGACCATCTACTGGCACACAGTAGAAGAGAGTCATTTCTTACCTCATCCTTCATAAGAGATGGAGGAGAGGTTTGTGTTACCCTGTGTAAGGAGAGGAGGAGGAAGGGCTGGTCTGATATCAGCAGGCCGACGACTGGGGCAGTGGTAACGCCCGTTCGTTCTTTCTGCCCCCATTCATGTGTGCATAGGGCTGCATCTCGTCAAAGTTGGGCCGTAGTACCACCACAGGCCCGTTGGCCGAAACATGTCCTGAGTGCTTGTCCAAGGCTTGGCCTGGAGACGCCAAAGCTGAGGCAACCGGGCCCGGGGAGGAGGGAGACATGGGTCCCAATAATGGAGTACTTGGGCCTTGCATGGGGGATAACTGCTGGGTAGTAGGAGGCGGTGTGCCTCCTGTGCACCCTGACGAAGGCGCGGTAGCGGCAGCAGCAGCAGCAGCAGCAGCAGCAGAGGGCTGCCTGGTGGATGCAGGGTCCAGTGGAATGTTCTCCATGTTTTCTACCTCCATGTCCAGCTCCTCGGTGTCAGGCGGCTTGTTTTCCTCGCTGTAGAAGAAGCTCATTTCCCTGAAGGGAGGATCCAGTTCATCTTTGATGCTGCTGATGATCTCCAGGAAGGACGGACGCATTTTAGGATTATACTGCCAGCACATTCTCATCAGCTCAAACCTACAAGTGATGCACAAAAGATAAAGAGGGTCAATAATGTACGGTAGACCTTTTGTGATTTTTGTTGTTAAAAGAAAAAGGTTCAATTTTTTTTAAGTCTAATGCAATACATAGTTTTTGCACTATGAACTTCAGGAATGTCTTTTCTAAAAAGACATTTTGGAAGACAAAATCAACTCACTTTGACTGATGCGTCCTTTTAGCCTCATATAACCTTTGTCTGCACAAAATGAGAACTGTGGGTGTTTTCCACCATCTCAGAGTGTAATTGTGATACTTCACATCCAGGACAGGAGGGAGAATTACAGCAACTCTTTCAATGTATATATGGGCATGTGAGTGTTGTCTTAAGATAGACTTGAAAAAACATGAACATACCCTATAAAACTTTAGAGTAGGAAGACTTCACATTTCTCACCAGCAGGTGGCAGAAGACACTGAAGTAAAGCTCAGTTCACTATATATCGATCAGCACAGTATATCGTACTGTAAACTAGACAAATACATTGTACTGCTACTCATTGGATTACTACCACAGTAGATGTCTGATAGACCAGATGCTTTGATTAAATCAATTCTGTGATTTTCAAAACAGTAAAACAGACAAAATATTATTTTAAAAAGTGTTACATCCACACATTTTTTGTTTCACATTTTCCGCTAAAGGTACAAACAGTTCATTACATTCACGCCCACTATTATCACCGTCAGGCGAAACAGCTTATATACACTAAAAATTATATGAAATCAACTTTACCGGCCTCTATCTCTTGGACTTGCTGATCAATTTCATACAGTTTTGTTGTTGACAGGTGCTCCTAGTGAACATGCCAGTTCAAATGAAATATTCAAAATTTGGATGTGTTATATTTATTGCTACATTACAACACATACAGTAGGATCAGTGATGTCGCATGTACTCAGCAGCACAGTAAATTATACGTAAGGTTACTGTGCCAGGCCAGCAGCCGAGCTTTGGGAATGTCAAAACAACATCATAAAAGAGAGAAATATTACAGTTTTGTGTGGTGCTTCACCACACACCACAACTTCAATTATACACAAACAAGCTAAGAATACTCTCCAAGGCCTGCTGACAAACACCTCAGTCATCTCTCCTCCGCTCTTGCTGTTCCCTCTCTCTTGTTTTCGTTCTCTTCCACTAGTCTCTTTGCAATCTACAACGGTCTCTACAGCTGGGTGCCAGCTCCCCTCTGCACATAGGAATATGTGTAGAACATTCCCTAAGCACGCGCCTCGCCTCATACTCTGAAGCAGCAGGGGGTGTGATTCTGGCTTGTCTTTCAGCAGTGCAGCAAGTGTCTTAAAGTTGACGTTAAGATGTCCAAACCCACGTTGGCATGAAAGAGCTCATCAAGCTATACTTCTGTATATGTATCGCCCTGTTAATGTGTCTGCTGCACATATAAATAAATGTAGTGCGGGCTTATGTATGTGTGTCTGAACTTTTGTGTCACATCAATAAATGCCTATTGTAACAAGCACGTATCTGGTGTGATAGTGAAAAAATGTGCTTTCAAAATTAAATTTGGCAGCAGTCAGGATTTTATAAAAGAATGTGCACCAGTCTAGACACAGAAGACATTTCACCAGCCTAAAAAAAAATGTACAAAAAGAAATCTTGAAACACTCAAATAAAATCAGAAACAGACACATTTTCAGGCCAAGTGGAGTACAGAACGGTCTCCAAACATCTATGCTAAATGTTTAATAATCTCTTGCAACAGAACTGCAAAACTTCAGAACTGCAACATCCCCATGTGGTGAAACCTTGATGCGTCATAGTACTGTGAGCGATACTACACATTCCATATAAATCATGTTGTTTACAATAATCACAGAGTCTGGATTTAATTTTGGCCCAACCCTGCAAGAGAGAACGCCCTTTTGTCCATAGGAAACTCTAGACAGAAACATGGGACATCCAATCAGTGACCCACAGCCACCTGACCATGGGAAAGTGCGTACAAGGAGGACGCATTCAAGGCTCTCCAAAATGTGACTCATCTCTCTTGTCTGTTATCCTGCTCGCTTTCTCCTCTTGTATCTTTATATTCAGTCTTTGTATTGACTTCTGGCTTCACCACACTTCAGCAGCAGTCTTCTGGAACTCTCCATTAAGTCACTACATTGAAGGCGACCAGCGGCAAAAGGCCTGAAATCCCTTGTGTGTTGCTCCCCGACTAGGAGGCTAACCCCGTCACCACCACCACCTTTGTAACACAATCCACACACTCCTGTAATAAGGACAAAACAGTCAGGCTGCCATAGAAACGAGAGGTTTGTGTCTGCACAACATTCGGCCCACTTTTTTTTCTACTCGCACTCTCTTTCGAAGGTGAGGTCAGCCATGGAGAGTGGGAGGGGAGAAAGCAGAATGCCTTCTTATTGAGGTCAGAGTGGGAGAGGAGAGAAATGCATACATGCAGCGCTGCATGCTGACAAGCAGGCTGTGCTGTGATTTCTCTTCTCTTACAGCTAAGATGATTCATTAATGAATTATTTCTCTTTCTCTCCAACTCCCTTTGCTGACAGACAGACATCATCTCCCTCCTCATGCCACCCACGAGTCATGGCATCCCTTCTATGGGCCGAGGCTGACGGGTGAGGAGGCTTCTCACTTCCAGCTGACCGCCGGGGCCGTGTCGTCAACAGACCACATTTAACCAGTGACGTTAATGTCAGGTCTCATCTTGGCTCTACTTAAGCATACACACCACATGATACCTTACACACTTCAAACCACAACTTAAAATAGACGCTGGACAAAATGCTAATGGGACTGAAGGCTGTGCGAGGCCCTTCAAGGGAGATGTAACATTAACCTTACACAGTTATTGATCACAGATACGAGGAGACTTACAGCATGTCAGGGCAGTTGTCAGGTTTGTCCAAGAGTCCTCCCTCCATGACGAAGCGCAGCACTTGTTCATTGGACATGCCCTGGTAAGGCTGTTCTGCTAAGGTGGCGATCTCCCACAGCACAACACCAAATGACCTGCGGTAAGAATTGAAACAAGAATTTTATATTTATTTACATTTTTGCCTCTTACCTGATGCTAATTAAGAGCTGTTTACAGTGAGTGCAACAGCAGCACATGTTAAAGGCTGCTGTAGTTAAGGCAACCAAGCACAGCTTTTTTCGGTTTATTGTTTGTAAATAATTCTTCCATTCAAAGGACCGAACTAGTGTTATCCCCTTTTCTAGAATGTGTCTATTACAATGCATTTATTGCACAGAAATAAGTCTTCGTGACAGGTGCGTGGGATCAAAAACTCTTCGCTGTAAAGACGCAGATCATGCATCAAATGATTTATTGGCCAATCAGACCTTCATCAGATGATTCAATAATTCATTGAATTGTACATGATGAAGGTGTGAGGACCAAAACATCATCAATTAAGTGAGTACAAGTAGTCGACTGTGTGCAGAATTCTGTGGTTTCTTCACTTTCCCTTTTAATACAAAGCATGTACAGTTACCTTCCATTAGTGCGAACCAATTTTCAAAGCATGCTTTTCAACTGTGTTTTCCCCACTTTTCAGGAAGCCAATGGTTTCTTTTTGTTTCACAAAAAAGCTTAGGTAATCCATTACAGTGAATATAATGTCTGCTTTTATTGATTTAAATTCTACATTATGTTTAAGTGAAGACTAAATTTGTAGTCTTTGTGGGATTTTCGGTTGATTAATTAATAAAACGAAAAAATAAACACTGGTATGAATCAATATTTTCATATTAACACTGGGTCAAATGACTATGTGTAGTGTGAGAGGTGACACTTCTTGTAACGAACCCACAGAGAATCATTGGATTGCAGTTCCCCACAGTTAACTACAATATAATGGTCATGCAAGAGTGACCTGACAACATTTACTGAGCAGAGTATGTTGGAGAACGATATGAGAGAAGCAGCACACAGCAGACACCTCTGCTTATGTTGTCTACATCATGTTAAACCTAAAAGCTGGCAGCCCTTAAGAATTGAGGGTAATGTAAGCTGTGTATCAGCGTACCAGTCAGTGAATCAAAATGAGGTCGTAACTGCTGGACCAGCCTCGGTATAAAGTATTTTCAGTACAGTGAACTTCAGTTCAACCTCAAGCTACATTGCAATTATATTACTATGAAACTATTCATGAAGACAATTCTTATCTTGACTAATAAAGCACAATATTTTTTCACTCCTGCTACTCATAATGTCATAACTGGCATGAGTTCAGTTTACGTTCAACAGTCTTTTATTACGACACTGCATATAAGTGGCTGAAACAGTCTTGTGCTGACAGACAAAGCCACATTCGATCAACAAAATAATAGTCACCTACTCGTGGATTCCTAAGGAGCCCATAATGGCTTGGTCTTACGCTAAACTTCATCTGCACAACATCAAAGAGGAAGATAGAGAACGCAAATGCGGAGGTGGGTTTGTGCTGGCACTGCAACCTATCATTTGAGAACATCTGGAGCAGTTTAAGCCCACTCTTAAGGACTGACCCGTGGGACATTTTGAGTTGGGAAACAAAAAATTGCAAGGGAGCTAGTAAACACTTGTATTTTTGAAAAACAATATTGCTCCAGATGGAAAAATGTGGCAGGACTGTAAGCTGAGAGTTCTCTGCAAGCTGGCATAAAAAAAGGTGTCAGTAAAATAATACAGATGTATCTTGTTCTACACTCATCTGGAGCCAGCTGGAAACCAAAAGACTGTGATGGTTTTGCTAGCTGTCACAGCATCCACAGCGAGGATTGAGGGCAGGAAATGTATGTTCAAACGCTTAAGTGAAGTGTGTATATATCTGTATATATATATATATATATATATATACATGTGTATGTATATATATATATATATATATATATATATATATATATATATATACACACATGTATATATATATACACACATGTATATATATATATGTATATATATACGTATATATATATATATATATATATATATATATATATATATATATATATATATACATATATATATATGTATATATATATACATATATACACATATATGTATATATATACATATATACATATACATATACATATACATATACATATACATATACATACATACATACATTAGTGATTCCACACAGTAATTTGTAGACATTTCTGGAATACTCTGCAAGCCCCTGGATTAGGGCAGGTTTATGCATGCATGATGCAGGCTTGTGAGTGTATGTAAGAGAGTGATGCGTTCTCATACCAAACATCAGACATTGTAGTGAACACGCCATCTTTCAGCGACTCTGGAGACATCCAGCGGACAGGCAGCAGGCCCTTCCCTCCTTTTCGGTAGTAATCCGTCTCATAAATATCTCTGGTCATGCCAAAATCTGAAGAAAAAAAATTAAAACAGAGGTTGGGGAAGCCACTAAATATCACTCATTCTGTGTGAGAGAGGGAGCTCCTGAGAGCTCATCCATTCCCTCCCTCCGTCCATCTACATTAAGACTCCACTGCCTCAGGCACTCAGAGAAATACAAGCACTTATTTTCGAGGCCAGTTCAGCATTGAGCAACCAGGGGAGGCTGAAGGCATAGTATTAACTTGACTTACCTCCAATCTTCACAGTGAAGTCCTCCGCTACCATGCAGTTTCTGGCAGCCAGATCTCTGTGGACAAATTTGTTGGCATTTAGGTACGACATGCCGTCTGCAATTTCCCCGGCCATCTGGATCATCTTTTTGAGCGGGGGTAGGACCTGGCTGGTGGAGTTCTGGGGATGAAGCGAGAGAGTGAGGAGTAAATTAACACTGTACAGTCAGCCACAACACTGGACACTGGTTACAGCTCAGAATTATAAAGTGAGGGATGGATGCTGTGTGAGGAAATGTGCACGTGGGTGTGGGAGAAAAAGGGGGACAGGATGTGTGTATGTGACAATTCACACCATCACCTATTTATGTAAGAGCTCTGACATTGAGCTGAAATGTGTGTGTGTGTGTGTGTGTGTGTGTGCGAGGAAAAGCTGCTTACTTCTTTGCGCAGAGAGCGCAGGTGGCTCTTGAGATCTCCACGGGTCATCAGCTCCATAATCACCAAGGTTGGCTGTCCCTGAGAGACTACACCCAGCAGCCGCACCTACACCAATCACAATACAGCACAGGTCAGGTATGATGAGTCAAAAGTCCCAAATCCATTCTACATTTGAATATGTAGTGTACTAGTACGGGAAAAGATAAAGTATACTTCAGTAATCATACTAAAAAGACTTCATTTTTGAGTGTGTTGTTGATGGACAAGATTCTCTCGCAATGCAATGCACAATAGAAATGCAGGAGATGCTCACAGCTGGGATATATTTAACTACAGATGGTGGTGAAACAGCTCCAGAATTACTTCAAAAATAAATAAAATTACTATTAAAATTTTTTGAACAACATTTATTGGAAGTGGGTCTAAAGTGAGTTTGATGGTATTGTATAATTTTCTGTTAGTATAAACATTTGATTTATTGTATACTAACTGCAAAGCAACAAACAAAAAGTGATGGTAAATAGTAAAAAAATACTTGTAAAAAATGTCCTCAGCTGCACTCTAGCTTGTGAGCAAACATTGTTCAACTGTTCACATTTCATATCTTATATTCATGTTAGAAAAAAAAATGTTTCTCTTTAACTTGCTTTGAAGATTGTAAAAAAATGTATTTACTTTAAATCATACAAATTGAAATTAATAATGGAGTGTTGGGCTTTTTAGCAGCCAGACTTGATAAAAAGGTTGTAACAGCAGCTTTCCTCAGGAAAATCATTAAAACATCCGTTTAACGTAGTTAATGAGGCTGTGATCACGCTGATGAGAGAATCTACACGATCTCCAGGAGGCTAAACCCTGCCTCAGGCTGTAGCTGCATAAGTAAAGTAAAGCACAGTGTAGTCAGTGCTTGTGACCTGCTGACACCTTTCTCTCTGCATCTATGCAGATTAATTAGGAAATGATAATCAACAGCACTTTCTTGCAATTGGGTTCAATAAACGATGTGTTGGTTTATTTCAAGCAATATTGTGACGATTTATCTGCATTTATTTCAGGCTTTTCTCACTCAGCTCAGGCCGTGTCGCTCTTACCACATGGTGACAGTTGAATTCCTTCATGACAGAGGCTTCATTCAAAAACTCAATGCGCTCTCTCATGCTGGCCGACTCATTGACCGTCTTGATGGCCACTCGTGTCTCCGGTTCGTCCTTGACCACTCCCTTGGCGAGGCCTTCGTACACCATACCGAAGGATCCCTGGCCCAGCTCCTTGTGCATTGTGATCTTCTCTCTGGCCACCTCCCACTCATCTGGGACGTACACTGGCACAACATAGCAGACGGCGGGTCAAAAACATGCCATACAGCAAAACTTAACAGTGAAAAAATTGACAAGATATTGCATATCCTTACTTTCAGCAGCACTGAAATACTCAGGGTTGACAGACGCATAAAGGACTCCATTCCCCAACCTGTCGCTATTCCTATTAACACGAAGACAGCTAAGTTAGTCAGCAGACAGCTCTGATTGTGGATGTGACATGTAATTCTCTTTAAGAACTCTTTACCACAGGGGAATGTTAATGAAAACAACACCTGCTAACTCTAATTGACATTACACTGGTCATTAGGTTTCATGAGCATAGCGAGGTAGAACAACAAGTCCATGAAGATACTTGCCTCTTTTTGTTCACAAAGAAGACAATCGTGGTGAGGCCGGCAATGAAAACTGTCACTATAATGGGAATTATGATGACCAAGTAGAACGTAACACCATCGTCTCCTGCCAGACAGAACAGAAAAATAAAAGTGATCAGCACTGACTAAAGGTGTCATTTGTTATCTACTTTAAAAAGTCAAGTTTGTGTTCTATAAACAATATTTAATGCGCGAGACATGTAGTTTTACGTTTGGGTGGAGGCACGTAGAAGAACACGCTCTCGGTCCAGGAGCCGTTGCCTGCTAGTGAAGTGGCGCGCACGCGAGCAGAGTAATTCCCTGAGCCCAGGTTGGTCAGCCGGGCTCCTTGGTGCTCGCGGTACTGCTGCCGTGACACGCACTCATGTTTCTCAGGCTAAAATAAAAAAAAAAACACATGGTGGTTACTGTGAACAATCAGGTTGGTAAAACTTAGTATTGTGCATTCTATTTAAACAAACTTATGTTTGGCCAATATGGGGACCTGCAGATCTATCACTTTAAAAGTCTTGCCTGCTGTTACTTCACTTGGATGTTTGACTGTGCACTGTGCAGAATGAATGATTTATGTGCAGAGTTTGACACAAGATTTTTTTCTGTTCATGTTCTGAGATCATTTTGACGTGTTTAAACATGTCTGAAGGGATCTTCAGTTATACCCAGCCTGGCTCACCTCTGTCCCCAGACGGAACTTGATCTCATACATCAGGATGAGACCGTTGGGCATGACGGGCTCTGGCCAGTGCAGCATCACACAACCTTCAACCTTGTCACTCCTCTCATAGATCACCTTTTCAGGGATGTCATCTGCTTTGACTGGGAAACACACACACAACAAGCTTGTGTCTACAATGCACTGTAAGATCAGGTGTTACAGACCACTGTGTTACATTTCTATCATACATTGTATCCATGGTCACTTTCTTACCTGCCGGTTTGGTCCGGGAGAAGACGAAGGCTCCAGCGCTGCAGCGCCCAACCTCCTCGTTACATGCATGGATGTCAATGCGGTAGACGGTGAAGGGTTGCAGGTTGGGGATCTCTAAATATTCTGCTGTGCTCTCGTCCTCTGAGAAGGGGTACTCCCTGATGGGAGGAATGCCATCTGTACTGTTATCCCCAAGACCAAGGGTGGTGTTCCCCCTGCCAACACCGTCATGGAGCAGTGTGTTGTTAGCCAAACCAAAAACATCTCTACGTCGACGATCTGGAGGTCTGAAATACAGAGGATGAAACAGCTGTAAGAAAATTGATTCAAGTATAGTGAGCGCTGTTATTATAATAAAAGACAAAAGGTATATAGTTTGTCCTGGAAATCCTCTCATTACAAATAATTGTATATTTATAACTCCAAAAAGAAAAAGCTGAAGCTTCTTGCTGAACCGGGTAGAGTAAGTGCAAATTTGTATGTGTGCACGTGTCCACCATGTGTACGGATGCTGCATAACACTCCCTGTGGAGCTGTATCGAAGGATGAGGTCTGACAGATCATAGCGAGGTGGACACACAGAGAAAGAGACAAAGAAGCTCATTTTCTCACGAATCCCAGTCAACACTGAAAAAAGTCTATAAAGGAAAAAAAGCTGACGAGACAGAAAATATGGCTTATATCTTTGTGACATTCTGAACCCCAAAAAGTTTCAGCACCCAAACTAGGGGCATTGCAGTGAATGGACATGTGGTCTCATAGTGCAAATGATAAGCCGTGGAGCCGCTTGGAGCTACACATCACCTTCATTATTGAGGGCAAGCAGGTGCTAACAGCTGTGACTGTAGCAGCAGCAGAGGCACAACAGACGCCAGAGGGCACCTAGCTCACAGTAGTTTCCTATGAAACCTAAAGGGTAGTCAGCTGAGACAGACGGACGAAGGAAAGGGTTGAGTTGGAAAACGAAAGCTGTATCGACAGCAGGTGACAACAGGTATATGGAGCCTTTACAGCGCTCTAGCAAGGTGATAAATGTTCAGGGGTTGTGTGGAAATGTAATGAGGACAGCATGAACAGGTGGCTAGGTTTTGTATCACAGCATATGAAACAGCTCAGGCATGATTCAAAACAGTATACTGGGAATTAAGATGGCAACCAATAATTATTTTAAGTATTCATCAATCTGACGATTTGTCCTCAATTGATTCATTATTTAGTCCATAAAACGTGAATAATCACGATTTCCTTAAGCCCAAGGTGTTGTCTAAAAGGTGCTTGTATTGTCCGACCAACACTCCAGAACTCCCAAAATATTCAATTTACTATCGAACCAGACAAAGAAAAGTTGCAAATCATCACATTTAGGAAGCTTAACGATGAGAATGTTTTACATTTTTACTTAAAGTAATAATTTGCTTATTAAAATAGCTGCTGATTATTTTTCTGTTGACAAATCATTTCAGCTCTACCACAAGTAATAGACCTAACTGAGAAAAAGCTACAACAGTCAAGCATCTTTTGTGTCTGAGCAGACATACACCTACACGAGGAGTGTACAGACACAGACAAACCCGTGGGAAAGACCAGTCGCACTGACATGTCAACATTCCTCTCTGACAGTTATAACTGGTGCAGTACAATCCAAAGTCCAGCACTCAAAAACTGCTACTGTTACTATCTAAAAATACATAAAAAATATATGAAAACTGACAAGAGAGTTCTGGATTGAGAGATGCAGATTTGCACAAGTCAATCTTAAACTATTCTGTAACAGAAGTGATTGAACAAGAAGCAGACGGATAAACCACACTGAGGTCAGATGAAAGACAACTTGAGGGATCCAATTTCTGAATGTGCAATGAGAGTGTTAAGTTAAGCAGGTCAGTCTTAACACTGTGAGAAGGCTCCTCAGCGGACTGAAGCATGACCTTATAACTAGTGAATTACTACAGTTAGTGTCGTGACCTCACCCGCAAAAAAAGATTTACCTTTACGCAAGCAATGGAATCCAGAGAGTAAAGTCTTGACTACACATCAAGCCTGTAGCGAGTAAGGCACATACTGCAGGCTCAAAATCTCTGGACAAACAAAGACGTAACTTCCAGGGAGTCCTTATCAATTTATCTTTTATGTATTCATCATTAGTCTCAACAGGGAGTGATTACAGTAAATAAATGCTCCAGTCAGGTTTTGGATCGTACCACAAGGCCTCCTAAACAGACACTGGCAGCCATCCTCTTTGTGCAGCAATCCTCCACTAAATCAGTCTGCCTTCCTTTACTTTCTGTTTGTCTAGCGCTGATGGGGCTCTTCCCTAATTCATTTAAATTCCAGATGGATTCACTGTACATTTCCTGGCAGCTGTCTCACCTCAGAAAGAAAAAGGAGAGAGAGAGAAAAACACAAGTCCCTGACAAAGAGAGTGTGCAAGGGGAGGAGGAGAGTGGAGTGCCGGGTGGAGGGGGACAGAATGGAAAACATTTCCTCTTCTTTCTGTTTCTGTTTTCACCCACCCTCTTTCCCCTCACCCTGGGTCTAAACCCTGAACCTTTGAAAAAAAATTCCCAGATTTTGTAGCCCTTTCCCTGGAGTGGTTTGGTATAATGCTGGCTCTGTTACAGTGGAGAGTCTGTGCATACACAGCTTGAACCCTTCGCTGTAGGCCCGGGACCTGCCATCCGTTTGTTTCCTAGACAGCTATACTATAACAAATCAACACAGCCAGAGAGAGAGAAGGAAGGGGAGGGGAGGGGGAGACATATATGAGTTCAATTACAACGGAAAGCTGTTTTATTATTCTTCTTCCAAACACATCGATCCAATTCCACAAGAGTGTTGCGAAGGAAAAGAGAAGGGCACCGTAACGCTGTTTGAATGAATGAACTTTGGAGGCTCAGTGGCATCGTTTAAAGCTACAGTATGGATTTATAAGATACCTGCTGAGTGTTCTTGGTGGGAAGCAACAAGTTTGTCAAAGGTCTCCGTATTTTACTGTGATGGATGTTGGAGACGCAGTGTTACGGCAGCAATTCACAAACGCATAGATTGTTTGTGACTGTCTATATGAGAATAAAAGGGAGTGTGGGAGGAGAGCAGAGTGGGAGTCTTTGAAACAGTGAAACATCCTTAGCCACGAGCTAAGTTAAATGATAACACAACACAGATGTCAGTCCCTATTGTGGGGAACAAAAGCATAAGCAGCCACGGGTGTGCAGCCAAACCAGGCCCTTCAGACTCCTTAATCACATCTCTCTCCTGGGTTTGTTTGTGTTGCCTAAATTGCTGCCTGCTTGGTCCTAACGTCCCCCGTGCCACCGTTGCCATGGCAACATAAAGCCACAAGAGCGCTAAGAAGGCTTTGGATCCTACTCAGCATGCCTCCTCATCTGCACCGCCTGACAAAAGGGCCGAGCCCAGCGGGCCGGCTCAGCACCCGTCAGGTCCAGCTACGCCCCTATGCTCGGATCCTGTCAGCTCCACTGAGGAGCCATTACGCCCGGGCCGCCACCTCATTCCTCATTTTGACCCGTCAAGGCAAATAAGTTCAGCTCTTTGATCGCCATCTCCACAGAATGAAAAGAAGAACCAGAGCAGTAGCTGTAAACGGTTTTAGTCTTCACTATATCTGTGGCTTACTTTACCTCGGCAGAAAGATGGCATTGTGAAGGAAGTTCTCAAAGATTTTTAAAAAGACCCGGTCATCCTTCTCCCTGTCTTTCTCCTCAGGCGTCTTCTGGCAAGCACAGCATTGGCCCTTCTCTGCCCCTGCCAGGTCTGACTTGGTGGGCTTGGTGTTGTCCTCCATGTCCGTGAAGCCTGTAGCTGGGATACGGATCGGGATCTTCAGCTCTGTTTTAGGAGAAAACAAGAGTGTTTAGCAATAGGAATCCATCTGCAATATCAGAGCAGCTGCTGATAATATTTTTTGATACATTTCCTGCACTGATTTATGTGTCAAAATTAAAGGAATAGTTTAACATTTTAGGAAATACACATTCAGTTTTTTTGTGAGAGTAATATGAGAAGATTGATATCACTACCATGTCTGTACATAAAGATTAAGCTACAGCCAGCAGATAGTTAGCTTATTTCACTAATTAACATTCTATTTTGTTCTTTTCATGTGTACAAAAATCTAAGGGTAAAAAAACAACGTTTCCCTATCTTTCTAGTCTTTATGCTAAGCTAACTAGCTGCTGACTATAGCTGCATATTTAACGTACAGACATTAGAGTGGTATCAATCCTCTCAATTAACCCTTGGCAAGAAAAAAATTAAACGTATTTCCCAAAAAGCTGTGGTTATTTTTGTAGACAACAAAATACCTAACAGTAGGATGCTGAGACAATAAAAAGATGGCTGTTGTTTTGTAGAATGAGTATTGCACACCTTTGGAGCAGTAGTTATGTTGGTAGAGCTCCCTGTCCTCAGGCTGCTGCTGCCAGCGGACCAGGTAGTGCGTGAGATTGCCGTTGGGAAAGGCTGGAGGTGACCACTTCACCATTAGCCTGGTTGAGGAATTGGCATATGCACGGGCGTCTTTGGGCATAGACGGCACTGCAATAGGGCCAAAGTCAGCATGCTACATTAACATGTTTTACAGGAATTACTGAGAAGATTGCATTTGAATCACAAATAATTTACAAACAGCATTAGATATAATCAACAACTACAGTATTGGTGTCAACAGGCTGATGGTCAGACTTACATGATGGGCGTGTGCGAATGTAGATGATATCACTTTTTGCGCCAGTAATGTGTTTGTCCTCCACCTGCAGGGTAATGGCCTTTACAAAAATAGCATACTGGGTCCAGGGCTTGAGTTGTTGAAGACTGACTTTAGGGTCATCGTTTTTCTCCTGAGGGAAGTCCACATCCACCATGTGCCAGCTGTTTGAGCCACAGCCATCCTGGCCGTCAAACCCTGTGATGTTCTTGAACGGGCTAGCAAAGACACAAAACATAGTTGTACATTGGCAAAAAGGAATTCACTTAAAAATGACATGTTCACTATTTACAAAAAAATGACATCTACTACCAAAATTCATTGTTGGTATGGACTTGAATGGCCAAAATAGAATATGTTGTTGTAAAAATAAAATAAAAAGACACTTCATCCATACCCATTCTGCCTCACTGTAGAATTAATTTTAAATGATAAAGTGTTATAAAGGATAATGAGTTGTTTGTTTTCTGAGTACTCACGACTCCTTGTAGTAGACTATGAAGCTGATCAGGTCTCTGTAGTCCGACGGCCGGTAGCGCTCCCATGCCAGCTTGATCGTATGGCTTAATGTGATGTTAGACTTGAACTTCAAGATATGACTTTCACCTGTTGCGACAGAGCAGGACGCGCAATGAGACACATACAATATTAAGACAATCTGTCATTACTTTTTTAATGTCCCTACACACTGGATGATTGCAAAAAAAAAACACAGATTGTCTTTTTTTTTATCATCACTAACAACAAAAAGTTTGACCAATGTGTCGAAGTCAATGTGAATATACTCACAGCTGGCCCGTTCGCCATTGTTACGGAAATCTCCCTCTTCTGGCTTCACAGCAATGCCTGTCTTCTCCCACATCTTGTGAATCTCAGACATGCAGAGTTTGGGGTTGAGACGGAAGAACAGACGTCCATTCCCAATAGTCAGGTTGTGTTGAGTCCAGTTCCACAGGTACTGCAGGTGCTGGTTGTCAATGACGGAGAACGAATACATGCTGATAATGGAAGGAGATCAAGAGAAGGTTACGGCCAGCCTATATAGATCAACAAAAACAATGTGTGTAAGTGAACGTGTTTCATGGAAGCTGAAATTGTCAGAAATGTGGTTAAAAGGAGCTTTTTTTTTTGGCAGTGTTAAGCACTTGAATAGGTGAATGTCACATGAGGTCAGGTTTGTGTGTCTGTTTGACAGCTTGGGTTCATACAGAGGAGGACAGAAACAGAGTCATGCTAACACTCTGAGCTCAAGTCAGTCAGCAACGCAGCTGATCACCTCCAGAGCGAAAGGAATGTCTGCCATCCTCAACAACATTCCTCTGAGTGAAACTTTACCCTGGGAGAAACGACAACAAGAAGGGCGACAGGATTTCCCATGACCCCTTTGGCCATAACCAAAAAAAGCCTTCCCTCATATCTAAAACTGTTGCTGACGTTACAGTTTAATGGACCTGAGCCTATCCATGTAGCTTTGTAACCACACTCATTTATCTGGCCTGTCTGCATGACTCATTTTTAAATTGATTCGACAATATCCTAGACACTGTTATATGTGCATTAATGTACATCCACCATCCAAGGCAGACACTCGTTCAACAAGAAGTCACTTCAATGATGTGTTGGTGGCAACCTCCCTGCTGTGCTGCGGCCTGCTCATGTCTTCTAATTCCCGCAGTCACCACACACAAGCATGCACACATTCACAGACAAACAGCGCAGACATACTTGTCGATGAGTTCCTGCCCATTGATGTAACGCAGGCTCTTGAGGAAGGACAGCGAGCCAAGTGCGTGGGAGTGACGAATCTTCACATAGCCCGTCACTTTCTGAATCAATCCCATGAAGCTCTCCAGCTCAGACGCTATGTTATCTGGGGACAGAGGATGAACACACACAGGCACAGATACAAAACAGCAGATGAAAGACACATACAAAAATTCCACAGGGATCTCGACTGCTGCTAATATGCCACCCATACTAGCTCTTAACCTAAATATCCTAATGAACAGTACTTTAGGTTGTATACGTGTTATCATATGTAGAGATTAGATTGTGAGCCGCCCTGTCAACTGAGCAAATACACAGCATGATAGCATAATGTGATAATTGGGTTAGAGTAGAGGAAGCAGATGTAATGTTGATTTTGTGGCCCTCACTGTGAATCCCAGCAGCTTAGACCACCAGGCCTTTAACATTATCTGTCTCTGTAATCATAACATTTGCTGGGCAGTCAAGTGCAACAAAGTGTAGTAAAGTCAGTATAATGTAGTCATTGAAGGATTTCTATAGCGTATTGTACGACAGATTGACGCCAAATTAAATATTTAATGTGATGTTAGCTTGTGTAGCATAGTCTGCAACCCTCAGTTACACTGCAACATTACAGAATATGTGGTGTTAAAAGCACTGTGCTTCTGTGTAGCTGCACTCACTTCCACGGCGGATGTTGATGTTCAGGTTGCCTTCGATGACGGTGCAATCCTTCAGGGACTGAGCAGCATCCACAGAGTCGATGACAGGCGATGTGCAGGGTTTATCACACGGGCCATTGCAGGCATTGCATAACATACTGTTGACAGCAGAAGCACAGGGAAGGAGAGAAAGAGAAGAAAGAGACGTGGGAAAAAAAGTAAGACGTGTCAGAGAATGAACAAAATCTTATATGAACTTTTCTAACTCACCCTGAAATCATCTGTCCACTCCCTGTCTCCTAAGCATTCCAAATGATTCAGGCAACTAAATTCACTCCATGACACAAGGTCACCTCTCACACGGAGAGTTTAACTTTTATGGGGCCCTCATCTGAACTTTGTGAGAGTGACTCACTGTATTGACCTCAGAGATAAAACAGCAGTGATATGGCCAAAAAATGCAGCAGCAGAGAGTCGGCATGGAAAGTTTGGGAATTGACGAGACAAAACAGGGAGGAAAGTTGCATACAAAGAAGTTTTGTTGTTTAAGGTGAATGTCAAACAAAGAAAATGTCAAGTGGATATTTGAAGTGGACTCTCCTTAAAACCTTTAAGTATTAATCTGTCAAATCTACTAGTGGTGAGTGTAGAAAACGAGGCACTATGTTGAGCACCTTTCACTCTTTCTAAACAGTCCGGGAAGTCTAAACTTGAATCATTAATAGTCCGACATGCTCTTAACCTTTACCACTTCCAGCTTTGAGTCCTACTTTAAGAAAGGAACCTGTGAAGAGCCAGGTGAAGCTTAGCTCAAGGATATTTTATGCAAATTAATTAATTATGCAAACGTACACAGTGAACACACCAGCACCTTTAGTGTCTGTGAATAAGGAAGAGAAACCACACTGCTTCACAGAAAAATTACCGAGGAAGTAATATTAAGACCTCTGGCTCTCTCTGTGAATAAGTTAAGGTTATGATCCCCTACAAATTCAAATATGGAACATCAAACAAGAATACTCAAGAATACTATGTTTTAAGGAGCTCTTCCTATTTTGTTGTACATTCAGTGTGTCAACTGGATGGCATTTCCAAATCATCAGGACCTTAACTAGAATTGAAGGGTACGTCTTTACCGATTTGTCTCATTGCGTGTGAAGCCAGAGGGGCAGTCGGGCATACACTCTCCCCCGTGGATGACAAAGTGAGTATCGCCAGGCAGGTGCACTTGGGAGCACAGGTCCATGGTGATGCAGCGCCAGCCCTCAAACTTGTAAGTGTCTGGGGGACAGTCTGGCACACAGTGACCCTCGTGGTAGTAGTGGAGGCAGCCAGAGCAGGCCATGTCGTTGTTCGGTTCAGTACAGCTGCCCAGGCACTGGCTGTGACAACACTCCCCGTGGTCTGTACAGGAAAGCTTGCAGTGTTTGGGGCATACTGGAGGAAACAGAGAAAGACGGGGAAGAGGTCAGTTTTGATTGGGAGTAAACAGTCTGCACTGCTGGGCACTAATACAACAAAGTCAAGGATGGTAAAGCTCAGAAAGGTACAAAACTAAAGCACAGATTGTGATAAAAATGACATGTACAAAATGTAACATAAGTGATGATGATGATGATACAGATCTGTTATTGTTATTATCTGATCTGCATGGTAACAGTCCAGAAAGCAAATAAATAGGTTCAAAAGGAGTAGGGACTCAGTGTGTACTTACACAAAAGGTGTTTATATACACAGTATATAGTTGTTTATTAGGTACATGTAGCTAAAACTAATGTAGTCTTATTGTGTCTGAACATCCTTCCAGGCTGTGAGAAAGAAGAAAAAAAATTGACAGTATAATTATTGTGTGGGGTGTTTTAAATTAAGCTTGAGCAACATGAATGATAGAAGCTCCTCGCTGTTTACTGAGCATCACTGAGAAACCAAAGCCCATAACAATATGTTATCAATAACACGCAGCAGTTTCCCATTGCTTGAGACAGACATTTGACAGAGAGGGAATCATTAAAGTTTGACAGATTTATTGAACAGAGCTTACAAAATGACCATTAATATATCATCCTTTAAGTCTAGAGAATAAGTCTTTCAAAATCCAAACTTTGACACAGAAAGGATTGAAGTTACTCATTCAGGTAATAAGGCCAAAACTTAGGCCAGTGCTTGTTTGTAGATTTACAAACCACTCATGATAATCTGATCAGCTTTACACTTAAATAATAAATGAGACGAAAATGGCAAATGGAAGGTTTGCTTTCAATGCTGTAAACTATTTACAAAGTAGCACTTCTGGAAAAGCAGATGTAAGGGTAGAAATCAGATGATTCCAATGCTAACTAATCTTGAGACACTGCAGGCAGGGGTGTCCTAGTTTCAGATGAGTCCACTCCATAGAGAGAGCACCTGGATTTGTGTATGTGAATGTGTGTGAATGATTGTAAAACAACTGTTGACAAGGTGCTTTCTGCTAATGATTGTGATTGTTTCTGTCTGCATAAAGAGCGGCTCTGGGAGAGAAAGGTGGAGAGTCAAAGGTTCAGGTTTCTTTGGGGAAATGTGTAACAGATAAGAGATCTATGATAATTTGTTAAAAAAAAATATATATTTTTTTGCATATTACAAATTGTGCAGGCAGCAAAGTCCTGGTTCCTTAGCAACCGCCTCTTGGTGCAAAGCCAGGGCTGGAAGGAAATGTGCGCACGCACACACGCACACACGCACACACACACAAGCACATGCACACACAGTCAGACACGCTCAGACAGAGTTACACTAAAACACACATTTCACCACTCTCTTTTATGTGTGTTATTATATGACACTACACATATTACTTTATTGCCATGAGAGTGATTATTTCAGTCATCCCCAAAACAGATACTTTTACAGGAGTACACATAATGAAGAATGAGTGTGCATGTGTGTGTGACATGTGTGCACACAATGTGTGTGTGCCAGAGAGCGGAAAGGAAAAGGAGCTCCACTTGTTTATTTGCTTTTAAATTAAACGCGGGTGTCGGAGCATCAGTGGTTCGCTTTGTGAATCAGTCAAGAAAATGAAGCCGGCTGCTGAGCTAATCCTCTCTTGATGAATATTTCATGTTGCTTTACAAAAACATCTGTAGATAAAGAACGTGATGGTGCACTACAGTAATGCTGCAGAGCAAACTAGTGCCAACTCCACTTTTGCTGCACAAGGGAAGGGGAATGATCATTCTCATGACAGTTATTCAAACACTCAAATGGTCTGTTTGGAAAATTCTCAAAAATATTTGACGAAAGAAAAAAAAACACTATTTCCTAAAAAAATAAATGTTGTGTCATTCAGTTAACCTGATGCAACATCTGCATTGTTCAATACAAAGCAGTACCACAGAAATCTCCAATAATTGTCTCTGATAAGACAGACCTTGAAATTACACAGCAGTTACTGCAGTAAGAATATTTTCATGATGAAATGAGTAAGAAGAAGAAGAGTATACAGTATAACTATATGACATTAATGTGCTATGTATAGCTTCACACTCATTACATTACATTACAGTCATTTAGCAGACGCTTTTATCCAAAGCGACTTACAATTCAGTATCAATCTACACACCGTAGACGCAGCTATGGGAGCAATTTTGGGGTTAAGTGTCTTGCTGAAGGACACATTGACGTAAGACTATCAGAGCAGGAGCCGGGGATCGACCCTCTGAATGAAAGGCGGCCCTGCTCTCCACTTAGCCACGGTCACCCCCACTCACACTATGTACTGTATATGCTCTGTCACACCAGGGGTTGACTGGCTCTGTGATACTTCATGAATAGTGTATCTAACTATTCTGGCTCTGGTACAAGACAAACAGCAAAGCTCTTCTTTAAAACTACAGCATCAAACGCCAATAAACACAAGATGCCACATGACAGCAGTGATTTGAGTGGAAATATGATGCTGACATCAGTGTTGCACATTTGCAGAGTGAGAAACATCAAAGAGGGCTCATTTTCTTGGAATCCGACCAAAAGGGGGCAGCCAAGGCAAACTCTGATGAGCCTCATTGGAGGAGGTCCCCTTCCGTTCAGCATCATTTTTAACAGATTCCTCAATGAAGAGAAATTTGAAGCATGCAGACCTTCTGCCAGAAGAAAGCGGGGGGGGGGGGGGGGGGGGCTACTGCCTTAAATCCATATAAGTCAACCCGGTTTCACTGTGTGACCAAGCAACCCGTGGTATCAAGGATACCACCTCCATTTATAGATGCTCCTAATGCGTCGCTATTTCCACACTGCTGCTCTCAACACATAGCTATGCAGGGCATTGTGGGTTTCCACTACTTCAAAGGAAAGGGACTACATAACAAGGGGCTCCTCTTATCATTCTTGTAGTCCCCTGAGTGGATGTTTGATATGAGCAGGAATAAATTAACAGCATCAGCAGGTTGGGATTTGACCTTTTTTAAGTACACACTGTACCACATAAATCAACTGTTGCAGAGAACAAACTGTAGATACAAAAACTTTCATAATAATCAGCGGCTGCAGAGTCAAATTAGTCACACTGCCGGAAGTGGGGGTAGGGAGGTTTACGATGTTGTTCCTCTCATACTGTAGTTACACCACCCACCCTCCCTCATTCTCTTTCCCTGAGCAGTCAGGTCAGACACCATAGCCAACCACCAGCCTGCCCCTGCTGTTTGCCAGAGCACTGCGACACGTGGAGTGGCCAGGTCCATTTCATCAATAGTAAACGAGGCAACACGAGTCAGCAATGAGGAGTCTCCTCCTGAGCCGCTCCTGCAGCCTTACAAGCACCATTAAATACAGCAGCAGTGTGAGTGAGAGGCATCACCGATAGGCTGAGAGACAGACAAGTACTGTGCACCGTTTGTTTTTTGTTCTAAAGGTATCCTCCAGTCGCTAGACTATGTGAAGAATCTGCAGAATGTTTCAGGCCGCAAGGGAATCAAGGGGGAGAGTGTTGTTCTCGTTCCGCTGCAACGACACAATAACAACACAAGGATTTTCTACGGAAACCTGAGATGGGGAGGCTATTTTGGCAGCAAACATGATTATGGAGGTGTAATGTGAGATAAGAAAAGAGGAACATATAGATGAAGATTTAAAATAAAAGTTCTGGGCCCCAAAAAAAAGATATGGGACTGCATTAGAGTAAGAGGCGGCAAGCATCAGATCTATTCCTCTGTCAGGCTGGCCTTGCCTTCTTAAAGCACAGCATGCAAGGGGGGTTCAGGAACCCAAAACTCGTCAACCATGCCTTACCCCTCCTCTTTCCCCACAGTCTGCATTGACAAAAAAAAAAAGCTGCTTCAATCTGATAACAAGATGGCTAGATTTCAACACTGTCTGTCTGCCTGGAGAAGGGTGTGTGTGTGCGTGTGTGTGTGTGTGTGTGTGTGTGTGTGTGTGTGTGTGTGTGTGTGTGTGTGTGTGTGTGTTGTAGGAAGATGGGTGAGGGGGTTCAAAGTTGGATTCTAAAAAAAATGCATTACTTCTTTATCAAATAAGGACGTTAGTGCTTGAGAGGGACAGGATTGCAGTGCAGCAATGCTCCTCATGTGAATGCAAGTCATGTCCCGTTTGCTAGAGAGGACGCTGTGTAAGTGACTACTACACTGTTTACATTGGGAGGCTGGGGACACTTTTACTGCCAGCAGGACACTGCCACCTCTGAAGATGAAGTGTTGTGTGAAAATAAAAAGGAGTTTGGTAAACTGGTATAATTTACCCAAACCAAACATAGGTGTCAGCCAGTGAAACATAAAAATGATCTAATGAAATATGAAATAGTTCTTCGTAATATGTCAAAGCGTAGTATGTTTTCCCTGCGTCATTGAAGATAAGTAGGAAGCGTGGCAGACAGTTGGGAAATCATTCATTATTCACAGTGGGGCTCAAGGGGAGGGACGACAAGGAGGAGGGTGTCTGGGAAGAGGAAGGTGGGGGTTAAACTGGGAGCTATCTACTGGACCAATAGCAAGTGGGCAGGGGAGGTTCTAACCCTGATGACTGACATGTTATTGAGTCTGGAGCAGAGATGGTAAACAAGTCCTCTCTTGAGCAGTCATTCAGAGGGGGAGTCGTAACCATAGTGATTAAGCATGGCTTTTCCACAGTTTCGGAGAAACCATAAGTTTAGGGGAAACCTGAACAGACGTAACTTACTCAACAACAAGCCTTAGTACAATTATTCCTGTAAATAGTGTTGACCCATAAACGGAATTTCAGCTAAAAAAACTAATATGACTGGGGGGCTAGGATGAAAAAGAAAGGTGTTCTGCAGGAAATAATATATATCTACTGAGTGTGATTTTAAAGACAGTTTCATTAAATGCAAGACGATAAATATGGTTAAGATAAAGCTGTGCATTCTTTTTAAAGTTTGCACAGGAAAATAGGAACATAACCATCACATGCTTTGCTTTGACTACATGATTTCGATGGAGGTTACTGTGTGTAGCTGCACATTAGTCAATCACACTGCTCCATAATGTAAACGAGGCCATAGCTCCATTAGGACATGATTAAATTTATCTCTACATCACCTCAATTACATACCGAAGTATTCACTTTACTGCACACTACAGTAATCCACTGCAGTGTGGGGATGCAAAGCCTCCCACTCTGTGCAGAGTCAGGGCCGGTGAGCTCAGGTTACCAGAGCTGACAGCAGTAGCAGACAGTAAGGTAGCAGAACAGGCGCACAGTAGCACACGGAAGGCCCATCAGGAGTGCTGCACCCCGGATCGCAGGCCGACCCCCAAGCTCCCTGAGCTCCATCAGGCCACATCCTCATCCGGCAACCCGATCCTCCCTGGGAGCCCTCAGCGGATCACTACAGACACTTGTTTAAACCACATCAGCCAGGACGGCCAAAGAGAGGATGCTTACTCCACTTCCAGCCAAAGGCAAACCGCATCAGAGATTCCAGCGCTGTCTTACCTCCACAGCAATAGAGTCTCAAGTGCCGACTGATCTAATCTAAAGTGGTGTTTTTCACCTTTTCAAACAGAGTGTGTGTGGCTGCACATGTTGGGCGAGAGCGACCTTTCTGCTGATCAGAGGGTGTTTTTCAGAAGGGGGAACACTGCACAGCGTCATGATGATTTTCTCGTGCAGACAGCTGGCTCAGGAAAGCTTGGCTAAATTTCTGTTCAGTCCTGTGCACAAAAGTGTGTGTGAGCCCATTCCTCTCCGGTCCCAGTGTTTCTGGGTCTCTTCCACTCCCATGCCCACTAAAGACCATCAATGTGTTTTTCACACAACTATGTGCTGGTCTGTGTGTTCAGGCATGCGTGGCATTTCCCCCTCAATCGCATCCAGTCACAACACACACACACACACACACACACACACACACACACACACACACACACACACACACACACACACACACACACACACACACACACACACACACACACACACACACACACACACACACACCTTTCCTTCTACCCTCAGGCCTCGGCCAACTCTGCAGCTGCTGTTGTTGTTGTTGTTGTTGCTGCTTCGTTGGTAATTGACACAGGTATGCAGCAACGTCACATGTGAAAACACTTTTGAGATTTTATTACTTAAGCGGTAGAGAATGGTCTGAAAGCTATTAAAGGCATGTTAAAACAGTTACCAAAAAATGTACGAATACAAAGTATATGAATATTCTCATATTATTTGGCATTATTGATTTGACTTAATTACTTAAGTATTAGCAGTCTAAAGCTCACGCTCTAATATTAACTACACTACTGAGGTATCTAAACACCTTATTAACTCATTCTAGTAATTATTGAGGTAATTGTAATCAAAGCCTAAATAATTGATTGATTGTTTGATTAGATGATTGACAGAAAACAAATGAAATACTATTCTAATATTGTTCCAATATTATGTAATTTTTCTGGCAAAAAAAGTTCCATCCTCTCAGATTTGATGTTTATCTTCAACATATATCTTAGTAGAGTAAATATCTTTGGAATTTGGATTGTTGGTTGGATAAAACAAGCAATCAATTGCAGTGAGCAATTTTCACTATTTTCTGAAATGTCAAAACAGTAATCTGCAATAAATTAATAAAAACAAATGCACTGAATTCAAGTATAGAAACATCAAAAGAAATGTGGCATGAAGATTTCTAACAGAGGGCAAATAAACACATTTGAGTCCCTTTAAAAAGGAGCAACATCACAGGGAATCCAAATGTTCATGTGCAGAGCTGATCAATGGGCTCACACCCTATAACTAAGCCCAGGCTGAATTTCTGAATCCCTGTAGGATGGACTTCTAGTAATCCCAAAGTCCCAGAATCCCAGTTCATTCCTCGACAGAAGCTTCCCCAGAGTCATATTTGTAGCATAAAGAATGGCCTCTGCGGCAATATTGCTCATTAAAACAGGCAACTCTCCAACTTATTCTGTCATTACTTGAAGATATTGTATTTTTAAAACTGGCCCACTAAGACATCATACAAATTTACAGCACAGAGTAATTTCAGCTCCACTTTGAGCAACAAGTCTAAATCAAGTATCATTACAGAAATGCCTGCTCTGTGACTCTTACTACCCAATGAATGGCAAATAGACGCATCACCCGCTGAATTTCTGAAGCTGATTTGGTAATTTGAAAGAAAAAAAAAATGCATCTGCCAGTTTAATGTTTTTGTTGTTTTCACCCCTCTGGTTGAGCACAATAATGACATTAACAGAAATCAGTTGCAGGCACCGAAGGTGACAAGCTGCATAGCTAAATAAGATGCTAAGATAGGCATTAGTATGGGAAAGGCAACTTCGGGGAGAACTCCGGCAATGCTTTCTTTTTCACAGATTCTGAGGTGTTTCCTCTCACTAAAAGTGGCTTCTAAAAATACCTGACTTCCCAGATCTGCTTCATTAAATACAGTGTGTTTCCTGGCAGTGCCGTGCTGCCTGGCTGGCGAGATGTGTTGGTTGGCTGTTTTGCTAGCTGGGTGACTGGTTGGGGTTAGTGAGAGCGTGTCAAGCCATCACATCCTTTCAGCCCCGTACACATAACACTCTAATCCCTCTTGTGAATGTAGTGGAGACACCCATGAAGACAATTACAGAAGACGAATGCTTGGTTATTTGTATAAACCAGGGATCGGCAACCTTTTTGATGTGAGGTGCCATTTTTAAATTTTCCTTTTAATCAGTGTGGCATGTCAACATTAAGGTTAATATTATGTTTTATTATGACAACACATCAACATTTATACCTCCAACAGATCCATATTTTTTTCCCATCCATTTAGGCAATGTGCATGGCAACATTTAAAAAACAACATCATTTGACTCCCATAATCATTGTATTATATATGAAAGGAATATTCAAGACGGCTGCCATAAAGATCAAAACATCCACATCGAGTTGAAATCATTAACCTACCAACCTTGTTCATCAGCAATAAACATAACGAATTCTGCAAGGAGGGCAACGAGTGATAGCCAATCAGAGGCAGAGAAGGGCAGGTCTCCTCAGAATGT
Organism: Cebidichthys violaceus; assembly: GCF_023349555.1. NCBI lineage: Eukaryota > Metazoa > Chordata > Actinopteri > Perciformes > Stichaeidae > Cebidichthys > Cebidichthys violaceus. Next base: position 10,985,837 of record NW_027176483.1, read on the forward strand.
GGGTGGGTGGAAAAAAAATCGAATTACCGTTAATAACTAGCAACCACAAATGGCTGAGAAAGAGGTAATTTGGCATGTAGATGAGAGAATACTTCAGCATTTCAAAGAAACTTTTGAACACTTGCTAGTGTGCCATTGGTTAAGCTACCGCGTGCCAATGGTGGCACTCTTGCCTAAGGTTGCCTTTCCCTGGTACAACTGTGTATGGTATCCATCACACACAAGCTTTACAACGCAACACTGTACAAACTGTACACATAAAATGAACGAGTTACTGCTTCATTTGGCTCAGACGCAGGATGTTTGCAGGCACAGTCCAACACCTGGCTGTGTACCCACCTGTCCCCAGACAGGCAGTTACCTAGAGAGAACCTCCAGCCATATGGTCCAATGTTGATTCTCAAAACAATTAAACACAGCACTTCAATAAATGCCTTTTCTTTACATGACTTTGAAATGTTGCAACCACAGTACTTTGTTTAACATTTTTACTCTACTAGTGCAGTCGCCGCTCAGAATGGGCTGATTGCTTGGTTCCCGGTAGGCCAAATTTGTTTCCCTCCGGCATTGGGATGGTTAGGTTTAGGCGTGAAGAGATTGGTTAGAGTTAGGGTAAACCAATCAGATGCAGAGTAGGGTGAGTCACGTCCTTGCCATAGAATGAAAAATAAAACATTGCTTCTGGGATTTCTGCTAGCACACGTGACTGTTTCCAAGCGGGCCTACTGCTTGGCCCCCAGAAGTCCTCAAGAACTGCTCGCCCGCATCGCTTGTTGATCCCAGGGAAGTGAAAAAGTGTTCAGTTGTAACGTTAGTATATCCAGCATCCAAAAGTAAACTGCTTGACTCAGTCCGCAGAGCCCTGAAACACCGCCCCTGCTGCTGCACAGAGCGCTCTTCACTTGATTATTCAAAGTTTAATAATATTGAACGTGTCGCACGTCCATATTGCGCCAACTGTGACACTGCACATTCTTTGGTCCCAAGCAATACAGCCGTGAAGTGCAAAGTGGATCGGATTAACGGTTCTCGAGATATGCGAAGGACATACCCACATGCAGACTGAGAGACAGTCAGTCAGAGATTCCTTGCGTTATAGTTAGGTACCAAAACTAGGTTCAGGCTATCATCATCACCATCATCATCATCACAGCATCAGAATGGTAGTGGTGCTGATGCCAAGGCCTATTTCTGTAGATGACCATCTGCAGCTTTGCACCACACGGTGCCCAGACTTTGTCCTGGCACAGTGTTCGACATACATTCTCCCTGCTGGCACGACGTCTGGATTCAAAATGACACATCTTAATTTCACATTGACTTCAAGGAGGCCCTAATCCTGATTAAGCATAGCAACATTTGCCTTGAGCTAAAGAGCTGATGGGGATAAAAGTTTGTGTTCATTGCGAGCATTCCTACCAGGTTAAAATGGAGTGCATTGCAAACATTGAGAAGGCCATTAGTCGATTATTGAGCTGATAGCCAGTGGACTGCAAATCCGGAAATTACGGTTCAGTTTGGTTTCATTTTATGTGTGTATGTGTGTGTGTGTATGAGGATTGGTGTTTGTTTGCATGTGTGTGTGTGTGTGTGTGTGTGTGTGTGTGTGTGTGTGTGTGTGTGTGTGTAGATGGGGGGTCATGTTTAGGATCATGTAACCAAACTGTATACATAGCTTACATTGCAGTCTCTGTCTGTATGTCTGACTGCAGTCTTGTCTTTCAGATGACAGTAGGTGGTTGTTGGCTCACTCAGACAGACTGCGGTGAAATGCTGTTGCTCAGCCCATTTCTCCAGTACATCTCCCTCTTCTCTTTGGGATATACGCCTCAGTGTCTGCCACCTCAGTGGAGCCTGAAGTTCTGTACAGTCATATTAGCCACTTTAAATATGACATCTAGATTTAGGGTTTCCTTTTTCCTCAACTTAATTTAATTTTCACAGTGAGTTTCTTGAGGGTACACAGAATCCTTTTTGTGAGGCTGCACTTGCTTTTTAAAAAGGACAAGCTGCGGGTTCAGCATGGACAGTTGTGCCCAGAGTTAACATCTGTTACGACGGGGACACTGAGACTATTCTCTCCAACTGGATAGCCTGAGCTGAGACTTTAGACTAGCCCTTTCAAGTGTAATGGTCTGATAAGATACAACAGTCCCAGATGGTATCACAGTAAAACGGTATTGTATTGATCCAGTATCTGTCGTATACAAAGCTTCATTTCACATGAAAGAGACCTTTCAGGGGGTTAGCTTTTCATTATAAACCTCATGCTTGTTTTGCCAATTTCCTATCTGCACAGGGAGTTAAAAGCTTGCAGCTACTTCATAAACAGCTGAACAACACAGAAGAATAAAGGAAGGCACTTACTGCAGACTTTATGTCATGTTTGCACACTGATAAGACCAAAGAGGGCCATTGATGGGAAATGTTTGGCAGTATTTAACAATGGGCTGGTTTGCATTTGATCCTTTACATCAAAGAGTGTGGCCGTATACGAAAAGTAGGGGCTATATTTCCTTAAACATCTCCTTTATTCCAAGTGATTGTAGGTGACAATCAAACAGCCGGTCTGGCTTACCATGTAAATGCACCAATTACACAAAAAAGCCATCACAGTTCAGTAAACAGTAACAACAGCACCAAATATGGCAGTTGCACAAAGCCCATGCAGTAAAAAAAGTCACTGTTTACACTTCTCTGAACAAATTGGAGGTTGCGTCACCTTCAGTGAGTTTCACTCACAGGCTCAGCACAGATACAGGACCTCAGCTTCAACTTAAGTTTCTGCGTTAATCAGATTTTACCATGACGCAAGTCTAACATTCACTTGTGACCTCAAACACAAGCAATACAGTCATGATGCAGTGACTGCATTACACCATGGGAACGACAGACTGCAGACTCCTATCTAATCTCAACCGTGTTTAGTTTAGGGAAAGGGTGTTTGTGGCAAATCTGCAGTAGTATAAACTACTGAGAGCTGGACTCCAAAGCGTGGGGGACAGGAAGTAGCATGTTTGGCTATATGGGCCCAGGACAACCGTGTGGGTCAAAGGTCAGATGCTAGCAGCCAAAGGCCTTAGATGGGGCAGACTACGGATAAAGCCGTGCCTATAGCCTTATTGTTCCAACAGCAGAAGTGGGCAGCCGATGTGGATGGAGCAGGACAGCTGACAACTGTTAAACAGTCTCTAGCCCACACTTCCTATTGGCTGCCAGTGACATCATGGTTCTAGCCCCATGTTTCACCTCTTCTTTTTCAGGGAGGGCGCAGAGTTCAGTTCTTCCTCCGACTTCTCCTCCTCTCCACTCAACCAGGTCGCATCTCTTTCTCTTTCTCTCCATCACACACACACACACACACACACACACACACACACACACACACACACACACACACACACACACACACACACACACACACACACACACACTCTCAGCTTCATGTGCCCCTTTTAGGGACCTCAGCAGCCACTCTTGTACAGGAGGAGGGAAGAGAGAGGGAAGGAAATAGCAAGAAAACAAACAAAGAACAAAATAACTATTAGACAGCCATGCGCTCACACACACACAAATGTAAACACACTTCACATATGCTGTCATTTCTTTCAGGCATGCCTTACATAATTAACACAAGCAAAATGTGGAGTTTTGGTTGGCACATCATGCTATTATTGTGAAAGTCTTGGTTTGACATTTTCACAAGCAGACAGCTCACTAAATTACCAGCTGGGCTGCACTGTGATATGTCTCCAGTAATGAAACAAAAGGATGCTCACGGGGAAGGAGAGAACGATACACAGAGAGAAAGAGACCCTAGGAGGAGGCACATTGAGAAATAATTGCTTAATATATAAAAGATGTGCTGGAAGAAAAACAGAAATCCCACATCTTTATCCAGTGTATTGAAACAGACTTGCAGCGAAGGCATGTGGCTGTTTGGGGAGGTCTTAATGACTGGGATCGATCCCTGTGCCAGACAGGTGTAACATGTCTGATGTCTGATTAGGGTGGAGGTGAAGAATGGAGGGAGGGAGGGAGGGGGGAAAAAGTGTCTGTAAGTCAGCCAGTCAGCTGACCTTCCTCTGCTCTGCCACAATCAGACGCAGTGTTCAGTCCAGGATCACATCCCTCCACGAGAGTTTAGCTCTTAGTCGGATTAAGGAGGAGTCAGTGCACATGGGAAAGGTAAATGTCATCATAGCACTGCAGGCGAAATCAATGGGGCTGCAGTGGGGAGTATGGAGGGAGCGGAGGGGTTTGCTGGCACTGAGGCAGAAGGATCTGCTCTACTCTGCGTGGACTCTATAAAGATTAGACATTAAACCACCTTCAGCCAGGCCACCATGACAGAGCTCAGTAGCTTTTAAACTCCTTTCCATCTAGTGTGTCCCACAATGAAGATGATCCAAAATGTTGCATCCTCCAATGAAAAAAACTCTACAAGTGTGAACATACAGTAAATTTGAGCATTTAAAGGATGGCACAGAGGGCAGACAGGACAGATGCCAGCAGAGAGGCAGGGAAATGGCACAGAGAACAAGCCCGCCCCCAACCACAGGAAGTGCTACGCCCCCACAGTGTCAAACATTAGACTTCAAGAAATGATTGAAACAAAATACCCACGCTTTCTCCCCCAAACAAATAATGGCCTCCATTGTGAAATGTTGTGGCCAGGGGAAGCATAAAGACAGTTTGAAAACAGTGGGCCCCCCCCATCTCTTTCTCTGCTCTCAAGGCCACAGACAACTTTCTCCTTCAGTTGGGACATAGACGGGGGCCACGCAACACTGCAGCCCACTTTGGAGTCCCCCGCTCAGAAAAATATGTCTTTGTCTTCCTGTCGTTACAGACCTCCCACAGCTCAACAGACCGGGCTGCAACAGTATTAGAGCACCAACAGGGGGCCTAAGCCATGGGAGGAAGGCACACTGCATTGCAGACGTTACACACATCCACTGAGGATGCAAGTTTACAAGTCCGGAGAGCCTTTTTTCCTCCTTGTTATGACCCAAAATGTATGGTATCTCATCAACTGTTGATGAATAATCAATGTGAGCAAAGTCAGTGTTAAAATGGATTAGTACAGCAATACATCTTTTCTCACAGCCTCTTCTTTTGCTCATAAAAATATTTCAGACTTATTGTCATTCCTCAAGCTCAGTTTCATTCAGCCCGAGGGTTTTCCTTAACAAATTACTTTACACCTGTTTTATGCTGTCCTAAAGAGACCATTCTGTTCATCTGACATACGTGTGGGAACCTGCAAAAAGAGGACACTGAGGACAACCAAATTGCACATCATAAACTGTAATAAATGGACGACCTAAGGCTTTATTTACTGTTCCACGGTAGCACTGCTGCTGCTCTCTCAGCAACAGGGGATACTGGCGATTCAAGTATTTAACAGCACCCAAAGTTACAAAGATGATACAAAGACCTCTTTTTAACATTTAAATTCTTAATACATTGTTATCTTAACTACACAACATGAGCTGCTGTTAAATATTAACTGAGCATGCAGGTGCTGTGAGTTACACATTATCTAATCCTTACTTTTGAACAATGAGTCCCTGAAAAGGTGCCAGAGTGAGAGGAGGCTCCACACCTGCTAGATCAGTGATTCCCTCCAGCCTGACAAACATGAATGTGCACACACTCACATACTTTTGAACAGCCGATGCTGGGCCGGCTGGCTTCAGACAGCAAGGGGACGGATAGCTGGCTGCGTGAGGGAATGGGAGCACGCTGCTCAATCAATGAGCCATCAATCACACACATACAGGGAGACGGAGCAAACACAGGAAACAAGAGACCTTATCCTTTAGCTACCATTCAGAAGAAAGCCATCAAAGTGCTGGCTCTGGCTCCAGGCCCTTTGCCAGCGCCAAATTTCCAAGCATTGCTATGTCTTGTGGTGGTTTGATTAGAGGTACTATTACTCTACCCTGGCCCCTCTCAGAGGAGTTGTGTGTGTGTGTGTGTGTGTGTGTGTGTGTGTGTGTGTGTGTGTGTGTGTGTGTGTGTGTGTCCTATACTGTCTGTTGCTATCCTAACTAGCCCACTGCTGCAGGGCCTCACTGTACTTTGCTGAGCTCTCAGACAACAAGAGGTTGTGAAAAGGCTGGCAAGGAGGCAGCAGCAATCATGTAGTGGCCCACCTCTGTTGTCTATTTGGTACCTGAAGGAAGGATGGGGAAAGCGAGCAAGTGAACACAATACATCACAGATTATTATTACTGAGTAATCAGTTGATTCTTTGAGGTTAACACTTTATTTTACAGGTCAAATTTTGTATTTCTTATTTCTGGTAAGGACTCCATAATTTGTACTAATTATAGGGGAAATAGAGACAACGGTCAATGGTACACTTCCAAACAACTACTTCCAATTGATTACTAATATAACCAAGAGTGCATTTTAGTCAGAGGACAAAAGGTCAGCTGAACATGAAAAATGAAATCTCTCTACAGCCAAGCCTACATTTCAAAATATATGAACAACAAAGTTCCCAATAGTAAATTAATAATCAATGAATGCTATGTTGAAAACATTCACATTTCCTTATAATAGTACAATATTACACAGTTCTTTCCAGAATGCTTTCTAGGACATTATTGTGCAATTAAATCCAAAAAATTAAAATAAATAGTTATCATTTTTCCCATGCCAGTTAATTGATTCATCATTTTGTTTTCAAAAGTTCAAGAAATTAAAAATGTCAATCACAAGTTTTAAGAGATGACATCTTCAAGATGAAAGGCACATTCCACTATTTCTTCCCAGCCCCTTTGCGCCTGCAGGACCACATTCCTGCTAAATGAAGGCAACACCAGGCACACCTGAAGCACGTTATTACTGCATCGCCTGTCCCCAAGGTGCAAAACCACAAGTTAACAGAGTTGTCTTGTGAGCAAATGAGCTCATCCAGCTCTTACACTGTGTTCCCAATCTGTCTTGGACGTAGGACCACTTTTAAGCCTTAAAGAAGCACAATTTTCCAAACTGAGATCTGAAACAAGAACAGTGACAAGCGGACTCAAGCGCAGCAGCTCTTGAGGCAGGCAGGGATCAGCAGAATTAAAATACACAGTGAGGAGTAAACAACACCAGAGGACGTCCTTGTGCCCCTGAGCGGCAGTGACAGCGTGTCCCCCTGTCTACACTGTCACTCTGTGTCAGCTCTCATTACCTGCAGCGCTACACGACCAGCGCTGACTGACTGAGTGACTGACCGGCTAATGGCATCTGCTACCTTCGGCTGTATGGATGAAGTTGCACTATCCCTGACCTCGCTCACGTAGACTCACTGGCCCTTATGAATATAGACAATAGATTATTAATTGATAATACATAAGAAACCAATTTCCGTCTTGTTCTTGATGTGTTAAATATAAATCATTTATAGTTTATAGAGCAGAAATAAGGGGATATGCTTTGAATAGCCACCAAGCAAAAAAACTAAACTAAATTACTGCCAATATGGAAACAAGCTGAACCAAACTTTCATCCCCTTCCACAGCCGGTCTCCCAGTGGCAATTATTGTCTGCCTCGCTGCCTTCACAAAGGTCCTGTCGGCTTATTCACCAACGGCCATAAGTTATTTGGATAGCACTACAGTGTGAAGGGAAACTCAAATGAAAGGGTGTAGCAGGCCTGAATGTCCCCCCATCCCGGTCCCATCATGCATCAAACGGAGCTGCACGCCCCTAACTCCCTGCAGAGACCCGAGGACGGTGGCCGACACATTGTGTCGGCGGTTTAAAGGTAGACATAAGTCTGCTAGCGATGTGAGCAAGGGATCAATACATCTTGGCAGCTCAACGCCTCATGTCATGAGCGTCCATGTAATACACTGCCTCAGAAAAGGAGAACACTCTCTGACCTCAAAGACAATAACAAAAAAAAATCATAAAGGGATCTGTGCTGGATACAGTTTTCTTGAAGATTTTGAAAAATAGTAAAACACAAACAGAGAGCGAGAAACCAAAAGGAAATGCTTCCTCACACAATTAAAAATGAATACTGTCTCTGCTACCAATAAAAAGAAGATCTCTCAAACTGTTTTGATAATAAACATGAATAAATGTGTATACCACCCGCCAAGGGAAGGAAACAACCTGGAAGAGAAAAAAATGTTGTTTGTATTTACTGGAAGACTTAACTGAAATAATAGTGCAAATAAACTAGTGTGCACTTGACTGGCGAGCCCCTGGGAAAATACCAGAGGGGTAGATTTCATGGTGCGACTGGAACAACAAGGGAAGCATACAAAATTATGTTTACAGACAATTCACACCACACAGATAAACAAATGCAACTCAAATGCAGGAAGTCTCTCTTCACTGAAGCTGGTGAAGACTTTGTGGAAGTGTTGAGGTGTGCCTGTTATTCCTCATTGTGATGACTGATCTGCTGTAGCTGCTAAGCGAGCAGCCTCAGGCGGAAGCAAAGCCCAAATTGGGCCTTTGTTCCAGACTGCACAGTGTCTCAGCAGAGGCATGAACAAAACACAAACACACAAAGCCTGTGAAGAGGCAAGAGTGTATGTGTGTGGGCCTACCCCAGGCTCCTCCTCAGCCTGAACAGTTACTCACACACACACACACACACACACACACACGCATACACATAACCAACTCCACCACAAGCGCCTCTGAGCCGCGTCTCACCCACTCACACACATACACAACACACAACCTGACCCGCCTCCCCTCTCGCTCTCTCTTCTTCCTTAGTCCTCTCGGTCTCTTGCTCTCTCCTTCCCACCCTCATTCATAAAATGGCCGCTTCACAACTCCAGCTGCTGGCACGGAATTTAAGGATAAGGGGTCAGGGGCAGTAACGGGCCAGGAGGGACTTGTTTGTTCTATTTTTGCCCCTCCCTACCATCTTTTCATGCACCCTTCTCTGTCTGGCTAACCGTTTCCATCCCGCACCGACGAAGAGATTTGTCCGCCTAATTCTCCTCCTCACATATGCCAGCCTGCCTCATCCCTGTCCCCCTTCCTCCTGCCCCCTCCTCTCCAAAACAAACCTGATACCCTCATGACTTGGGAGGGAAACTGAAGCTATGCGTCTGGCAGGGGAAAACAGGCGCAGAGCAGAGCGGGGGCAGGAACGAGCGCTGGTGGCTCCTCCTCAGAGGCCAGTGAGAGGGGAACGGGGACATTCTCAAGTTCCATCCCTGGAACACATCCTTCATGTTTCTGCAGTTTTACCACATCACACGCACACACATGCAGACTATCGAGGCTTTCAAAGCATTCATTGCTATAACGTTTGCTTTTTTCCCCTCTCTTGTCTCTCTTTGTAGTCCAGAAATAAGGGGAGAGATTTCGTCTTTTCTTTACCCAAACATTTTGCAAGGTGGTATTTGTGCAGGACAGGCGATCTATGTTAGAGGCGACAAAAGCGACAAACTGAGGAAGAGCAAATAGATTGTGTCCCTGAGCAGCTCATTCCAGTCTGCCACAGAGTTTTATAAACTGATCAATCAGACAGTGACTGCACACCAGGCTTTGGTTCGGAGGAGAAAACAAAGACTTCAGAGCCAGAACCATTCAGACAACACCACAGGCTACAATAATAAGTGTCACTGTGTGTGTGTGTGTGTGTGTGTGTGTGTGTGTGTGTGTGTGTGTGTGTGTGTGCATGCGTGCGTACATTTGTGTGGAGGAGGTGTGCGTATCTAGTCTGAGGTGAATGAGTGCATCAGCGCTAATGCATCTGTTCCCACTATGCCGCTTTGCAGCGTCTTCTGCTGTAAGCACACAAATTAAAACTCACTCAAGCAAGAGCTTTAGCTGCCCCCCCCCCCCCCCCCCCCCTTCTCCATCAATCCTTCTCCTCCTCCTCCCCTCTCCTCTCCTCTCCTGCTGCTGCAGCCCCAAGCAGACGAGAGGACAAGAAAGGAAGGAAAGATCGAGAGGCCGCAGCGAAGCCGAACAGACCCACCTCTTGCTGGAATAAGTTTTAATTTGGGAGGGTGGGGCTGGGCTTCTGTGGTAGGACATGCACATGTGCCACACAAAAAGGGCATGTGTTTAGTCAATGGCATGCACAAACACACACACAAACACGCACAAACACACACACAAACACACACACACACACACACACACACACACACACACACACACACACACACACACAATGGCAGACATAGTGACAAGGGTCAGTCTCGGGATACGAGAGAAAGAGTCAACCACATAGTTTACTCTTTGCTGCATACAGCTCCTCTCAAATGACATGTCTCTTGTTTCTACATCATCTAAATGAGGACACTGGACTTAACTATATATATATATATATATATATATATATATATATATCTGTAAAAGAAAAGGTATGATCTGGTTATATAATCTGTATACTAGTAATGGAACTGTTACTGTGCATTTACATCTCATAAAAGCAGCATATTTAGTTGTTCAGCTGTAACCAGGATATTGCATTTCCCCTCCTTAGCCCACGCAGGCCACCTTCAGCCCACCCACCCACCCTCTGCCTGTCTATATTTCAATCCTGGCCCCACTCCACTCAAACTTTCCACAGATGGACACAGAGCTGTGTGGACGTGCGTTAAGCATTCAGTGTACGTGCGTCAGCCACACCACAGCCCAGGGATCGCAGGATCAGAGGTGGAGTTGAGGGACAGGGGGGTGGGGTACTTGCAGGGGAACGGCGACATCATACGCCATATCTGAGCTGGCAGTGCAAAAGAGGGACAGCGGCAAACGCATGAACCAACATCCAGGCTGTGCTGCATAGTGTGGTTACGGCTGCCTGGCTATTTATATGTGTCCCTCCTTCAGAGAAGGAAGCCGCTTCTATTGGATCCAGATGTGAGAGGAAGGACAGACAGCAGCCCGACTGAAAGGTGGCAGCCTGGACCCAGCGAAGGTTCTGCTGCTGCAGAGCTATGCTGTCATTTAGGAGGCAGCTACTTTAGTCCACTATGACAAGGACAAGAACAAATGTACATTCACCTTTGAAATGGACTGTCATAATAGAGTGAATTGTTGTGATGAAAAGTGAATTATCATTTTGTTCCTTTAGATTAAAAAATAACATGCACATTTGCACATAATGGAACGCAAATCTAATAATAAGTGTGGTTACTGAATCTGTCTCTGGAACTATCTTTGGACATACATATTTCATTGACCCAGGTCAAGCTGCGTGGGTGAGTCATGGGGTGAAGTGTTAAAGGTAGACAGCATTCTTCTGACAGGCTAAGGTCGCAGCCTCATCAGAGGCTTCAAACATGAAATCACGCAGCTCTCAGGCAGCCAACTAACATAACTTAACACTGCTCTCCTCCTCCCCCTGCTTGACCATGGCACTTGAATGACAATGAGTGCTTGTGAGACAGGGCTAAATGTGTTGTGACCCCTGATGATGGATTGCCAGTGGCAGGCCCCCAGTGGGCTACGAGCCCATTGATCCACTAGAGGATTCAATGACACATCATCAATACCTAGGGTGAGCTCTCACAGATGTAAAGGTGGAGATTAGGTGAAGGAAGATGGGGAGAAGGCCCTCGTTACTTTCCACCAGAATAAGTTCAAAAGATGGAGAAACTTGTGCGTCTGTCCATTACGTTGCAGTCTCTTTGCTTCTCTCACTATGACTGCTTGTTGTCCTTCTGCCTCTGGACGCAAGAGACAATAGAGGCTGTAGACAGCTGCTAATCTAGTTAGCTCATCATCCGACAGCCGTGCCCCTTCCACAGTGAATGGATACGGAGTATTTTCAGAGATGACAAACTGATCTTGCAGACACGTGCACACATACACTCAAGTGCTGTATGCGGTTGTGGGACATGAGGTCTTAACAGGAGCCATTGTGGACTCTCTACCAGGCAGCCACACTGACTGGGGCCCATTCGCCGCTCTGATATTCCTTGAGTCTGAACACCGACGTCAGCCCACAAGCAGCCTGAGTGACGTCAGCATACAGTATCTGTGCTTTGACCAGGTGCCTGAATGAGTCTGTTTCACACAGAGGGAGGGGGAGAGGATGGGAAGGAAGGAGAGCACCATCCAGACCCCAAAAACAGAAATTGAGATCAGCTCTGATTAGAGCAAGCACAATTTAACACCAGTATTTCACAGCAAACATCACAGTCAGTGTATTAGTATAATTATGTACCTTCGCTCAAATAACTCTGAGGCATTCCTGGTGCCCACAGTAGGGCCAGTGTTCAAATAAAATAGCACTATCTGGTTGACCAGTGGCTGCTGGCTTGTATTTAAAGAGAAGTGATACAGGAGCAAAGGAGACAGCAATAAGAGTAAGTCAGGGGTGCATCAGTGTCAAATCAGAATGAATAAACAGGTTTCTTGGAATAAAATCAGACCTTTGGGTAAGTCAATATTCTCCTCTGTTCCTTGTGTAATAAAATGTTGAGTTGTGTTTTCTCTGTGCAGAGCAGACTAACAAAGACAGCCATGGTCAGTGCTGTATTAGTGTGAGTTAGCATAGGGCTAGGTGATATGGCCAAAACCTTCTATCCTAATGCAGGTCATTTCATCACTCAATAAGGATATAGATATATTGATATAGCATGTTGTCTGGTAATTGAATATATATAAATATATGAAATAACCTTTTTTTGTATACTCCTCTGTGAGTAAAATACTTAAAAGCAATGGGTATTTTTTCATTTAAAAAAATGTTCAAGTGCAAAATGAACATAATAGTTTCAAGTATAGTCAATAGTTTAATTTATCTACACATGGGTATTCCTATAGGCAAGGCAAGGCAAGTTTATTTGTATAGCACATTTCAACAACAAGGTAATTCAAAGTGCTTCACATAAAACCATTAAAAGCATCAAAACATAAGGCAAAAGAAAAGGAGATTTATAAGTAGAACTTTTATCAATTCAGATTTTCTAAGAAATTTCAGTTAGAATGTGCTTGTTGTCAACACTTTAGACGACATAATTGTCTATGATGATATCTCGATATATGACTTCACCACGATATGATTCCATTGAAAGGCGTGAAATATCATATTGAATTATTGCCCAGCTCTACATGAGCTAATAAATGACATCCTGATGCTGAGCTGAGTTGTCTGTTTGGCTGGACAAAAAAGTGCTAGCAGGAATGTCTCAAAGGTAAAAAAAAAAAGTGTGTTTGCCTATAAAATGAAATCTTTCTCTATTAGTCTCACAAACACAGACACACAAATACTGACTGCAGAGCACATTCCATTGATTCCTGTGTCGCCCCTGCACCCTCCTGGTACCCGTTCTGCTGGCTCCACCCGCCACGAGGGAAGCAGGAGATTGGTCCTGCATTCCATAAGCGTACGTGCTACACGACACAACTACACATACAGAGGGGCAGGCAGAGGGGGCCCCTGCCCTCACAGCACACACCATCACACTTAATCACAACAACGCACGCAGGCAGACTCCAAAACACTTTGGCAAAACATGAAAACATGAATGCTTTCTGATCTCTTTGGAGTATCTGTTGCCTTCACGCATCACAGAAAGATTTCCTTCACCAATTGGACAAATGAACCCGGCGCCCCCGCCACAATATTATCAAAATAGTTTTGAACTTGGGCTGTTGACCAATGAGGAGTAAAGAGGGTCTAATGTGCTTAAGTCAGAGCCCAGACTGCCCACTGCTCTCCTAAGCCTGTTTGACCAGCTGTCTGTCTGCCTAAAGACAGACTAGAGAGCACCTTGCACACAATCTCACCCACTTGAGGGAGGGAGCAGCAAATGCACTCCAACCTCCAGTCACCCCTCCCATCTGTTGCACCAACCGCCAAAATGAAATCACAACAACAGAAAAGAACCTTTGCTTGGTTTCTTCCATTAAAACCTCAGGAGATCAAAACAAACACATTCATCCTCATCACACATCTATGCTGCAAGTTTGCCAGAGCTAGAAAGGTTTCTGGGTCATTATTTAGTTTGGTATTGTTGTGTTTTGATATGGATATTAGTTTTTTGTTAAATTTCATTTTGTGTTATTTTGTCAAGAAATAAATGGTTTCATTTTAGCATGCTGTACCTTGGATGCAGTATCTTGCAGATTCTTGAATGAGTCAAATCAAAACCAAAAAGCACTTGACTTTAAAACTTGATCATTGTCATCATCAATGATCATTATTGAGTATTGTATATAGTATGTTCCTACACTGCAGCACTGAGGTGTGACAGACAGGAGCTATTCGTAAACAGAAAGTGTGAATGCATCCTGCAGTGTGTGTGTGCGCGCGTGTGTGTGTGTGTGTGTGTGTGTGTGTGTGTGTGTGTGTGTGTGTGTGTGTGTGTGTGTGTGTGTGTGTGTGTGTGTGTGTGTGTGTGTGGTGTGTGTGTGTGTTCGGTCTCAGTACTTCCTTTTCCTCTCCACTCTTGTCATTTAAAGTTGTCAAAAAATAGGTTTACTCAGTGGGATAGAGTTTGTTAGACCTCCCTCATCAGTGTACCCCCCGAGCCTACATCTCCTCTGGTGTTAACCATATAGTTCTGCGAGATGAATGACTACATTAATTGTCTTTGATAGCTCAGGGATCTGCCTATTGCACAGGAGAGAACAATGTGTGCTAGGCAGGGTCATTTTGTACAACTGTGTAAGTGTGTAAGCCTGTGTGTACATGTACGTTTACAGAAACAACTAAAAAGTTTGGATCGTGCTTGATAGGCGATTTGCCCCTGTGCTCTCACTGTCTCCTGCTCTAAATGAAGCTCATAATGGAACATGGCAGCGGGCTCTTAACCCCACTTACTCAGATGGACACATGGCAGCGTCTGGTCTCGTGCTCTCCCCTCTCCTCAGGAGGTGAGCCCCCATGTTAGGCAACCACAACTCTACCTCGAGCTCTCAGATTGCTGCAGCTGTCAGGGAAGGCCCAAAGGACTCAGTGAAGAGACACACACCTCTCTGTCTTTCTCACTCCCTGTCTCTGTCATACACACACATTTTCCCCTCCTTCTCTCTGCAGGGGGACAAGGCTGTGAAGTGGTCACACTATGAGATAAAAACACACAGCAGGAGTGCATGCAATGAACACCTGTGTCAAAGTAGCCACAGGTGTCGAGCCGTGATACATGGCCTTGCCCACACATCTGGGAGATTCGCTGTTGTCCAAAAACATCAGCATGCAGACGGTGTGGCAGAGCTGTGCAGCCAGGGTTTTTTTCCAGCATGTGTTGCTGTGCAGCAGTGCTGTATCATAATGGCAC
Source organism: Cebidichthys violaceus (assembly GCF_023349555.1). NCBI lineage: Eukaryota > Metazoa > Chordata > Actinopteri > Perciformes > Stichaeidae > Cebidichthys > Cebidichthys violaceus. The sequence goes on from NW_027176483.1 coordinate 11,001,055, forward strand.
CTTTCTCCGGAGGGTACCTCTAATCCAGTTACAGATTTAAACAAGGCAAATGGTTCCAAGGCATCCATCCCACTTATCCTCGGATCACAAGGAGAATAGAAAAGCTTCTCGTCAACCCAGCAGAGACATCAAAGGGTTCAACAGTCCAAACATTTGTGGAAATTTGTGGAATAATTAATTGCACCTGACCTGCAAGTGGACCTGAATTCCAGCCCATTAATCATATCCTGTGATGAAACAGACACAACAATTAAACCTGGAGTGTGAGGCATGTGAGGCATGTGAGAGATGGAAAAATCCACATCTATTAATTCTTATTTACACTGGAGGAAACAGCAGAAATGCAGGCAGCCTGGCACTAACTCAGAGAAAGTGAGTAGCCCAGAAGAAGATGCCGTAGCGGCATGACATCCAAAGAACATGATCATATATCTCTGGGGTTAAGGAAGAATGTAGGTGACCATGCCAAGAGCAACAACGGCATTACAGCTGGACTATTCCCATTGCAGCACGTCATATAGAAATCATCAGCAGCACATATAGATCTAAGCCAAGCCCACACACCCTGCGCCTAATGTGCTGAATTGGACCCGGTCCAAACTTGGGGCAATGCGACGTCGGCAGTGAATATGAGAAAAGACAACATTTAATTTAGAGGAAAAGCGACACCACTGAACAGCATGCCTATGCAGATTGTGCAGTGCCTGCATGGCAACCTAACACGTCCTTTTACTATACAGCTCAATACTGCTACTTAAGCAGGGAAAAAACATAGATGTGTCGTCACTGACTAATCACTATTAAGAGGAATAAGAAGGAGTGGAATTTTCTAAAAATACCCTGATTTGTTGGGGTCTTAGAGGCTAAACTCTGCATTCTGGAGAAGCTGAGCTGAGTGCAAGTGACGTTTCAGCGGATCACTTACCGTCATGCATTCTTTATTTGAGCTGTGTGACTCTTGATTGCCTCAGGTAACCTCACAAAAGCATGCTGAGGAATATGGGCTGAAAGTGGCGCAACAACTGAACGAAAGCTGTGTTACCTTAGATTCTCACTAGTCTGGTCCATGGTGGTAAATTCCAGACATCTGCTATAACAAAGCCTCAAAGTTCTGGTGTCTACAATGAAAACTCTACATGATAGCCTTTGAGGACTCATCCATACTTTCCACTTGATGGTACACTGGAGAAAAATGACCCAAGGAAAAAGTAATGAGTCACCCAGTAGGCACGCTGGCTTACATTGTTTAACTATGCTGATCCAGTGAATGGGGGTTACATGGAGGAAAGCTAGGCAGTTGAGCTGCCACAGGCCTGAACAAGCTGAGAAGCGGTGGATTGAGAAATGAGGGACAGGGGTTATGTCCTCTTTCTGTCTGTAACATTACACAAAGGCACCCGTGTTATCCTTTTGTAACTGTGGAAATGAACTGTACTGACAGCAAAGACAATTGTCTTTTATGTATTCCCTGTTCAGACGAGGGCATTTGTTTTAATCCTGAATAAGCAGGCCAGCAGTGCCCACAGGCTGAGAGGACGTCTTCCAGCTCAGCAGCTGTTTGAGTGAAGATCAGCAGGACGATGAGAAGGAGGAAGAGACCAAGAAGGAGGAGGCCAAACGAGGAAGAAATTGTATGGGATAGGAGTTGGGTGAGAACACGGTGAGGTGAGTTGGTGATTTAGTGTTGACAGCTTTCAGCTATATAGTTTGTCGATAGTTTATCAGACAAAACAAGTGATGAGGAAACAATAGGCATTCTTCCAGTTCTCCCTGAGAGGTTCAGACAAACCCCCCACATGCTGTGCCCTACAAAAGCATTCAAAACAGAGCACTGTCTGTGTGTTGCACAAGCTTTAACAAAGGCGTAAATGGGGCATTAACAACAACAGACAATTTCATGAGGCAGACATGACATCACCGACACTGTGACAATATGTAAGATGTAGTAAGCCTGAGTCAATAACAATTAGCTCGTTTAACAAAATCTGCACATTGTTTGTCCTCTTTGGCATCCCCCGTTCCTCATTACCGTTGTATCTCCTCTCCTTATCTTTCTCATAGACAGAGGAATCTTGGGTATGTAACAAGAATGCCAGCAGGGAGACTGGCCACAAGACGGACCTTAAGTAACCCTGGCTGAGGGGGTAAAACGTTACAGGGCAGACATAGATATGGTGAAGCTCAAGAGTCCCCTTGCCAAAATGTTGTTTCATACACAATACGTTGATTGTTTATAATTTGTTAAAAGAATATGAGGTCTATCAGAAAGCTACTGCTAAGATCATAGATTACAGGGCATCAGAAGCCACTAGTGACTAGGCAATACTGAATATTCCTCTGGACTGAAAGACAATAAAGACAATGAAATCAAAGGAGAGGCATTTATTTCCAATAACATTCACATGCTCTTGTTTATTCCTGGTCCAGACATTTTCTTCTATGGATTTAATGGAGCAGCACCATTAGAAAAACTCAATTAGCAGATTTATAGTCCTTCACCCCGTGATCACAAACACACAGAAGAGAGAGGAGCAGTTAGCAACAAGTAAAGGCTGCCCAGATGAGCAATGAAAGGCACTAGATCCAATAACATGGGAGCCATGCACCTATTACCTCTAAGGGATCAATTCAGAAGTGATGGCAGCAATGATAACCGATAATTGGATTAAATAAAACACTACTGTGACAATATTCTAACACAGAAATCAAATTACTTTCTCAATGTAACCTCAATTCCACTGTCAATTTAGCAAACAATGAGGAGCTATCTTGGCTTTAGTGCTAATACGAGTGGCCCTGTGGCAGATGCTGAGTGTCCAATATTAACTGCAAGTGCAATGACTCTAGAATCACTGCATTGCCTAATTGAGTCTGTGATTTAACGGACTTAGATAAAGAGTCCAAACTAAACTAACAGACAATAAATGGCCATTTGTAAGAGGCCACTGGCACAAAAAGGCTAATTCATTTCTGCTGAATAGCGCAGCTTAGTTAGACAGAACACTGAACTGGGCACTGATGAGTGTATGAGGGTATGAGGCCACACTTGAACTAACATGATCTTCACAGTTCAAAGTCATGGCGGCAGGAGGATTGAGACACGAGGGGAAAAAAAACGGTAGAGCAACTTGAAACAATAAAGCACATGTGCTGCTGTTGTCTGAGATCAGCGATGCCCTGCTCCATTTGAAAGGATGACAAAACCGGCCTCAGCATTGTAATTCCAATCAGAAAGCCTTTACTCTCTGAGGATGCCCATGACAGACCTAAGATGGAGAAGGATGCCAAGCAATTAACTGGAAAACTCACTGGTTCAACAGTCACGGTCTGGAAGCATTTTAATAAGCTGGAAACTATTTCCAAAATGGTTGACGGTTCCGATGCCGACCAGAGACAAAGGCCTGCATTGTAAAGGCAGAGTGTGTATTTTTCTTCACTGATCAAGTTTACTGCCAAGAGGCATGGAACAGGCGACAGACCCAAGAGCAGTCGCCATTGTTTCTATAGGCCCCTCCTCCCCCCACCTCCTAACACACACACACACAAACACAGCCTTCTCCACCACAAAGGCAGACATGCGAGACCTCCTCCATTGAGCTATGTCAGACCAGACCATCCCCACAGTGGCCTGTCGCCAATATCCTGAATCAATCCGCAGTACGATAACCCTAATTTGGGCCATTTAGAGGGTAAGTATTTACATGAGAACGTTAAAGTCAGTAAAACCCCCAGAGATTCCTGGATAGGGTGTGTCACTTAGTTGACTGAAAAAATGAAAGGAGAATGAAAGAAATAATGTTACAGACAAACACACTTCCTAGCACAATGCCTCTGTTGCAATTACAGAACACGACAGAGACTGAGTTGCTTTTCATTGGCGTCTCTATGTGTCACCCTTGCACAAAAGCCCTATTCCACAGTTCAGTGAGTCAAACTGACAAACCGACACATCTACACAAAAAAAAATAAAGCCAACAGATGGAGAGATTTTTCGATTTTGAATTGTTGTGTGTTATATATTTTTAGTGTGTTTTTTCTATAATGATTTAACTTCAGTAGAGTGTCTTTACGTACCCTGAAAAGCATTCTATATATAAAATGTATTCATATTATCTTCTAGCCGGTGTTTTGATTTCTTTATATTTACGTTTCCGTTCCTTCTCTGCTCACTGTTTCAGCGGCATTGGCTAGTGGTGATTAGTTGAAGGAAAGCTTTATCATTTGGCTTATAGATCAGAGCTCTGGCTGTATTTCTGGGACCATGGGGTTGACAGACTTGTTTGATCTTCACTTTGTCTAATAGAGATGTCAATGTGGATGTGACCTCACTGCTGGGTGGGGATATGAGAACCTTCACTTGTCTCTTTTAGTCTCAATCCTTTTTCACTCTTCCTGTAGCCGGCCTCTCTGGCAGGACATGACCTGCCCAGCTCATACTCACTCCATAAATCAGGGGCTGTGTCTCCGTCACTGCACTTAAAAAAAGAGGCAGCGGCACTGCTTTACTTTGCTGTGCCCTAAGAGGCTGCTTCTTCCCACTGTACCAGAGCCAAGAGTTTAAACACATGCTTATGTGCAGCAATTTTTGACACCCGCGGGCACAAAGTGACACGCAGAATATAGAGGTATCTGTCTCCACGGCCGCACCAAAGAGCACATAGGGCAGAGCACATATTTACATGCTGGAAGGAAACAATTTCTTTAATATTTACATCTACTAATTCGATGAAAAATCACAAGAGGCTAGTGTGTGCTCTATGTGCCAGTCATGCCACTGGTGCCATCCCAGTAGCTCACATCGACTCATCCACATGTGGTCACTTTGAATAGCAGTAAGGGAATGGCCCGAGACAGTCCTATGTCGTCAGCATACGCAATGTCCAATGTATAATCAAAGACAGTCTTCGAGTGGACTTGTGTAGGAGGAAGAGGTATGATAAGACCACGCCTCCCTGGGTAACCTCTGACCAAGGACTTGAAATGCCATTTGCCATTACCCACTACCCATTTTTTGCTATTATGCGTCTGTAGCTAGCCACTAACCAGGAATGTGTGGCTTTGACAAGGGCAGTTATGGTGCTAGACCTATGGGGTAGGCATGCTGGTTCTTGCATTCAGAGATCACAGTTTATTATGATGAATCTTTCCTGTATTTTTCCCAAGAAAGACATCTCCTAGTGGACTCAGCCATAACCCATAATGATCCAAATAAGTCCCCCCATTGAACCCACCGCTCTCATTGCTGTACTTGAAGATGAGTTATGGATTCTGAGTCTGTCTCATGCTCTTTTCACTCCCCGCACTCTCTCTTTCTATTGTTCTCATGCACAAAGTCATGATGTGTCACGGAAGCAGGCTACGGCCAGTTGAGGTTCAATTGATAGTAAACCTGGCAATGAGCTCCAAATGATAGCTAATTTGGCATGATGTCACAGACAAAATGGCAGAATTGAGACCAAAAACAGACGTTTGGCTTCATTTGCTCCTTTGTATACAGGATGTTCAGACCCTTCTAATATTTTTCACAGCCATTGCGTAACCTGACACTTGTCAACAAAGTCAAGTAAGTGGCTTAAGGTGGTGCATTCAAGTAAGGTTAATTTTACATTACATATATACGTATAATAAATAAATAACAGTAAAAAATATTAACTAAGTAATATATATATATATATATATATATATATGTATGTATAGTATAGTTTATATATAAATATTATATATACAGACAGAATCATTTTTTTTTAAATTGTACATTAGCACAATGTAGCAAATGCACCATATGCCCTGCAATCTTTCAATTTTTGGGCAGGCCAAGACACCACTAAAAGAGGAAATATCAGGTTTTTGGATGTCTCTGCTTAGTCTCAAGCTAAACCATCTGTCTACTTAACTGTCACTGGCTCACCCTCCATCAACGTTAACCATGCTAAAAACTTAAGTGCCACACATATCCAAAACTCTTAAACACTGTTATGTGGACAGGTCAATTGTGTTTATATGTCTGTTTCAATACATGCAAGCACACATGTTCAATTGTTCTATAAACTTGAACTTTTGTGTGTGGTTGCTAAAGATAGAATTGCTCATACATTCAAAGGATGATTTAAGTCTGTGAGAAAACCCTTGTTTCAGCACAGACAGGCATTTAAGAGAGTAGCACAGAAAGAGTGTACATACACGCACTTCAAAAAATAAATAATGAAGTGGGTGAAAGTTTTTTTTTTTTTTTGTTTTTTTTTTACAAGTTTAATTTAATGATGACCATTTGTTACAAATTGTCCATTTGTGTGGCACAATGCAGATGGTATTTGGGCTTGGATCACTGGCTTGCTGGCAAACTGATCGTACTCCCTAATGACTGATGTAAACAAAATGAGCCACTCATTTGTAAAATGGCATGGAACAGAAGAAAGGGGGGGGGGAACTCCCAACATGTATAAATTTGAGACTAAGGAAATTCTACACTCTACAGTGCGGATGAATGACTTGCATACGCAGAGCAAAAACATTGGCGTCACAATGCTACAGTTCCTTGAACAAAAGCTACTTTGTGCTTCAGCCGGTTGTAGACGTGCACACATACATACACATACATAGAGTACATACAGTATATACAGTACATGCCTTACACGTGCCGGAGGGCAGTGACACACATCCCCTCTCACACACCTCCCTGCCCCTGATTCATTTTCAGGATGACACATATCTGTAGTAAATGTAAATAAATGTAGTCTTAGACCATTAAAAAGTTGGCGTGGCAACATGGTGAAAAACTGTTCTTTTGTGTTTGAGCTCTCAAACCGAGTTATGACCTCCAATCCGATTTGGATAAAGCCTTATAAACAAAAAAATGTCAAAAGCATGTCTGGAATGTAGATGTTTCATAACAACCATTCAGATTCAGCTATTCTATTATTTCTAAACAGAAAGTTAGGTATTTTTCTGCATTGACAAGGAGACAAAGAAGAAAAGAAAATAGCTCCACACCCTGTACAGTTAATGAAACATACAAAAGGTACAAAGTGTTGCCGTCATATGCAACATGTCTTCGCATCGTACGGCATGTCTCTACTCAACTGAACTTCCTGTTTTTTTGTTTTCCAATAGCAATAGTTGTGGATAGGACTTGGTACTTTCATTGGTACCACCTCAGTCGAGGTTCCAAGCGAGATGAATGGTTATTTGAAGGTGGAGTTAAAACACTGCAGACAACTAACTCGTCACTAGCGCTACACGGGGCATCCTGCACAAACCCTCTATTTTCAGAATAGCCAAGTTACTGTCATTAGCGACCACAATGTTTTTTGTTCTCGAACCAGATTTGGAAAACGCCAGCCAGCAAAACTACACTATACAATTGACGTGACGAGTGCAGACGTTCCTCCGTTCTGTTTACATGTTGAAGATGATATCAAGGTAGTTTCACGCAGTTTCGCTATGGCAATCAGTTGAAAATCTCACCTACACTATCTGCAGGTGAGTTGAGTCCAGTCAAGTCAAACCATGCAGTGGAAATGAGGCAATAGAAGCAGCAGGAACCAAAGAGAAGTAACAAATGACTTGTTAGTTTGGTTCACTGTAATGTAAGAAAATAGAGACAGGCTTGCACTAATGTAGCATTTGGATATATGAAAAGGAATGTGGCTCTCTTCTTTACATTAGGCTATTTCCATGTACAGAAAGAACAACACGCTACTGTTTTTAAATTGAACCTGAGGTTTTTGATGTACGTCCATACTGTAGATACAAGCATAAACAGCAGAAAAACTCAAATGTTGTGGTCCATCCATTACCGGCTGGGAAAAACAACAGAGAAAGTCAAAGCAGGATGAAGTTCAAGGGGTTTTCCTAAATAGGAGCATCTGTGTCATTACCCCACACACAGGCGGAGGAAGGGAGAAGGAAAGAAAAGGGTTGGAAGATAATACCATATATTATGCAGGGAGGTAGGTGGAATGCAAAAAACAAGCTTTTTACAAGTAAGTACATGTCTGGTCTGGAAAAGTGCTCACAACACTACATATGGGACCGAACAGTGTCTCACTGCTGGGAAGGGCCGGGACACGGACCACAACACAGCAAATACATAAGTGTGTTTTTTTACCGGATCATGGTGGGATGGTAGATTTTGACTTAGTCATCAACAGCAAGTCTTGGCATTTCCAAACTGCATCACAGTTAGACAGAGAGGTGTAACAGAACAAAAGCCAAAGCAAGCTCGCGGCCATTAGCGAGGAAAGGCTACGCTGAGTAAATAAGTGTGAGTAATAAAATATGAATGAGAATGGGCGGTGTTTACATGCACGCTGTGGGCTAGTGTCTGTCATGTTTATCAGGCAGCCACAGAGAAAGAGAGGCAATTCATGACGCACACCCAAGTGCAAACAAGTCCCGCAAGCCTTGTCTCTGTAATTGATGCACTAATGGGAGTGGGTGGCGGGGGGGGGCGTTTGAACTGAAGGTGGACGAGTCCAGACTGGGACTTCAAAAGGCCTGCTGGACGCTTATGAACAAATGCGCTCTCATCAGACACAAGAGGATGGAACAGATGAAAGGAGTGCTAATGCACCTCCACCTCCATCAAGCATCCACTATGCTCTATCAGCAACAGCAGACCTGAGGAGCCCGGCTGCCATAGGAAGATGCATAGTATCGAAACACACACACAAGCAAAGAGTCGGGGTCAATGAGTTCCTTGCATCGGTAAGCAAGCTCATTATTAAACAGAAGATCCTCATGCATACATCCAGCAGGCTTTAATGAGGGCTAAGATAATATGCAATATTAACATTTATCATCGTCAAAGGTTCTCAATAAGATATTCAGAGCATCAATATAGCAGAAAACAGCTATTTGCAATGTAAAGATATGTCCACCTGAGCAAAATTTATATTTAAATTGTACATGCCACTTTGCATACAGTTGCTATATTGCTTTATATAAGCATTTTGGAAACATCTTTGTTATGTTATTTATTCTCATCACATCCCCAGCCTACATGACAAATCTCTCTGATGATCTCATTATGGGTCAGCACTGTGTTGTCATGCAAGTGTCCTGTTGGGTTACAGGAAACAGTGACAAAATTGTACTGTCAACTTACCTTACCCTATCTGCCACCATAGAGTCACAATAATCTTTAAAGTCCTGCGAGTCTAAAGCCAATTTAGCGAGGATGAATGAGGATAGTGACAGCTCCCAGGTGACGCGGCCTTTCCTTCCCCCCAAGCAGCAGGCAGAGATAGAGCTGCAGTGGGGAGCTCCAGAGACCTCTATATTTATCTGACACAGTAACAAGCCGCTGTCTGACTGCTGCGTAGTGCAGTACAGCTGTACAGTTTCTCCTCAACCGACCCCCCCCCCCCCCCCCCCCCCGCCCGCCCGCCCGCCCTATCCCTTCTCGGACTATGCTCCGATGTGGCCAGGGATGAGGGAACCAGGGTCTACCGTGTCTACGGGATGAAGAAATGCACTGAATTCTGGCACTGCATAGCTTGTCTGCAGCGCTTCACACGCTGCTGGATTTCTCTACAGGGGGAGCCATATTTCAAAGTTGAGAGCCATATTTCATCCTGGGCCACCCCAATGCTGACAAAGCACCAACTGGTGATTGCTATGTTTGAGTGGCCCATTGAGGCGGACGGCCAAGGAGCTGCCGTTCTGCCAAGAGAGTCATGCCAAGAGGGCTGGAGGAGGCCGAGGAGCCCCAGACACCTGTGCCCATTAGGCTGCGTGCTGACAACTGCACTCGGCCCTGGAGATCCCACCAAAACAAGCTGAAGAAGGGGGGGGGGGGGGGACCAGACATGGTCAAGGTCATTGACTGAAAGCAGACTAATGACAAAAGACAAGCCAGGCTGCTTTATGGATTGTTGACACGGAAAGATATACGGGGGAGGATTTGTGAAAAGCTGACATGATCAAAACTTTGTTTGGAGCTAACATAACATCAATCTTTATGCTGGCTAAGAGGGAACTGAAAGAGCTGTTGTCCCAGGCATTTCATTTAGCTGTGTAATTCATGAGATTACCTTTGTAATTTTATGATGTTCTTTTATCTCCTCATTGTGCACATGCTCAGAAAAAGAACAGACGGCAAAACACTGCTGGCACGCTGAGGCCTGCATGATATCTCTTTTATAGATAGTGCACACACTCACAACACACCCATTAGATTCATGATGCACCGTGAGCTAAGCAGCTGCAGGATACAATAACTGTTCTTTACTTATTGTACAATAACTTTTCTAGATTTGATTATAAGATGTATCCCTATTCAAACTTTGTGAGTACCTGCCAGCTTATGTAGTACCTAAGCTACTTGTTCACAAAGCTTTAAAACAAGATGCATCCCACAACGACATACGCTGACATGCCCCTGGGAAGTGGATCTGTTTTCAAAGAAACACACACATTTCAGCCATGTGTGGAGGAAAGGGTAGAGGGAGTAGATCGCCACACACACAAACACACACATACACACACACACACAACAGGGGAAGAAAATAGAGGAGCAGTGTTTCTATGAACTCAGTGAACTTAACTAACTATTCTGGCAAAGCATGATACTCTCATCTCTCTGCGGTATGCCAGCGTACATCCTCACCTCTGCAGGAGAGAATTGTCAGCAGGAGATCTGGGGTTTTTTTCCGCTGTGGAATCAACCCATCCTCTGAGAGCTTACTTGCAGGCATGGCACATTATCTCCCAGGAAGCAATGCCAAGCCAGCCCAGTAGTGAGTAAATGGCTGATCTGGCCTGCACTATATGGGGGGATAGAGCCGGGGCCATGCAGGCAGGCAGACAGAGGCACGGATCAGGCGCCAAGGGCAGGCACAGACAGCGGGCATGGGCACTCGTCTCTCTCACCTCCCTGAGAGGCGTCACTAAAAGGCGGAGATAGACCTCATCCTTCCTGCCATTTAGAGCACAAATGAAGGGGCCCCCCGGCTCTGTGAGAGGAAGTTATACTATTCACGCAAATTTATGAATGAGTGGTGAGAGCAAAGGATGAGTCACAGCTTCCGAGCTGTACAGCCAGAAGGCAGCAGGCAGCCTATCACCAGAGGCACTGGGTGGCTCAAATAGGCATCAAGCAGGCTGGAGACGCACTACACACTGGGCTGGCACATACATTCACACAGACACACAGACAAACACAGCAGGCACAGTCACAGCGGGTACACACAGCCTTGGCACAAGTTGAGGAAAATTTGTAAACAAAGGGTGGTGGCACGTGAGAAGATGGAGTGTATGTGTGTGTGCATGAGTGCCTGTGTGCAGGTGTGTCAGTCAGTGTCTTTGGAGGCTAGCAGTATGACACATGGGTCCTATTTTAGTCAATCAAGTCTATTAAGAGGAAACCTAGGAAAAGAGGCCAATCTGTCAGTGCTTTGAGAGGAGTCCTTTGTAAGCCACAATGGACAGGAGTCGGATAAACTCACGGCGCCGGCCATCAATGGACAATAAGCCCTGCTGTTCATACATGGACAATAACACACTGTATTACCATGTCATCATGAATGAACTTTGCTAACTTGCAAAAATCAAATTGAAACTATGCAGAGAAAGACACTGCTGTTGACATTAAAAGTTAGCAACAGCAGTCGACACGTGTCTGTGGCTTTTCATGAATTTCACCACACTCTACTCAAGCAGTGAGGCAAATTTAATATGTAACAATTTTGCATTTGGGAGGAAGTCAAAACAAATTCAAGCGAGAAGCAAAAGAATTCCATTCTGACCAATCACACTTGCCACTCATGTTCCAGGCCTCTCAAAAGTCCAAAGGCAACCAATAAAACCAATCGAGCAGAAAAACTATTTGTAACCAAACAGAGTTTTTCCCCTTGCTTTACGAGGCTAAGGTTCTAGGTACTGAGTGAAGACGGTCTCTGTTTTGGGTGAATATAATAACACCGGCTGGTAACACTTCCCAAGAATTAAATTTATGAATGTGACCTAGATGGGAGAAAATGTGGCAAAGGCCAGGAAAAGAGACGGAGGACAGAGGTTGCAGGGATGTAGATGGAATGTACCGAGACAGAAAACACACACACAAAGAAGCAATCACAAATGCATTCTTTTAGTATTTTCTGTTCACATTAGAATTGAAAGCTAATAGTTGTAATTAATAGATCTTCGATAGATGAAAAGAAAAACTGAATTAAGCCCCTTTCCCACTTGAGAAAAGACCCACAGACACCCACTAACATCTGGCTTTTGTCTTTAGCGGGAAAGGTTACAATCAGCATTCATTCCTAGGACAAGTAACTCTACAGTAGTCATGGGTATTTATCGGCTCCAGCTCCGCTCGGCAGTGATAGAAACATGACACTCGGGTGGACACGCTAACTTCAGCCCCTTTCTTTGTCATCTTAGCCACATATTCTGTCTAAGCTGCGCTCGAAAATTGTTCCAAATTAGTCTGCCCCAAGTTTAAAGAGAGACTGAAAAGGTAACAGATACTTAAAACAAATAAGTAACATTTCACTGGCCTCCATGCTGCTGTTCTGTTATAGTAACTTCATATTTACTGTACAGATATGAGATACTGTACTGAGAAATCCCTGCAAGAAAATGAATAAGCACCAATATATTTAAAAAATATGTATTCTTGCTAATATAATTTGCTGATATAGCTAGCAAAGCATTAGCATTACAGCCTGTTTGCTATTATAACAACAGTAATCTTTGCTACTATAAATAGTATTTGCTCATTTTAGATTTACTAGCAAAGTTGGTGTTACTTTCCACTTCACTATCAACATGTGTAGGCAATATACTGGCAGTCAATAATTAATGAATAGATAAGATGTCAGACATTTCTCCATTGAGGTACGTTATACCGCAGCTGAAGGAGCAGCAGTTAAGGAATAACAATAGACGCTGTTGTGTCCACGCTCATTCTCTACCACACAAACACACAGAACCCTATTTACAGCCTGTTGTCGCTTCTCTTGCCCTTGGACCACTGTTTATAAAGACATAAGCGTCTAAGAGCACAAAGAGTGCGAAGGCTGGCGTGAAGGGAGCTTTGTCTGCTTTCTCTAATGTATTTATTTCAATGACACAATGGAGTTGTAACACTAAATCAATAGTTCCCAGTCCTTCGGGGAAATATCAGAGACAAGGGCGTGCGCTCAAACAAACCAGAGTTAACTGAACAGGATGACTGTGTCTCACGTGTTGAATTCAACCTCCTGCAGTTACCTACAAGGTCTGCGTCTACACTAACGTAGAAAGTGTCGAAATGTCAGGCAGTTAAAAAGCACAGGCCCAGTTTCTCCTTTCCCAGGACGCCGGGAACCACACCGATGACCCGGTGAACAGAAAGAAAATGCGAGCATAAGAGTGGACAACATGATGGATGTGATTATTCCATCTTTAGGGTGGTGGTTGTGGGAAGGCAGGAATGAATGAGTCTGATCAACATGAGTGCCATCTCTCTGGCACTAACACTGGCACGCTGCCTAAGCTCTGTACAAAATGGAGCAGAGGGCAGGCGAGCGGCTCGTGCTGGGTGGAAACATCAGATGTACTCAGTCATGGTGCCGAATGTGGGCCCAGGAAAGCACCGGACTGTCAAGACTGGAATTTGAGCCCTTTCCTGCATCCTGTCCCTATGACCACAGGACTGTGATAAGCTTCAGAAAAGCCATTAAATATTTAAAAGCTTCCGTGTGTCTGCTGTTGGATGTTGGTTAAACAAAGAACGACTGACAGACGATCATAAGAAGTCGGCCCGCCTTGGTGCACAGTCACCTCAATCAAACACAACATAGACCCACATCAATATCATCCCCACCATCAGTTTAGCTCCGTCTTATTGCCAACAAATAGTTTCTGTATGGCCCTGCACATGTAGTCTGCACATACAGCCTGTGCAGTGTATTTCCCCCTCTCTATCCCCTCACAACTGCAATGAGTAAGCCATCAGGAATTTCTACCTTATATACTTAAAGGGGCAGACTCATTCCACCACACTTAACATACATGCCTTATTCCTTAAGTATCAATAAATCTAGCTCTTAGCCAGCACAAATGGAGCCTAATTTCTACTCAGTACGATCTTTCTGCAACTAATCTCGACAACAAAAAGCATGAGCTATGTGGTAGCTCCAGAAATCAATTTACAAAAGCCTCTGAGGCGAAAGGAAGATTTGCATTCTGTTTTCTGATTAAATCATGTTCTTGTCAATAACATTTAGAATGAATTAATTAGCACAGAGAACCAGGAAAACAACCAGCAGGGAAAATAGAATAAAATGAAAATGCTGTTAACAATTATATGGATGTAACTCTGCTGTTTTAAAAGATAAGCCTTGTGATATTGTGTATTTTTCTTATCATCAATAAATCTCAAGTAAAGAGTAAAACCAACAATTGATCCTGGTATTGTCTGTGTAGTCAAAGCCTGCCATAGCTCATTCTTAAGAGGCATAGTGTCAAACACACATTAATGAGCAACACCGCACTGCACTGAGTTCCTTTATTTTGATGAACATGGACACTAGAGGTATTTTTGAGGCGGTAACACATATGCCATTCTAAATACTTGTTAGTGCACCAAATCTGCAGCTGAAAATATTGCTCAACAAATTCACAATTTCCTCCTGCTAGAGTAACATTTGCTAAGACCTACAGCTTTAAAAGAAAATGGCATTGCCTTATTTTTGTAAATGACCGTATATATGTGACCTGGGGCCTGTTGTTCGAAAGTAGAATAAAGACATCCAGGATAAGTGGGAAAGCCAGGTTGGACAAAGTCTCATAAGTTCATCCTGGCTTGATTGGTTGTTCGAACGCCGAGCCAGGCTGAGGAGGGGCGGCTTTGTCAAGCCAGGTCTAACTAATTCGAGTAAGTGCACGGCCACGGCTTTCTTCAGTAGACCACAGAGATTGATCACAGATTCACTGATGAGACGACAGGTGTGGACACTTTCCTCCAATGAACAGCGGATCTGAATGCTGACGTAAGGTGACACACCTCTCATAAAATGAAGCACCGCTGCTGTCTTGAAGTTTGGAGACGGACTGATTAAATGAGTAGTGTAATTAATTGCAAGCACCTTTGCAAGTGCAGCCATTTCTAATTACTGTAATAACTGCAATAAAATCAGATTTGAGCAGGCAAACAATATGAAGGGTGTTTATTTACAATGACGAACACACAAATAGGCCCCAATTATGAAAAAGAACTATCGTAATAGGCTAACTTTATTTATTTTTTAAATTTGATCATGTTTTGTTTTATTTATTTTTTTAAAATAATAATTTAGCCTACGTGTTGTTTGTTTAAAAACGAGGCCAATGCGTAGCCTTCATCAGAACATGGAATGACTGTATAAAACACATTCATTTCTGATCAGCGCAGCCGCTGACTCCAAAGATAAGACAACAGAATCAACTAAGCTTGGCATTTAGCCTGGTCTGGAGCAGGCTAGCTGCAGAGAATAAATCACCATGGTAACTTGACCAGGATAAAGTTATCCAGCTTTCTAACAACCGACTGCAGGCTAAATTCAGCCAGGATAACCAACATATCCCGGCTTAATCCCTTATCTAGGTTTCGAACAACAGGCCCCTGGTTTTGCTTCTTTTATTGGATTTGTATGTATATTGACAGCCTTATCAACTCTATCAAAAGATAACAAACTGTAGAAAAAAAAGAGCAGAAAGAGTAGAAAAACACATACTCTAAAACACACGGTTTTATCCTACTGTGAAGTGGCCTTAGGTCAGAGCACTCAGACCAGAGATATCAAGTGGGTCTCTGGCAAGGAGGGAGTAAACATATTATCAAATGCAAAAGTCTCACGGGCCAGTAGAGAGCTCCCAACTGCCATGGCTCCAAAATGCTTTTGCTTTGCTGCGTTTCTTCTGGATACACAGAGCACAGACTGTCTGTGGCACAACAGGACAGCAGGTCTCCTTACGTCAAATTTCACCTTACATCACTATAGCTCAGACGCTAAAATTCAAACACTGCACCAATTCCACCCCAATTTTACTTTATCAAAAAGCAAAGGCAGTTTCAGTATTTGGAATTCTTTGATTCATTAAACATTCACAGTCAGACTTATCTTATGACATTTTCTATTGATATCAAAATACAATATTCAGCACGTGATAGTCCTTAAAATCAGACAACCTACAGTAAGTTAGTATTCTATAACATAAAAAGACAGGTGAGCTATGTGAGGACTACCGTGTGTGAAAGTGTGTGCCTCCTCGTGGAGCTATGAAGACTAACCTGCCCTGAGACTGGGCATGGACACAGCAGCATGGCTTCCTGCTCGTCTGCCTAATTTTAAAGCCTCTTGTCTATCTGGCTTTGGCTTGAGTTTAGGGGAAGAAGGGAGGCCTGTCTGCAGAAAACACAGACACGGAGACCTGAGAGGGCTATTTGAAGCAGGCCAGTTTTCAGTCACGGGATCCCCCAAAACTCAAAGCAACCAGTGTGCTATGTCAAAGGATCCACGGCTTGGCCAAACAAGCCAGTAGGCTGTGACCGCTGCAGTGATGAGAGAGTGTCTCCTGACAAGTAAACAGAGCAGAGATATCTGACAGCCAGAGCTGTTAACAGCCCTTGATAAGCCCTGCAGAAAAGAGTGAGGTGAAAATAGAGGAAACACCAGCAGAAAAACTGACAAGGATAAACGGAGTTCAGATCAAGGCTGAGGCTAAGCAAAGTGGAGAACATTAGTGAGGAAGAAACAGACAGACATGGTACGAAGTGGGGAAAGCAGCAGCAGGGAATATAGGGAGGATTTAGGAGGAAGCATGGGGGGGAGGAGGGACAAAAAAAGGGGGAGTGACGGGCAACTTTTCAACCCGCCAAGCACTGCGCTTTAGTGAGAGCTTGCTGTTGAGTTTGTATACTTGACATTTGTCTGACATTTCCCCTCAGTGCACCCTCCTCCTGCGCATGGCTTCTCAGTCAGGGCCTCTCTTCGCATCGCTGCCTGCCACTAAAAAGCACCCAGAACCTCCGCTCCAATCTGCACATCCCTACACAGTCACTCCCACTCACTTCCATCCAGCCACATGCACGGAATTAACCTTTCAGTTTGTTTTTTTTCTGTCAAGCATCATATATATACATCTAATACCCCCCAAAAAATATCTGGAAGGCGTCATGTGGAAAGAGGAGTTTTGTTGTTGCCCTGTGAAACACTTAAGGCCCGGAGGCTAAAGTAGTGTGCTAGGCAGACAGCGCTCCCTCCTCATGTAGCGTAATTAAAGAGGAGACCGGGCCATATTGACTATAAAACCACTGAATGCCCTTGAAGGAACATCTGTACTGGAGAAAAACAAGACAATTATGCAGAGGGGTGGAGGGAGGAGAGAGGAATCTTAAGCAGGAAGGAGAGAGGTAGACACATCAAGCCATAAAAAGACAGGGTGTGAAATGTTATCTTTGCATGAAGCCTGGAATATTTACAGACCTCATAGACTTGCTCTAGCTTCATTCTGTTCTATTATTGCATCAGTAACTCCTCCTTTTTTTCCCACTGTGTTGCTCCCTGGAGCCTTTATCTGCAGCCTTGAGACCTCAGGGCCCTCCAGATGAATGCATTTACCCTGACCTCGGCCTGGGCCTCACAGAGAAGTGAACTGGTTCAAACAATACTCCTGCTCTGCCTCTGAAGTCCGGCATGTGAGAACAACAGACTGCAAAGCACTACATAGTATCTAGTGTGGGAAGAGGTGAAGGTCATTCACAATGTAGCGTTTAGTAAATAAAGCAAAATGTAGGAGAATATTGTTTTTTTTAAGATATTTATATAAAACAGAAAACTATTTCTAAAATTCACGTAGCCAACTGTATATGGATCAAGGAATCGATAACAACACGCAGGGAGCTCAGACAGGTCAGTTGATACAAGAATAAACAGAGGCATAACAATAAACACCATAGCTTCTCTATAGAAAGGGATGTTATCACCAGGGAAAGGACAAAATGCTTGATTTCCACTATTTGTTCTGAGGGTCCCCAGGGGTGAAGGAGGGTGGTGTTTAAGACTCCCAACTGACCATGGGAGCTGTACACAGGTCTGTAATTGAAAAGGGCTTCAGGAGCATTTTCCCACCATTATTTCAAACAGATGATGAGAGGACATAGAGAATGGCCCGCAGCAGCAGTCTGAAACAAGTTTTCTATGCCAAAAGGTCATAGGTTTATATATTCCTTTTCACCAAAAAAACATTTATCTGTAAATCTTTTTTTTTTACTCCACAATACAGTATGGATATTCAGACTCAAGAGAGAGGAAAATATAAGAGGCCAGTCTCTCTCAAGTACCAAAGTGTTAATGGAAAATTAGGAAATGAAAAGGGAAATAGTACGCAACCCTGACGACACAGCATTGATCCAACATCACCATCCAAACCTCAAATAAAAAACATCTATCAAAGCAAAGCAGTAGAAAGATGGAAGGCCATAACGTGTCCTATTATATCTTGTTATCAGCATATTGGCACTTGTTTGTGATATTTATGAGACCTAATGAAATTGAAGCACCATTAATATGCTTTAATTCTTTTGTGTATTTGTAAAAAGATTTAAAGATATGTTAATAGTCTTTTCTGATTTTTTGTGATCACCATTTCCCCTGGTGAGATAGGGAATTGTGTGTTATTCTTAAGTGCAGTCTGTGAAGGAATTCGACACTGATCAAAACAACCTCTGCAAACCCTCTTCACCCTTGGAGAAATGTTAAAAAATAAAGCATAGATGGCCTAAGGAAACAACTAGGAGCCTGATATCTTCATACTAGCTGCATGAAAGGCGATACAGCTAAAGAAACATGATATTTAAAAAATAGTTGGATTTGATGTCAGGAAGGAACATTTCATCAACAGCTCAGCTTAGTCTGTCTGTGTCAAACAGGCTGCAGGAGTACATTTAAAAAAGGCTTGTACTGCATGCTACAGTAGTTTTAAAGAGACATGAGACAGCTGATCTGGACGTCCCAATTTCTAATCAAAATGCACAAGCTGTCTCTCAGTCTGTAATCTGAGAGAGTAGCGGTGAAGATATGTAATGTTGCTACAAGCTGCTTCACTCGCCTTGAGAGCCATGCGAATATAGATAGATGATATGACCCTCCTCTGAACTGTTTTTAAAAATGCATGACCCTACCGCGGGGACGAAGTTATACAAGGATGACCCTCCCCCAAATTCTTCAATATACCCCTTTTCATAAATTGCAAAAAGTCCCTAAGGCAAATATTTAACTGACATGGTCCAGACAGGTAGACTAGCTAATTTCTTGGCAGAGCAACGTTAACCTCAACTGAGTATGCCTTTCTAATACCCGGTGCTCTATATTGCAGCCATCCTTCACTCCACAAATAGTCTGATCTAAAGACAAGGTCTCCATAATGAACAGAGAGGAAATGTTTGCACTGGCCCGTGGACAATCCTGCAGCCTGACGGAAATGAAGGAAAAACACTGCATAGATTCATGGGATTTGTTCGCCAGTGAAAAAATGCACAATTTCAGAATGTTTATAAGACTGGAAACCACCTACATTGATCAAAGTCACATCCACATTTACTGTACTTGTATCACAAAATGTTGCACACCGCCGTACAAAATCAAAATGCGTTCAGCAAACATAACATTTAAAGCTGCTTTGTTCTTTCTCAACATTATGTGCTGGGATAAAGTATAAAACAAAAGCAGAATATAATTGACGTTACCTTTCTGGCACTGGCTGGAGGTCCAACAGCGGTAATCGTAGTTGTCATTGAATGATGTCCTCTGACAAAGAGGGTTATCCTCCATGATGCCTGGGCAGACATTGTCACACTCCTCTGCCTTCTTATTCCCATTGATAACGTTGTTGAACTCAGCATCCATAATAAGAGACCAGTCCACTGAGTCCAGGTAGCAGAGCTCAGGGTTCTTTTCGATCCGCATGGCTCCCCGGGTGATGTTCCTTAGGTTGTACAGGCCGATGTCCTTCAGGCTGGTCATCTCGTAGATCACCAGGGCGTAGTTGTAGAAGAGATTGCGCCCACGTATGACACTCAGATTGGGGAAGAGCATGCTGAGGCTGTCCAGGCCCGAGACACGAAACAGCAGCAGGTAGTCGGTGATGACGGTCAGCTTTGGGAAACTAAGGGAGCGAAAGGCCTCCTGGTGGATGTTGTTGGTCTTGTCGTTGATGAGGAGGATCTGCAGGTAGCCCTCCACCACCGTACAGTTCTCCAGCCGCTTGAACTCGGTGATATCATTTCGGATGTCGATACTGGGACCACAGACTGGAATAGACAGAGAAAGACGACATGTATTTTCTGTTGTAGCAGAAATGAATTCAATAGAAATGTTTGGTAGGAAATACAGCAATGCTTCATGCAGATTACTTTTGCCAAAATATTTTAATTATAATAATCTTCTTGAGGCATATAATCCTGTTAGTCAAGATGGTGAGGCTGGTACTATGCTGGCAACATGTCATACATACAACTAATACAGAGCTCTGAAAAAGTGTGTGCTGTGCTAGGAAATCATATTTCAAGCTACATTGTAAAAAAGAAGTTCTCTCAGTCATGTTTATCCTACCATACAAAAGAGATGTGTCATCCGAGTCAGCTGAGGTAAAAGAGATTTTTAATATAGAGGTGACTTGTTATTTAGTTTCACGTGGAGGGTCACAGGTTAACACGTTGATACACCCTCTGTATCTGTATCCATCATATCAAATGCAAACCTTTTCCTGTAAAATGTTGTGTCTGTCACCTCAGATAACCCCAGCGTTTGAATAAGCCATTCCTCTGTCCTCGGAAAACAACACTTGAAACCAGTGCCTGGAGCGCTCTCAAATACCACACACACACACACACACACACACACACACACACACACACACACACTAACAATAAAGACACCATTTATTATTGATGACAATCAACTCTCCCTCTAATCGTGCATATCAATTACTACACCTGGGAATTAATGGTAGATGATATTCTCATGTTATTGTGCTTTAATGCAGTGGCTCCATTACCTTTTCTGTCTGATATATCTTCATAGCCTTGTCTAAGGAAGCGAGATCTAGTGCCGTGTCATCGACACCACTGTCAGGTTGCGAATACGTTTTATGAATTGCTTTTATGCTGTATGCATTCGTACCTCTAGGAGTGGGAACATTAGAAGTTTCAATCATTTATACATTATTTTTAGCTAACCAACAACTTTACCAATTCTTTTTCACTAACTGCTTTGACCATTAACCCAATATTTTGAGTTAACGGGAGCTATTTACTTTTAGCTAACGCTGACTGGTTTAACCACTACTTTTAGCTAACGTTAACTATTTTAACTAATAAACCTTTACTTTTAGCTAACTATTTTAACTATTTAGCCATTATACAGCTACCTGTTTTAACCCTAGTTGACTGTAAAGTAGACGACGCGTCTACACTTCCGCCATTTTGAGTTTCTGACCTCATTAACGGCCAGCTGGGGAGCGGCGGTATCGAGGTCCCGCCCACACGTCCGCCTGAGCCAGTCACGAGCCACCTCACTTGCTTGTTAACTAGTTTTGCACTCTCAATTGCAACACATAGTGTTCAGGTGTTACAGCTGACTCGATATGTGCAGATATATTTTCAATTAGCTATGCATTCTTTCCACATACCTCCAAGCAACTGTACCTCCTGGGGTTCAAGTCTACTCCTGTTTGGGACTCACTGCTCAAATGCCACTGAGCTGAAAAGTTTTTCTTTAAAACCTAAAGCTAACAGGTTGCATAATATTTTGAACTGTCTAAAAGAAGATTCAACAGTCAGCACAGGAAATGCCTTGACATATGAGCTCCTTGGTTAAACCTGTTATGTTCTTACAGAGGCTTAGAACGCCATCGCAGTGAGAGACACTGTCACGGCGGCCTGTCCAAGAGACAAACAGGCATGTTTTCAATGGGAGTCTTTGATCCTTGTCAAATCACTAGGGATAACGCAAAGAGCTGAACTGTTTCTAGTCCTAAAATAAATACTGTGCCACCAGATGTCTTTCTAAAATGGTTGTAGAGATTTAAAAAATGGCGTAAGTGACCTCTCCTCGGCATATATTCAACCATATGATGTATAAGTGCTCTCAAAATGTCCCTGTGAGTAAATTAACTTCCCATTAGCAGAAACAAAAAAGGCAATGTTTGAAGTTCTTTGTTCAGACTATTCTGCCAAAAATAGAAGCTGCATTGTTTATGTGCGTGAGTGGGCTATATTTGGTCCTGTCAGGGTCTTTCACTTCTCCAAATTTAGAACGGAAACAATTACTCCACAAGAAAATAGTATTTACTTTCTCCAATCAACACCAATGCCCCTGGGCTCCACTTGTGAGCCATCGAACTGCATGTCTTCTTTGTTTCATTGAGAATTTTCTCCCAGCTTCTCCAGCAGCCGGAGAGAGAGGGAGGAGGGGTGGAGCCACTCCAATACAAAGACTAATTTGTTTGTTAGTAAAGAGAGACTCTAGGCCCCACTTCCTGATGAGGGCATTAATAAAATCAGGGGGCGTCTGGCCAGAGAATGGGAGGGGGGAGCGAAAAGACACTGTGACGAAAGAGAGATAAGGTTTCTGCCATGCGTTTCTATCTGAGGCCATCCTACTGGTGTAAAAACACAACCAACAGAAACTGCTAAATGCATTAAATGTATTTCTGGGTGTCAAATATTCCTGTGTCTTTTACCACTACCTCTAATTGATTTATACTAAAAACTGCTGAATAGAAAGAGAGAAGAATAGAGCAAAGGAAAACAGAATGAAAGAAACACCTCCTCTTTGTGATTCCCTTGTTCTACTCATTAGACATGTTAAGTACCAGGAATGCCAATCATTTCCTTGGAAAAGGATTGAGTAGGATGTTGCCTCAAAACAAAAAAAAACCCGGTTTTAAACGGAAAGTTATTCGTGTGGATGTAGCCTAAGCCTCCAGGCTTCTCTGATTCTTTCCAGTCAATCCATTTGTCGTGAAGACAACAATGCATGAATCAAATGTGGATACCAAACCCTTTATGTATTGCTACATTAACAGGAAGAAGTGGTGGGGGGAAAAAATGAAAGCGCTGACATATAATAATAACCAAGAAGTGATGTGAAAATGTTTGCAGGAGTGTCCACAAAGAGGGATATGCCGACATACATGTGTCTGTCTCTCCCTCCTGTCTCTCGTTGCTCTTCACACTGCTGAGTAAACACACATATCTCCACAGCGTAATGCGATCCACCGGCTCATGTTTATGATTGATAAACCTTGCCCTGGCCCTCCAGGGAAATGTCATCACACATGCACACCTGCACATGCGCGCACACACACGACCCTAAGTCAGTCAAATCAAGCCAAAGCTAATGGTCACTGTTTATCTTAACTTCACATAAACTGTGATTCAGATTCAGTAAACCCCTTATATGTAAATAAACTAAATCATAGTTTTGGCTGGCACAAAAATGACTTTCATACCACATGTCATAATGTTTATGAAAAGGCCAGAGACTCACTTAGCATTGTGGGAAAACACATCATTTTGTCCTTTTTCAGACATCCAGCTGTAAACTCCATGAAGGTGATCAGGAAGATTCCTCTGAAGAGTTGAAGAGGTATTATGCGAGTAACTATATTATTTTTTGATTATGTTGAAAAACAATAAAGTATCACACTGGGGCCTGCAAATATCTACTGGAGAAATTAGTAAAATCACTATTAAATTTTATATTTTAGAATTTGAGTATAGTTGTATTCTGTAGCATTGAGAGAGCTCCACAGAGATATTTATAATATGCTATATTTAAAAACAAAAATCCAGTTAAAACCATATCAAACAAATACAGCTTTATCAGTTTTGAAAATGGCACACTGTCTGCATGTTGTGTGACCCCACATGGCTGCAAACGCACCCAAAAATTTTAAATGTCTGGTTTAGGAAATGTTTAAAAAAAATGCATCTTGTATGAAAGAAAATGTTAAAATGTCTTATATTGTATTTGACATTATCCTTCTTAAACAATATATCAAAGTCAGTACTAGTTGTGAGAATTTTTTTGTTATTATATGCATAATAAAAGTGTCAAATGTACATTGTTTTCCTTTTTATTAGATTTTATTTTTCAATTTAACATTTAGATCTAGTCCGTAGGCAATCACAAAGCATCTTCTTCTACTTATGAGAGGTGCACATAGATGCATATGTGGCATGAACAAATAATATAAAGATTTAACTCACTGAACCATAAGAACCGGCACAAAAATGTCCCACTAAAATCCAGTTGTAGTTGTTGCAGTGAGCTGGTCACTGTGCGGTCATATCCCCTCACACCTGTCACATCAACTGGCCCTAATCCACAGCGCACTGGAAGTCATCTGACCAGCGGTCTGGTGGGCCACTTCCCCTCAGTGGACCTTACTTCAAACACTGTGGCTCAGATTTCGCCAAAACCCCAAATAGTAACATTACACTCTCCATCACAACAAATGTCACGCAAAGACCCCCCCCCCCCCCCCCCCCCAAAATAAGGGTAGAGGGCAGGAGGCAACATACTCTATACTGTACATGAACAGTAAAACGTGATCATTATAAACTACCACATTTAATTTACTGCTCGATTACAGTGTAATATGGTTTGCAGTGATTTTTATTTAGGGTTAATGTCTGCAAGGATATAAGGACGCTGCAGGAAACTTACAAAATAAGAGAAGGGAAATTGAGGAACTTTATCAGTATTTAAATTTAAGTGGTGATAAATGTATCACTTTCTTGGGTAGGTTGTAGCATGAAATCCTTTCTTGGAGTCACCCCAAAATTATTTTTCATACCACTGCTTGTGATGCAGCTGTTTGTGAATAGAAACACAAGTTTCTGCCAGGTTCACTACATGGCCTCTCTGGTGTATAAGAATGAAATCCATCAAAGAAAACAAAGTAAAGTGAATAATAAAGCATCATTTCAGGCGTTCTCCTAATTAATAGATTTAATCTGAAGCTATAGCCCTTTATGACAGTTTAATGCTATATTTTACGCACATGTGCTGAAAATCACATGCATATACAAATACAACTTGCACTTCAGCGTTTACAGTCTTCCTTTATTCTTCATTAAACACAAATAACCAAGTGATGACCTAATGATTGAAACAACGACAACATGAAACAATGAAGAGGTTTCTCGCTGAGATTCTGAAAACACCTCTGAGATTAATTTTTGGCTGATGAATTCTCCACTCAGGATAGATCCACATTCAGTGCTTGATGAACAGCTTTCAACTGATACACCAAGTGCCATCCATTGGAAGAGCTAACATTTGCAATCATCTCATAAATTGTACAATGCTCCATGGGCCAATAAATCGGCAGCCTATGATGATGTATGTGCGGTTGGCCGGAGACTGCGTTTGAGCAAATCCAAAGCAGGCCACTTGAAATAAAGTGTTTAATTAAGCATTGTAAACCTCAGCTGGCAGCCTGGAGGAGCTGCAGGACAGCATTTGACTGCACTCTCACAAACTAGCCCAGTGACACACTTTCACATCCTTACACAGGGGAACGCCACTGACTCAGGCTATCACGCTGAGTCCTGCTGCAGTACACACAGAGAGCTGCACAATAAACTCACATGCATGCACACAAACAAGCTACTACACACACCATAGGGCTGTGAACACTCACTACACTAGGCAGAGGGGGGATACAAGGCATTCCTGCATCCAGCCAAGCCAGGAATAGGGGAAGGGAAGGCATGGTGGAGGGGTGGGGGGAGTACATGTAACCGTGTAGCCCCGGTCACAAGATGGAGTGGGGCAACTTGGAGTAGAGTTACAGCAGTCATATCTGAGCCACTTGCCCCTCTGGCACGTCAGTTTGAATGTATGCATATTGCACTGTTTCTAATTGTCAGTTTTTGAAATTTGTGTGCAATTTGTTTAATTAAAAATATATATAAATATATATATATATATATATATATATATATATATAAAAAAATATATATATTTATGTCTGAACCACTTGCCAGATCACAACAAGGAGAGTACTGCAACATGCCATACCCCAAACTGAGCGGTGGGAGGGATGCCTGTCAAGCACAATGCTTGCTGACGTTTGATTATTTATGCCGCCATTCAAGTTTTCCGGAGCAACATGTCCCTTCATAAATAACTAAACAAGAACACTGGTGTGCCCTCATGGAACGGGACAGAGGGTGCCTGTACTCACACAACCCCTGCGCCAATGTTGTTGGTGACATATCTATTTATAACCCTAATAGTAGTGGTGCCAAGTGATGAAGTTAAGCGCATCAGTCTGTACAGGAGACCGCTCCGTATGAACAGCAAAAGCCAATAAAACAGTTCACAAACTCTCTACTCTTCCAATCAACAAAACCAAGTCTGTTTCTCTTGCAAGTGTATTTTTGCACATTTCCAAACATCGAGTCTCTATCTACCTCACGCTCTCTCCCTTTTAGAGACTTGTTTGCTGCATACACTTGGAAGCCATGGCATGGAAAGTTTACTGTGGTGAGAGTTAAAAGGGATCTTAATTACATATTATTGGTGTGGACAGATTATCAAAACGAATAAGAGAGAAAAAAAAAAAGGTTTTCAACCCCTAATGGAGCTCTTGGATATTTGTGTTTTTCCACTAAGTGATGATAGATATATTCTGACTCTCTGCATTCCAGTGAAGTAAACATCATCCCCGAGCAATAAACTGGTAAGACCCATCCCTGTCTTGATATTCACCACAGTCTTTGTCTCTAAATGCTTTGTTCTGAAAAGCCTGATGTATTATACACCACAAAGTATCAAGATCTGAGAGAAACCACTTGTCTCCCAGCCCCCTGCTGCGTTCATGGGTGTCTCACTAACTCAGGAGGGTGCACAGAAATGCACCCCCACATGGCTGTGGTCAGACCACTGGTCAATAGGACAAAAACTGTTTTTTCTTCTATTTCAATGCTAATAGAGGTCAGTCTACATGTCTCCTTCCCATGTCAAGTTGTCGCCACCATCCCACATGTCCTCTCAGGAAACAGGCAAATTAGTACGGAAGTGACGCAATACCCTAAACACACACACAAAAACAAATTATGCCACCCAAGTTACGCATACACACAATCTCTGTGTGCAACTGGAGGGGTCTTGATGTTTACTGAGCAGCAGTCCAATGACTGTAAATTTAAATAAACACAATCAACTTCTCTTACTTCAAAAGGAATTTGACTTTGAAGAGGTTTTAAAGTGGAAGTAGTCTAAACATGTTCTTTATTATTGACAGACGTTATACCAAAATTGGCTAAATCAGTTCTAAAATTACAGTTAGTTTTGGGCTAAGACGTTTTTAAAGACAGATTAGTTTGGCATTATCTTTGTTCAACATGATATTTAGAGAGATTAAACTGAAAAGCCTAATAGTTTACATCATCATCAAGCACTTAGAGAACTTTTTTTTAAACGGCTGTATAGGCCTTTATATGCTGAGCAATGAATCTTAATTCCCAGTCGTCCTATTATAGCATTGGCAAAAAAAAAAGCACCCTTGATTCCAGCTGCTATATTCGATAACATTACTTAAGATTGCTTTAAATTAGATGAGAAATGTACAATATGCTCACTGAAGCATTGATGAGCACATTCTAAATTTTAAACCATAAAAAAAACATTGAAATCACAGCAAGGGCATCGAAATGGGTAAAAGTTTAGGACATTTAACATGACTAAACAGAAAGTACTTCGAAAAGCTCCTACATTTTAAGGGATTCCATGAGAAATAATCAGTGCAAGTGCACATAAAGAAATCTAACAGAGAAAATAAAACCTTTAAAATTTGAAAATAAAAAAGTATGTACCTACTCTGTGTTGTTTTTCAATAAGTGTCTCTGTATTGTAAATTGTAGAGTTGTTTTTTTTCTTTCACAAAAAGCCATTTTTCATCTCTCGTGTTTTAACAGAGTGAAAACATGATGTTGATGACTGGGTAGGAAACGCGCCTGCACTGAGGAGCTGCTGTATGTTACGGCTTGCATTAATTAACGCTACACACATAGCTTCACACAGAGTAGTTGCCTATGTAGTTCACTCAGAAGGGGGTTTGGACAACATCATTACTTCCGACAATAAGCTATGTTTAATCATGGCGACTGTTTATGAACATAGTCGGCTAAAGTAAGCCTTTAACATTTTGTTTGCATGTTGTTGTTGTTTTTTTTATGCATGGCATTTTAAGAAGCAAAGGGTTTGTGTCTGATTTAGGATTTTCATGCGCAGCGACGCCACACCACGAAATGCAAAATGGCCACATGGTCGTAGTAACCTTCAGCTCTGGTCCCTAGATTCATCCTCTGCTCTCTGAATGTCTGACGTGAAAATTACGGCGACGTGTGTCTATATCTCTACCTGTTCCTAAATAAACAACAACCGCTTCATCAAATAAGGTGATATTGCGCACAATAAAGCAGATGTTGCTTGAACGCGTTAACCTACTGACGAGCAGCTGTACCACATGGTCCTCCGCTAATATGCAAGTAAAAGGCGCACGTCGGTGAGCTATATGTTCATTAGGTTAGTAGTATTGAGTATCTAAGACCTGAGGTAAAAAAAAAAAAAAGAGGTGTTCCCCTTATTTTTGTTTTAATTGACACACTTTAACCCATTATTTATCCCACTAGTCGGCAAAAGACTGCTTTACAAGAGGTTGAACTGAGACACAAAAAGCACATTATGTATTAAGGCTAACCCCTGTGTCACCAATAAACTTCAACAAAATATTATAACAAAAAAGACTTACTCTCTCCATGTGTGGACCAGATGCAGATAGTAGAGACACAGAGCATCAGACCCCAAAACAAGGTCGGGCTACCCATCCGTGTGTCAGCTTTCATGTTCTTTAACATTATTCTCCTCTCAAAAAATAAAAAATAAAAAAGCAGGGATGGAATTGAAATAAAATAATGAAAAATATACACACCACCTCTTCAAAAAGGAATATGAAAAAGAGGAAAAACAAATGTCTGTAGCCCTAAAGGGCTACTCTATGGTAGCCTGCAAATGCGTGGCTTCCAGGATTTACTCTGAAAAATATAAATAAATGTGTACAAAATCGCGTTGACAAGATATTCCTTTGAAGAAAAAATAAAAATAAAACAGTCTGCTATTTTTGCCAATCACAGGATACTTTGACGTCGGCTGTTATGGCACACAAGCCAGAGATTTTACTAGATAAATGATGGTAATCCCCATCTTCAGTCTCCATCTCTTGAAAACAGCAGTGCGCGTACAGTGCGACCAGGCCTGGTAATAACAATATAACAAATATCAGACTAAATGTTATTCTTGGGATCCTTTCCCACCATAATAAATTAACGCCAGTCGCTAACAAGGATCCCCGTGATTGTGTATGAGGGGAGGAATGGGGCAGAAAACACGTCCAGATTCACAGGGGTGGTGGCTGCGAGGTTGAAAAATGAATGAATTCTTTTATTTGTGCTTATGCCATTTAACCAGCACAGGCTCTCGATCCCCACAAAGCAGTCCTGTCCCTCGGTGAGAAGTCGCTTTATAACCCAATTTTCCAGCTCCTTGGGTCGGACTTATCTCTGCCGTCAGTCGGGATTTGCAGCTGAAAGAAAACACCAGACTTGTGCCACGCAAGAGAATGGGTCTCCAGCTCTCCTGCTAGACGACCTCAGCTGGGGTTGGGAGGGAGAATGTGTCCACAAGGAGTTGCCCTTTGCGTATGTTTCGCGTTTGGTCTTTATCCTCATAAAAAGAGAGAAAACAGAAACTCCCGCTGCGTGTATATCCAGAGGCTGAAATCCTACGGTTCGCCCTCAGTTAACGCAGGCTGTGGGTCCGCGCTCCTCCGTGGAATCTCTGCTGTAAACAAGAGTCGGCTTCTCTCACACAGAGACACATAGTGCTACGGATAAGGTGGCCGGGAGCAGGGCGGAAAAACCGGACTGGATTCAGACCCAGGGATTCACAAATCCTACTACACCCTAAAGGAGAAGCCGGGTAGTAACACCGCACAACCCCACCTAGGTGTCTCTCGGCAGCCGTGGTGTCCGTAGGCTCAGATCTTTTAATTCAGTAAAAAAACTGCGATGCCACAGTGTATAAATGCCATGTTATTATTCAAAGTCATGCATTACAATTTGACTTCATTAAAAATAGGAAGTGTCTGCATCAACATATTCGTAAAGTATTCATTTTGCAGAATAGCCCATTTCAGAATAATGCACATTATACATGGCTTATGATTAATGATGCATTCATGTATAGGCTACATCGCTTTAATATTTCGGTGGGTAAATGTAATGCATAGCAAGGTTTGACAATCAAAGAAAGGCTGGGACGTGTCACAACAGGTCTGGCTTCTTCAAAGACCTTTATTAACAAAAGCAAAGTAAATGGTTGACCTTTCCTGTGGTCTGTAGTTGCATACTATTTGATGGCAGCAAATGTTGCCATTTTGAATGTGTAACATGCTTCGAAAGAGTCATTTTAGCACAATTGACCATTCGATTAACCCTTCCCCTCGAACAGCAGTTGCTATTGTGGTTTAGCACCTGTAATAAGACCCGACAGGTCGCTCCACCTGCTGAAGCAGTATTGAAACTGTTATTTTTGAGCTATTCTAAAACTAATAACACGAGAGCAAAGATATAAGGAACGGATTAAACATTGTGTCTATCTGCTCTAACGTAAAATGCAATAGTCAGCATGTCCGTGTAACACTACCTACAGAAACATTACTCTCATTACCTAAGAAATAATACGTAGTATTTCCCGACTGAGGGTGTTTTTGGTAACTTAAGCCACTCTGTGCAGCTGTTTATTATTTTTGGTGAACTCCAGCAACACCAGCAAACATTACTGAAGACAGCTTTACGTTGCAAATATAGCTAAGCTAAGCAGCCAAGTTATTAGAATATATATTACATGTATGTATGTATATTAGAACGAAACAAGTCTGATTGAACATTTTTCCTTTCCATACTTATAATGCAAGGACTAACTAGCTCTACATTGCAATACAGTATCCTATTCAACCAACTCACAGAGCTAATGTTAGCTTAATTAGGTATTTAATTATGACCAAATCTGCCAATGGCTAGAAATGCAAACTGGATTTGTCAACTTCTGTGTGAAATGAAGAGCCAAAGTATTTTGAAGAGTAAACTCGCCTCTGTCCTTACTGTAAACTGCATGTGCAAGAACGGAAAGCTCTATAGAAGTCGCGACAGTAACTAAGAGAGACGGGAGTTGCTTCATCATCAGAAATTGTTGTTTCGTCCATCACTAGTGTAGAAACAGAAAACTAAGAAATAAAAGCAGTGGAGGGAAAAGAAAAAACATTGTATTCTTCTCCATGAAGAATATATCCAACTTCTGGTTCTGGTAGCCTGGACACAAACAAGAACACACAACCAGTTTGAGGAGCCCTTTTACATTTTCTCCTGTTATAATTGCATGTTTTAAATGATTCTGCTGGCATACGTTTTTGTTTGTAGTCAAACTTATATAGTCTATGTATTGCATTCAGACCACTAACACGTATTGTCTCTGCTTGGGTCTGTGGGGCAGTGGTAACATGCATTGCTGTCTGCCATACTGTTTTTCTTTTTCATACCACTTCTGCAACATCAGAAACTTAAAAATCCCACACAGAGGGGCACCAATAAGAGTCCTAGTATCTGTAACAAAACCTACCAGTCTTGATGTGTTGGAGGGCTTCGTTACGTTTCTGAATGCCCACAGTTTCTCACTGGTTGGTTTTGTCCAAATAAGTTGCTGCAATGACAGGTAGCGTCATGTAGATCATGTTCTGCTCTCCACAGCCTGAGGGTTGTGTGATCAGACTACCCATAGACCTTCCGCTAATGGCGTTCTCCACCAGTGCAGAAACTTGTTCTCTCCCTACATTCACACACACAAACAGAAAAAAAACTAAACGTTACAAATCAACACGAAGAAACATCCAAAGAAACATGCAAAGGTCCCCCAGTTCATTTTAAGGCA
This sequence comes from Cebidichthys violaceus, assembly GCF_023349555.1. Classification (NCBI taxonomy): domain Eukaryota; kingdom Metazoa; phylum Chordata; class Actinopteri; order Perciformes; family Stichaeidae; genus Cebidichthys; species Cebidichthys violaceus. The sequence continues at coordinate 11,033,085 of NW_027176483.1, forward strand.
TTATGTCACATAACGTGCCCAAATATGACATAACATCTCACCTGTTACAGAGATCTGTATGCTAGTGGGTGTGTCTCGAACCAAACCTTTCTTAGTTTAACTGATGAGAGTTTCTTCTTGTTTACCAGCTGAAGGGATAAAGTGTGGGGATCAATTCAATTCAATTCAATGCGCAAGTGATAAAAACACAATCCCTAATTTGAAGAAATGTAATGCTTTATATTGTTTCCTTTGGGATCAATTTGAACTTGAGAATGGAATGGTACACTGTCCCAGTTCTGGGGACCAACCACCATTCATCATAAGGAGTTAATTTGTTCTATTCATTTTGAGTGCCACTCGTTGTACGTCAGTCCAATATTTACTGTTGTTTTTGCACTTTTGTTTGAAATCGCTTAGAGGACAATATCTTGGTCTAATTGGCTCCAGCATGAAACACCAGAGCAGAGGAACACAGACTTACGGTGGCAGGATCGTCGCTGTAGTTGTGGAGGATTGCCTTAACTTCCACCTGCTCTCCGCGAACAGCAGAGTACGGCAGCTTAAGATCAACAAAGAATTTCTTCCAGACAATTACCTCTAACGGATCGCCAACACAGATTGATGAATGAGGAAAAAAAGGGATGTTTTTTAAAAATGTTACTATTTTCATTCAGTATGACCATGAATAGTAACCACTCAGAGCTTCGCAAGTGGCCGTGACACAAGCTCCACCATCACTGATGTATACTCGCTGCGCCTCTCACACGTGTAGTTGAGAAGGGTTTCCCTCATGCCATCCAAACAACAGTCACGCTGCAGCTGGTATTTATATTGACTCACTGGGAAGAAAGAGGGTTGTGGAGGAGAGACAGAGGTGAGAAGATACAGACCACCAAGAAGAATTGTGACCTGGAAAGGCAAATTAGAAATAGGATTCTTTAATTCGCATGCCCTCTTACATTAGACCCTGGATTTGAATACGAAAAATCGAATAAACAAAGAACTAAATGGGACAGGGAGGGGGAACACTGACAAGAAAAGACGACTCCTTCTCCCTTCAGTATGGAAAAGTAGGAGCATGAAGAAATAGATTGACATATTAACTCATGAAGGTATGAAGTAAAAACAGTTTCACCTCACTTTTATCTGTCTACTAATATGCATTGCAAAGACGAGAACAGTGAAAGTCAATGGGACAAGCTGTCCAACGACACTACAGAGTGCCTGAAGATGACTGATGAGGTGTTTATTGGGTAGTTTAGAGCTGTGGTTCTTACGTAAGCTGGTTGTGACGTCCATGATAGTAGTGGCTCGTTTCCTAACGAGGCCGGAGACATTTAACTTCTGGAAACACAGACAAGTTTTTAACTTTAAAAGTTGGAACTCACATTGATTTGTGCTTTGCTTGATGTGAAACTCTTTAAATCAGAGTGAGGTCATTAATCTGGTTGGAAACGTGGACAAAGTGAGGCTGTGAGAAAATTTGATCTACAATTGCACATCCATTTGTTGAAGTGTTAAAACATTGTATAAACGCTTTATTATAATAAAATGCTGAAGGCAATATTCTAAAAATAAGGAAGGGACCATGATCACCTAATGTGACAGTGACAATAGTTCACATGGAAATGCCTCAAAGCATCGGTTCAACAGAAAGACATATTATCTCACTTGCGTCAGGTAGTATTTGGCAGATAGTTTTGGTTTTATGTGCCCACAGTTTAAGATATCAGTTTGAGGTTTTAGGCTCTTTGTTTTGTGTCGCTCGCAGCACTGAAGAATTACAAAACTAGACAGCAACGAGAAATCTATCTACAAGTCAAAATACTGAAAATATAATGCAATTTGGCTTATGATGCTGTTCTTCTACTGTCCACTAGATGCTTATTCCAAAAAAAAGGTCTACATGTGCCCACTTCTCCTAATCAGAGATATTTCATTGATACAATGTTAAAACCTAAAGAGGGGTATGTTCGGGGAAGGAGAGAGTAAAGTAGCGTCACCTGGTCTGTAGGGTGTCCCAGAAGCCATGTTGGACTGAAACATCAGCCCAGCATCGTAGAACACACACACACCATCCTTCCCTCCACCTGGTGAACAGCCTGTGTCGTACTTCTCTACAATGTCCCACGCCTGAGCAGATCGGAGGTCATTCACATACACACACTAATACAAAAAAACAAGACATAGGGTTACAGTATGCAAGTTAAACAAACAGATCTATAAACTCACATGAAAGACCTCATATGTACACATGAACTCATGCAATGTAATTTTGCTGCAGGACAAATTTACGCCAGATATTATTTGAAGCAAAAAGCTAACAAAGGTGAAATTTAATATGTGTGTAATTTTCTTTTATACATAGCTTTTGAAATGAAACCCCTTTTAAATCTTTTTTTAGATAAATAGGAAATAAAGAATTTTTCTGGGTGAGACGATGCTTGTTGTTTAGAACAACTGCCACCAGTCCCACTGCGGCGTCTGGATCTCCCGTGACATTCAGAACAAACATCTTGCGGGGCTCATAGGAATTTGTGGCTGTTGCCGGTTAAAGCGTCAGCTAAATGTGAAGGGCAGGTCAGTGAATGAGACGGGCAGTTCTGTATTTTCTTAAGCAGTTTCATACATACAAAATATGTCTGAGAAATTTACAAATAACTTTATCAGCTTGTGTGTGGGTGTTTTGTTTGCCCACTGACACTCTACTACATCAACGTTGCGTGTCTCACACAAGCCCATGCAGAAGTCCTTGACATCCACCCAAACCGAGTCTAATACCACTTCATTGCTGTTTGCATGGTAGTAGGCTATGATGCAGAACGATGGCAGCATTTCTTTGGTAACAGTAACTGTCAGGGAAATCAGAACATGACCTTCTGTCCTGTAACGACCGTTGTTCACCAACTGACCTCTGCTCAAGATCTAGGGACGCAGATTTGAGCATCACCACTTATCAGACTGCACTGGTGTAAAACATCTCTCACCAGGTTTGTGATGTCAGTGTCATGGCTTTCCTTCTGGTTGAGGTTGATATTCAGGTTGCCTCCTAATTCCAGCTCCGCTGTATCCACACCTGCAAATGTGACATGTTGTGATAAAACACCCAAAAGATACAGTGCATGGTGCACACTTTTCCACTGCTATCTCCTTTTTTTCGTACCATCTGATGTTATTTCAGGATGTCCCTCACCTATGTGGATGTAGTTATTGCTCGTTGTTGTATATGGGAGAGCTACCATGGAGGCTGATGCTTGTCTTTCAGGGCTAATAGCAGGATCATTGGTCCTTGTCTGCAATTAAAGACACACACAGGTAAGGTAATTAGATTGATAAGATGAAGTTCACCATTGACATACTGTACAGTAAATGTGCGGATGAACAATAACATGTCTTTGAGAAAATCCACCACTAGAGGGAGACATGCATTTGTTTTTACCCCCAGTTACAGCTTATTATATGATATCACTTTCAATTCTGTGCTTATCATAGATAGATCACAATACCACAAACTCAATGGAAATAGAAGCATCAGTTTGGGTTGCATCGTCCCTCTCTACTGGCTCCATACGAGGCGTTACTGCAAACATCCTGTAATGAACTAACAAAGAGTTGGAAAGAGGTTAATTTTGCTGCTGAGGGTTGAAGGATGGTGATTCTATTTTGGGTCATGTGACTGTTTAAAAACGTTTTGAAAAGAAGGGTTCTTTTAACTACACAGTAATTTACAGTAAAATCATTCAATTTGGAAAAAAAGACACTTAAAGACATTCTCACAGAAGTAGGTGTGTTCTCCAGCAGTCGGTATACACATACTGCTTCATGGTGGCATCCTTACTGAAGTCCCTAGCAGGGATCTGAAACCAGTATGAAGAGACAGTAGTGCAACAGTAGCATAAATCATGTACATTTCTGGAATCATTTATAGATTATTTGTGGCCATGTTAGAAAATGAAGCCAAGTAACAGTAAACGGTTAATTACATATACAGTGACGGTATTTACCGTTATTTGTCCAAACTGCTGGAACTTATTTGCAGAGTTAAGTGTCACAGATGTGGTTGTCAGCCTTTTATTTTTGGTTGGATGGTTCATCACGCTGATATCGACATTGATGGCTGCTCCAGTGCAGTCTTGAAACTCCACAAAGACTTTGATGACATGCAACAAGTTGGGGGGCAGACATCACCTTCCTGCAGAGCAGCGTGGAGAGACAAAGATATGGAGTAATAATAATATTCTGTAGTCAGTGTGTAGAAAACCACACATATCTAGAAAAGTGCATTCAGTAGAGTGCAGATCTTCGTCTGGTGTGTCTCCCTCTCCCCTTCCAAACAAAGAAGAGTTGAATCTCACTCAGTTGTCCTATAGGCTCCCTAAGAGTCACGATGGTGTCAAAGATTAAAAAAAACGTATTCATCTTGTATAGTGCCTAACTTTATTGGATCATAGCGCATAACGTGTGGTATGGAATTAATCTGCAGATGCTCCAGATCGAAATTAGATAAACATCAGTTTTCAAGCCATGACAAAAGCCAAAATGTGACCTGCAAAAGTGAGGCCTGTTTTTGGCCTAGCTGATTTATGGAAAATGCTGTTTGCTTCTGAAGCAGTCGTTGATCACTTAAAGCCCCTTGTGGCCGGTTAAGTGAGGTGTCAGTCGTCAATGATGGAATAAAACAGTCAATAATAAGTCCTAAATAAGTCCTAAAACATACAGTCATAAATGAACACAAAACATTGTAGGCTGATGGGTCCAGTGTGTGCGAGATTTGGTGGACGGACAAACAAGATACAAGCACGCATGCACACGGGACAAAACGCATGATCTCCTGCTGGTGGAGATAGTAATGGAAGGTTGTCACCGTCTAAACACAATCACAGGTTTTCTTATTTGTCCAAAGATTTTAAGAGTGAATCTCTCAGAGAAGTGGTTCCCAACCTTTCTTATGTACGACCCCTGACTTACTGAGAGCATGAGTGTCCTTTTTTGTGAGATTTTTCTGTGTGCTTGCTTTTGAGATAACTTTTCAGTATCTCAACAGTACGAGTGCATTTGTGTTGCACTTTTCACCAAGACGGGAACCAACTTCAAATGTTTCATTAAAGATGAAAAGAGCTTACCTTTAAATTACCAACTAACTGCAGATAGGATTTGCTTCTTGCTATAAACATACAGAAACACAAGAGGATATGTGGTAAGTGAGTAATGTGAAATCACACACACACGCTCACACATATGCACAGACGCATACATGCACCAGCAGCTGTTTCACACTTAAAGATCTCCTCCTCAAAGAGATCATCTGGTTCCTTCTCATTGTTCAGAATAACCACGCGGCCATCAATGAACTTCAAAACAAAAGAAACGTTTCATCATTTCTTAAATATTATTTGATCATAACATATCATCTTTAACATGAGGAGGACTTAGTCCAACTGACATCACAACTAATGTATCAGTAATTCCATGTATCTGCATCAAAGGATGTCAGATACCCTTGTTCACAACAGTTGCAACATTTCACTTTACTGTAATGCTTTGCTCAACAGGCCCCTCTCCAGTGTTATAATTGCAGTATCTGTCCAGCAGAGGGCAGTAAATAACAGCAAGCACACCGTGTACCTGTTTGAAGGACTGTAAATGAATGGCACTCTGTAGGAACTGCCTCATACTGGCAGACTTGTGATCTAGAACCAGTTCCTCACTGAACCACATCTCACCCTCCTGCAAAGAGAGATATGGAGATATAGGCTCAACAAAAGAGAAGAATGAGTGCCAAAAATGCACATAGGAATGAAGAGGTGTCCATAGAAATGACCAAATAGAAATGTAGGGAAAACATGCATATAAAAGAGAAAGCAATACATTTAACAAACTATTAATCATTTACCTTACTGTTTGAAATTTTATTATAAGAAATAATAATAAGCCTTTTGAGTGATTGTGCAAGCACGTCTCTGTAGCCTCCAAACAGCAGAGCCTGAGCTTTCAGGAAGGCCCTTGAGACACCACAGCCAGGAGACATGGCCTGACGCTTCAAACACACCTTCAGCCATGTGTACCTTTATATCTGTGATGTAAATCAAGAGCAACTGCTACTCCAGCTCAGCAACAATGATGAAGACAACACCATTCGAGTAAGAAAACATGAAGTAGAAGTCACACACACGCAAACACATTGAGATGCACACTCGAATGCATAGAGACACATGCAATCATGCTCACATGTATTTGTTCACTGACACACTTACACACACACACACACACATGCATAAATGCACACACAACTACCCACTTGGTCCATGCATAATGTAGCAGCCCCTCTGTGTTTACACTTCATCCAATCAATACATTTATGAAACACTTCCACCTTACCCTTCACACACACATGCACACACACTCAAACTGTCACAATGTCACAGCGGATTAACCACATGGGATAGACCTCATCTGCCTTCTTAGAATAACCAATATACCTACACAGACGATTGATCGGATGCATGACCATCAGGTGCGGTCACAGTGTGTGTGTGTGTGTGTGTGTGTGTGTGCGGCCCTCCCCCCACCGTACACACTCACAAACAAAAACACACAAAACTGACCTTTGACCGAGGAGTAATAAGGTCCTCTGAGCAGAGCGGCAATGGGCCTTAAAGGCCACTGAACGCTGACATTCTCATCCTGCGAGTTTACCAAGAGGCCAGAGAGAGACGGAAAGTGATGGACTGATAAATGGAAGGAGGGATGGAAGGATGGTTTGGTTGACCTTTAGCCTGGCAGAAGATTGACTGCATCCTCGACTATAAACTCACAGTATCCACTCAGCTTCTGGCCTTGTTAAATCAGGATACCATCAAGCCAATAATAGTTACTCTTGCAAAATACAGTCCAGGGACAATTGACGTATATTAATGTCCATGTTGAGGACAACCTTGCAGTCCACTGTTAAGGTATATTAAAAACACAGCCTCTACAAATCAGTCCGACAAGGACTAAGATCTTAAACCTCCCACAAAACACAAGCAAAAAGCATTTTATGAGCCTAATTTAAAGCTTTTCAGGTAAATATTTGAGGCATTTCAAGTAATCTGTATCTGTGTGCTTGTGGCACACTAGAATTATGTGTCTTGCAAGAAACTACAGTGCCCTCCAGAATCATTGGCACCCTTAGTAGATATGAGCAAAACAGGCTGTGAAAAAATGTCTTTGCTGTTTATCCTCTTGGTCTTTCACTCAAAATATTCACAAAAATCTTACCTTTTCATTGAAGTAAAATTATTGAAAGAAAAAAAAAATGTTGACATTAAATAAATATTTTTCTCCAAAACATGTGTGCCACAATTATTGGCACCCCTAGAAAATATCATGATTAAAATCTAACTGAAGTATAATTCCAGTCATATTTTACATTTGTAAGTTCACCTGTTTGATTAGGAACTCCTAAGTGGTCAACCATGACTTCCAGTTTCACTGGGGTATAAATATGAGATAATACAGGCCAAATTCCCTTGGTCATTCATCACAATGGGAAAAACCCGAGAACACAGTGACGATGTGCGACGAAACATTGTTGAGCTTCACAAATCAGAAAATGGATATAAGAAAATCTCTAAACAGTTGAAAATACCCATTTCCACTATCAGGGCAATAGTTAAGAAGTTTAAAGCGACAGGAGATGTTAAGAATCAGCCTGGAAGAGGACGTATGTGTACATTGACCCCACACACCGTGAGGAGGATGGTTCGACTGGCAAAAGAATCTCCAAGGATCACAGCTGGAGAATTGCAGAGGTTAGTTGAGTCTTGGGGTCAGAAAGTCTCCAAAACTACCATCAGATGCCACCTACATCAGCACAAGTTGTTTGGGAGAGTTGCCAGAAAAAAGCCTCTGCTGTCAATCAACAACAAACTAAAGCGCCTACAGTTTGCCAAACGTTACTGGGACTTTCAATGGGACCGGGTTATACGGTCAGATGAGACCAAAATAGAGCTTTTTGGCAACAAACATCAAAGGTGGGTTTGGTGTAGACAGAAAGATAGCCATACAGAGAAGCACCTCATACCTACTGTGAAGTATGGTGGTGGATCTTTGATGTTGTGGGGCTGTTTTTCTTCCAGAGGCCCTGGACATCTTGATAGGATACATGGTATCATGGACTCCATCAAACATCAGCAGATACTAAATGAAAACCTAACAGCCTCTGCCAGGAAGCTTGAAATGGGCCGTGGTTGGACCTTCCAGCAGGACAATGATCCGAAGCACACCTCAAAACCTACACAAAAATGGTTCACCGACCACAGAATAAAGGTTTTGCCATGGCCATCACAGTCCCCCGACCTAAACCCCAGAGAAGATCTGTGGGATGAGCTGAAGAGGAGAGTCCACAAGCGTCGACCTCTGAATCTGAAGGATCTGGAGAGATTCTGCATGGAGGAATGTCTCAGATCCAGAGCCATGTGGTCACCAACCTCATCACGCAATATAGGAGAAGACTCACAGCTGTTATCTTGGTAAAGTGAGGCTGCACCAAATATTGAATGAAGGGGTGCCAATAATTGTGGCACATATATTTTTGAGAAAAATATTTGTTTCATGATAAAAATTTAATGTTTCTTTCAATTATGTTACTTCAGTTAAAGGTTAGATTTTTGTGAACATTTTGAATGAAAGATGATGAGGATAAACAATAAAGACTTTTGCATCTCGTTTTGCTGATTTTTACTAAAGGGTGCCAATAATTCTGGAGGGCACTGTAGTTTGGGCATGTTTTTTATGCTTACATAATATTACAAAGAGCAGTGGTCATGCTAAACACCCGCAGCTAAAACTTTCCCTAATTTAAAACTGTCTCCACACCACAGTGGGACATTTTGGTGTGGATCCCTGAAAGGAATAGTTGAGCATTTTGGGAAATGCACTTTCTGGCTGAGAGTTAGTTTAGAAGGTCGCTACTCTGCTCATATCTTTACTGTAAATATTAAGCTACAGACGGTTAGCTTAGCTTAAGATAAAGACTGGAAGCAGGGGAAAATAGCTAGCCTAAGTCTGTCCAAAGGTATCCCTTTGTTTGTATAACTGACACAAATTGATATTGATATATTAAGCTTATGCATTCCCTAAAATGTTGATCCATTCCTTCAAACCTTTAAACCTCCTTTGACGTTATATTTTAGTATAGTTTACATCCGTCTTTGTCATCTTTTTTCTTAAAAGAAAACGTGGTGTTTTTGGCCGCCCCGTTTTTTTCATCAATTTTGTGCCAAAATAAACTAACAGCAAATCTATATGTAACCCTAAATTATATACAGTAAATGGTACCCGACTCCTTCTATGTGGCAGCCGCTGTGTAGCCCTCTCTCCACTCTGTGGGAAACCACTGGTTGAGCATCATCCGCTGCCACCAAGTGACAGACTTGCCGCACCGCAGGAGTCGCCCGCTGTAATGAGTCACACACACACACACACACACACACACACACACACACACACACACACACACACACACACACACACACACACACAGTTGGAAAGGAGCCTGTCCACGTGCATCATGGATGTGCGACGTGTGCACGCAAACATGCAACATTTTTACGCAGGCGATGGGAGCGGTCCACAACACATGCAAGGATGTCGTCTGATACATGTAATTACACATAGAGGTTGCATGTTTCACGAGCACATTTAACAGCAAATATGAAACACACACACACACACACACACACACACACACACACACACACACACACACACACTCACATGTAAATAAACACACTCCACAGGGGCTGGCTAGTGTAGAATGACTTATGCATTTATTTGTCACGCTATACTGTGGCTACCGCAGTGTTTGGATTAGTGATGGCTCATATGGATGGATCATAGTCTTAACTGAAATTACTTAGATTTTAGACATGGAATATTAAGATGGCCTTATATGGACATCAAACCCGGATCATTTCACTGAGCTAATGGACCCAAACACATTAAAAACCAGCGGTCGAGTCAGTTGAGCAGCATTCTTCTGCAGCTTTTTGATCTTTGCACACGTAGCGAGCAAAAACGGCAGTCTAGTCTCTGAGGGTGTTTGTGGCAGAAAAGTGCATTCTCTGTCTGAATGGATACTTTTATTTGTTAAATTTCACTCATTCCTTCCATTACAAGATGACAGCACAACATATGTTTGTGTACCAAGACTGCAGCCTCTGTTTCTACACACAGCGAAGGATCTTTGCTGCACGCGTACTGTTCTCAGATGAGCCTCAATTAGTTGTAGTATATGTGGTCTTAAAGCTATGTCCATTAGCCTTTATATCATTTAGCAAACGCATGTGTGTGTGTGTGTGTCGTTTATCCTCATGTCATTTACAGAATTACAGCCCTCTTTCATTGATATGAAAGACATAATAATAGCACAGTGAGCATCAAGTTCATACACATACATTCAGTCACGCAAAAGGATGTTATTAATTTTGTATGCAACCATTGCTTAACAAGTCAGACCCATTCAAGAACCAATTTTTTTTAGAAACGACAGCCTGGGAAGGAAAACAAGTAGGCATGGAGGAAGGGATTTGGCTGAGGGGGATGAAAAAGAGATGGAGTGATGGATGGGAAAAGAGAGAGACAGAGAGGAGAGGAATCATGAACACAACACCAGTGATATGTCACCAATGTGCCCTGGCTGTGGCAGCCGAGTTTCAGAGAACTGTTCTGGATTCGATTTTGTATCTATGTTTCTCTACTGTGCGTTTTCTATTGATACCTGGGATTATAGCAGCTTCAATTAAAAGCAATAAACAGGAAGAGGACAGGTTTTTTATTTGGGCTGAAACTACAGCATCAATTCATTGTTTAAGATAAGATAAGATAATCCTTTATTAGTCCCGCAGTGGGGAAATTTACAATACATTTAATAGTAAATAGTAAGATATAGCCATCACAATTTCAAAAACTCTGCTTTGTCTGACCAACAGTATAAAACACACCGCTATTCCATTGACTATCATATATGACAAAACTAACACATTTGGAATGCTGGAACATTTGGTAGTTTTGCTTAAAAGGTGAATGAAATGATTAATTATTATTTTTTTTCGATTTATGGACTAATTGTTTTAACTCTAAAAGAAACACATGACAAGTGTCAAGGCTATAGCTTGAATATTCACAGTGCACCTTCTTGAATTAGATTTACTGTCCTTTAAAACCACCTTAAAGATGCAAGAAATGGACAGTATAACAAAACTTACTGGAAAACCGTGAAATTGAATAGCAACCTCACCCTGCATGCCTGCTTCTGGCTGGACCTCACGTAGACTGTGATAGAGGGGGAGGAATTAAAACGTTGCACATGACATGATATATTTCATTTATAAACTATAAACTGTACCCGTATCCCCTAAAATCTATCGAGGATAGAAATATAGATAGAAAAATAGAAACAACGGAATTTCTTTGTACGAGGACAGACTTAATATGCACACTGCACACACAGAGTCACACTCATTGAATTGTTTAGCTACCACTTTACACAAACAGTTTACTAGTCACTTGTTGATAGCATTGAATGACCTCAGGTCTCAATACGTTTTGAACAGAAAGGCTCTCCACAGCGACTGTCAATATCACAATCTGAACCCTTAAAGCTTTGTGCCGGAACAGAACTTAAAGATACTAACCTGTTTTATTCTGCTGTTCTGTAACAACACACACATCCTATATGAGCTGCCCCTCCTCCACCCTGTCTCTATTTGTATTGCCTTGTAAAAAACTAAAAAACAGTGTATGGACATACGAACATTCAAGACAAAAGAAAACCCTACTGTGTATGATTTCTATATCCGGATAAGGTTAGAGATTATACTCACCCACACACACTCTCTATGACACACACACACACACACACACACACACACACACACTGTGCAGAGTCCTACATTGTACATCACTAGCAGACATCAGTACCAAACAGCTTCACACACACCAAGCCTCTCTCTCGGAGGCAGAGCCGACAGCTTAAAAAAAAGGGTGCATCAATATCAGCAGACGGAGGGTAAACTACACACACGATGTGGGAGGATCTGACATTATACTAGCAAGCGACGGAGAGGGAGAGAGAGAGAGAGAGAGAGAGAGAGAAATCCAGACCAAGGGGGGAGAGAGAGACAGAGAGGTCAAATGAGGGGATGAGGGAGGACAGCGGGGGTGAAAGGGATGGACACTCGCATGCATACAAATCATCAAATGTCAAAGAGCATGCAAAGAAGAAAGCTACACAAACAAACCTGCATGCGTTGTGTAAAGTAGCTTCAAAAATTTTGCGAAATAGGGATACTGCGATATCAACAGACAAACCCTAAAATGCTACAATTATAGAAAGAAAGACACTCCAATGCGAGCACATTTCCCTTCACATATCACTTTAAACACACGTGCAGCACAAAATGTACAGACAGTGTATTAACCCCAAACTGTGTGTGAGACTGAGAGAGAAAGAGAGACAGAGAGAGATGCGCTATGCACCCAGACAGACCGAAATACTGACAGATCATTTGAGGAAAAGGAAACGAAAGGCAGAGAGAGAGATGGAGATGGATGCGGAAGAAGGGAGGGAGGGATGTGGGAGAGGAGTGGAGAGGAAAAAGGAGAGAGACAGCACTGCTGCAGTGTGAACTCTTTGTCCCTGACGCATCTCTCACACACACACACACACACACACACACACACACACACACACACACACACACACACCAAAATAGATATAGCATGCAGATGGAATGTCATATCAATGCCAGGCAACTGAGTCTGGCAGCAGACTCTCAGACACACATACTACACGGCTCCCATTCAAACACACAGTGTCACACATGTTAAAGTTCAGTTACAGTACATGTGCCATTTACTTCCATGTTTCTTTGTCTCATCAGAGGACACACCTGAGCCAATTCCCTAACTGGCATGTTGCTCGGTACAGTATAGCGCTGCCGTTGTGCTCTATATTTACTGTGATTTAAAACATGTCAAATTATGTCAAGGTCGGTCACTTTGCAGCAAAGATGCCGTTTTGCTGTCAATCACTTTTCAGCAACTGAGCCGGTTACGAATCTGTGCTGAAACACAAACACATCAAAACCAGCGCTATTTAGTATGAGATTACTGTAGTCTCGCTGAATACTATTGCCAGTGTCTCAAACTGCACATGTAGCTTCAAACACTGCGTCAGTGCATCAGACACACAGACGGAGGAGTACATGAGCAGACGTATGCAGCAGTCGATGGAGTATTTGAATCATTTGGGTGGGGTTGTCTGAGGATAGCAGTGAGCAGAGAGGGTTCTGTGCTTTCCTCTCATTTCACATAAAACAAAGAGCCTGCTTAATCTAACTTTAGTAATATCAGCTACATGTAATCATAGATGGAGGGATTGGTTGATTGATTGAGCTACAATTATTAGCATTTTGATAATCTATTAATCAATTAAGTACGTGATCAAGCTAAATATGACAGAGAGCTGAACCTCTTTGGTTTTTACAAATTTTAAAGGGCAAATTTTAATCAGTTTACAGTTAACTGATGTTTCATAAACCAAAACAATGATTGAGATAATCGAGAAACAATCAATTATTAGTTGCAGCCGATTGCCTTGTTTCATACATGGGACTGCCATTCTTCTAATGTTGAGCGGGTTGTAACGCTGTAAATAAAGATTTCATCAACTAGACTTTTGGGCTTGGTGTTCAAACAATATGGAGGATTTTCTTTATCATCATCCTTGCGTGTTAACAGTGTGTATGCGCTGGTTTGTAGATGTACTTATGTACATTGTACTGTATTAGTGTGTGTGTGTGTGTGTGTGTGTGTGTGTGTGTGTGTGTGTGCGTGTGCGTGAGGGCAGCAGACTCGGATGTGAATCCAGTGTCGGGAGCACAGAGTTCAGACCACTGGGCCATCCCTCTCTCTCCCCCTGTCTCAGCTCTCCCTCCCTGCTTGCATCCTTCCTTTTTTTCCTCTTCTTCTCCTCCTCTCTTTCCTCCCCTCCATCTCTCATCCATTCCTACCGTTTTACTCCTCCTTCTCTTTCTCTCCCCCTTATCCATCCTTACCGTTGCTCCTCTTTCCTCCCTCTATTCTTCAATCTCCAACTGCTTCCTCTTCTATTTACTTTTTTCCCTCCGCTGGCCATCCCTTCTTCCTCTTTCTCTCTACCTCCCTTTTTGTCTTTCCCTACATCTCTCCAACTGAGGCGTCCGGCTCAGACGTCGATGAATAATTCAGACTGTGTTGCACTGCAAGTTTTCCCCCTCTCCGCCCCTGCACCTCCCAACTCTGCATCATCCCTTTTTTTTGTAAACACAGGAAGAATTTTTTGTATCTCCGTTTCTGTCCAATGTGTGATTCTTATTTTGGATGATTGATTAAATGAACAAGCGCACATAGTATTTCAGCGTGTCGGTGTGTAAAAAAAGAAAAGCGAAAGAGATAGAGATACCCTTGGTGTTTAGTATTCTGCAGCTCTCTTTCTGTGTGTGGTGTCTCCTCTCTCTTTTTTTCACACAGACACACACACAGAGACACACATTACTAGAGGAGGTGCCATGCACACACACTCAACAGCAGGGCTCTCCCACTACCCCTCCCAACCTCAGCACACACCTCCATCAGCATCGCCCCTCTCACCACTCAATCTATTTTCTGTTACTACTGGTTTGTGATGAGGTGAGGCTCCGAATGCCAAAAATATGTTATTGTGAAAATATGTGATTGTCGACACCTGCTTTACAGGAATAATGACGCTGCATGTTGGCGTGAATGCAAGCTGGAACAAATAGTGACGGTGATTCCTGAAAATCGTCTTGTAATTAACGGTCACTCAGGAGATTAACCCATCAATACTACATGAAAAATTCAATTACTATATTTGATTTATTGGATGAGACCTTCATAGTTGTAATTATTATGCGGATGCCCTCTACTCCAAAAGTGGATTTAATAAGGAAAATAATAAATTAACTTTAAACATGAAATTATGGAGGCTGTCTACAATAAATTATGGATGGAGTGGGTGGTCCTGATGTTTGTCAGATGAGTTATAGCTGCTCTTCATGTGTGTGATCATCGAGGGTTGAGCCAGAAATGGGCAGTGGGATTCAGATGGAGGGATGTGAAGTGTATTTTTCATTAAAAAAAACAACTCATAATTTGATGTTGCCTAACTTTTCTACCCACAAGATGTGTATGAGCCCTTAAAAGGGAAAGATGGACACTAAAATAGAGAGGGGTCATGATGGAAAAAGACAAACAACAACTAGGTGTGTCTCAATTCATTAGATTTATCTGGTCCTCTGTCCTTCCCTTATCTGTCAGATTAACTGTAACTTAACTACTTAACTATAGTTTTACAATATTGTACTACACAAACTTTATGTAAACGAACATGAAGGCCATATGTGTGGGTAGGCGTTTTGATTTAATTTGTTTGTTTTTGTTTGTTTGCTTTACTTTCCTGTTCTTTTCTTCTTTACTATTGTACACATACACAAAAAAATGTAAATACTTGTTCTTTTGATTCTTATATGTCATATTGTACATTCTCAACATTAAAGTATATATAAATATATATATATATAAAAATGATCGGTTAAGTTACGTGACATTCGTAGCCGACAAGCTAGTTAACTTTACCTGGAGCCGCTGCTCCATTAACGTTCGTCTGCCTGTATCCGACCGTAGTTATTTAGCCTTGCAAAGTAACTTTTAATGCCTTCACTTTCAAACCTCAAAGGTTGACTAATATCTTACTGAGATTGTGATGACTTTACGGATAATTTATACTTCATATTATGTCCATAAGCGGACCAACAGGAGCTCAGGTAGACCGGTTATGAACCTGAAATATCACTTTAACTCCGGTAACGTTACAAACGTTGAGATTAACTACACGAATAAAGTGAATTTGAGTATGTTGCTTCTTTTGTTTTGTGGTGTGAAATAAAACTAACTCTACATTTTGCTTTGTAACAGGGAGCCTGAGCTGAGGGGGGATAACCATGGTCTCTTCACCGGGGACAAACATTCAGCAAGCGTTGCTTTGAATTAAGACATTAGTCCGTTCGTAATATCTCCATATGACCATCTTGTACTTAAAGGTTAGTTAAATTAGCTCTCATCCTGAACAAAGCCTTCACTAATAGGCCAACCAGTAGAGAGGACAATACACTTGTTTTATTATTGTTGCTGTCACAGAGATGACCGTTGTTGACTGTCACCTTTTTCTTTTATTTATTTAAATTGAAAATATTACATCCATCGAAAGGATTTCTATGTGAATTTCTGTATATTCTGCTGTGTAAAATCAATCTTCTAGGTTTGCATACTTGTGTTAACATTATTGATAACTGTTAAACTTTTCATAATTTTGTCAATGTGATTAGGACAATTTTGGAGAAAATGTGCCTGCAGGAGAGGGTGACTTATATAACAAATATAAAGTATGTGCATACGTGTTACTGCAAGTTAATAAACGCATTTTGTTGCTGTTGTTAACGTTAACGGTCTTGATTGATTTCCTCTGCTTTACGATTGCAATATATATATATATATATATATATATATATATATATATATATATATATATATATATATATATATATATATATATATATGTGTGTATATGTAAATATATATCTGTGAGTGAATGAAATAAAGTTATTGATAAATACATTGTTTAAATTACAAGAACTGTAACTGATTGAAAATTAGATATTTAACATAGTAACTGATTGAGTTAACTGATTATTAATTTAGAAAAACAATATTATGAAAAAGAACTATGAATGAATTGGATTAAAAAACTGATTAAAAACATTAATCTAAAACCTTTACAATATACTGAAAAGGTTTTAGTTTAGTGCATTTATGTGTGTGTGTGTGTGTGTGTATATATATATATATATATATATATATATATATATATATATATATATATATATATATATATATTATCCAGGCATTCTAGGCACAGGAGCAGCAAAGGTGGGGGGGGGGCAGCTGTCAATGCAAATAGGAAGTCCTCTGTTTCGTAGGCCGTCTCTCATTTCGTAAACCGCCAAGGCTGGGTCCTCCGAAAGATGCAGCCGCTGAATTGAGACACACCTATTATGTTGAATTTAGACATACAAAGAATCAAATTACATCTTATTACAAAGAGATGAAGTAAAAATAAAAAAAGTTATTGTGTTAAACATCCAAATGCAGTGTCTATACAGAAGGCATTCACTTTGTGTGATGTACATCCTACAGCAGGCAGAGAAAGGAGTTTAAGACAATTTGACATATTTTAATATTCATGGCAAACTTAAAATACATGACAGTTTTCATTCTGGCTTGTTTATCAAATTTTACAGTGCACCGTGGATGTGGAAATACAACTACATAGTTGAGTTGACGTTAACGTGAACTTCACCTCTGGTCTCTACCGCAGAAGTGAAGGTGCTGTAAGATCACAGAACCGAAGCACCACGCTTAGGTGATGTAAAGTTATGGAAACCCAGTCACCACAAAGACCCCGTCGATGCCCACACGACCACTAATATTTCTTCTTGCCGATGTTGGCAAACCACCCGACCATCTTGTCAACCAAAACCCCCAATTTCTTCTGTTTCCCCCCCTCTATCTTTCTCCGAGCATTAATATGCATTAATAGCATCAATAACATGTTTTAAGCTTTTCATTTGTCACTTTTTAAATACATTTTACCAGACAAAACTGGCAAATACTGGCTAATGGTAACCCTGCTACAGCCCTTAATTTATTTCACACGAGACCTCTAGTTTAAGGCCACTTACTAAGATTAGCTTCAAGAAAAGCCTCTGGTTTACTTTAATTTTACTTCTACAAAGATATGAGTACTGGAAAGACTGTAGTATCTAACCAACTCACTTAACATTGCTAACTTTACTCTTACCTTGAAGTTCAGTCCGTTCCTCTGTCGAGGTGGTTCGGTTCACGTTCGGTCCAAAAGTAGAGGTAAATCTTGCTGAGTGGAATGAAATGTAGTCACGTGACTACCACCACTTTGCAGAGTAAATACAACAATAAAATGTTTGTTGTGTGCGTTTACTTAAGAAGATTGGCTGGGATTACACAGATACAGCTTGTTAAGGAAAAAATGCACAATGTCTTGTCATTTAAACAACTCCAGGACTATCATTTTTCTTGAAGAGATAAAAACACATTTTCATTGTTAATATTATATATTTAATTGTGTTACATTTACATCTTCTCATCACTTTTGTCAGTGTGTCTCCCAGTTTAATACACACAAACACAAAAAAAAAAATACATTGACAGTCGTTTTCGTGTTGGATCTTACCGTGCATAGCTATGGACTGGGTTGACATTTCAAATGTTTACATCAAAGCATAAAGCACTGTACCTGGCTGGATGACTGGTACACCCATTAGCCTATTTACATATGTCAACATTACCAGGAAGAGCATACAGGTCAAAGAAACACAGTTGAGGGTACTTAAAAAGGAGGTTCTTCTCAAAGTAGTAAAAGCTTACACATTTTCTAACCGAGAAAAATGCTTTGCTCCTCCACCCTTGCCCCAAACTATTTGATGTCTATCTGATACTTACAAAGCTGTCTTTTGGGCCAAATGTTACTTGGCACACAGTGCATATTAGCTGATCTGATCGCAAGTGAAGAGCTCTTAATTAATTTGGGATTGTATTGAGCATGCGTTGGGAGAAATATCAACAGTGTAGTTGCATTGGGGCCTCTGACCTGAGTGTTGTATCCCACAGAATACAGGATTTAAAAGGTGAAAAATTAGTCTGATGCTTATATTTACTCAGTTGTGTGTACATTTTAAAGTGTTACCACTATCTTTGTAATTTTGAGTTCAGGTACTATCAGAAGGCAAGAGAGGCTCTTTCTGTATGTGTGTGTGTGTGTGTGTGTGTGTGTGTTGTACACAGTAATGTGGAAGAAGAGCACTTACAAAGAAAACTCCACAAGACGTATAGGCAGGGGCTTTTCTAGGATTCAAAGGGGGGGCTTAGCCCCAAGGGGAGGGGCATGTTTGCGCGCTATTTTTGGGGGGGGCCGCAGATATCCATTGTTTCAGACAGTTCATAGATTGGTTCAATCAGAAAGAGTGTGATTTAGCTCTGTAGTTTTGCTTGCATTCAGTATATAACACAAGAGACAGAACTTTTCTCAAATAAAGAGAGAGAAATAATTTTCCTGCTTGTAAAGGAAAGATGGATAAACAAGCTTTCATATCCGCCTCACTCCCAAATCCAAATTCTTAAAGGGACCGCACACAATGGATGGAGAATGGATCTGACAGTGTCAACTTTTGAGTTGTTTACTTGTTTTATTATGAGCAGAAGAGAATAAGATGTTGATCAACATTTACATCTTGTTTGTGCAGTTTTTTCATACCAGTGATAATTTATGCTCATTTGGACACTATCACTGAGATAAAGATGAACTAATTCAGTGTCAAATATACCATTAACTGATTATAAACAACAACATTCTATAGGGACTGATATTATTGTTTTGAAATACTAGAGAGATATATTAATGCAAAAAATAGAGAATTGTCGATAGTTATTTCTTGTATTTTGAATTGGCTCATTCACTCTTGCTCACTGGAGACAGTTTCTAACAAAATAGCTAGCTAGCTAGCTAGCTTAGTGTTAGCATAGCCCACTACAATATTTCCTTTCATTTGCCTCAAGTAAACCTAAATGTAAGCAGGTAACAATCGTTAACAACTACAAATAGACACATTCTGTAACTACCTGTACTTACAATTTCACTTTGTGCATCATTTACTTTGAGCTAAACTCCTTGGCTATAATCCTGGCTGTCGTTGACAAGAGACGTTACTTGGCAGAGTGAGAAAGCCAGCGCAGCAGCCTCCCCAAGGTCCTAGTGCCCGGTCGATAGTTCAGTATGATGATGGGCTGTTGGATTGTACTTTGAAGAGAAAACATACAAACCAGAACGCACGCAGATATGTAGCATGACCACAAATATATTTTTTTCAGTGATTCAACATAGTCTGGTGTTATGCTCAGTTGCAGTTGTTTCCATAGTTGGACAAAATATCTCAGACCCAATCAAAGCTTTGTGGGACTTGGCTGGCTGCCTATAGCTACACCCATGAAAAATAGAGATCAATGCAAGATTGCCACAAGTGTTGTTGATATTGACGCTTCTTAATAAAAACAACTATTAAATCGGTAAAGCCTACTTCTTTAACAGACATGACATCTTACAGTAGAGGGCTTCGCCTGTGCTTATAGATCTAAATTGCATTACTTGACATAGACCCACTCTGGTTTTGAAAGGATGCGCCAATACCATTAGCGAGTCTGATACTGTGCTCATACTGCAATTCAACCGCATTTACCATTATGGCAACGTGAGGTTAACCTCTCGTCCGATTAGCCTAACAAGCTGTGTCTATGCACAAAATAGGCAGTGCAAATTTCACCGAGAAGGAAGAGTTAGCAGCAATGATGTTGCATGCATTGTAATGGACACACACAGCCACTTTCAAGTAAGTCTCCACTGCATCAGTTAGTTTAGCTGCAAGCTGGTCAGCTGTCAAGATTTTCTCCATAGAGATCCCATTTAAAAAAAATTACAAAAAGCTTAATAATTTAAAAAGTTTAATGGTCATAGCAGCCCTCTACTTAAAGAGCTGAACATTTTGATAGTTGAACGGTTTCTGTAGCTTAAAAAGTGCAAAAGGAGAAAGAACCAAAACATGTACGGAAGAAATATAAGAAGTTTAATACAGATTCAGGTAATGCTGCTTGCTTAATCAGCATTCCAACAATGAACAGAGCTGTAACAGTTCAAGCTGGAACAAAAATATAAAGCAGTGGCTCTATCCTATACTCATTTTAACAACACTGAATTAAATAAACATAACAAAACATTGACAAACCTATCAAATACTGTGAGGATTATGTAAAGAGCTTGTCTAATCTAATACCTGTAAATTGCTCTTTATATAAATACCTTTAGCTTATTGCATCAGTGAAGCAGCTCTCAGCAGAAAATAATAATACAATTAAATAAATAAATAATATAATTAAATATTTAATATATTAATATTATTTAATATTTGACTAAATCTATAATTAAAATTAAAACACCTGCTTTCAAAACAAAATTCTATCATAAACACAAAAAATAGAAGTATAAATATAGATATAACTTCTATGATTCATAAAACATTTAAAAAAAGTAGTTAAATCAATCAATTAGAATTAAAACGATGTGGTGTGAAAATCATTCTCAAGCTCTTCTAATTGGACGCTCTCATCTGGAGACAAAACCGGCTCAAACTCCTGCACTTGTTCTTCCTCCAGTTCCTAACAAAAGTTAGAAGGGTTGTTAAAATAATCTTCTGTAACATTGGTATTTCTGAAAGTCAGAAATCAAAGTTGGTTTATTTCATTATTATTTGGATTTTTTTCTTGTCAGCTTTGTGGATCACCTTCAAATAACTGAGGCTATGGCAGGTGTTTGCAGTTCTTAATTAATACACCAGTATCAAGCTGAAAGATTTTATTTTTTTGGATTAAATATGGCATTTTGTTGGTACCATTAAAGTTTCACATTCAATGTATGCAAGTGTCTGGTACTGTCCCATAGACGAGTGATCTTTGGACGTCACTGCTTCCTCAGTGGTCAGGCGATGATGTGTGTCTACAGCTCGTGTGTATCATTGTGTGTGTGTGTGTGTGTGTGTGTGTGTGTGTGTGTGTGTGTGTGTGTGTGTGTGTGTGTGTGTGTGCGCGCGGGAGAATGAAGAGCAGAACTGTGGAGTCAAACATCTTGTGAGAGATCACACGCTTTACATTTAAAATGTCTGCCTTTTTGAGATGGATTGATAAGAATACTCCCAGAAAGTTAAGAGATAGTTTAACCCAACTGAGTTTTATGATGCTGCTGCTGAATTTCTGTCGAGAAAGCGGTTCAGCGAAGAAACTTTTATTGAGGAAGATTGAACCAATAGTCTTTTTTCCTTTTAGTGAAAAAAGTTTATTTTTCTTACTGTTTTTTATCTTCTATTATTTGTTCATATTGCTTCATTAATCCGGCCAACAACATTTTCTCAAACGAGGAGAAACTGGAGCTCCTCTGTTGACGTTAACATTAAGCTAGCAAGCAAACACTGTAACATTTTATTAAGAAATACAGAGCAGCCGGAAGTTCTATAGTTTGTATTTTAGATTTTTTACAGCCTACTTAGAAGGTCCCAAAAGAACAATTATTTTTTGGTTTTTTTTAGTACTTTAATTTGGGTAAGCAAGCATATCATAAACAATAAATCATATTGATTAAACTAAATGTGGTTTAAATTTGTATTTACTAAACAGAGATGCATTTTTAATTGTGCAACAGAGCTCTTAATTCTAAATCTAGATCTATCATTTGAAAACTAGTTTTGCTAAACTATGATTAGATTTTTATCTTAGATTAAGTTAATCTTTGGAGCGTCTAAGCCTCAGTCTATCATCACCTCACAAACTTGAATTTCATAGTAAGCAGACAGAAGCGCTCCTCACCTGGTTATGATGCGAACGTGATCACTCGGTCGAAGAATTTACTTTTGACAACTCTCTCGAGTCTCTCCTTGACTTGTCTCCAAAGTTGAGCCCCAACTTGAAAGATGACTAGGTGAAGTTAGGTGACCTGATGCTGCTGCTGGAGGTAGTGCAGAACGTCATTGAATAGTCTCACCGGCCGGTGATGTCCTGTTGTTCCAATTTCCCGTCATCTTTCCAAGAACTTTGTGATGATGACGACTGCGCACACGTTCATCATGATAAAGGAGCCAAACTAATTTGGGAAAGTATGAAAGGGGTTTGAAAAATGCTTCAGGGAAATTGCAACAGCAATCTGTTTCCCTGCCGTCAATTTAATTTAAAAAAAACTCTTCAAAGAGTTCAGTGGTTATATTTATGCAGACGTGCAATTTAAATGCTTTTTCAGAAGCAAAACAACTAAACTAAATGGCCCAACTCAAATGTATAAGTTTATGATGTGGTTTATTCTATTTAATTATTCTTTTAACATCACTGCATGCATAACAATTGTGAGGATAATACCAATACATAAACTGTTGTTTGAGACCCAGGAACATGCTCAAATGCTACGGTGTTAAAGACTAACCTGCCAAGGATGGCTGCAGGGAAGATCAGGCCACACAGTGATAGATCTGCAGAACCACAAAACAGGTAGCAAAAATTTGCTAGCTGCTTTTCCTAATTGTTACAAGTAAGAGGTTGGATTGGGTATATGTCCTCGAAAGTAAAGCACTTAAGTAATGCAAATTTAAACAATCAATTTGTATCTAGGATTTACATGCATTTGGTTTCCACTGAAAGATGACAGCAAGTCTAGTGGTCTGATGTCTGCTATATCTTTTACTTTGATCATTTCATAGGCAGGTGTTTTAGTCCTGGAAGGCTGGTCCGGGTGCTGTCGATGAAAACTGTCGATGAGTCGGGGGTCGCAGATGTTAAGATCCGGAACCCATTGCCTCTCCCCTGGACCGTATCCTTCCCAGTCGACCAGGTACTGAAGACCTCATCAGTTTCTTTATTTGCTCATCAGCGACCTCTAGACTCCTCTGCAGACGGTTTGTTTTTACCTCACCATCGTGCACCCTGCGACAGAAACTCCACTTTTCAATCTCAGACTTTTTCTTGAATGCCTCCAGGTCTCTTAGCTGCTTTTTCAGACGTCAATCTCGTTGTTAGCAAGAGTGAGATCCACTTCCAGAGGATTTACTTTTGGAGGA
The DNA here is from genome assembly GCF_023349555.1 of Cebidichthys violaceus. Lineage (NCBI taxonomy): Eukaryota > Metazoa > Chordata > Actinopteri > Perciformes > Stichaeidae > Cebidichthys > Cebidichthys violaceus. Next base: position 11,056,907 of record NW_027176483.1, read on the forward strand.
GGTCCTGGACGGCCCTGAGGAGCGCCAGCCCTGTTTCTCTGGTCGTTTCATCTGTCCACGGCACTGTGTGTAGCAGACTGTAGTGGTGAGGAGACGACTTTGATGTCTGTTGTAGACTCTGTTCTTTAAAAAAACTTTGGTGTCTGTTGTAGGCTCTGCTGTATGTATATCACGGTGGTCTGAAAAATTAAGCTCCATTGGAGTATCCAAAGTAGGTTCTGGAGTGTCCATAGCGTTAGAGCAATATGACGTAGAAACATCCTCTGACACATTACTGAAATTGACCATTTGTTCCAAATATACTGGGTTTGCAACCTGCGTGTGTACCCTGTTGAGATGTCTAGCATAAGAATTAAAGTTATGGTAAGTTCTTTGACAGTGGTTTTGACTACATACAACTGTATAATCCTGTGGGAGGGAATTCAGACCCTTCAGTCAAAATGGTCACAATTAGATATTTTTTCTAAATTGTTTAGCACTAGTGGGTTTTATGTGTTTCTCCACTCTTCCTCCAGACTCTGGGACCTTGATTTCCAAATGAAATGCAAAATTGACTTTCATCTGAAAAGACGACTTTGGACCACTGAGCAACAGTCTAGTCCTTTTTCTCCTTAGCCCAGGTAAGACGCTTCTGACGTTGTCTCTGGTTCAGGAGTGGCTTGACACAAGGAATGCGACAGTTGTAGCCCATGTCCTGGATACGTCTGTGTGTGGTGGCTCTTGAAGCACTGACTCCAGCCACAGTCCACTCCTTGTGAATCTCCCCCAAATTCTTGAATGGGTTTGCTTCACAATCCTTACAAGGCTGCGGTTATCCCTGTTGCTTGTGCACCCTTTTCTACCACACTTTTTCCTTCCACTCAATTTGCCATTAATATGCTTGGATACAGCACTGTGAACAGCCAGCTTCTTTAGCAATGACCTTTTGTGGCTTTCCCTCTTTGTGGAGGGTGTCAATGACATGTCAAGTCCTCCCCATGATTGTGTAGCCTACTGAACCAGACTGAGAGACCATTTAAAGGCTCAGGAAACCTTTGCAGGTGTTTTGAGTTCATTAGCTGATTAGAGTGTGACACCATGAGTCTACAATATTAAACTTATTCACAATATTCTAATTTTCTGAGATACTGAATTTGGGGGTTTTCATAAGCTGTAAGCCATAATCATCAAAATTAAAAGAAGTAAACGCTTGAAATATATCACCCTGTGTGTAAATAATCTATGTAATATATGAGTTTCACTTTTTTAATTGAATTACTGAAATAAATTAACTTTTTGATGATATTCTAATTCATTGAGATGCACCTGTATATATATACAGTGCTGTGTACAGTCCTTCCAGGTTTCTTATTTTTTTGCATATTTGTCACACTTAAATGTTTCAGAGCTTCAAACTAATTTTAATATTAGACAAAGATAACTCGAGTAAAGACAAAATGCAGTTTTTAAATGATGATTTAATTTATTAAGGGAGAAAAGCTATTCAAACCGACTTGGCCCTATGTGAAAAAGTAATTGCCCCCTAAACCTGATAACTGGTTTTGCCACCCCTGGCAGCAACAATTGCAATCAAGCGTTTTTGGCCCACTCTTCTTTGCAGAATTGTTTTAATTCAGCCACATTGGATGGTTTTCGATCAGAAACGGCTTGTTGAAGGTCACGCCACAGCATCTCAATCAGATTTAAGTCCAGACTTTGACTAGGCCACTCAAAAACCTTAATTTTGCTTTTTTTGAGCCATTCAGTGGTGGACTTGCCGGTGTGTTTCGGATCATTGTCCTGCTGCATAACCAAAGTGCGCTTGAGTTTGATGTCACGAACTGATGGCTCAACATTCTCCTTCAGGATGTTCTGGTAGAGAGCAGAATTCATGGTTCCATAAATTATGGCAAGTCGTCCAGGTCCTGAAGCTGCAAAGCAGCCCCAGACCATCACACTACCACCACCATGTTTTACTGTTGGTATGATGTTGTTTTTATGAAATGCTGTGTCAGTTTTACGCCAGATGTAACGGGACGCACACCTTCCAAAAAGTTCAACTTTTGTCTCGTCAGTCCACAGAATATTTGCCCAAAAGTCTTGGGGATCATCAAGATGTATTTTGGCAAATGTGAGAAGAGCCTTTGTGTTCTTTTTGGTCAGCAGTGGCTTTCGCCTTGGAACTCTCCCATGGATGCTATTTGTGCCCAGTCTCTTTCTTATTGTTGAACCATGAACACTGACTTTAACTGATGCGAGTGAGGCCTGCAGTTCTTGAGATGTTGTTCTGGGGTCTTTCCAGACTGATTCATGTCAGTTACTTTGTTTCTCATCTGTTCTTGAATTTCTTTACATCGCGGCATGATGTGTTGCTTTTAGAGATCTTTTAGCCGACTTCACTTTGTCAGACAGGTTCTATTTAAGTGACTTCTTGATTCAACAGGTCTGGCAGTAATCAGGCCTGGGTGTGGATAGTGAAATTGAACTCAGCTTTCCAATAAATCACAGTTCATTCATGATTTATCAAGGGGGGGCAATTACTTTTTCACATAGGGCCAAGTAGGTTTGGATAGCTTTTCTCCCTTAATAAAAGAAATCATCATTTGAAAACTGCATTTTGTATTTACTCGGGTTATCTTTGTCTAATATTAAAATTTGTTTGATGATCTGAAACATTTAAGTGTGACAAATATGCAAAAAAATAAGAAACCAGGAAGGGGGCAAATACTTTTTCACAGCACTGTATATATATATGTGTATGTATAAATACAGTATATGTTAAAATTATTGAAAATGTGTTATTTAACATAGCAACTGATTTAATTATTAACATTATTAATTTAGAATAACAATATTATGAATTAACTATGAATTAATTATTGACTGATTAGATTAGAAATCTGATTAAAAATAAAACCTTAACAGTATATAGAGGTATATACTGTTAAGGTTTTAGAAAAGAGCTGTATAATCAGTTTCTATCAATATATATACATTATATATGGGAGCAGCAAAGGGGGGGGGGGGGGGGGGGGGGGGTAGCTGGTGACGCAAACAGGAAGTCCTCTGTAGATTAGACCGTCTCATTTCGGAGACCGCTCGGTCCAGCCTTCGCGGTCCTCAAAGGATGCGGCCAACGTAGACCGCGAAGGCTGGGTCCTCCAAAGGATGCAGCCGCTGAAGATTTCAGACGATGAGCGATGGGCGTTTGAAATGTCTGTAATGCATTTGGAGACAATGAGGAAGTCAATACAGGTACTTCTATTCTTTTATTTTTTTCATTTCAGATAACATCAGCTTTTGATTGTTAGACTGACAAATTGTGCCACTTTACTTTTTAAACCCACCTAAATGTATTATGTGGATTTTCCCATCTTTTTTTTTAACCCGCTTTTAATACTTAAAACGGTGAATTAAAGGGGTATTCTGACATAATCAGAGTAAATATTCCAGCATTAAAATAAAATCACTTGGTGAATAGGCATATCCCTAACCATGATCTTCTCTATATTGGGAAATATCAATGCATTTAAACACATTTAAAGTATGTTTCTCGTATTGCTTTCGTTAAAAATATTACCAGAAACAAAATGAAAATAAATAACATTATAATAGCCGAGTCCTGTAATTTAAATATAACGCGTTTGAAGTTTAATTACTAAATCTGATAAATACTTTGTGCAAAGACGTAAGTAAAGTGTGACAGGAGCGAATATGCTCTACTTGAGGCATAATTTATGGCGTGAAAATAACAATAACTTTAGTTTAGGGTTGGGTAATACATTTATTTTATCAAGTCATAAAACAGAGCCTGTGCTGGAAAGTCTTCTGATATGACGTTGAGGTAAAGTGAGAGGTTAAGCAAGTGTAAGAAACAAAATAAATCTCCCCTCGATGTAAAATTGTAAAAACAGCACGCACCACCATAGATGATTGACACTGAACCAACTGGCTTTTTTAATTTATCTATTTATTTATTGTAAAACTGAAGTTTTGGATTTGTGTTGTGGTTAGCAGCATCTCCTGAGATTCACTCTGGTTAAGTCCTTTCAGTGTTTAGGTGCTGCCCTCTGTTGCTACAAAGGGGGCATTGCAGCTGTATTGTTGGAGCAAATGTCAAATACCACTGGAACATCAAGTCAAATCTGTGCTATAGAGGCAACAAAGGCAAATACCTTAAGGGGTGTAATTCAATGTTGTTAGTGACAAACGGTCCATTATCATTTAAAGGTGATGTAGCAAAAGTTGTGGCACTCTATCATATGTACATTAATGTATATAACTTAGAGCAAGTAACTTGTCATTGTGTTCTTCTCCCTCACACACACAAAATACACATTAAAGGACACATATTCCATCAGATTCAAAGATAATAAACAGATAAGGTTTCATTTTTTTATGAACACTTGCAATCACAAAACATCTAAAAAATAGCAGTTAAAATTCAATATCTTGATGGTCCTTCAGTAATGATCCCTTTAAAACATAAAATAGTGGCAAATACTTCAACAAGCAGGCATTTGCTGCTAGATTTTTTTGTTTGTGAGGAATACTCAACCTCAGCGTCTCAAGTATTGCATCACAAATGGGATTGCTTTGTCCCCTCAGTGCTTGACCAATGCAAAGAGCCAGAACTCCTTAGAAAGTACTACAATGATTTCACAATTAAGTAACACCACCTGGGTTGAGCTTAATTTACAGAAAAGGTTTGAGTGGAGGCGACGTAATTAAAAAACTACAAAAAACCAGTGACAATTGAGGAGAGAGGTTCATTTAAAGAGGATTAGGACAATGTGAAAAAAATTGACTTCTGACATTAAGATCAAGAATCTTGAGGTCTTCATATGTGGCCTTAATCCTCTTCTGTTAAAAAAAGAGAACCAGTGCGCATCAATGCCTCCCTGAATCACTCTCCACTTACTGCTGGTCAGTTTGGTGCATATAAAGCATATGATTCAGTATTAAACACGTGTAATATACAGTACATGTAAGAAATGTGCAGAGACGAAGGTTGGTAGGAATTTGCATAAAAAGAGGTTTGAGTATACTTTGGCTGATGTTGTACTTAAGTTAAGCCTAGAGTTTTGTATTAAGGATACAGTTCTTTTCCTCACCAGGAACAGGTACTTGCTCCCTCTCTGCCTCTTTTTTCTCGTCAAACACCCCCAGTACATCCCAGGACTGAGGAATTAGTTGGTGACAGAAGCCTAGCTCCACCAGCCAGGACACTGAAATAACACATATCACAGAGGAGAGCATGGCAAGAGTCCTGAAGGGGAAGTACTGTACTATAACTCCATCCACCTCCCTCCAGCCGGGGTACAGGATGAGAGGAGGGATCCCAAGCAGCGGCTCCCCGCTCAGCCCACGCAGCAGCAGTCCAACTAAATAGCCGCTAATAGCTCCGTAGCTATTAGCGCAGCCTAAGTGCAGTACGCATATGAGCTGCGGGAGGACCACGCAGTAGAGGAGGTCCCCGCTTACCAGCCAGAGGCCGAACACGCTGTCATCAGCAAAGGCCAGGCCTGATCCAGCCAGGCCCACCAGCAGCACGCTAATACGGATCACCAGCTGCAGCTCCCGCTCCGAGGCCTGCAAGAACAGCGAGGAGAGGGACAATAAAAATGTAGGTCCTTTGCATTATGCTCAACCAAACACACACACACATACACACTCGCACACACCTGCTTCCTCAAAGTCGCCTTGTATATGTTTTGTGTAAACATAGATGCTGAGGACAGCAGCACAGAGTCCATGGAGGACATAACTGCTGCTGCCACAGAACCAATGCCTAACACTGACAACCAGGTGGGTGTGAGGTAGTGCAGGGCCAGTGGCAGGATCTTCCCTGCCTCCCCTCGTTCAAAAGGAGGGGGTAGACCATACGCTGTCTGGTTCCAGTCTTAGAGAACAGGAGAGGAAGAGAGAGAGGTAGAGAAAGAGACAGTCAGGGTCGAGAGGAAAAGAATAACGGCAGGGGAAGAAGCGTTTACGATTATGGTGATGGCATCAAAATAAAATGAAGCACTGGGGAGAAGGAGGCAAAATATTTGAAAGCAGGCAAATGTCCCACCATCATTTTCACACACACATACAAGTCATCCCATGCCATTAGCCATGGTAGTGGGGACCTAACTGAACATGTCGTCTGATGTCAAATATATGAATGCTTGGTGTGTGTGTGTACTGTGCATGTGCAGCTGAGTGTTAACATTCATGTCTACCTGCAGAGGCCGCCACTGCTCCAATGATAACTGAGGGGAGTCCCATAATAAAAACAGTCCCAGCAGCAGCAAAGCAGGTGACCTGAGCCTGAGCAGAGGAGGCTGCAGAGAGGATCCTCTGGTAGAGAGCTTGATAGGCCAGTCCCCCTAAAGCCTAAAACATGCATGCACAAAAACCACAAGCTTTGTCAGTGAACAGATGGATGGATGATTGTGGCCTTAAATTCTATTTTCTAAGTCTTGATTCTAAGTCTATTTAACACTATATGATTTCACAGAACAGTGAGAACAGAGGAGCAGCTACAATGGCTCAAGGTATCTTGAACTTGAAACTAAAGTGTTATTTCAATTGACTTTTATCACAGAACACATTTTGGCATGTCACAGGAGGAAAAGCACTCACATTGACATGGCTTACTAAGACACTTGAATAGAACATGTTGATATTATTAGCTGCCCACAAAGACATCAGACAAACATGCATGGGTCATGACAGGTCATATAGTTAAATGATTATCTTGTTCAAATATATAACTAACAAAAAATATTGATATTCTGAGACATTTTGGTAAATTCAGACAAATATTTTGGGAACACTGATGAATTACAGGTTTTCAGTGATGTATTGGAAGCTAACAATAGAGATACACTGTATTTATGGACTGTATAAAGTATGGACGTAGTCTCCATGTCGTCACCCGTAGGTTTCTGAAGCTTAGAGTGGTCGGCTCCTGCCGTCACCATCTTGGCAGGACGATCAATTATGTCTGAATTTAAGCAGTAATATAAATGAATTGGGTGATTTATTAAAAAAATGCACGTCCCTACAGTTGTGAACAAAACCTTTTTGGTACCAGGCCGTAAACATATTTTTGCTATAAAGTTAGTTATTTTAAAATGGGGGTCTATGTGGATTGACTCACTTCTGAGCCAGCCCCAAGTGGCCTTTTGAGGAACTGCTTTTCTCAACACCAGAGGTATATTTTGAGAATATCCTGTCATTGCATTTGTGCAATGATGCAACTATGAAAGTGTTATTTCAATCCTGTAACTCCACTGCAATCACACACAGTGAAACAAAATACAATTTCAAAATCTAACCAATAACAGCATCTCATCCGCCCATTTTCCTGCATCTTCCAGCTTCAACTCTCCGATCCATGAATTTCCAATTGTTTGGTTGAGGTGGATTGTGTGCGAGATGTCAGTAACTGCAGGGCTGAGTATCAAAAAAGGAATACAGAGCCACTGAAACAGAAAGAAACAGCTGTTATAGCAAAACTGGTGACAAGTCAGCTTTTGCATTACTTACATTTCTCAACATTCTTCAACTTGAATGCATTCACTCTGAACCCCAAAACCCGCCGGCAATTGCCCAGATTACACCATTCATCATAGCCAGAAGCTGTAAAGACAGACAGAAATGTCAGATTGTCATCTCTCCGATGGTCCTTGAACACATGCATGAAAAAGGCTACTGAACACAGAGAGGTTAAAAGTAGAGGTTGTAAAAATGTAAATAGTTAAATATGCATAGCACATGGAGCCCCTTTTTTTCCAGTGTTGGTAACATTTTTGGGCACTTGGGGAAATGTTGGATGAATAGATTCCACTGTTTTCCAATTTTTGTGAAATAAATTATCAAAGAAATTCTAAAAAACTTTTTGTTTTGTTTTGTTATTGATTTCTGGTTGTTTTATACTTCTCAAAAGACAATTTTGAGTGATCTCTAGCCATGATTGCTGTTTCCATAGACTTATGGTAACTGCTTGGGGTTCAGAGGTTTAAGTCCCACTATTTCTGTTGCCTCCATCCTCCTCGCTCTCTCTTCTCAGTCATTTCTGACACTCGCTCTATATTTCTCCGTTTCTCACCAGGCTGACAAAGATGAAGGAAAGCTGGATGATGTCGGTATATGCCACAGAGTAGAGGCCACCTAAAAATGTGTAGATGATGGAGACAGCAGCAGAGATAATGATGGAGATGGCAGACGACAGCCCAAGAATGATGCTCATTGTTCCTCCTGGAAGTAAAACACAACATTAAATCAGAGATGCTATACAAATATGCAGTGTGATGGATTATGGCAGAATCATAGCGTTAAGTTTGCGTGAAGTGTCACTTACCAAGAGCAGCAAGGATGCATGCAACCCACAAAATATCACTGACCAAAGCAGGAAGCAGTAGTGTTGCAGTGAACATGTTGCCATAGCGATGCTGAAAGGGATCCAACATGGTCACGTAGCGCTTTGACCTCATAGGTTTGGCAAAAAACAATCCTCCTTAAGAAGTACAGAGTAAATAAAAAACAACTGTTGGAGTGAATTATAATTTGAAATGCGTTAATGATTCAAAGTAGAGCAGGAACGATCAATTAGTCATTTAAAATAAACAATGGAGAAACATCAGCAATTGGATCTGAAACGCCTGTGTACAAATCCTCCCTTTGTTGGGGGTGGGGGGGGTTCCCTCCCACACTCCACGAACAAGCAGGTTAGACAAAGTGGAACATTTTAAAATTGTCTGTTGGTGTGAATATGTACGTGTGAATGTCTGCCTGTAGGCTCAGATAGACCAACAATCTGCTGTAGGGTCTATGAAAGAAAAAATAATGCTGTTGCATAATATGAGTATCAATAAGTACAATGTGTGCCCTTCTCTGGCGAGAACAACTTAAACTCTGTGTCCATGATTTATGAAGTTATAGTATCTGCTGCTTCATAGTTTCTGTCGCTAACCTAAACAATCTCTTGCACATGTACCATTGCATTTCCGTCTTTTACATGGCTAATACTGACAGTGTAAGGAAAGTAATTCAATAAAGGAACACTGGCGCAATACAAACAGTATGTGGATTATTCATTGGTTGACTTTGTGGTGTATTTGAGTGCAACAACAGGCACAAAATCTGCATTTTCTTACATAATGAAAGGATTGGCAGACTTTAGGTCTACCCTGCATCTAGTCCAATGCATGCTGAGATAGGTGAAAGGCCACAACAAGACTCGTTAAATATAAGCAGGTTAAGAGTTTGAAAAGATGAATTACATAATGTGATACGTGAGTGTGTGAGGCTAAAAATACAACCAGGTGTTACTAAACAAGAAAACAACTTTGTAAAAATGTCCGACAATGTTTTGGAGCCGTAAGGTAGTACAATAGCCTTCACCTCTTCATCTGGTGTGTGTTATCATACAGAGGCTTCATTTGTTTTATCTACTTACCCAAAAGAAAATTGACAACATAAGCAGGAGGCCCCATAGCCCAGATGAGACCTTGAGAAGGAGAATAAACAGCCTCAGCAGTTCCCATAATGTAACCTCCTCCAACCCATGTTGCTAAAAGAAAAGAAAAGAAAATAGTCAAGCAAAGACCGTAGCACAGCGAGAGGAGCTTAGAGCACACACAATAAGTACATTGAGTACTGCTAAGAAAAAGTTCTACCTGTCATGGTGAAAACCCCGACCAGGACATTGATGTTGCGGCCACCAACCATGGCAACTTCACTTTTCGGGCCGGCACATGTCTTCTCCACTTTCTTGGATTTTCGAGATGCCCAGATCCCAATTCCCAGGATGACGATATAAAAAACCACCACGGCCACGAGTCCGGGGACATCCACTGCCATGATTGTCTGGTTACACAATGCAACAAATTAAACACACAGAAAGAGCATGTAAGTAAACAGTAAAGTCGTTCAAACAAGCCCATCATTGAGCACAGCATGACAAGACTTATGCAGGAGTAATGTCACCATTTTTTAAAGCACGTGTACAGTCGCTCACCTGATGATCTCAAGCTGCTACTTGAGACTGACACAGAACCATGGCATTACCGGAATAAGCACATCTGGCAGTAATCCTGACTAAACAAGCCGTATCAAGGCTGTGAAAAGGGCTCACAAAGGGGCGTGGGTGGCCCAAGAGAAAGCAGCGCCCACATCCTTTGCTGTGCTGCATTGTCACAATGCCTAGAAAGATGTGAGAGCAGAGGATGCACCTGCCTTTAACTAATCCAAAATTATAACCTCTGCCATTTTTCCAGAAGCCCTAAAGTCTAAGAACACAACGAGCAAAATAGCTGATTAACAGAGGGTATCACCCGGCTCCACATATATAACCAGGGCGAGGCTACCATTGAGGACCTTGTATTTTTCCACCGAGATTCAGTTTTTCTCCACCAGAATTTCTTTTACAGCAGAGCTTTGAAACAGTATGTAGATCTTAGTTAGAGTTATTTCAAGTGCTTAACTTTAAATTCAGGTCCGTAATTTTCAGGTAAATTCACACTAGCTACGTAATTTAGTTCAGGAGCAGTTATTTTAATTTGAGTTTACCAGTTGTTTTCCTTTGAAGTACTTCTCCAGCAAGATAGAGCTGGCATAGAATATAGTTGGCAGTTAACATAAACAACTGGTTCTTTCATCCACATTGTATCCCCCACTGTTCAATTGATTTGCAAAGTAGTGCAGTTTGTCAGTAATGTATTCTATGCGTAGTAGTTTATTAATGACAGAAGATCTTTATTGACATTGTTCTTCCTGGTTGCCAAAAGCAGCTCATCTTGACTCTGATAATAAACTATATGCTCGTATTAACGTAGACTGACTGATAACGTCAGTTGCATAATGTTATTGTTAGTAGTTTATCTGTTTTTTCATTGTAAAATGTCCTTTATATCTTTGTAGTAGCAAAATCAATACCAATCCTCTTCATTGAATCAGTGTAATGATTTATAAATTGAAGATAATAGATGCAATAAGATACTCCTTTGATAGTCCCACAGCAGGGATATTAATTATTATTCTGATATATTACAAAGTCACTTGGTGAGTTGTATTTTCTAAAATGTTTAACATAAGCTAAATCATGTGAATCTGATTATCATAAAGAATAAGCAGCACAGAATAAGAAGCACATCAGTGGGCTGTATTTTTTTTAAATATGAATACTATTTAATTAGGTAAAATAGCAATACTACAATGTAACCAATACAAGTAAAAGTCTACATCATTATGCAGGCAGAACTGTGGCTTTCAGGGAATTCAAATGTTGGATAATACTGTTGTATTTATATGCATGCATCAGAGGAGGAGCTCTTTTACCTACTTGAGATGGTTTCATCGCCAGCAAAACATTATATTTTATAAGCTAATCATGTGTTTTATAAGAAACACTTGCAATGCAACTGTAGCTGTGTAAATACATGTACATTAATGGATTTAAAAGTACAACATGTCTTTGTGAAATGTAACGTTGTACCAGTGCAGTCCCCCCCCCCCCCCCCCCCCCCCCCTCTCAATACGCAGGGACAGTGTAGGTCAAATTAAAAAAGGTGAAGTACCTTCTACCGTTACTTAGGAGCACTGAATAAGATGCCTCTTCAGCCGGCACATTAACCTTTAATGAATCAACCTAACGCAACCACAAACCTTGAGAGAAGCCTTCGCTGATAATATATCTATCATCTGCATTGATAAGAGCTATCATACAATCATACATGTTTGTTTGTTTTCCTGACTGTTATATAATGTGTACCATTAACGTTACCAGGATAAATCGTGTTTATCTCATAAATAACGCCTTTGCATTACATTACCGATTAAAGGACAGACCAGACGCCATGGAGACGTAGTTATAATTCATCATCCTGTAACTACACGTAAAGATACATTCTTACCAATATATTGAATATTAGATTTTATCACATATTAACAGGTTCACCTATATGCGCTTATTCCCAGTCAGGGTAAAATAAGAACACAACTGGATACTAGATCCTGGTAACGTTAGTGCACATTTAACGTCAGCTAGCTTCACTGTTACCGTTTCACGATACACAAATTGTAAACCGCAGTGAGAGAAAAGAAAAGAAAAAAACACGCGACCAAATGAGTAGAATGAATGAAATATTTTAATTACACAATCACTATGATGTACAATTTTAACCGACAGACACAACATAATGAAACACGAACGCAATTAGTGTTCGTTCCCATGTGGGGACTATAACGTAACGTTACCTTTGCGTGGTGCCAGCGTCCTTTCTTCAGCGCGTTGGCTGCTGAGCGTGAGCTTCGCTATTGTTACAGCCTCGGCTGGTCACTGTTGTAACGTTGTCTCCATCTGAAACGTGATACCTGCGAGCGGTGCGCGTTCAGCGCCGTCAACAGCGTTTAAGAAAACGTTTGAAATTAGATGATAGCGGTGTATTTGATGCGCTATTTCAAATGGTTGTTAGTTTGCAAACGGTGTCTCCTTTAAATCGCGTATGGATGACACTCAGATCGAAAGCGTAATCGTGACAACATATTTCAGACGCTGACGCGAAACGTTGCGCTCAAACCAAACAGCTGGTTCGAAATCGTTGCAAATCCGCGGAGTCGAAACGTTTGTATCCTTGAACCCACCCTGGATGATAGGCCGTAATAAATGAGAGCGTTGTCTATTGTTGAGGAAGCCTCCTAGTTTAATTATTATATTTTAACCTGTGACCAAACGTGGTCTTCATCACCACGTGGACATACAGTATCTTGTCTGGATTACTGGATTTAATAACACTTGAATAGAAAGTGAAAGTAAATATTAAATAGCATGTAATAACACCTAAAACAAAGTTAGACTGACGGAAGAGATTAGATGAGTAAAGAAGATGGAGACCATGAGCATGAATACAGATCGCGAGGAGTAGTATAAATGTCAGTCAGTGTAATTGACTCTAGATATTAGAGTACATTTAATATAGCCGGGTTCGGCGATGTCAGTGGGAGGGCCAGTTGATGATGGACGTGGTCCGGTATTGGACCAGCCCAACCCCGTCGGCCTACCGGGGATTTCCCCGGTAACCGCTATGGCAGCCCACCCCTGCTATCAGCACAGCACCGGCTATTGTGCAGCTGTACGGAGTGAATCTTACAGTAGCTCCACAATAATGTGAGGTCAAGTGCAATGAGACCATGAGCCTGAATACCTCTTCCTGCAGTTACTCCAGTTCCTGCACTGGCTTGAATGCCAGGTGAAGGAATCCTCCTCAAACTGTTAATGTCTGCGTTAATGCTCACTGCACTCCCACTACTCTCCTCCCATGTTCACCAGCATCACAACATTTCCAATGTGCAATCTCCCATCATCTGTCACAGTGAGATTCACCTAGACACGTGGACAAACAACATTATCACCCACATCAGCATTGTGATACTATTGTTGTCATTGATGGTGGTATTAATTAGCCTACATTATTTTTACCGGTCTCAAAATGTTCTGTTTGAAGAAGTCTTCTTTCTGGGGAAACAAGCTCCCTCTCTAATACTTTGTCTACAGATACATTATGAACACAGTATAAAAATAGCTCCGACAATAACTTAACAGCTAATAAGCCTTGTGAGTTGGGTTCTCACCCCCTGATCTGACGATGAATACACATCTTGGGTGCTGATAGTTTCAAGGTCCCTTGTTCTTCCTGAGAAGCTTAGCCGAACCCACACCTGTTGTTTACTGTTATTTCCTGTAACCCTGTATATAGTCAAGGACAGAACTCACTCTGGTCAGAGAGTATTCTACAGCGTAGTAGTGAGTATATTTTCACGCTTTTTAAGACCCTGTTAAGTTATTGCACCTTTCACCATGGCAGAGCCTGTACTTCATCCCCATATCTCCTCAATATCTCCAATAAAATATATTTCAGTGGAAGTTCCAAATGCATGTGAAATTGACCCAAATCCTCCAAAGGTCAAATATCACAGTCCATTTCTTCTGCTGCTGCCCAACCAAAACAATAGAAGTGTTGTTTGAAAAACATAACAAATGGTTGTTTCTACAAAGCCTCCCGTCGGCTTGGCTGGCTAATGTGTATCATATAACCTTTCAAGCTGGTTGGAGTTCATCCTGGAATCTCTTTGTACAAGAAGAAAAAAATCAGTGACACAAACATAACAAAAACAACCTTTATTTTAAAATTCTTTAGGTTTTATTAACGATGTGGTATCTATCTGTATTTGTACTTGTGGCATGAGAGTGAATTGTGTTACTGTCGATTTAGATATCAGGGTTCGCCTGTGTGAGCTCCTCGTTGTGGGCCGCTGACTGTGGGTGGTTGGGAATGACGAGCCCTTTCCCTGCAGAGTCAGAGGTGCACAGTATCCAGTGGTTGTTGTCCTGCTCGCCTCTGCACGAGTTCAGGAAGGTGTGAGCCGTCAGCTCATACTCGTTGTCGTATGTGGTCCTGCAGAGACACAACTGTTACATACAGATCGATAGATGGTATGCAGGCATTGTGACAGGACTTTTAGCTGCCATATTGGAGGTCCTCATCTTTTGAGTAACTGTGAAACGCTGACTGCAGCTTGATCCAAGTGAAATCTACACGGTGTGTTTCTGTTACATTTTGACAGGACTGATTATTTTTGTTAAGATATATCAAATATTTAGTTTGGGTTAAGAAAGCTGGTTCGTCTCGAGCTAAGGTTTCTCATGTCACTGTAAAAACAAAAGTCCCATCAAGCTGTTTATACCTACAGTCAGCTGACTTACATTAACATTGCAGTTTCATTGCTCTGGTATCTCCTTTGTGGATCTCACATATTTAGATATTATTTGTGCCAATTCTTCAGTGGATCTCCAAATTGACATTCAACATCAAATTGAAGATCGCATTGAACACGGTAACGTAAGGTTTTGGGTTATTTTTAGAATTAAAAATGGAAAATACCAAATGACATGTTGTCCCAGCACAGCAAGAGCCTGGTTTGTCTTGCAGTGTTTGATCAGCACTCTCACATTAGCCTGTAGAAGAAATGATCATGATTGCATGGGACATTCTCAATGCAACAGAGGAAAATGAAAGTTACAGTTCAGCTACAGATTTAACAGAACACAAAATGCTGATGTTGCAACAGGTGTAATAGTTAACCAAGAAGACTCGTTAAATACTTACTGGAACAGGCTGACCTTCATATTCAAGCCTCTCCTGGGGTTCAAAGTGGACAATCTTCCACCATGACACGAAGGAACCGCTGTCATTCAACGTTACTTCTTGTAGCCTGGACTTCTTGGCACACTTTAAAGGAAGTCGTAATAATATGAGACTGACAATAATTAATTAATGTTAAAAATGAATCTACCTTTTCAAAACTTTTCATGTCACTCGTCAGGTAAAGCTGTGGAGAGAAAGGAAGAGAAATGTGTTTTAGTTTATTTTTCTAGACAGACAGACAAACGTAGAAGTATTGATAGGCACAATTTATCGTCACATTTGTTGTCCAAAAAAGTACTTAAATACGTGTGTGTGTGTGTGTGTGTGTGTGTGTGTGTGTGTGTGTGTGTGTGTGTGTGTGTGTGTGTGTGTGTGTGTGTGAATGTTAGTTCACTTACACCGCCAGCAAAGCCACTTGTTGTTTTTAGAGCAAAACTTTGCTCGAAATGCAGAGTCGACCCTTCAGGACTGCCATCAACACTGTAGTCAGAGAAGCAGCATTACAGGTTTACATCTGGGAGTGTTATTTGTGAGATTGATTTATATTTAATTGGTTGTAAGCATGTCAATTCATCAAAATCTAGGCTGAACACTGTTGTATACTCATTGTGTTTCTTTAGTTTTCATGAGTAACACATTCTTATTCTGTAATGTTTGTACTATCAGAAACGGCCAGCAGATGTCACCATCTCACCACTAGGGGGGTTGTCTATGCAAAGACGAACTTTCAAGTGGCACCTGCCTCATCATACACTGAGGGCAACATATTGCCATGTGTGTTGATGGGTTTGTTGATGTAGTTTTAAGTGTGTTTGTGCATGTACCTGGTAATGATGAAGGCGGTGCGCACGCAGGCCTGAATACCTCTTCCTGCACTGACTTCACATGGGGCTTGGATGCCAGGGGAAGGGATCCTCCTCAAACTGTTAATGTCTGCGTTAATGCTCACTGCACTGCACTCCCTTTTTTCTCCTCCCATGTTCACCAGCATCACAACATTCCCAAAGTGCAATCTCCCATCATTTGTCACAGTGAGATTCACCTAGACACGTGAACAAACAACATCATCAGTGCCATCCACATCAACATTGTGATATTATTGTTGGTGGTATTAATTAGTCTAAATTATTTTTTACCGGTCTCAAAATGTTCTGTTTGAGGAAGTCTACTTTCTCGGCAAGAAGCTCGCCCCTCTCTTTTTTCTCGGGACAGTCTTTCTTTGCATCCTGGAAAAAAATATCAATGAATAACCTGCAGATAGAAACAAGCACTTATCTTACGATACACCTGACGGCTACAAACAGGCTGCAAGTTGTGTTTAAAGAACATTGTTCATATTATATTTATATTGTTGCTTAATAAATACAAAGTGATTGTTGGCTGTGTCACGTGGTCTTTATCCTGTAAGTAGAGAAACTGTGGATGTGTTACTATGTTAGCTGAGATGAACGACGTGCCACTAGCTGTTACGTGACGTTATGTTACGTTGATTATTCGTTAGCTATGCTAGCTAAAAGTTGACAGCTAGCTATTAGCTATTGTTAGCTATATTTTGAACAAACCTCTTCGAAGAGCACGTCCTCAAACCAGTTTCCCGTCTTCACTTTGGAGCTATAATTTCTCGAATGAGTCATCCTGGAAAATAATGATGACAACTATTCGTATGCTAATAATATAATACGTTAAGCTACTTGTTGGTGTTTGCACTGATGAACGTAGAATTAGCATGTGTATGGTGGTTTCTATGGTAACTGATGACCGGTCATCTTCTGTCAGTTCTCGCTTATTGTCGTGAGAGGGCGTGCTAGTCCAACAACTAATACCCAGAGCGTGAGATCATTCTGTGTCCCATGCGAGCAGGACGAGTTCATGAAATATAAAGTTTATAAACATAAATACACAAACAGTAACTCACAGTTTTAAAACCATTTCCTGTTGTGCTTTGGCACATACCCAAACATGTGGGATTAATATGTCATCATTGTCATTATCATCATACCTATCCTCAACAACATACAAAAATGAAAAATAAAAACACATGAAAGGAGTCTTCCTCTATTTAATAAGAAGTAGAATAAGTTGTTAAATGTTCTGAATTCAGTGAATTCCAAAACCATGCAGAAATCAGTTTATGTCTGTATAATCATTCCCAGTTCCTTTGGAAATGACATTCTGCTGAATTAAATACTCTTTTTTTGTATGCAATTAGATTAAAACCGCTGCAACGGAGACTGAATGAGTCGAGGACCAATCACTCCTGCTGTCCATTTTCCTCTTTTCTCTCTGTCTGTCTGTGTCAGTGACCATTGGCCCTGCCTCTGGCTCCAGAGCCATTTATGTAACTCAATTTGTGGTGTCTGTCCTTCGGTGAGTCACTGTCGTCCTCCTCTTCATCACTCCTGTCGTCGCCTTCCAGCTACAGGATGAAGATGAGCCAGAAGATGAGCCAGAGAGAAGAGGTTGAAAAGACTCATACGTGCATGCGTTTCCTTCACATAAATTAATATAAACATAGAAACACCTGTAAACACACCTTGCTAAAGATAAACTTGTAAGCCATTCGGGATATAAGAACAGCCCAGTAGAGGTGGAGTATCTGAAGAACCAATAACATCACATTGAAGAAGTAGTACCCAAAGAAAGGAGCAAACTCCTCCACTGGGTATACCCATGTGCAGTGGATCAGCCTGTAGAAGATATGCAAACATAATGTTTTTAACACATTACTCCAAGATCGTCACCATGCATCATCCTTCCATTTCCCACACTTACCAGAAAGGAAAAATGACAAGTCTTGTCAGCATAAAGAGAACTGTAAACACCACAAACATGGCATCAGCAGTCTGGTGCCACTTGGCATAGTTGAAAACCTTTGCACCCTGCGAGATAAAAACAGGGAAAACAGTCATGTTCACTTTTTTGTTTAACAGGTATAGTTTATGGTCTGTCATAAAGTCGCTGCAGCTAGTTTGCAGCTAGTTTGCTAGTGAGTTTTAGTTGAATCAAGTGATAATTCCCATATAAGGGATGTTTTTTTTTTCCTATGCTAAGGCAGGAGGTTGACATATAATAAATACATTTTCAAATTTACAGTGTTCCATTTTTTCAAAAACTGCAGTACGTTAATTAAAGTCATGTAGTATTGCTTTTATAGCTATTAATAGTGACGACGCCTGGAAATTTCTCGTTTAAAAAACAAGCTAGGCAGCAAGTCTCATGCACACTACCACCAACCTCATCCCGCTTTAGTCATCTCAATTGTGATACTTATTGTTACCTGTGAATCTGATTGGGACTTTTTTTTTAACTTTTGAGCTGCTTATATGAAGAAAAAAAACATGTGAAGAAATGTATGGTGGGGCATGGCAATCGCCTTTCAGATAACTGCTGTTCAAAGTCTAATCAATGTTTATACAGCATGGAGGGGCTGTACAGGTGGGTCATTACACCTGTTTGAGTCCTGCAGATTTTATCTACACTATCTTGAGTGCAGGTTTTAGGCTCTGCATCAAACTACTGACACGGTGACTAAACCACATGTATTACCGTAGAAGCGAATTGTTGTGCTTTTATTTGAAGATGTACAAATTCTGTTTTGCAATCTTAAATGTATTTTGATTGTTGCTGCTGTTGCTGCAGAACTGTGACCGTTCAAAATCACAGTTATCTTCTACAGCCTACAAATGACAATAGATATCACTCAGATTAGCTTGCACATGCACTGATGTAAAAAACAGCACTGACCTCTAGCAGTATGTCAGCAGAGTCATGAACTGCCATCACAAGGGTTCCAATACGAATGTAGTTTGAAATCCAAGAGAAACTCAGAAGAGTCAGTGTGGCTATGTGATGGACCACCTGCTCTTTAAAGTCCTACACAAATACAGAAGTGTGTATATGACACAAAGACATCCAGAATGTATTGCATCTTTATAACAATAAACAGGAAATACATGTGCAGTACTTCACTTTGATTTTGGACACACATCAGCATACTCACCTTCCGTTTCACATCAAATGTGAGGCTGAGGAGCAGAGAAAGGTAGAAGCCCATTTCCAAGAGGTAATAAAAGTACTGAGATGGCAGCATGGACTGCATGGACACACAGCACACGCACTTAGATGTTTGTATACTGTAATATTGTACAAGCTACCCTGATAGCGATGGCAAAAACACTTACCTGTATAGGGAAGTCTGCCCAAACCTCCTTCAGATTATAAAGCCAAGGTTTCTTCAGCCAACAAAAACAGAGAGGGAAATAAATGTGTGTGTGTGTGTGTGTGTGTGGGGGGGGGGGGGGGGGGGGGGTAGCCTTGGAAAAGGGTAAATGTTAGCCAAATGAGCTCATGCATGATTCTCTGCCGTGTCAACTGTCAGCGTGTGAGAATAACCCTGAAGCACAAAAATACATGAGATAAGAAGAGAGACAAGGAGGTTCACAGACTGCACATTACAGTGAAATCAGAGCGATACACCCAAATAGAGAGACAGAAAGACAAAATAAAGAGAGAGAGAGAGAACTATCCCAAAGCAGAAAATGATGGAAAAAATGTACTGACACAAGAGACAAATCCTGTAATAGAAATAGCGGTAAAACATACGAAGCCAAAGCTACTTACGTCATAGAGAGCGAGGACTCCGCAGACAAATGCAAAAAAATAAAACGCACATCTCCAACTGTTGACAGACAATGACGATAATGTTACATATTTACACACAGACACTTGTTCTTATGTCAGTGCACAATCGAACACAAACCTGGCCTCGCAGAACCTCTTGCGAAGCCCTGGACGCTCCTTGTTCCTCCTTCTCTTGAACCACACTTGAACTCTCCTTTCTAACCAGCTGGTCTTCTTACACAGAGACCTCACATCAGCCTGAGACACAAGGAAAACAATTCATTACATTACATTACATTACAGTCATTTAGCAGACGCTTTTATCCAAAGCGACTTACAATAAGTGCATTCAACATTGGTAATCAAAAGAACTACTAGTCACCAGAAGTCATAAGTACATTTCCTTTTCCAAACAAGCATCTAAGAGCATGAAGCAGAGCATAACTCAGAGCCAAAGTACAGGGCAGAAACAAGAAAAACAGTTAGTGCTATAAGTAATACAAATACAATAAGTACAACAAGCTAGTATGAAAACAATAAGCGCTAAGTGGAAGGCTCAGGGTAGCACTTCCTGAAGAGGTGGGTTTTCAGCCTGCACCGAAAGATGGGTAGCGACTCCACTGTCCTGACGTCAGTGGGAAGTTCATTCCACCACTGTGGGGCCAGGATAGAAAACAGCCGTGATCGGGTCGATCGGCCGCCAGGACCTCTGAGCGACGGGGCAACCAATCGCCCCGAGGCAGCAGAGCGAAGTGGTCGGGCGGGGGTGTAAGGCTTGACCATGGCCTTGAGATAGCCAGCCAAGTTGTTACACTCTTTCCACTCTAGGATGCACATTCTCTTGAGTTATATACTCTTGAGTTATATACCAGCATTAAAATGTACCCTCTGATGACTTTTGTTTCCTCACCAAGACAACAACTTCATTCTTGTTAATACCACACAAAGTCATGCAATCAAAATCTTATATACCATATGTATGAGTGTTGATAAGGATTACTGCAAGTGAACAACAAAGCACCTATGTTTTTCAGTGAAATGCCCCTTTTAATATACCTGCGATGGAGCTCGTGCTTGGCTGCAGAAGTAGTTTTCTAGGATGGGGTTTGGCTCTGTTGTCAGATGTACACTGTCCCTGATTCCCCAAACATTAGCCAGTGGTGTGGCCAGGTACCTGCAACAGCACACAAGCAACATTACAGTAAATGTGTGTCCGTATATCATCCTGTATTGTCTGGCCTTTAGAGTTCCATATGTAGCATTACTCCACACAGTATGTGCAACACAATCCCAGCACTCTGAAACCAGACGATTGCATATTCTCGCCTCTCAAACAAGTATCTGACGAGGAGCAGGCAGAGGGCACAGGGCAGAGCAGCGTGAAGTTGAGAGGCTTTAGCGTAGACACGACCATCACTGTCTTCCAGATCCGACCAGGAGACGTTTACTGGCAGCCACAGACGCTCCCACCACAGCCACTCACTGACTGTCTGCAACATCCTGCTGGAAAACACAGAATATACTCTGCAGATACTATAAATGGCACAACCATGATTAATATGTTTCATATTCACGTTTTAAAATCACATTTGTTAAACATAACATAATTAAAATAAGCGTTGTCCACTCATTTCTAAGAGAGAACATGAGTTCACTGATATAAAATAATTATTTTCATCTGCCTACAAAAAATGTTTGAATTGTCAACGATTAAGACTGGATTGAAAATAGCATACAACATTGTCAGCCGGCCCAAATAATGTGCATTCATGAACACATTCATAAACTGGCTGATATGTTGAAATAGCTACAGGGATCTGGTCCACGTGGATTCACAGCCAAAAGTGCACCACTAGCTTTGTCTCGAATCTACAGCGGTCTCTTTCAGTACACTTACACTTAGGACATGCAGTCACAAAGGAAGTGAGTAATTTGGAGATGGACTACAATAGATATCAAAGGGCAAGGGAGATAAAGAAGGGTGAGGAGTAATTTAAAGGAAAAAAGATTAGAAGAGAAGTAAAGTCCTTTCTCTGGACTCTGCCCATAACAGAGTGCAGATAAAAACATGTTATTTGAACAGTTAGAAAACTACCTTCAAAATGTGAAATCAAGGTCATAAATAATTCTATATAATTCCTGTGATGCCCAGATTTACCCACTGGGATGCAGTATTACTCATATCAGTGTGTCCCTGAACCTCAATGCTAAGTCAGCATCAGAAAACGAGCATCCATACCTGCAGGCAGTTTTGTCTTTACAAGTACCAATCAAAGAGAGGGAAGCTGAGGAAGCTGGTGGACACAGACAGAGTGTGACAAAGTCCATTCAAGTGAATTATATTGTGTGAAACCTAACCCTAAACTGAAAATCTCCAGTTCCATACTTACAAAGTGATTTAATATACAATCCTTTGTAGCATGTTTATAGAATACATCCACTAATGTATGCATATCCCCATGTACACACACTGAAACACACACACACTCACCTTCAGTATGCCCACTGTGAGAGGTTCAGGGACCTGCCTGTGGGAAGCCTGTCTGTTACTTATACAGTTCATGTACTGCACTTCATGTAATCCACATCAGATAACAGCCCTTATTAGATCCTATATGTTCACTCTCTCAGCTTGTCTGGAGCCATTCTTCAAAGACAGCATAAAAAGTAAAGAAAAAGGCAAATATTTACTCATGAGCTAATGCTTCCCTTAATCTGTACAATGCACCTCATGGTGTGTGAGGCGACAGGCTCCAGTGAGCATGTTGATTTTTTTGAGCATGCGTGTGGTCGCTCACCTGGATAGAAACAATGGGATCCTTCCCTCCCACTCTGTCTGCTCTTGTGATCACACCCTCAATGTTGCAGCAAGTCTTTCAAGGTAAAGTAAGCTCATCGCTGGACTCCCCTAACCTGCTCTTGTAGCAGCAGTCTTTTAAGTGTGGGATAGATACCCTCACCTGCAAGAATTCCCCTTGGAATGCTGGGAAGCCCCCACAAAGGCCCCATTCAGTGGTGGGGCAGGGGAGGCGGAGCCAGTGCAGGTTATGGAGAGAGGAGAAAAGGGAACTTTCACGCACAAAAAGAAAGAGAGCGTGAAACACCACTCTGTATAAATAGCTGCCTGGGACAAACATACCAATGAAAAACAAGTAACCTAGGTTACATTGAACTATTTTCCGGTTCTATGGGGAAAAAAAGGATTAATTACAATTCATAATTGTGTTTTTTTAAAATATTCAAGCAGGAGAACACTGAAAATGAAAGAGGGATACAAAAGTAAAGCAACACATCACTGAGCATCTATATTGAAATACAGCACACTGAATAATTTCTCAATGTTTCACTACACACCAGAGGGGGGCAACAGAGACAACACAATAGCCTGTCATCGTCTCCAAATTAGGATTTACTAGTGACGTTATTAATGGTGTGTTGCTGTTAGTCTTGTATTGAGAACTTTATTCAGCTTGCGGTCTCTGAAAATAAATGATGTTATTTGGCATCTCTTAAATTCGAATATGGGTAAATTTATACATAAGGTGCAAAAAATATAACACTTCCAATTTTGCCTTTGCTGACAGTAATCAAAGCTCTCATGGTTATAATGCAAAATGACAAACCATGACCTTGAGATTTCAGAGAGAAAAGCAGATATCAAAAATGTGTCCTTTTATTATAATTTTACATTTTTATATATCAAAACATCTAAAAATAAACAGTAGAGCTACAAGCATAAGTGTTGATACTAGCTGTGCTGTATATATTTCCTTCTTTCTCTGGTCTACAAGGCAGCACTGCTGCATGTGTGGGGCTGATAAACAGAGGAGCAGTGGCTATTGAGCTGTGAAAACAAACCATGAAAAACAATCAAAAAAAATACGGAAAAAGAAGAGGTTGAAGTTCAAGTGGCATAGTTTTCAGAGCAGTCTTTCTCTGAATAGTCAAGCAGTCTCTTTGTCAGGGTCAGCCCCTAAACGACTGAGTGGTACAAACATCTCCATGAAGATTAAGAGGATCAAAAGGACGTTCAGTCGATCTGGATGGTCTCTCTTCAGACCCCAGGTATTATATATGCAAATACGGAGGACAGACGGAGGTCTCCAGGTACAGACGGGAGAAGCTAATTTGGAAAGTCCTCCCCCTCAATCTGCCACAATTTGTCTCTTTCCCTTGTCTTCCAGCTCCTCCTTATACTGCCGTTTTGCGTTTCAGTTCACTGGGGGAAGGGGGGATGCAGCTTCGGAAAGCTGGTGGAATGGCTAGGCTTGGTGGAAGGCTCCTCAGGACCAGGGGCTCTGTGTCGGGGTGGCAGGGTGGAGCACCGGGCTTTGCCCCTGGAGCGCGGCTGCTGAGGCGGAGGGCCTTTCAGTGCGAATAGTTCACTGGGGGCTTCGGGCTGTTGGGCTGATGGGGACTGTGTGGGATGTGGAAATGATGGTGACACAGGTGTGTGTGGGGGAGGGAACAGGTTGGATGAGGATGAGGCTGATAATGAAGAGCCCAGAGGAACCAGGGGAATAAGAGTGGCCGCCTGCTGGAACCTCGTGAGGCTGGTGGAGTGGCTTGGCCGTGGCAGGCTGTAGCAAGCCTCAGACCCTTTGTGGCGGGAAGGCAGGGTGGAACAGCGGGCCTTTCCCCTTGAGCCTTGCTCTCTGGGAGGAGGAGCAATAAGTGAGAAGAGCCTAGTGTCGCAATCTGATGTCATTTCTGCTCTGGAGCCCTTCAGACTCTGAGATGAGCTTCTTTTAGATGATGGACGTGACAGAGGCTCCTGGTCTTTCTGGTATTCCTGTTTGGACTCTGAGCGGGGAAACTCTGTATCTCTGGCTGCGCTCAATGGGAGTTCTTCATCTACGTGAGAAGAAATGAAAGAAGAAGAAAAATGAATCTCTAGTCACAAACAAGACCAAAAAAAGAAGACAACAGATACATAAAGTTTTCTCTTCTCACCTAACAGGCCCAGCTCGCTCATGAATTTGTCCAGATCGATAGTAAAATCCTCCATTTCAACTGATTTATCGTCAACTTCCTTTTCTTCTTCTTTTCTTTGATCTACTTCCTCTTGTTCTTCTCCTCCCTCTTGCTCATTATCTCCCTTCCCTTCCTCTTTATTTACTTCTCCATCTTTTTCCTTTTCTTCCCTTTCGACCTCTCCACCCTCATCTTCTCCATCTCCTCCTCGCTTTTCCTGTCCATTTTCTTCAACTTCTTCGAATGACTTCCCAACCTCTGGATCACAGTCACTGCTCCTCTTCTGTTCATCCAGATTGATCTCAACCCTTTCCTCTTCCACTTGTTGCTCTTCTATTTCTTCCAGTGGTGCCTCCACCACAATGTCTATGTTGGCGTTAGAGCAGCGGATGGAGCATTTTGGGGAGTGAGATTTGGCACGTGCTTCTTGGTCTTGATTCAGCAGAAACTCCATCAGCATCATGTTCTCTTTCTTCAGCTGTTCCCGCAGAGATCGCGGTACGTCTGGTATCATCCAGGCCACCAACATGCTGAGGAACATCGCGAGGTTCTGAAGGGGAAATTAAACGTTTTTCTTGCAATATATAAGCACAATGAAAGAGTATGCTTGGAGTGAATGCTGCTCTATTTACATAATAAACCATCTTTTTTCTTATTATAGGAAACTTATTTCTAGGTTTAATAGGTTTAATTAGCTTCTGAGGAGGGGCAACAGTCTTTATGATCTGCCAGTCTACAGGGATGCACATGCCACTGGCTTGGTATCTGGGTAGGGTTGGGACCATGTGCCTTGCTTCGCCATGTGCTTTGAGACAAAGGAATTAGGCCTTCCTATTTTGCAGAGAAATTTGGAGCCTGGTTTGGGTTTGTGATAAGAGCAATGTTTAGATGCGAAAGCAATAAAACATCAACACTGCGATCTAATTGGTCGAGGGCCACAGACACCCTAGGACCCCTGTGGTCTCTCTCACTCAGCTCCTGGCTTATCCCTCTGACCCCTGGTCGGATTAAGGAGGCACACAATGTTGCTGTGTTTAAAAAGAAAATCCTAGGTTAAACAGTTTTAGATTCGCTGAACGAATCTACTGGACTGTTTGTTTGTTTCGTTTTTGTTCGCATCCTGGAAGAGGAAGCGGACAATTTTCCTGCAGAAGTGAAGGAAACAGATTCTTCAGAGAAAGAGAAGGACAGATTCTCTTTCTAACCAAGTCGACTTTGTGCCAGCCGTAAGGACGGGAATTCCCTTACTGAGCCGAAGAAATTCTCTGCTACCGAGAGAATCTATTGCGCCGCATGGAGCCGCGCTGCCTGAGTTCCACCGACAAACTCAGAAGGACCACATCTTCAACCACGAAATCACCTCATAGTAAGGCTACTTCCGGTGTCTGGGATAGATTTAGGTTGTTGTGTTTATTATCTTGTTTGTGTTGCTTAAGTTACTGTATCGTTATAACTGTGACTATCATTGAAATGAACAGAAGCCCCGTTTCTGCGTGATAAGTTAACAGTTTCTGTATTCCACGGCTGCAGTGAGGATCTGCCCTGCTTTTTGTGAAACTACCCCTCCCTTTCCCTGTTGCTCAAACTTAAACCTTCACTTTTCACTCTAAATGTGGAATTTGAGTATTGACATTGTGAGTGAATACTAATTATGAGACTTAGTTTATAGTTTGGTTATTGGTCCCTGTTCGCAGGATGGTGCCCCGTTATTATTAATACTCGTTAATCATTTTACTGACATTAATAATTCTATTGATGTCAATAATTTTGTGTTTTTATATGCTGATAACTCAAACACACTTCATTTAGTTCCCAACAGTAGTAGTGACCTTATTAAGTTGATTGGGTACACTAATTTAGTCATGGCAGGCTTCAGACTAGTGATTTAGCAATCCCTGACCTCATGGTAGAATTTGGGAAAAAGAAAGCATCGGATCAAGAATCAGTATAAGGTGAGAAAAGTTGGTTTGGTGCATACCGCCTTGTTTATAATATTATATCTGTGCCAACAATAAAGACAAGACAATGGTGAAGAATGAGTGAAAATAGAAAAAAGGCCTTTGCTATAGGCTGCAGACATGCCATTAAAGATAGCTATATCTAATGGGTGCAATGGTGTACATAGATTTGAGAGGGAAAGACTAATAGATCTGAGACCACTTTTTAAACGGACATTAACATTAGCACAATTGTAAACATTATATCCATACCTGGAAGAATATGACAAAGGCCAATTTTGCAGCCAGGACCGACCAGTACTGTTTAGAGAAGGTGTAGGCATCTGGGTCCCAAGGTGGGTCTCTGTAGTCCTTATACCTTAAAAAAACACAAACAATAAATTTGCAAGGAGGAATCTAGACTAACTGAATGAACATGTTCACACAACAAGAGAAAAATTTCATAAATCTTAGGGAGATTTGCCTCAGTAAAATCCCTGCATAAACGACACATTTTACACTTTCAGAAAACTGTAAAAAAAAGTTTAGGATTTAGGTAAAGTAAGAGTTAAGCCGCTGGCCTCAAGGATTTAAAGGAGAATCCAGGTAGGTCAGGGTTAAAAGAGTCACTCTGACCTGCACATAGAGACTCCGGTGATGAGGGTGGTGGTGGACGCACTGCCCGGTGAGAAGTTGCTGACATTAAAGTAGGACAGTGAGTGCTCTGTGTAGCCATTCATGGTGCCATTTACACTGTACATGTACTGGTAAACCATGCGTGGAACAAACTCTGACGTGAAGGAAATGACAAATGCCTGAGAAGACAAACAAGAAGTGGAAATGACAACATTGTATTATGATACATCACTGTATACCAGTTACTGCTGACACATTGACTAGTCATCAGCTATATTCAACTTTATGTTAGGCTAAAACTTTATTCATATCAATATTTGTACATCAATAGTAATATCTACCTCCAACAACTAGATTCATTTTGATAATACTTTTGTGAATTATCTCCACATTACTGAATTACTGAGAGATCGAACCAAAATAAACAGTTTTACACAACAGGAAACAGCTCACAGCCTCAGCCAGACGACATTGTACCCAGAATTATTGAGACAGACCAGCGTGACAGCGGCGCTTGTATTGTTTTCAGCCGTCTGTGTGTTTGTCATCGTGGCATAGTGCGGTCCTGGAGACATCTACTGTAGCGGGAACTACCACAGAGGTGGTTTGAGTACTTTGCCAGGTGTTTCTATGTCTGTGGACAAATTCTGTGGATGTGAATTTGCACCTGTACAAAATGCAGTCACAAATCTGAGCAGATGTGTAGATGAAATCTAACTGAAGGTTGAGTTTAAATGTAGGCCTGGTCCGAGTGAGGGCACTGGAAGTAAGGGGGTGGGAAGTGAGGAAGGGGCCGTAGACGTTTTTCACAGCAGACATTTTGACATGTCATATTATCACAAACTGGCTTAGGGAATGTGACAGAAAGGTAGTCCTCACATAGTCATACTTAAAATCATACATAGTTTATTAAACTAAAGGTAACTCAAATAAACAATGGAGTGGGCAGATTGGCAAAGTCAGGAATGAAAGCCAGCATGAGTATGTGTGCTGTGGGGGTGTTGAAGGTTCAAATCCAAACAACTGTTATGCTGGTCGGATGTCTACTGCAGCAAGGGAGAGAGACAACGAACATCTGCAGCTTTTATAGCCTGGAAGGCCAAGGTGAGCTTAATCAAGCTGACGACCCTCCCTAGTCAGCTGCCTGCTGAGGTTGGCCAGGACAGTGGGAGGGGCATCTCAATAGTAAGAAAAGTACAGGTGAAAATTACTGTTAATGTTAAATTGACAGTAACTGTCCAGGTAAGCTGTTCCAGTGAGCCAGCATACACCACATTACCTCCCCTAAGTGGATTGAAGCCATCACTAATGTTATTAAATAAACCTGTGCCATTCCTCCTATGACAAGTCCAGAATTTCCACTGTGATCAAGGTCTATTTGCCCCTCCCCCTTTAGCTGGTGGTGGGATCCATCGCAAGATGGTCTCTAGTTATGAGTAGTCCCCTTCTTGTGACGTGATACACATTCCTACCACATTCCTATGTGTAAATTAGTGTACCATTGCACCAACAAAGGCAAAGGGGAAGAACACTGCCAGCTAGAAAACATGAACGTAAATTCATTCAAGCAAATTATTCCAAAAACTAGGAAGGAAATGCATTTAAGGTGTTTGTTAGAACTTAAGATACACACGTGTTCTGGTGAGAAACAGAGTTTGTTGAAAACACATGGTAAGGATTCAAGAAGTACATTGTTGTGCACATCACTTTAGTAGGACACTCTACCAGAGGTCAAAGATTATGGGCACAATAGACATATACTCACTCACTCACTCACTCACTCACTAACACACTTACATTGGTAATGACAGAGAACTTGCTGATTCCACAGAGAATGTTGTACCAAATCCCTGGAGAAAGCATGTGTATGAAAAGAGACAGAGAGGGAAGTGTGTGTGTGTGTGTGTATTTGTGTAAAAGTGACAGACAGACAGACATGGAGACAAAGAGACAAAAACGGAGGGACAGAGTGGAGTAAAGGAAAATAAAGTGATTAAAAGCTCCAGGATAGTTTGATTCACCTTCACACACAGACTGACGGAGTGGACACACTCTCATGTGTCATCTGTACCTATGTCTTTACACCTCACAGCATCAGGCCGTCGGAGCTCAGTCACAAATTTTGCAGCATCGAGGCGAATCTCAATGACATTGTTGAGCAGAGCGAACGCTGGCGCCAGCGGGAAAGAGGCCACGAACAGAGACACGAACCCATACTGGATCACTGTAAATATTAATACACACACATAGTTAAACAATCATATTATGTGATTGCTTAGTAAATTATAGAGTGAGACTAAAAGAGACTCACTCATCTCCATGTACTCTGGGGTCACGCCTTCATAGGGCTCAAGAGCGAAATCTTTGTCAAATTGTTGCTTTGGTCTCTTCTCTTCTGTATCATTCTCCTCTTTTTCTGCTGCTCTTTTCTTTCCTTTTTCTTCCTGTATTGTTCTGTACATCTTTTTCAGCTTACTGCAAAAAAAGAAGCAGATGATGAGTCAGAGCAAAGATATGAAATTTGGTAATTTTTTTGTGAGAAGTGTATGCTTGTAGAAGTAAACAATATCTTTATATGTATATGTATATGTATATATATATATATATACATACGGTATGAGAACCTCGAACACATTGTTTTGGATGAGCTGCTTTCCAAGCATGATCATGCTGAGCTGGATGCACAACTCGATGAGGCAGCCTGGCGGAGCACACTGTAGAGAAAAAACACACATGTACAAGTCATGGGTGCACATTTCCTGTACATAGACATGAACAGTAACCACTAATGTGTTTAACTGAGCTCACCTCCTCCATGCGGTAGTCTCCAAAGACGTAAACATAATCGCCAGGCCGCCCACTAAACCTGAATGAAGAGAGGACCAAGTCACATGATAAAAAATAAAGAAAGACAACGGAGGAAAGTGAGACTTTAAAAGAGACACACACCTGCCCTTGAAGAAGGCCACATAGAAAATAGGTGCAAAGGCGTTCATGGACTTGAGGAAGAAAGACTTAAAGATCAGCTTCTCTTCAAACTCTTCCTTTGTTTTTGGAAGTTCTATTGGGAAGAAGACACAACAAATGTAAACACATCAAGTTAAGCAGACCTGCTTATAATAGTATGTTACAATCACAGTGAGTGACTTTCAACGAGACTGGTGATTCCCAAATCAGTAACATGGCCTTTTATGCTACTGAACTCTACCAATATGTTGCCACATTCTGTCTCCAGTGGAACACAAGTTGTATAACATTGTGAGTCCTCATCATTAAATACTATACCCAGTTCAGTCAGCCACACAGCGATCGCTCCATAGACCTCCTCCAACACCAGAACAACCAGCATGTTCAGGATGATGCCTGTGGTGGTGACGGTCATCCTCACGCTGGCCTTGGCTTCAGGATCGGGGTTCACAGACCAAACGCTTAACATGCAGATGCGATAAACTGCCACCCCAAACACAGCTGAGAAGGTTACAAAGATCTGAACACACACAAGATAATAAAGTTAGATGAATAAAAAATATTTGCTTTCATTAGTGACAATTCCTTATGATGATAATGTTTTTAATAATTGGTTCATATAATAATACATATTTTTTATTTTCTGTATCTATTTTATTGTAATAAATATTTTATCTTTTAGTTATTTTTTCCAATCTACTATTTGTTTTAATGGTTTTTAATGTCTGGAATTGTTTCTCACAATAAAACAATGTTGCTAGTTGTAATTTAGGGTCACTAATGTTGACACTAGATTTATGAAAAATGAATGGATACAATATGGAAAACAGTGAGGACATTGTATAGATAAATAGAAAATGATGTAGGTAAAATCACAGATAGTATGACAATAGAAGGGAAAACTGCTGATTTGTGTTAAACGCCTGGTATGTCGATACAAAATGACAGAATTTAGTGTGATATGAAACCTTTAAAAGGGTTTAAATGCAGTACCAGGAGTAGTAAGGTGGACACATTGATGAGATAACCTGACAGATGATCCTCAATGTCCAGGGACTCTGGTTCTCGCTGTCAAGAAAAACATGCATATTACTTGGGCACACAGACAAACACACACACACACACACACACACACACACACACACACACACACACACACACACAAACAATGGTATATTACTTAATGCATGTTTATTGTGTGATGTGCAGTAATGCTGAGCAAATGTTCTGCACACATGTTATATTTTCTGTCTGGCAGGAGCATGTTCGCAATCTGAGAGGACAGAAGTCCCCTCCCCTTCTTCCTCTCCCTCCTCCCTTTTCTCGCTTCCATCAGTAATCTGGGCTAATCTCAGGAAGGTAAGCAGCTTTGGACTCAACAACCCAATGCAGGTGAAGGGGTTTTCTTTTTGTGCACCAACATAAATACAGACAGACAGAGGTAGTCTGCAATAGCTCTTCTATATCTAAAAAACGTACACAGGCTGTAATATTTGATGTATAGCCAAAGTTGTTTACCTTAACTGAGTGTTATATAATTGAAGAAGTGAGATCTGTGATAGCATTCGCTATGAAGCAAGTGTAAATCACTTCAGAGTAACAGCCCCGCCCTCTCCAACTAGCATCTCTGTACACATAATGTCCTATCACAGCAGTGCAGTGATACCTGCGAGGCCAGCATCTGGTCTGTTTCTCTATCCACACCATCCTCAGCTTGAGTCAGCTGCAACCGAGTGAGAAACAACTGTCAATAAAAACCTGTCAATTTCAACCATTCAATTGTTTCTGAAACACACACACACACACACACACACACACACACACACACACACACACACACGCAGACACAATACCTTCTTCTTAGACTGTGCTTTCATCTTAGCTTTCTTCTCCTGTAGAACTTCTTCATATTCAGGCCTTTGCTCCTCCTGTAACCGACACATGCACAAGTTTAAACACATGCACATGTTAAAACAAGGGATCACATCCGGCAAGAAAAAAATCCTTAATATTATAACTTCACAGTATGGGGGCTCCAGTCACCAGTTAAAGCTACACATTTTACATTTTTTCAGTGACTTTAACTTGAAGATACTTTCAAAAGGAGCACACACATGAAAACGTTGTTGATTACGGTTTCCTCATTAGAAGACACTATTCACCACCGTTAAGAGTAAACAGGGTCTCCTCATTGACAGCTTAGAATATGCTTCTCAAATACAAACTGAAGAAAAAAGCTTGGACCCCAACAAATCATTTCACAGTATAAAACTGTGAAACTACTTAAAAGTTGCATGCAAGCTGTTTTTTTATTTTTAAATATTCCAGATTTGTTTGGATTATTGATTCATATTATCTGATTTTCAACTGCTTATATATATTAAAAAAAATAGCAATGACATTTTTGGGAATTTCTAAAAAAACAAACAAATATAATACAGCTTCTTCAACCAGATTGTGGGTACTTTAATAGGTATAGAAACTTGCCCACCTGGACTCGCTCCTTCAGACAGCAGAGACAAAAATACATAAAACAGAGACACAGAGAGAGAGAGAGAGTTTATGTTGTGACCCTGCTGTGTCATCAGCAAGTGCACTGCTTTAAGAACAGACCAATCCCATTACAGCCCCTTACAGGGAAAAGGGTTAATGCATTGGTGGCCACGTGTGTATATGTGTATGTGTGTGTTAGGGGGAGGGCACTGATCTGACACAAATAATAATCTGCAAGGCAAACCACAACTGTCGTCACGATTGACCCGGGCCTTGAGGTTAACACTCTCACTCTGACTGACTTGGCACTTTAACAAACAGAAAGATAGACACAAGGATTCATATTCATAATGACAAAGCAAGTGAAGGCTGTGACTGCACCTATTCTAAATTAATCTGTGTGTGTTGCTCATTACAGTATTCTTGAATCTATTTTGGTACCTCCTCATCCTCCAAGCTCGTCAGGTCCCACATATGTTTCAGACACATCTGTCGCCTCTTCCAGTGCTCAAGGAAACAGGCAGCTACAAGACAATACACAGAAGGAATATTAAAATATTAAAATAAAAAACCCAAGGAAATGCAGAAAATATACTCCACTAGGAATCATACAAACATGAGCCACCTCAAAGTTGACCTAAAGTACATTAACATGCAGGGTAGCAGCATGATGTTGATATCTATATACCTATAAATACAGCGATTAGAACCAGTGACTCTCATGGTGTCCAATCATACTCTCACTCTCACTCCTCGTAACATGATCAGGAAAGTGCATTAGGATGTTTAGTTACCCCAAAGAGACATGAAAATGGCGAAGAGGACAGTGGCTCCATTGTCAAAGAGGTATGACGCTCGGGCCAGTGAACACACCGTACTCAGATGCCAGTAGTCACACACTCCATCACACAGTGGACACATGGTGATGTTCAGGTTGTCATCACATGTCTCCTGGCTGAACAACACAAAGAAAATAATACAAACACACCATTGACAATATAATGTACTTTTGATAAGCATACACAAGTATGAAGAGTTGTTGTATCTGCTTACCTTGGCACATTGGCATCCACAGTGAATATGCCGTACAGGAAGACAATGATGCCCAGCACAGAGGGAGGGATGAGGAGCTGAGTGTAAACACCCAGCCAGGCAAAATACAACCCAATCTGCTCTCCAAAGTACTTCCTGTCAAAATAAAGCCATCGTATCAACTAGCTGTCTGGATTTGCAGGTTTACAGATTTATATTTTTGGCCCTCTAACCACAGGCCCAACAGTCTAATTCTGGTCCACAGTGGTAAACAGCATGTCCACTGCTACAGGCCCGATCATCCCAGTGAAGTCTAGTGCCACCAAAATATCAAAGCTTTCCCTTAACCAACTTTTTGGTCCATGATAAGGCCTCGCCAAAACAGTGGCTAATATGTAGGTCATTATCTAATGCCAAAGTGTCAACTTTACACATGAGAAATTATTAATCAAATGAGGAGTACTTTCCTGATATTTGTCATGAACCTGTGGGGGTAATTACTTTTTGATTGTAATAACCATATAGCCTTTTCTCAATCACTATCATCAGGACAATCGTTTTTTGTTGGGTTTTTTTCAGTGAGATTTTTATATACAAAAGACAAAGAATAAACACGTAATGAAAAAAAAACTAAACATCACAGACAAAAAATGCACAGCATCATCTCTAAAGTGTTCATAAGATTATTGACCCGAAATCAGGACAATGTTTTTATGTTTAGCCCCACTCAATCATCAGTATATTTGTTTACAGCAACACTTTTTTAGTGTCTTAATGAACATCGCAGTCTGAAGCTTGACTTTTATTCCCATGTTTGCTTAGTACCTGATCAGGTCCACAGGCTGGTATTTATGCATGACTCCATAGTTAGCCCATTCTTCATGAAGGAGCTGAAGGACATCCGAGCACATGACACGAGAGAAAAACACAACTTAATGACATTTTTGGGACAAAGAGCATAGCTTTGAATTTTGTATATTTAGAAGCAACCAGGCTGATATACATTTTAACCAAATCTACAATTACATTTAATTTGACAATGCACACCCAGATGTCATTCCTTTGAGAAGACACATTTAAAAAAGTGCTTCACAGATTTAGGTTTGGACTCCTATGTCAGACCACAATGAACAGTTTTCAGATTATACTTCTCAAGAAGCACACTACTTTAAAACGATTAACCAGCTCAAACTAAAGTGTCATATTCAGATTTCTGAATTGTAGAAAATCAAACATGATGTATTTGTGAGGGAGGTCTGACAAGTCTGAAGCTCAACAGTGATGCCAGCACATATACACCGACTGATGACGACCCTATTTTGCAAGATCAGAACAAGCTCATCATCAGTTGTCATGCCCAAATTTGGCTTTTAATACCTTCACCTGTTCCTGCCTTAAAAGAGTGACTGGCACTAATACACTAATATTAGTAAAAGGGTAGTTTGACAACACTCATCTCACCTGTCTGTCATTTCGCTGATCTTTCCGTCCTCTCCTTGTGAATGACCCCTAAAGAAAAGAAAAAAAGTTACCAGCTCTTTATAGAGAGATACACTGCCTAACAGTATGCCATGTTTTATGCATAATCAAAATGGCAGCTAAGGGCTGGGAACAGTATTTTTCTATTCAGATTCTCTCCTTTACCCCCCACTTGTATAAACGTCCATACTGCAGATATATTGACTAACCTGTCCTGTATGACACAACAAACTCCTCTATGTACATCAGATGTAGCACACACACATATATGTTCACATTGTCCAGTGAAGGTGCTACTTCTGTTATACTCACATCATGCAGAGGGAAGGCAGAGTCGTAGACACCCCGAGCCAATAATGAGTTGATGCCTTATGATACAGAGGAAATGCCACACAGGGTGGCATGGACACGTTCAGTTTTGTGACTGATAGCATACGGAAACATGAAATCTGACATAATAACACCACAGCAAGTTAGACCTCACCAGTGGTTTGGCAAGTTTGTCTGCAGGTAATACGTGAAATAATCTCAGCGACCTAGACACAAACAAAGCAAAGTCCAAATTGTGTGTGAGCTCAAATACATATATAGAGAAACATATTTCTCTTAATATAAAATTAGAAGGTATTTGTTTCTGGACTCACCATTCTGCTGCGTGTTGCATTATCAAATACAGTTTCTGTTGACTTGATGTCGTACCTGCAAGAAATGACAATAACCGTTCAATATTAACAATAGACCTAATCACCAAATGTAAGGATTGTAGTGGGATCATTGTTAGCTCTTTTACATTTGCCAATGAAAGTGTTTTTGACTGAAAGGCATGTGTGTCCCCAGCCAAGGGCGACTCCTAAAGTGGATCGTTTTTCGATACTACTCCACTACATGTGTGCATGTGAGCATCACAGTCCAGGTACTCACAGGTGGAGCTTGTCTCTGATAAAAGGGTGTTTGAGGGTTTTGAAGTGGACACGTGTCTGTGAGTCTCTGTGGATGTCAAAGTTAGGGACGTCCGGTTGAAATGGTGTGTTGACTTTGCCCATTATGGAATCCCATATTCCAGCAATGCCCATCCGTTTCCGCAATTCACACTTCTGCTCAATGAAAACATACATTGATTAATTACTCAGGCAGACTATGTTATATTTACCACACTACACATATCTGTTACTATTCATGTCATGTCACAGCTTTCTGACATATAACTCATTAGTCTTTAAATGGGATTGTAATGTGCACCCAAATTAATGTCATGCAAATATGAAAATAATGTTGTATATTATAGAATATTAAAGACCAGGGTGTGTAAAAGGCTGCTGACCTTTTTCACAGCAACTTTGATCTTCTGAAGCTCGGCTTCTCGGCTGAGTATTGGCCATGGGATATGCAGCCGAATAAACCCTAGGCCATTTGCCCTCTGCAAATAAACACAAACATTAACACACAGATTGTCAGGATATTTTAACTTTAACCACTGTGTACATGGCAAATTAGATTTGGATTACAGGCCTATATGGACAGATTAACTGTGTATCTGTCTTCTTGACTCCCTTTTGTCTTTGCATGTAATTGCTCCCGCTAGTCCTGACTGAGGCAGCCAGATGAGCTTTTCCTAAACCTGTAAGTATGCTGCTTTGTGTTGTAATGAGGCTGGTTGGTATGGAATCCCATTATTTCAAGCCCAGCACCTCCCAAACATCCAGAGTATAGAAAATGAGTGCAGATAATGTTGGGATAGGTACCTGAAAGCCACCATAATGTAGTTATCAAATTTGATCATGTGAACAGTGACTAGCTTATTACCTAGCTTCTTCTGGACCACTGAATTACAAGCTTCCCATTCAAATTGCTGTAATAACCTTAGTGCAAGGCAGATACTTCACAGGTTAAAACAACTCCTGCTACACCTCTAATGTCTAATGTCTAATATGGTGGTAGCATTAAAATCTTAATCTACACTATTGTCAAAATACTCTAATTCTGATCTGAAATGATCAAAAATGTTAATGCTAAAGTTAAGAAAAAATATAAATAAAAACTAAATTATGCATTTTCTTTACCACAATGAGGAAGATTATTTCCAGTTAGGCTGCAAAGTGAGACAACTCTAAATAAACTGCACCTTTACGAGAAAAACTCCCTCATGTAGCCCACAGAAAACAACACAACGGAGCGTATGACTATCAGCAACACTAAATATTCAAATGTTTCCTTCACTGTTCTTTTCCCAAAACGTTGGCCAAATCGTATTTTACCACACACAGACACACATACTGATACAGCACAGGGTGTACAGTGAGTGCCCCCCATCTATCCATTCAATCAAAATTAAACCTACCAATCTCACTTAATATGCATTCAAGTGTCAGCACACACACCTACGAGTAGTGGATCACTCTCTAATAAGGCCCTATAAACTGGCCCATAACTGTCTATAGGAGGGTACAGCAGATGAAAAAGTAATCACAGTGAAAGCAGATACACACCTCTTTGTCACGCTGTAGCTGTAGTCCAGCATCCAGTAAACCCGCCTCAAACTCCTCCCTCATTACAGCCTTTTCCTCCTCAGACAGCTTTGACTCCTCCACATCTCCTGTAGGTGCACCTGCCTCCCCAGACTCTGCTTCCGTTTCCCATCGGCCCGGTATCGGAAATGGTATACTCCCATTGGATGCAATGGAAAGGCGTGCCTTGAACGCCCGCCTTTTTTTGTATTTGTAGCAAAGGACGTAGTCCACTTTTCTCTTGCCATCGGCAAAAAAAAGCCCAGGACCTAGATCGATGCCAGACTCCTACACAAACACACACAGGGGATTAATGAGGCCAGCAATGAAGGTTACAAGTAGAGAATGTAGGGAGTAATATGATGTAAGAGCATGACAATTAGATAATGCTCCGTGTGTGTCGGCTCAGGGAGGGGAAACCTGAGCAGACATATTGCAGCAGGATGTTAAAGCTTCAGGATGTGAGGAGACCATACCGGAACAGGGGGCTCGTCATTGTCAGGGGGGGTGATAGCTCCTCCGTTGGCAGTATCCAGCCCAAGCCCGGACAGAGATCGGGCCAATGACACTAGCTTCACTGAGTGAAAAGAGGATGACTCACTCATTTCTGTGGTGACAGGCATACGGTCTTTTCCGTTTCATCACTGTTGGTATATGAAAAGAAAAACAAAGATTTAAGAATTCAGAAGTTGGGATGAACTGGCAGCTCAGGCTGTAAATGAAGAAAAAAATTCTATTAGCAGACAAAAAATTCCTCCCAGTAGCATCATAATATTTGAGCACATTGGTTGCAAATGTTTGTCTGACCCTTTAAAATGAAGCAATGTCTTAGTGCGACCATCGTCATTGATTATATCTACCAACTGTAAAAAGTGTGAAATTCTTTGTGGTTTAAAAATGCTAAATGTAAAATTATCCAACAATTCTCAAGGAATAAAGAGAGAATAAACAGAGCAAAGTCTGAAAAAGTAAACATAATTCCTGAATTTCCAGTTAATATGGAAGCCCATTAATGGCACTTTGAAAGAAAGTGTTCAATTCATTCCTCTTTTTTTTCTTATTAATAAGCCTTTTTTTCTCACAACTATGACTTATTAGCTCATAAATGTGTTTTCTAGTGGCAGAAATGTGCTTCCATTTGTTTGAACCACTATTTGAACCAATAAGATGCATTTTTCTTTGAATGAACAGGTTTTCTTTCATTTTGAAGCGTTAATAATGGCCTGTGGCAGTTATCTATCGGTAGATATGTAGAGCCAGCTAAACACGTTACACCTAGATCTATTTTACGTTGATTTTAATTTCAAATATGTGTTTGAAATGTCACACACAGTAGTAGTTGTTTTAGACTGACAGAGTGAGCCAAAGTTAAGCTGTCTCATCTCTTTTTCACCCAATTGAAGATGTAGGATCAGATTAAGCTCACAGTTCAATCCAAGCGGCACAATTTACAATCTGTTGGGGTAATTTGGTCGCTGGGCTCATTCTTTGGAGATAAAGGAGGAAGTGTTAAGAGGAAATTGAGTAGATAAGTTCACACTAAAAGAAGTGCATGCAGATCTCCAGGTTCAACATGCAGACATAAAATATGGAAGTGTTTTAAGTGCAAATAACAAAGCTAATATTCCTAAAATTTGCAATTCAGTTTCTCAATTGTTCCTAAAGCTCAGAAATAACAAAAAAAGATATGAATATTGTTCCCAGTATGCATAGTTTTGATAATTTTAAGTTAATTACAATGAGCCCAGACAGGTTGATGCCCAATCGGTGTCTTTTCTGTCCATACATGTGACAACAAAATAACATGTTTCTCAGTGCTTGCTTAATATGTATTTGATGTGGGAGAGCATTGTGCCATTTTATGATGAAGCTTCAGTCATTTAAAGGCTGCGTCTGTCCCTTAAATCCACGTCACATTAGTTTACTCACAAATACGACACATCTTTCATATTTTTGGGATCATCTCATGTTTGTCACAAGATGAATCTATCAGTGACGCTGTCATTGTTGCTATTGCTTCGGTGAAAGAAAAAGGGAATTGCATGTAACAGTGGTCTCACAACAGTTTCAAAACTATGTTCTAGTCGCCGGAGACACCGGATAAAGCCATGAGACATGCAGGTATACCAACAGCCAACCACATAAACACATGCAGAGGGCTTCAACCGTCAATCCCCTTACACACATACATACAAAATAATCCCACTTTACCATGTGTTAGCAAACACAGAGCCAAGCTGGAAATGGAGAATATGTCTCTTAGAGTTCAGCCGGTTAAAAAGATGTTCTGTAAATTACGGCTCCATCAGGACACAGTGATATTTAGATCAGTGGTTCCCAAACCTTTTGTTTTGTAACCTTCATAAAACAAATTGATGTCATATGCTTTTATGCTGTTATGATACCTTTTCCCCAATGGCTGATTATATTCTTGCAGCTTCCAAGAATATTTATATTGATAATGCTAATCAATGTGCCTGCACACTTTGCAGGCACATTCATTAAGCATCTCTAGAATAAGTGATAGACTACCATGTCTAGCAGATTGTATTTCGTATTCTTACTATGCACTCCCCTCATAGCACTACAACCAAGAATGTGTATTTTAGGTTTTTTTAGACCATTTTGGAAACTCATACATGTGTATGTATCTTAACGGGATATTTTGTGTACTCTTTTTTAGCTGGAGTTTGCATGGAAAGACTCAGCTATGATTGTTTGTCATTTAAATATGCTAAAATGGCTCCTTTAGAAATATCTTACCATGAGGTCCAATATAACCTACACCATTTTGGGTTTTATTATATTTTCCTGTTTTCATTTTACTTAGATTTCTAACCTACTACTACTTTTTGTGTTTATTTTAAGGCACAGATATTGTTTTTTTTATTTTTGTATATCTTTGCTGCTTTTTCGCTCTGGAGAGGGCACAAGAGGAACGTGCAAATGCATCCAAGTTTGTGTCTCTGCGAGGGGCTTAAAGGCCTAAAGCTCTCTGACAGCTCAACAGCGGAGGCAAGAATGTCAGCTGCACCCTCACCCTTACTACCATTATCAGTGCAGAAGACGACAGGGGAGCGGTCTAATGCTGTCTCTCCTGGAATACAGCAGATTACACTTTGCTAATTTTAAAAGCTGCTTGCTTTCTAAGGCTTTAACAGGAAACATACAACTCAAATAAAGACTTTAGTTTGAAATGATGTGGTTTTGTATGTCATGCGATGAGTCAAATCGAAGTCCAAATCAAATAGACTTGCAGCAAACTTTCACTTTACACCTGTCTGCAAGTCTCATTGGTATATATAACATCAACAACACAAAGTACATCAACCTAATTAATTCCCATTTTGACTAATTAGTCCTCGAGCAGTTGTCAGGAGCTGTTTATTCGACAAAAAAACGTTTAATTAAATGCTCATAGACGCAACAGTTGTCTGCACCCAAATGGTCAGATGAAAAAAAAACAGCCTCAGCACACGGGCACGCGCCCCTGCAGCCACGGGGAGATTGAAACACAAACATTGTACACACAAGCACCTATAGCTCAAACAAGTGAGCGCAAAGGTGAAAAAAAGACGCTCTCAAAGCCGACA
The DNA here is from genome assembly GCF_023349555.1 of Cebidichthys violaceus. Classification (NCBI taxonomy): domain Eukaryota; kingdom Metazoa; phylum Chordata; class Actinopteri; order Perciformes; family Stichaeidae; genus Cebidichthys; species Cebidichthys violaceus. The sequence continues at coordinate 11,098,315 of NW_027176483.1, forward strand.
GTAGGAGTGACACTGTAAAAAGTGATGAATGTCAACTGCGCACTTTTTTATGTCACACTTCACATGAAAGAAAAGTGGAAAAAGTGAACTCACCAGTGCTCGTAGAGGATAAGGGCTTCGCAATTGAGATGGATAATAAGACGCGTGAAATGCACAGCCTGGTGAGGGTCTGAGATGGTGGACAATCCGCGCGCGCTCCCGGTACCCATGGCTTAACACGCTCGCACACAGCGCGGCTAATTCCTCTGACCGTTTCATACGGTAGGGGAAGCAGTGATGCATATTACCGATGAACAAGTGTAGGTGTGAGCGTGTGTGTGTGTGTGTGTGTGTGTGTGTGTGTGTGTGCGCGCGCGAGCGAGTGTGTGTGTAAGCCAGAGAGGAAAGAAAGCTTACAGTGACCAGATTTGAAAGTGAACCTTGCTTACCATCTGCAGGTCTCAGAAGACCCTAAACTAAATATGAATGCAAAACTAAATTTATAATCTTACATAGAGCGGCAACATTAATTATTTTATTGATTGATTGATATATAAAATATTTGTGTATGTTCCCAAAGCATTCAATAATAATTTGAAATGGAGAAAAGCACTTATCAATCCCTATCGGAAAATGTGTTATCATTTTTAAACTATTCACACATCTAAATGACCAACATCAATCTCTACAAACCCATACATTTAATTCCTAACAATAACATTAAAAGAAAAGACAGACACAAAATTAGTGCTTACAAAAAACTGTCAGGTTTGTTTTATTGTTATTTGTGTATTTATTTTGTATGGGTACATTTTACTTGGATACACACATACCCTCTGAATTTATAAACGCTCTCTCTCTCCCTTTCTCTAGGTGCAGTGTTTGGACAGACAGTCGCATGTGGTGACAGACAGGACAGTCTGCTGGCTACGAGTGCCATTGGCACACAGGACAGGAACACTGAGAGGCTCCGTCTCCACGGCAGCACAGCACACACACTCCTGCTCCACAGCAGCCCTCTCCAGGGAGAACATGGACTTACTGCGACATTTGCCCTGATAGACAGACGGACAGATGGACGGATAGACAGAATCACAGGGAGAGGCAGAGAGGGTGGGATGGAGAGGGACAGTGTTACAGTGTGATTTCATTGAACTTTGCTGGCTAATCCTGGGGGGGATTAATCATCCTGTGTGTGTGTGTGTGTGTGTGTGTGTGTGTGTGTGTGTGTGTGTGTGTGTGTGTGTGTGTGTGTGTGTGTCAGTAGTCTGTTACCTCACAATAGTGCAATTCTATCTGGTGCTCTGATTGGCAATCATCCACTTTGATGTAGTTAAGCGTTCCTACTGTCCTTCGACACTCTGGCTCCGTACCTTCATACATGCACACACACTTATTAAAATCAGAAAGTCCAGATTTTTTTTTAAATAGCGTAGTCTCGCCGAGGCCACAGCTCTACTTACATATCTCACAGCAGGTTGTTCCGATCTGGCTAACTTTCCCCTGAAAAAAAGCAAGAGAGGAAAAATGTAATACAAATATTTGGCAGCTACAGATGTTCAGGAGTGGGAACACTGGGAGATGGAGGTATAGGGCAGTTTTTTGAAGCAGTCGTACCCCCTGGTCCAGGCAAGTTTGACGGTCAAAAGGAGGGCAGGTGGTCAATCTGGTTTGAAGGACAAGGTCCCCTTTAACGTTTACACCACAGGTATACAGGTTGCAACCATCCTCGCTAGTGGTGTTCACCTGGAGGGAGAGAGGCACACACTTAGATCAGCATGCATGTATGCTGCTGAGAAGCTGTTGTCTCCTTTTTAAATGAAAACATAATATTATATTTATGATGTAGACAAACTGTATTGACCCAAGGAACAAGCATAGTACAGTGTAGAATAACATAGTATAGCAGTTGTATAAAATAGTATAACACAGTACAGTATGATGCTATCTGGAAAAAGTCTTTATAAAAATAAATCAATATCAAAAGCATCATTATCAACAGCAAATGAGTCGGTATGAGCATCAATGTCTGCGTTCTGTGTGTGACAGTGTTCATGAGCTAAGAACCTACCTGCAGACTGATCAGTTTCCCATCTGGCCTTTGCATGAAGCAGGCAGTGGGAACACATCGGCCACAGCAAGCATCTTCCTCTTTCTGCAGAGTGTATCCCTGAAAACGTTGTGGTTAGTATTGCCTGTTAGCTCATCAGGGCAGACATCAGAAGGACATTAATGTAAATACAAAGACAAATGTGCCTGGGCCCTTTTGTGCTCATAAATAATTCACTATTTACCTCTGTAAGCGGAGTGAATCATGGAAAACGTTGTGGCCACAATTTAATGATGAGTAGGGAGGGAATGTGGTCAGCAGATTAGAAAATCTTTGATGAAAATGACGAACGTTTGAATTTGTTGGTTAGTCATGACGATGATGGTGATGATAATGATGATGATGATAATGGTAAAAAATAATGGTTGGATGGTGGTTACCATAGGGCAAGTGGGACAGCTGATTCTCCTGCACGACAGTCTGTATTTCCTCACGGCACCGTCTTCCACAATACACTCACAGTGTGTGCACACGTCCACCATCAGCCTCTCGCCTGCCTGCACAAACACACACACAGGTGGAGCATTGAAGGAACCATTCAAAATGTTCTAATACGAAAGAAGGGTTTGCTATTCTGCACGACTTACTCCTATCACAGTGTTGTTGAGGACACAGACATCCATAGGAGCTGTGGAGAGAAAAGCACAAGTAATTGAAATGCTATTTATTAAACACAGCATTAGACCCCAGGCTCTGTAAGGTCAGGTGAGGATAAGAGGCTCTGAGGTGACACTAATGTGAGAGAGAGTCATCTGCTGGACAGACACTGCGACTGCTTCTCAGTAGATAGTGAGATTATGATATCATGCCCGCTAGTTGAAGGACACTCTCCTAACTCATAATACCACCCTGCTGTGCCAAATGGTGTGTCTGTTTATGTTTTCCTATATGTTTGTAATTGCGTATGAATGTGTGTTTACCGCAGTGGCAGCTGGGGCAGCAATCCTGGGTGTCGCAGCGTAACTCTGTTCCCAACGGGCAGGATGGGGTGTCCATAACAGAGCAGCTGACGTTTGTTGCAGAGATGAACGCCTCATCTTTCACTTTCACACACTGATGTAACACACATTTATCCTGAGGAGATTGCCATACCTCTCCCACCTATTAAAAGAAACACAGAGATTAGATTAAAATCCAATAAGAGAGAGGAGAAAGTGCTCCACTGAAACAATACACAGCTGGAAATATATTGCCTAAGCAGAGGGATTGTTATTGTTATTCAAACATCACATTAAGCTGTATATGGAAAATTGGTTGCCTATATTATTCAGGCATGTATGATTTCTCTGCACATACGTGTCTGAGGTTTCGCCCAAACACTGTGTCCCCTCGAATCTCTCCCTTTGACTCCACACAACTGGTCGTTGTGCACTTGCCACAGCATTCTCCTTTTGATGGAGTGTAAGTGGAGCCCTGAAATATATAATACATATATATATGGATTGATGGTTATAGAAGCAGAATGCAAATATGTGTATTTGGTGTGTGTGTGTGCTCACCTGAGGGCAGGTTCGATCACACACAGGCGGCATACACTGAGCGATGTGCAGTGATGTGTCTTTGTCCTGCAGCTGGGTGCATCTGCACTTCTGGCACGCTTCCTCCCATTCACTCCCCACTGGGTGAACCACGCCACCAACCACACACACCTGGATAGACACAAATAATAAAACCAGGTTTAAACAGTAAAAGCACATAAATGAAAACAGATGCATTTAAACAAACACACACTCCTCAAACACCTTGTCTGGCAGACAGGTGGTTTCTGTGCAGCCGCAGTCGTCGGTAGAGGACGATGTGATGAACCCAGCAGGGCAGGTGTGGGTGGAGTTATGGCAGTTGCACACACATTCAAACACGTCGCAGCACTTTGTGTTTTTCACTGACAGTTGGCGGTGTGCTGTACAAGCGGGGGGAGCTTGAACATCACACTCTCCTTTTTTGCAGACTGCGAGGGGGAAAAGAGATGAAGAGAAACACGTGAAAGAGATCACATAGATGTGTGCTCTGTTTCATGTCTGTATGTGTGCCAGAGAAAAGCAGAGCTCTAACATCACAGAGAATGCGTTAATGGCATACCGCACTCGTGTATAGGTTGACATTCCCCAGGGTTTTTCAGAACCACAGCCTCCCCATCCTCACAGCGGGGCACTTCAGGCAGGTCACAAGTCACCAGATCACACACTGAAAAGTCACAGAGTGAGACAGTCTGTTGCATTTGGACAAGCTATACATTGTATATGAGATACAACTGTGTGATAAATTTAGAGCACATACAATTTAATGAATGATTTAAGTTGTTTCTTTAATTAGCTGTTGAACATTTAGGGTTGATGGTGTGAGCAATATATTCTAGTGTTCAGCACCAACCTTTCAATATCAAAAAATCGGACCTAGATTCACACACATAGTATATCCTATTGAACACAGACAGGTCTGTTTTTCCCGCTCTCATTTGATGAGGCTACTGTAATACTGAACTGGAAATAGAAACGTAATAATGCAACATGGTGTTTTTTTACATACCACACTCATACTCTTGGCAGCACTTAGAGCCTCTCTTCTCTCTCAGGATCTCACAGGGTCCACATACTGGAGCTGCACACACATAAAAATGATTCATTATTAAAGCGGTATATCCAAACACACAATGCAACGCTAATATATATTTTTTTACTGATTCTGTATGAGCATAAGCAGCAGAAAGCTTGCCTTTGACGTCATTGCAGGGCCGGGCAGTGCAGTTGATGTGTTGTTGGTCCAAACACATGCAAATCAAACATGGGTTCTCATCTGGTACCCAACTCTGCATGTACTGTACGAAAACATCAAACCATGTTTCATTTTATTGATGTCTCAAACACTAGATGGCGCTCAAAGCACACTTTATTGGTGAAACACCTCAGTGGTTGCCCCATCCAGTTCTATCAGAATGTGTTTCTGTAACTGAGAAGTTGACTTACATTTTGCCTCCTTTCCTCACACATTCAGTCATATTTGTCTTCTCATGCATCTCACCGTATACGTGCGTTCATGATGGTCGACACACTGCCTACATGCTTCTGGTGATACACACTGTCCGTGATGCAAAACTGTCCCTCCAGTACAGAAACAGCCCTCAGTAGGTGTGTCCATACAGGATGAATCGTTACCCCTGGCAACCGACCAGTCGCCTGGCAACGTCTGTATGTTAAAACAGTCCCCTACACACCCTGTCCGACATGCAGCATACAGCATGGAGCTGGGGCATTGTAATGCTGTAACACACAGATCAGGCTAAAGTTTAGGTTCATGCTCAGACTGGGTGTTAAACTGCGTCTGCTGATTTGAAACATATATACACATATCAAGAACTAACTTACGGCAGAGGTGCGGGCTCCTCCAGTCCACACACACACCTCTCTGCCTACAGAGGCGTGCGTAGGCAGAAATCAGCTCGCATACATCTGACTCCTCACATGCCTGCTCCTCACACTTTGCAAGGAACACCTGGACGGGAATATGATCATGGCACTGCTCAAAGACCTCAGAACGTAGGGCCTGACATCCCATCGCTGCACCGGACACACACACCGCCCTCCGCTTTGGCAGACACACACCGTCATCTACAGCCACGGTCCAGTCTGAGATGAAGCCTGGCTGGTCAGCGGTCGAGCTGCCATTACGTAAAGATAGGACGTTCAACTTCTCCTCCCCACAGGCACCTGGAAGAAAGATAGAAAGAGAGAGAACTGTGGTTTGAGGAAGGAGTTACAGTTGTACTACAACCAAATAAAGAAAGAAAAACAGGGCTGACTTATTTTACACTTGTATAAATGGGTTTTTATTTTTTGTTACCGCAGAGTCCAGCGATGTCTCCTGTGGTGGTGGAGCTGAGCAGCGTGATGGTAAACTCATTGCTCTGGGGAGTGAAAGTCAGGACGTAGCCGTGGTCCGACTTGAGCTGCAGCATCACTCCTCCATAACGCACCAGCTCTAGGCCAGCAAACCGCCACGGCAGAGCAAGTTCCTCCCGATTAATCACTGCCTGCTCAAACAATTACATAGCCAGTAAATAAACATTCGACTCACGTGTAATGATCGATTTCAGTATGAAGGCCTCCTAACCAGCGACACACACAGCTTACCGTCATATCATCCTTCAGCAGCAGTTTATGTGGTCCATGGATCACCTCCATGGCTTTCATGCAGACCTGGTTGTAATTCGCTGAGTCCTGACAAGGCCCACTGTGGAGTTTGACCTCTGACCCTTCACTGATGCCTCTGCTGACAGTGAGAAGTGTATAGGCGCACACACCCTCCCCATCCAGCCTAAGTGCCAAGCCATCAAACCTCACTACGTGATTGGTGGAGCTGCCTATACACATGCCTGTCAACACACACACCAGGCAGAAGGAAGAGAGTGACTGTACAGGAGCCATGTGATCCGTTAACAGTCAGTATAAATAGCCTGGAATGCAAGTCACCAGCACTCATTGTTAACAGCCCACGTGGGAAAGGATGTGCACTTAATATAGACGAGTTAAATGCGATGCTAGGAACTTCAGAAGCTATTTGATCCTTTAGATGTACATACAAGGGCATTCCCAGTGGCAGCCACAGGTCTCCTGGACTCTGACAGGTGGCATGTTGTTTCTGCAGGCCGGCGGCTCCAGTCTGTCACAGCTGACTTTGTGGTTTTGTACTGTCACTGCCCCACTGGGGTGGCACAGGAGAGAGTGGCAGCCGTCCTCCAGCAGCCATGACTCACCAGGCTGAATCACAAGAACAGACAATTCATTACAATGAATGCTGTAAAAGGTTGCTGCACTACTCTAATTTCTATTCAAGCTCTGCAGACATTACTCACCTTTCTCTCATTTCCATTATCATCAACACACAGTCCTGGTGGACCAGCTAAGAACCAAAGTAAACAACCAATAAAATCATTATGATCAATTATCACTTGCATTATAATGCATTACTATTAAAACTATACAAAAGAACAGATGTATTTCTGAGCATTAATTATTTTTACTTGGAAGAAAGAGTAACTGTATGTGTGTGTGCCTGTAAGCACCTCTGCAGATTCTCTCTGTGTAACCGTTGTCTAGAGTCAGCAACATCAGTAATTGATCCATGCTGTTCAAGTGCAGAGTGTTGTCTTGTTTGCCCTGGTGGCCGAGTACGCCAATCTCACTCCTGTCATAGCCTGGCCCCACCCCAATGGGGAACACTGACACACCTGAGTGAAGGGACTGTTGTCAGTAAAACTGATGATGGAAACCCACCAACTGAATTTTTAACTGAGGTATCACATGTTAATTTAGTCAATGGCGACTTAATCACCTGCTGCCAGTGCCTCGTTAGCTGCTTCTTTGACATCATCGGCTGATTTGTCAGTCACCAGCATCACCACAGCCTTGGCTACACCGACTCTTCCACCGCTGACCGGCGAGATGGCCGTCTGCACAGCGAATCGCAGTGCAGAGCCTGCAGAAAGACGAGAGCAGTGAGCGTGTGTGGGTCTACTTTAATGTGTGTGCACATATTAGACAACGTATCCGCTACCTAGCACTGGGGCAGTGGCGGTCCTGCTTGGTATGCTTCCCACCAGGTTCAGGAGTTGGGATTTGCTCTGTGCATTCTTCCAGGTGAGCTCTGCTGTGTTGGTGTCTCCATACTGAACCACACTCACCTGAGTGCCATTCAGCCCTGCACACATAAAGAACTTAAATTAATGAAGCAATGCAGGGAAGGGAGATCTAGAATCTGGTTACCCTAATAAGTATTAGTCTATATACCTGCCATGTTACACACTTGAAACAACATGTTAGCGCCTATTGACATATCTCCTCTATTCTGTGTCTTGATGACCCACTATCTAAATAAATGACTAGAAATCTCTTATCCAAAACAATTATCCTTTTGCTGTTAAACAACTTATGATATGACTATGAATAGAATCAAAAAATCACAGCTGCCCCTTGTTCTTATTATTATTTTTGAAATACTATTGAACAAGACTAATAACAATACTAAACACCAGTGAAATGCAGTTCACATTACATACAAAATGTAGCTGGGTGTTTAGGGGCTGAGTCACACTTACCTATGTCAGCATTATTGATGAAAGCTTTCACAAATGTCTTCATGTCCTCAAACTGCCCTCCAGCCTTCAACAGGAACAACACATCCACAGGCGTCTTACACGGCACTGTGCAAAGATAAAATCACAAATTAGTACAGGCTTAGGACCCCTTGTGGACTGAGTGATTGGAATGAGTGTGTTGTCTGTACCTGAGGGTGGCAGGCTGGAGAGTGTTGGGACGACCAGGGGTGCCAGCGTAGGAAAGCGGGGCCTGACTGTGGTGTGTGTGATATTGACTACACGGTGTACCAGGGTTGACAGACCGTTGTAGTCATCAACAATCAGCGGCGGTTGAGGTGAGCTGAATGGCAGCAAGTCAATCTCACGTATTTTTGGTCCAACACCAATGGGGTACACTTGTGTGTGGATGCTCATAGATGGCGGGCGTGTCACTGTGTCAGTAGGCGGATTTTCTGTCACAAGGAAGACCAGCTGAGGAGGGGTTGGGCCGCGTGAAGGCCGGGCCGTAGCCATTTCTTGAAAAGTCGTAGTGACAGCCGCTCCTGTGTTCGTCTTACTTCCACCCCTCCAACGAATCTCGCGCAGTCGCTGCAGCAGCAGGGTCCTCTGCCGTCTCAACTCCCACCGACGGATCTCCACAGTGACGCTTACCGAGTACTGGATCACAGTGATTCGAATGGACTCCTCCTTCTCCGTCAGCTGTGAGATAACTTCCTCCAGGAAGAGAAGCGACTTATTAAAGTTTAACTCACCAACTGCATCAGAGCCTTCCAGGATGAACGTCACATCTTTGGCAGGAGAGATGGAAGACGGCGATGTGGTGATGGGAAACAGGCCAGAGGGGGAGGTGGACGTAGGAGTGTTTGGAAGGTATGGCGTGGGGTTGGGCTCCAGACGAGGAGCCGGGGTTGTGGGGGTTGTGCGCTGCCGAGTGGACTTTGGCATTGGAGGTTTCACCACCTCAGGCTCCATCCCCAAGGTGCAGAGGTAATCTGTCAGCTCTAACAGACGTTCAGGCAGCTCACCTGTGCTGCTCAGCACATAGGCCCTGTTTTCTGGGTTGACGTTGGTGATGTCATTAATCTGCCCCATGTTTACCCCAGGACCCAGTGCCACTGTCAGGGTGGTGATGGCTTTCCTGCGGAGCATCTTGACGATGGCACGGACGGGGCGAGGGTTGGCACTAGCAGTTAAGATGATGGCAACACGGCCGGCATGGTCACGTTTGTTCTTGTCGTAGATGTTGATAACCAGGTACTTAACAGCTTCATCCAAGAAGGCCGCATCTCCTCCTGTGTAATGCAGTTCACTCACAGTCTTCTTAAACAGCCACTTCTGAACCTACAGGCATGAATGAGAGAGAAAAACAGGTAGATCAAGCAACCAAGGGAAGACCTTTAGGATGACTTTCAGTTTCTGTGAATTTGAATGACCGATTAAGTATCATTCCACAAAATTCATAAAGCAGCATTGCATGTTTTTGTGCAAGAATAAATATCTTGCTGTGTCACACATGTACAACCTATGTTAATCTACCTGCAGGTCATAGGTTTTGACTCCAGAGTGGTAAAGCAGCACTGTGGCTCGAGTGTGAGCTGAGCCCATGCGGAAGCGTTCAACCACTCCCAGTATAAACTCTTTAGTTGCCTGAAATTCATCTTCACTCAGGGCTTCTGAACCATCTAGTAGGAATGCAAGATCCATAGCGCGGTCACACGTGCCCTCAGGCATCAAGGTGGTGAAGGGCAGGGTTGTGAAGGTGGCATAGTCGGCTGTTGGTGTGGGAGTGGTGAACACGGCGGAAGAGGCACAAACTTCACAGCTCAGTGTGTTGTTGTCACAGTGACTTAAGAAATGAAAAATAAAGCATCTTATAATGTGCAAAGCATTATTCACCAATCCAAAATATGCAAACGTGTTACTGAAAGTTCTAATGTTTTACCATATCTTGCAGTGCTCTGGGTTATCGTGGTTCAAGATGACTTTGTTGCCGTGGGAAATTCTCTGACCCTCATGGATACACACCTGACACTGAGAGGGATCTACACAACGCATGGCCACCTCATCCAGTAGCTGGCCTAAGAAAAGAAAAAAAGGTCTGAAGTTAAACTAGCCTACATTATTTGCATATTGTACATACATACGTGCATGTATACAGTATACTGCATTAGGATTTTGCATGCTCAAATATGTTTAGTGAGTATTTTTTGGCACCTGGGGGGCAGTAGGCATGGCAACCTTCCACACATGCGAACGAACAATGGAGAGGATCTGGGTGCTGGCAGGTGACCGAACAGGCAGGGCCGCAAGTATTATATCTCCACTGGCATAACTCCTCCCCTACACCTGGGCTCCTCGGGTTCAGTTCCTCACAGCTTATGGCTAAGGAAACAAAAGTTATATAATATATTATAATATTACCCATGCGACACAATCTGGCCTCTGCTTTTTAACAATCCTAACTACATAGAGCTCTTCCTTCAAGATAAACAGGATATGTGACCTGCATGATAAAGTATTCAGAAAAATAAGTAAATTTTCTTAACAATACCATAAGGAGAAGATTTTTTTTCTTCTGATATCAGAGTATAGATATAGTTCATCCGAGTGAAAAACAAGAGTATGATGCTAGAGCTAAAACCCAAATTCAGGGTAACTTTAAAAATGTTAACTCTTGTTGAAGACACAAAAGGTGTCATGTGGGAGAAGGATAGCAGTACTGAAAAGTCGCGGTTCTGTGATTGTGGTATAAGTATTTTAAAAAAGGAGAAGAGCTGCATGGGAGGTGACTTTGCCAGAATTTTTTAATTATTATTGTTATTATTATTATCTTATTTTACTTTTTTCCAGCCACTTGATTTTGATAGCTTAGGACATTGTTAACTGGTTTAGCTTGGTTGAGCAGCCATGATATATTTTCCTAAATGACATGATGAAATTCTAAATGTGGATGAGGAAACGGAGAAATTCTTCACACTCACGGCAAAGGTCATTGGATCTCCAGCTGATGGATACACCCCTCTCTGAACAGGCCTGAGCGTAGGCTGCGATGACGTCACAGAAACACGCACAGTCGCCCACTGATGGACAAGAGCATGCTGCCTCCACACACATATCTACATATGGCTCTGCATCCACCTGGAGACACACAGGGACATGTTAGGAGAGGACCAAGTGCATGAACCTAACAATACTGTCTGTAATTACACTGACCTGGCTGTTGCATTCTCTAAAGAGAGGACCAGTGATCACACGACACGACTGCTCCACTGTTACAAGCTTGACAATGTTGTCGCTGCAAGGAGCGGGTATCTACATTATACACACAAGAACACACATGAATAGAGTGTGACAGTATCTACATCTTATTCTGTACTAGAAATGCAATAGTTAGCAATTAATAGTTAGCAAAAATGTACATTTTAAGGTTGATTTCAAACCTTCCAGGCAGCCATTGGCTTTTAGTCAGTATGCTACAAGACCCAGCTTGCACAGGCTTGCCTGGGGTGGGTAATCCATCCCTGGAAACATGTAGTCTGCTTCATTTTCTATCAAATGTATCATCTTGCCAATTGACTGGCCATCTGGTATTCTTATACTTGCCCACAAACAACAAAAGTCCACGTTCCTAAATGCTCTAGTTTATGTAGACCATGTATGGAACATTATTGTATACAGCCACGTCTACATATTACTGTTAAAGAGCTGGCCCTAACTTTTCCTAAAACCAAAGCTAGACAGGAAATGTGTGTGAGGAATTTTAAGTTTTAAAGCATTCCTAGTGCTGGATATTATGTGTCACAGTGTGTTTACTTAGGTAGTGTTAAACCAAGGAGTGTGGTCATTGAATGTATATTGAGTGTCTGTGATGGGGGTTTGAGGAATGTCAGAAGGTGTAAATCTGCGGGGGAAGACGGTAGTTCACTGAGGTGTCTGTCCAGGACAATGGGTCAGGATCCAAGGAGGAGCCCATTGGACTTCAGCCAATCGTGGAGCTGATCGATAGGTTGAGGAATGTAACTCTGGGGGGGCAAAGGAGCTGTTTGTCCCCTGAGAGAATCAGACTTCCTTCGTACCATGGGGCAGATACATCAATCTGTCCTGTGGTGTGAACGAGGTCTCATATTTCTTGAAATATTTTACTATCGATAGTGTAATTTGGTTTGTGATTGTTTTGGCTTCTGTTAACAATATTAAATACTTTTGATTTTGACCTGGACCTGCTGACTCCTGCCCTGCTTGCTGATGGAACAAAGAGTGCAAGGGGGGGGGGGGCTGCTGCTTCTTCTCCTCAGTGGCCTTCTTCCCCTCTGTTTGACAAATTTCTGAACATTACATGTGCTACTCTGTAATTTCAGTGAACCGACCCTTTAATCTAAGACTTTACCTGTGTTACATCTGCACAGCTGGGAATAACCTTCCAGGAGTTCCCAAAGTGTGAGGAGTCCACCTCGAGCTGGTTGTTACTGCTCACCAAGTCGTTGTTGACGTTCCCATCAAAGTTACCGCACAGACCGCACACCCGACCCTACACACGTTAAAATGTATGCAACAAAAAGAATAGGTTTAAAATAAAATAATGTAAATAAAACAAACATGGTCCAACCAGTCAAAAGTGGTGTTATAATACATAAGTACCCTGTATGTGGCTGAGATGTGAACCAGAAGGCGAGTTCCTTTATCCCAGCTGAGGGAAATGTGTTTCCCCAGCAGCACGGTGTAAAACTGAGCAGATTTCACAATCTCCACCTGTGAGCTCTGTAGCACCGGCCTCTTCATCTTCACCTATGAGAGAGAAAGATGCCAACCATGGATGCATATACTCACAGATCAAGTCTGAAAAGTTAGGTTGCAAGACTCAGATTGAGTGAGTAAAGCAGAATATGAGGTATATGAACGTGTCAGACATCTGACTTCTGACCGTTGGTTGTGTGTGATCAAGTTTGCTGCTTTACAAATTGCAATTATTTAGTTAGTATCCAAAGGTTATGCAAACGGTGCCATGCTGTTTGTTCTTGCATTAGAGTGATAAACAATATTCAACATAAACACTTTTATTATTTAATATTATTGCTTATAAGTGACTAATTATGTACCTAGTTCAAGTTGTGCAAATGCTCATACACTGCATGTACAGTACATACTCATAATTAAATCATAAACATACCATTTCATGAAACACAACTACGGTGCAGGTGCAGGCTTAATAGTCTAACAGATGAGAAAATACTTAGTTTGCAGTGTTATTTATGGTTTATTGCATTTTATTGTTTATTGTATAGTGATTTAAGGGCAGTTTACAGTTTTTTTCCTGATGATTCCTTTTGGTTGTATGTTATTAAAAGAAAGAGTTGCGTTTTAGGAAGAGAACCTTTATTGTGTGCAATGTAATGTTATATTTAAGAAGTTCTGTTCATGTCTGATGACTTTCATCGCTGCAAAGTTTTTTGAGTTTATATGGGCAGACCACTCTTTGTGCATGACACACTGAATCACATAACAAACTATGTGTGTGTGTGTGTGTGTGTGTGTGTGTGTGCGTGAGCGTGTGTGTGTGTGTGTGTGTGTGTGTGTGTGTGTGTGTGTGTGTGTGTGTGTTACCTCTCCATGTTGCATTACAATCAACCCTCCATGGAAGAAGACTGTAATAGCTTTTGCACAGTGATGTCCCACAATTCCACAGGCCTCATTCTCCACCAGGACTCTGAATGAACCCTCTTCTCCATTACACATATCCTATTGATAGTAAAGGTAGAAAAAACTTTATTAAATCAATGCATGTTTCTGTTTGACATCAGTGTGCTGATATCTGCCTCTTACCTGGACCAGGACATATTGGCAGAGGCCAGGGAACAAGTATTTGAGGCCATCGAAAGTGACGTAATGCCCCTCCCCCACAGTGCGGCACACACCATCACACGCCTTCTCTGTGCAGTGCCACTTCCTGTTCTCACACACACTGTCAACGAGAAAGCCTGTTGAGTAAACATGTTGCAAGTATTCCCCTTCATAACCATGTATGCAAACAATCTTTTTACCAGGTGTTGCAGTCCACAGAGATGGTCTGTCCTGATGCATATGGCCTGTTGTTATGGTAACAGGGACACTGTTCCGGTGCAATGCAGTCTCTGCGGTGACGTACCTGAAATCAATCCACTTATCAATCAGTATGTTCTATTTTAGATGTTTGGTGCTTTATCTACAGCAAACACACACACACACACACACACACACACACACACACACACACAGACACACACACAGATAACAAACCACCTACTGTGCCAGGTGGACAGAGGCAGCCGGGTATGCAGGCGAGGCTGACACAGGGCAGATCCAGATTCTGGCAGGTTCTGGCACATTCAAGCCCTTTTTCTCCTCCATCACACTCTGTACGGACGAGTGGAGGTGGGCACTGTGCTGACCGGCGGTCTGCATACATAAAAACAAACACACCAATATGTAGCTGGCTTTTATGAAGTTGGTGATCAGTTCCTAAAATGCAAAATGTATTAGAAACTCTAACTTGTTGTTTAACTTGTAAAACTACCTGATCGTTAGGGGGATCAGACCAGATAAATACTCTACTGACAGTTGTTCAGTGCATACAAGAACAGCAAAGTCTCATGTTAAAAATAAATGGGCAAATGAAAGATACCACATGGATAATGGATTATACAAGTCAAAAAACACACAGACATTCAATAGAACATCTGTAAAATATTGAAATTGTACCTCTGGATGGTGCCAGGTCATCATCATAGAAGAGGTCAGACAGTAAAGTACTCATCTCAGGGGAGCTACAGCGCATGGAGCCATTCTCACAGTAGCTACACACACAAGCACACAAGAGAAACACACAAAAAGTGAAAGTGTATCTATGAAATGCAATATCAGTTACCATAGTATCTGAAAACACACATGCACGGTAACTGACCAGATGCTGTTGTGATCCGCGTAGACATCATTAGGCTGGTAAAGCTGTCCATCGTGCAGGCAGGTACAGAGGTCAGCTGTCACGCACTCTCCGGAGTCGCTCAGATACTTTCCAGCAGGACAAAAACAGCCCTCCTCACACACTCTCTCCTCCAGACATCCTGCCTCAGCGCCAGACAGAGCTCGGCAGGTCCGGTCGCACACACTCCCACAGGCCTCATACACCTGGCCTCCAGTGCACTCAAGTTCTGACAAAAACAAATCAGGGTTAGGGATCTAGTCTCATCTTCATCATTTCCGTCCCTGGAATTATGATGGATCTTTGTTGTTTGTATTGACTGTTGTTGTACTCTTGATGATACAAATATTCAAATAGACAGATTGGACAGATTCAGATGTGGTGCTGATATCCTGATCTTCACCTTGTGAAAGTTACGGCTAACCAAGATTATTGCTGACTTTTGCATTTACCCAACAGTGCAGTTTTCTGTCTAAAAATGGAATGAAATGTTTGTATGTTTACTATTATATGTGCATATGAATGATCAGCTGTAGGTTAATCAAAGCGTTACCACAGAGTGAGGGAGACCTCCAGTTGAGCAGCACTCCTCTGGCAGTGCAGGCAGCTGCGTAGGCAGACAGAGCAGAGCAGAGGCACTCCTCACCGTCCACACACGCACACACATCATAACGGCAAAACCGCTGGAACGGACTCGGGTTCACCAGATAGTGGCACGCACTGAACACGTCTGACATCATCACCGAACAGGCCTCTTCTGCAAAACGCACTGAAAGGCGCAGGAGATACAAATATATATATTATACTATAATTGTCCCAGTAAGGGGGAAATCTTTCTGAGCATTTGACCCATCCAGTAATGCACTGCCCATGACAGGCACCCGCTAGGAGGTCAGTGTCTTGCTCAAGAACACTTGATTCAGAACACGTCTCAGCCAAGGATCAAACTGTCAACCCTCCAGTTCCCAGACAACCCTCTTAGCCCAGTGAGCTATTTGCTCTTGTGGTGATGTGTGCATCTATATGGGTGAGTATACCTCTTTTGGGGTTAATGGCACACGGATCGCTCTTATGTTTGTGGGTTGATTCACAGTCTCCGTTGATCCTCCATGATTGGCCGAACGCCTGAGGACCCGCCTCAACCAGACCAGATTCAGACAAGAAGTCGTCACCTTGGTTACCATTAAAGTTACCACAGAGGCCGCAGGTCTGCCCTGCCCATCGTGGTCCCAGCTGGGGATGTGGACACATTTCAGTAAAGTTGTTTGCTGATCTTATAACATAAGTACCATTACCAGTACCATTATAAAAGTGTTTATCCATGAGAATTGTTCTACCTTTAAAAGCACGCGGCCTCGCCCATCCCAGTCCAGACGAAAGTCATCTCCAAACTTAACATGCACAGAAGACTGCACAGATCTCTGGATATGCAGACGACCTGTAACATTGCGCAAACAATCAAGATGGCGTTGATTTAAACAATTTAAATAATTAACAGGCCTACCATTAAATATATTTTTTGTGCTGAAAATGATCACACAATTCTTAAGAAATCAGATCGACAAAGATGGATTCATCTTTACTTGATGTTTATATGCTGGTGTTGACTAAATGTCTTCTATGTCTTCAGGATTTTTTGTTGTATCTTTGAGCTGATGTTTTGTTCACTTCAGAATATAATAGGTTGAAGTACAATATATCTAGTAGTTTCTCTTATATACTTAAGGTTTTATTATAAATACAAGATCAAATACAGTATGATATGCTAAGAGGAAGTATAAAATGTAGATCTTTGCACTATTCTGCAAAAGTGGCATACCATGATGCATTGGGGTCTGGATGTCCATGCTGTTGACAGAGACAACTCCTCCATGCTTCAGCTTCACTGTCATGTCCTCCAGAGAGGACAGGCTGAGCGTCACTGAGCGTGTGCACACAGCATCCTGATCATCTGCACACTGAAACACAATACCAACAGCCAATATGCTGTAGATGACTGAGCAGCTAGAGGCAGGAAAGTGACAAAAAAAAAGAAACCAAAAAAAGCCCATTACCTGTACGTTCTCAATAATGACAGAAAACCCATTATCTGTGCAGTCTCTTGCCAGCAGATACTGACAGTGACCAGTGAAAGTGAAGAACTTGTTGTCGAAGGTCTTGAAGTGAGACTGGCCAACCACCAAGCACTCGGCTACATATAGAAAACAAAGGCATAACACCAGAAATTAGCAACCGGGGACTTTATTTACCAGTAGAATGTGTAAGTCAGCACATTGACTACTGCTGTACATCTCTCTCACCAGGGCAGCCTTCATTGGTGCATTCCCAGGAACCGTGACGGCAAACACTGCAGCAAAGAAACAATTTAGTGAGGAAGCATTGTACTTTTCATCTAGCAGTATCTCTTGTGTATTTCTACATGTTTCTGCATGCACATAGCTCCCTTACCAGGTGTTGCAGTCCTGAGAGATGGTGGATCCTGGAGGGAAATGTCGCCCCATGTGCACACAGGAACACTGAGATACCTCCACACAACGGTTACCATCCAACACCTTACCCACTGAAAACCAAACACGACCATGTTACAACTGGAGTATCAGAGCAACAGACAGTGAAAGAGGGAGATAGAGTGAGCGGGAGGTTACCAGGGCATGTACAGCCATCCACACACTCTTCCTTGCAGACCTCCTGGATGTTGAGACTGTGGCAGGTTGTAGAGCAGGACTTGGTGCATTCACTGTACTGCATCCCAATTGGACACTTGGGAACTGAACACACACACACACACACACACACACACATTTAGATTATGATTGGGACTTCTTACCTTGCAACTACCTTCTTAGTAACTGACAAACTTACAGCATTGGCTCTCCTCCAGCCAGCCACGAAGGAGTATCCCGTGGGCGTGGCACGTGCGAGCGTACTCCAACAGGAATGGACAGTAACAGTCCTCTCCCTCCCTCTGGTCACAGTGGCATGCCTCCTGCTGACACAGTGACAGGAACGCCTCGGGAGAGACCAGGTGGGCACAGTGCAGAAACACACTAGACGTCTGCAACACACTGCAGCTGGACAAAATCTACACAAACACACACACGTCAAAAGAAAATGGTTCTTTACATCGTAATGATGGGAGGTTTTTGTATAACTTTTTTTTTTTAAAAGACCCCATAAAAGACCCCCATAAGGGTAATGGGTTCTATAAACGACATGTGATGAGTAGGTTATAAGATGGCTACTTGTATCATCATGATGGAAACAGGATTTTGATTCTTTAAAGACCATAAAATAAGGTAAAAAGAGAGTTTAAAGTCAGTAAGTACCAGTTGAAATTGTAAAGGAAAACACTCCGATATATCAATTAAGATATCTTAATATTGATATCTGAAAGATAAATATTTTCCTTCAGGGACACTAGAAAAAAGATCAGACTTGTAGTTAGTGAAGGAGACGTTAATGACATGCAATGGTTTCACACTAATATGTAGCCTTTAACGGTTTCATCACACGTGGGTGTTCCTGAAGTACAAAATGTTCTTGCTAAAACTGGCTGATTTTTTCATACCAGACCACCCACAACGACTACAGTATACATGTTACAGAACTGCTCTCACACCTGTCAGATCAGCTTGCTAACCAGCTGTTCCTTGCTGAAACTTGTATCTACTTTAAGTGGAAGCCCATTTGTACCAGGACAAAAGTGGTGAAGGATACAAATAAAGTTTCAAATAGTAAATCAATATTGTAAGACACAAGACTTGCGTAGTCACAATTATAAGATATTTGAGCTGTTTGAAAGAACGATAGCAGAGTACTAGTAGGAACGACGGAAACAATTATGAGATTTTCAGGGAAATGTTATGCCTTTATTAGATGGATGAAAGAGGAGAGATTACAGGAAAGAGAGATGGGTAATGACATGTAACAAAGGGGCAAACCGAGGACATTGTGGTCCAAAGTTGTCACCTTAAACCCAGGGCGCCACATGAGATTTTGATAGGAGGTCAAAATTGACATGGCATTATCTTGATTTTCCAAGTAAAAATGAGCTAACACACCCTTGAAAGGCTAAATGCATTTACATCAAAGGTTCAGATGCCTTAATGTGTGTAAAAATGTATTTCTCCAGTTTTTAATAAAAAAATGTTGGTTCATTTTTAGATTGTTTGCAGATATGTAAAATGCAATCACATCTTTACAGGTGTCCTAACACATGTATGGATGCACATGTTTGTGTGTTGTCCTCTCACCGCTGAACTCTTTCTTGTGTTGTTACAGGACTGGCTGGGATTTGAGACACGTCGACATGACTGATCAGCCCCCTTCACTTCCCACGAATTTGCAAAATCATAGCTGTTTTCTGTTAGGAATCCTAAAAACACACACACACATAAACAAGTTGACAGATTTGTTCCTTAATCTCATCCTACCACTACTGTTTCTCTTGCTTTCCTTTACCGTGTTATCTTTTCCTGTACAGAGCTGATACTCTTCCTGTTGCTGAGTGCTGGTGACTCATTTAATTTCCTTAATTCCAGTAATAATGAACTCTCCTCACATATCCCACATACGCACACAGTTACAAACTTTTGACGTTACCCCGCATTATCTTACCCTCTTGAGCGGTGTATTCGTCAGCTGATACAGTGTTGAAGTTGCCACAGAGGCCACAGGTGTGGTTGGCATGGTGTTTGGACATTGTCAAAGCGATGTTAGCTGCATTATCAATAGTAACAGTGAAGCCAAACTCCTCACTCCAGAGCTTATAAAAGCCGAGCTCTGAACCCACGAAAACAGCATGAGATGCAAAGGGCACAGACAGTCTGCAAAAAAAGAGACACACATCAAGCTTCTCCTTAATCAAATGAAGGGATGATTTATATTCTGCAATATTTCAATACGATAACACACAATTTATGATTTTTGTTTGACAACTTCAATATTCTGTTACTCAACATTTTTTCTCCCTGTGAGAGCCGTCCGTTAACAGACAGGTGCAGCTCAAAGGCATCTCCCAGAAACAGAGTGACTCCAGTTCTTTTGCCATTGACAAAATCACCTGCAGATTCAACATACATTTATGTTATTATCATAAAAATTATGATTTTTTTCAGAAAATTAAAAAAAGGGAAAATAAATGAGAAAGCAATTTCAAATGTCAGAACAAGTATATACATTATTTTAGTACACACATCCCAGTGAGAATCAAACCAATAGCAGAGGCTCCACACAAGCCACTGAGCTGCACTGTCTGAGCAGATACCATTAGAGGTCAATTCTGTTTGTTTCTTTATTGAACTGTCTGAGTGTGACTCACCCAGCAGTGTGAAGGAGCGATGGCTGCAGTCTCCTGCCAGCAGGTAGCTGCAGTCTCCAGGAAACTCATATAAGACCCCATCAAAAGTGTGAATGTGTTGTCGTCCAAACAGACTGCATCTCCCTGTCATACCTGCCACGCAAGCTGGACACACGCAAAATACACTAATATGCAGCTGACTGTAGAAGTAGGGCACAAGGAGATCTTACATGAAAAATTTCACATATTAATAGTCTATAAGACTGCAAAGACCAAAAATAATTTGGACATCCTCTACGTCCACTCACCTGTCAGATGCAGAAGAACCAAAATGTCTCGCAAATACCTCCTCATCCACACCTGAAATACATAAATATGCGCACCATTATCATCACCACCACCTGTACCAGCATCATCATTATCATATAACCAAATTCCACATTATTCTGTGTGCTGTTCATGGCCTGTATAAAAAAGTTCACCAAACTCCAGTTAGTCCTACCTCCATGGCTCCTGTTAATCCACACAGTTGCAAAGGAAAACCAAACACAATCCAAAATCAGAGAATCCAAATGTGCACTTTTAGACCTCACACGGTCAAGGCATATTAATGCAGTGTGATGGTCTGAGTCAAACAAACATGGACTAAACTGAGAACTTGGTCAGAAGCTCAACTACCCTGGAACAGATTTTATAGCAAAGAATGTACCCCCGCCCAGTTGCCATTAAGACCAATCCCCTTAGCCAGGTTATGTCAAACAGGGCAGAATATCATTCTGTCCAAAGCTCAGTGCCTGCAGACTGACACCATCAAACACATTCAGCAGGACAATACCAGGATATGCCCACTGATCGCCTGGCGAGTGATTAGTCTACACATTCGTATCTGTATCGGCGCCAACCCAAACAATTCTTGTGGAAAACACACTCACTGGAGATATCGCACGCAATAATACTGCTGTGGTGGTGCACAAACACATGACTAAGCTGTGACAAAATAACACACACACACACACACACACACACACACACACTGGGAACATGTACGGATCAACACTCTCAGGTGAAAACTTCACCTCCCAGCTGGCCAAAAGACAAAGACATTATTGTGTCCAAATGTATGCCTATCCAATTCTGGCACGGCTTTTCAACATTGTGCTCTGAGGTGTTTTCATGAGACATCTCCACAGCTTGCTGTTGGGTGGAGCTGTGCTGCAAATTACTCAATATACTAATAACCATGATAAAGTTTTAAATTGTCAGGTGACAGGAAAATTAATAAGTGAGCCAGCACAGTCTGCAGCTGTCCATAAAGGGTCTAGTCAGGCTCAAGTGAAAACACCTGTGGGGGGTGGGCCTTTGGTTTGTAGCTGCTTTAGGAAAAGTACAGGTGTTATTAATAACATTAACGATGACTCTGTTTTATCCAAGAGTCCCAATAAGCCATTCCAATATGACAATGAGTCAGCATGCACAATACCAGGACCCTAAAAGCTGAAGAGGCTACGTGGAATTTAGCTGCCTTCATTTCCCTGCTGTGACACGTCACAGTATCTTCCATGTTTTATCTGTTCATTGTAATGTTCCCCAAATCCATGTGCTTTCATGTTAATTGCTGAACCTCTGTGTTGCTGCTGTTCTTGACCAGGTCTTCCTTGTAAAAGAGATCTTTGTTCTCAATAGAACAAAAGTGGTTAAATAAAGGCTAACTAAAAAGACCTTTTTCACTGCAGAGATTATGACTTATGATAGCAAGAAAAACACGGGTGAAACTAATTTGGTTGACAATGGGTCCGTTCCATTGATTGTCCCAGTATGCCATGCCAGTGAGGTATCTCACACATATTAAAACCTTGGAACTAGCTCACTAACTGAAATTCAGTTGTTTTTAATGTTATTATTATCAATTACACCTGTTTTTTTTCCTGCTATGACATGCTTCACCACCCATCTTCAACCTGAGCGCAGGGCTAATCTTCCAGAATAACTGAACAACACTCAATAGATAGATAGATAGATAGATAGATAGATAGATAGATAGATAGATAGATAGATAGATAGATAGATAGATAGATAGATAGATAGATACTGTATTCATCCCCAGGGGAAAATTTGTTTGTAGCAGCAGCAAACAAAGTTACAGAGTAAACATAAACATATTAAGTATGAACAATGCTCAATATATACCATACAATAAAATAACAGCAGAACATAATACATTTAAATAACATAAAAATAAAATAAAATAATAAAAGTGCAAAAACAAATGCAGAGTATATACAATAAAGTAGAATGGTATTAAATGAAATGGTTGTGATCTAGTAATAAAATATAATGTTTTTTTCACTTTCTAAAAAGTCTGCAGTTAGAAGTGTTAGCAAGTCAATATATTAATTAAGGGTTCTATAGAAGTGAGTTTTAAGTTTTCAAGTCTGCAGTTGTGAATGTTAATAAATTGTTGAAAATGGATTTTGGTCCAGATGCTCTACAATGCTTTTCTAGGTGAAAATGATGGTTCATTATGGTGACATTTTTATTAATGACTGACTATTTATAACTAATCCATAAACCATTAGTAACCTATGTAGACCTATTGTTAAGCATTAATAAAGCCATGAGTTACAATTTATAAATTTGTATAAATTATAGGTAGTGCCCAAATAACTGTCTGTGGATGTAAAATGTACACCGCAGCAGGAATGGTTAGAAATATTGATGCAGAAAACCAACATGCACACATTACAAATACCGTGGAGATAATACTAAAAAGTCAAACTGACTGGATAATAGGAGGTTGGTCACTTTGTGTTTGTTTGTGGTGTGAGCTGTCAGTCTGATCGCGTGGACATACTCGTGCACCGTGTTCATTCATGTACAATAAATTCAATCCGTGACGCGTCTTTCCTTTTCTGGGAGAATTACGTCATCGCACAGCCGAGGCTGCTGCAGGAATTTGTGGTCAAAAAGCCCACCGCAGGCTGCTTCTCAGGGCATTGTTGTATGCAGGAAGGACACACGCTGAGCACAGACTATAGATTCCCTATCAGAGCTATTAGGCTACCATTTCAAAATGAAGTAATCTGTAATCTCATTTTGGAGACACAAAATATATAAATAGTGCAATAAGTATATAACTTGCTTATTCCTATTTATTTAGTGTTGCAAATACTATTACAAGCCTCTCTATAATAGTATGATGGCTATGACAGTGATGCAAAAGCCATACAGATGCGAAATAATGTATTATTAGGCCTTTGCTTAATACAAGGTATTGGTAAAACAATGGGTTATTTGAATGAGGCAAACGGGCAGCAACATTTTAAAGAATAAAGTAACAAATACATTTGTAAGAAAGAAGAAAAAAGCTTCAGGAGGCTTTGCATTGGCAGTCCGTTATGTGTGGGGGCGGACCACTTCAGGCGCGCACAGCACGGCGCGCGTAGCAGTGCTTGAGCGTCGGCAAATAACCTCATTCTGCATACTGACTGTTATTTAGAAGGTCTTCTATTCTACCGTAGGTCTGAATTAGGGGATACCAGCAGAAGTGAGATCCGTATCTCAAGTACCGCTATGGCTGCGCTGTCGGGAGGGGAAATGTGCATCAAATACCTGATGTTTGCATTCAACCTGATATTCTGGGTGAGTTTAAAGCGAGGAAATGTAGCGTTCTCATGTAAGCATATGCATCCTGCCTGTATGTCTGTGTGTGTGTGTGTGTGTGTGTGTGTGTGTGTGTGTGTGTGTGTGTGTGTGTGTGTGTGAGTAAGAGAGAGCTTTGCGTGCATGCGCGTTAGTGTGTGAGCAGTTTACTATAGTGAATCGAATGGCATGGCGTCCCAGATTCAGAACCGCAAGCGTCCTTGTTTGCTAATCACAGTAGGCTATATTCTGGGTTGCCCTACGCATTATTTTTGGCGCTTGCCACCACCAAACACAAAGTGTCCCAATACGCGTGGAGACCGAGCTGGCTGGAGGAATAATCCCCAGTGGCCAAGTGACCCAGTTCTACTGCGCAGACTTAACTGGAGTTTGTGCGCACGGCATTTTAATAATTGCAATGGGAGTGGGAGGGGGAGGGGGAGGGGGGGCTGATATACTGATATAATAATAATTAAGACTTCTGCTCCCTCACGTGACGTGAAGAGTTGCGCATGCAAGCCAGCTTGTGTGTGTGTGTGTTTGTGTGTGTGTGTGTGTGTGTGTGTGTGTGTGTGTGTGTGTGTGTGTGAGTGAATGAGTCCTGGATATCCCATAAGGCTATTTGTGTCCTTCTAAGCTTGCAGGGTGTGTCTGGTTGTGACTGTTTGTTTGTGATCTCTGTATGTGTGTGTGGTTTCGAACGGATGCTTTGCCCTTTTATGAACGTTTATAAAGTGTGCAACTATAGATAGAACCAAGGATAACTATTCATTACAGGGCAGACAGGGATTTCCCAATGTGTGTGTGTATGTGTGAGCGAGAAAGAGAGAGAGAGAAAATGACCCAAGCAACAGAATCACAGAGATTCAAAAATGCAAAAACTGACGATTTGTAAAATAATAATAATAATTAACCGCAGTGTCAGTGTAGTGCACTTCTTGTCTGTCATTCAGAGTCAATGGAAAACCTGCTCAAACATCACACCCACATACTGTATATATAAATGCAGATGTGATGTTCCCTATTTGTGGAGGATTGAGCAGGAAGTGAAGATCTGACACACTGGTCATAGCCGTGCTCGTGCAGCCACAAATCACATGACACAGATATCTGATCTCAGCTCTGTCTGCACACAACATGAGTGTCCATGCACAGTTTTGTGTCAATGCATCAAGAGCAGGGTTCAAATACCTTGCTTTTAATAAAAGCAGCTTCTGGGAGTAGGAATGGGAAGCAGTTGTATTTCAGAGCAGTCTATTAGCTATAGTCACACATGATTCAGACACCAGAGCAGTAAATATTCTGCTAGGTATAGCACTTAAAAAAGGTTTTATGTCATCGTGCCTCAACAGAGCCCTCTGTGCTGCTACCTCCCAGATCATAACAACCTGTATGCCTGCACAACCTGCACAAATGCAGACACAAACTGTGCATGCATAGACATGTAACAAAAGAGAGAAAGGAGCACTGGGAATGATTCATATCACATACACAATGAACTCTCTTGACACTCCCTATATCAGGTGATAGTTTGAAGGGTTTCTCTGTCCACCACCTTTTTCAGCTGACACCATTATGCTTCACTTCCTGTCTGGGAAGAAGTTAGTTATTACCTACTCATAGTGGTGCATTGTGTAGACGGAATCAGCATGACTTTCACTGGGGGAATAAAGTGTGTGAAATATGCCATGTTTGTCTTCAACTTTTTCTTTTGGGTAGGTGTGCTTTACTTTTTTATTATTGTGTCTTTAATGTGTTGTGTGCCAGTGTGTGTGTGAGAGAACGAGAGAGAGAGAGAGAGAGAGAGAGAGAGAGAGAGAGAGAGAGAGAGAGGCGGAGAAGCTTCCTATTGTACATTCACATGCTACTTTGTGTCAATATTAAATACATATTCTGATGAATAAGGGAATGTGTGAGTGTTTTACTCTCATGTCTCTCTTCTCTGATTGTGAGACTGGTCTTGTTTTCTAGGTAGACACATGCACACATTCTGCAGACAGACACATTGACAGCATTTCATGCTCCCCATCAATGTGTTTTAATACCACTATCAAGATCTGATAGATGAGGAGTGAAAAATGTCTGTCTCCAGACCTATCCATATGATATCCATGTGGTGCAACATCTAAGTGGTAATTAGTTGTGATGTGTAGATGATTACCAATGTTTGTTGTATGTCGATATACAGTTGGATATACATAAGAGTTGCTGAATAAGAGTCTTTGGTGATTGGGCATCGTCTTTAAATGATCACTCTCACCTGATGTGTAGCCTCATGAAGCCATAATATGAATCTGGAGAGGGCTTACTTCCTCTCCGAACATTAATTGATCTTAATTTCTCACTGTTACACTCTCTATAATGATGAATCCTACTACTGTACATTTTAGACTGACCATGTACAGTGTGCACAATGCATTTAGTGTGGTTATAACTAATTACAGTGCTGTATGACAACATCTAAATGTTTTGTGTTTCAGCTTGCAGGCACTGCTGTCTTTGCGATAGGCCTGTGGCTAAGATTAGACCCAAAGACCAAAGGCCTGTTTGAAGGACCAGATTCTCCATATGTGTTTTACACAGGTAAGATCCTCTTAGTCCTTGAGCTGGACACATTATCCATTATCATTTAAGCAAAGGTAAAAGCACAGTTTGGGATTAGGTGAGCTCTGCTAAACACAAAATGTGCTTGTATGTATCTCTGATATTCTATATGTACGTGTAGGTGTATATATCCTGATTGGAGCTGGAGCACTGATGATGGTGGTGGGTTTTCTGGGATGTTGTGGGGCCATCCAGGAGTCCCCCTGTATGCTGGGACTGGTTTGTACCACTTTTTATTCTTCACGTAACTTTTGATTTAACTAACCACTAAACCACAAGTTTCTTTCTCTGTGTCTGAGTTATTTTTAAAATGTTTTTGTAGTGATCTCACTCAGCAGAACTTGGACTTGTTATCTAACTTAAGCAAGTGTGGATTGAGGACTGACCTTGGGCTCGCTAAGAAATATGAGCTACATTCATTAGTTTACTGAACAGTATCAAGGCCAGAGAAGAGTCTCTAGATTTCCTTACATTAGTTCCCCTCCTCCCTCCCGTCCTGTCTGGCCCTAATCTTCTTGCACTAAATCTCTCAAGAGGAGGAGCCTATGTAAATTGGTTTCAGCTACACTCAAATGACCTCACTTGTTCACACATGCGCGCAAAAGACATGAGCACACGCATGCATGGAAACACACATTCACACAATCAGCTGAGTTTAATTCTGTCTCTCCGTTTTGCAGTTCTTTTTCTTCCTGCTTATCATATTTGCCATTGAGGTTGCGGCTGGAATCTGGGTATTTTCCAACCAAAGCAAGGTAATTTACATGTTTAAATTATGTTACATTGATCATTTTATTTGTATAAAACTTTTCAACAATGTCACAAGCACTGTGCATTTTTAAAAAAGTACATTAGAGGCAGTGCAATAAGAAAAAGCACCATGTAGAAACAAAATACAAGCCACAAAATGATGGGCACAACAATGCAAAGTAAGTTATGTAAATAAAATGATTGTACCCGGTTTGCTGCTGTGTTGTAGGTGGTGAATGATATCACAACGTTCTACATGCAGACCTACAATAACTTCAAGACGACAGGGGATGAGCGACTCAAAGAGACTCTGCGGGTGATTCAAACCGGGGTGAGCATCGACTGCTTCGATATAATTCAGACTGACTCTGATCATATCTAAAAGGAATTTGGCACAAAAAGTATTTTCAAGCAAATGTTTATTTCATGTCACCAAGCAATACTTTTCAAAACTCTCCACAACAAGTATTATCCACAGTGTTTATAATGACTATGTTAGAAAAATATTACTCGATACCAGGTGTAAAATCATTAATCAGGACATTTATTCTTGCAAGAAGGAACAGAGTTGAAACACATACAGGTTATGCGTCAAGTTGCTGCTCAGAGGACTGTGTCTTATATAGTGCAGGTAACACATACAAAGGCTTTGAAGCAGAATGATTTAGTCAAGGTCTGGACCTTGTTTGAACCCGTCCTTTGGTAATTTGTTCTGTCAAATGTCATCTTATCCTAATATGGGAAGACGTCACGGTCTCAAATCAGCCCTGATCCATAACACCATAGCCTCTCGGTAAGAATGCGTAAATACTGTCGTGCACAACAAATTTACTATCTCCCTTGACGAAAGGTCACTAGAAGATGCTAAAGAAAAACAGCTGAGATAGCTATTGGGGAAAAGGTTCAACACAAGGTCACAAACTTTATGGAAGTAGCTGTCCAGCTTTCAATGACTAAAACAGAACATTCTTTAAGTTTTCCCAAAAGACTAGAAGTTGCAGATTCAGCAAATGACCTTAGGACAAGTTCAGCATTTTAAGAAAAAAGCTCATTCACTTTCTTCATTAGTGTGCTTAAAGGCAATTAGCCTGTAAAGACTAGAAGGACGGGGCAACAAGCCTACCAGCACCTCTAAAGCTCACTAATGAACATGTAGAATCTTACTTGTTTAATTTGTAAACAGTTATGTAAAAAACATATGTGTTGTTTAAGTGAGAGGTATACACTGTAACTGGTTCTGGCTGAACATTGTATGCATCCTACTATTCCTTTTAAACACTTAGCATTAGACATTTGTGTTTTTCCTTCCGCTGTCTGGTTTAAAGGTTTGACTTTGTGTATGTCTACAGCTCAACTGTTGCGGGCCAACTGGTTCTGTAGTAGATTCTGCCAAAGACACCTGTCCCCGGGGAGAGCCACTTGAGGTGCTCATTACGAAGGTACAACTACCCTCAATGTCTGTATAGATTGGATGCACACACAGCCAAGTACTTCTGTCAAGAGCTAAAGAAAGAAAAACAATCAATACGAGAGAGCATCTAACAGATGTCAGACATGTTTTAGCCGAGAGCTGGAGAAATTACCGTTTGTCAAATTCATAATGATGGTTTGATGTGTGTCAGTAATTTATTAGTCTTCCTGTTTGCAGAATAATTACCTCAATTGCCTTGCAGTGCTACTATGGCAACAATGGTTTACTGGAGCCTGCATGCTCTCAAGCCGTCTGTGCCATAGCACAAATCATGTTTCGGCATAGGTTCGGAGAAAGTTGAAAGGATTTGTGCTTGTGTGTTGCAGAGCTGCCCTGACGCCATTGATGAGGTGTTTGACTCCAAACTACACATCATAGGAGGAGCAGGCATCACCATCGGTGTTGTTATGGTAAGCGTGGTATTAACTGTAACTCGTTGAATTTTAGTGTCTGCTGCCCTGGAAGATGAACGCAGTGCAGAAATAATCTAAGACAAACACAATGTACGTCTCCCTCTCTTTCATAGGTGTTTGGGATGATCTTTAGCATGCTCCTGTGCTGCGCCATCAGGAAGTCTCGGGAGGTGGTGTGACACCTACCATCACATCCCAGAGTCTTTGTTAATGTTGCATGATGTCATTCGAGTCACATGACTCCCCACTGCCAATAGAAAAACACTAGTTGTTCAAGGAAACTAGGCTGGGTGCAGATATTTCAGATTATTACATAATCCATCAGTTATAACTGTGCTGCTGACACTTAAACCCAGCTTGTGATGTGGTTATTAGGCCCAACTATAGAATGGGTGTCATCTGTTCTTCGGTGGCAATGTAGTGCAGAGATTTGTAATTTTGTGGTCATTTGATTGAAATTAGTGTTGTGTGAACTGCTAATTATCTAAACAAAAGATCATATTATTGTATACTGATCACACTTCTATTGCTATCACTTGGGGTCACCTACATGACAGAAGAGTCATGGATCAGGGCCATGAAAAAGGCAACCACTACCACTTCAGCACAATACAGCAGCAGCCAATGACATTATTTTCTTACAACATCAAAGTCAAACCACGGTGACTAGTAGCCAATTCAATGCCGAGCTGTGATCTGTGGTGACCGAGTAGCATCTAGTTCCTTCATTGTGACATTTAATTTGTTCCCTTTTTTACTCACCCTTTACAAAAAAAACGCCTTTCATTTTTGTCATGTTTTGTAAATGTCTTCTTTTTTATTTGTAAAAGATTCATAAACTTAGTAGTTATATAGTACATAGTGGTTTAATATGTGGTTTGTATTTTATAATGTTATTTTTATTTTACAGAGATTGGGTTGATTTATACCATGTACACTATGTTTCACAGAGACAAATATTAATGAGAACCAAATAAACCAAAATGTACTGACTGAGTCGGCTCTGAGGGATTATATTATGGCACGCAATCACTCACTCACGCACACACACGCACACACACACAGTAAAAGAGACAAATGAGCTGTAATGTTTCATTAAGCCTTTTCTCAAAAGGTCAGTGACTAAAGTTCATTAACTAGAAAGAAAAATCTTCACTATTAGATTGATGCATTAACAAATTGTCTCTGCTCGGTATGTTAGATTTAGCTGTGTAGGATATAGGGAGCATGTAAGGGTTAGAAAGGCGTAGGGGCCTTGATAAGACTGAAAACAACCTCCAGGTTCTTTTTTTTGTGTGCGCAGTGGGAAAAAAACAATCCAAATACTCCCCCCAGCTTCCTTCTCTTTGATATTTGGGACCGACAAGTGTGACTCATGTAGTTTGATCAAAGCACAAACCAAGCCATGAGCTGTCTTTGTTTGTGAGTAATGCCGTCACAATTAAACTGCGGAAAATCTGTTTAAAACTAGGTGCACACACTGATTACAGTAAACAGTGCACAATTATGTATCATAGTTAATCTAGACATTTATTGATGACTCACTATTTTACCAAAAAGAAGTGAGAATAGAGTTAGAGTTCCTCTTCTGATTATAGCACAAGGAAGTACACTTTGATTTGGTTGTTGATAGCTGGGTGTTGCCCTCCCAGACACCCCACCCCCACGATAAAGATAACGCTGATTATAAAAAGGAGTGTGTATATACGTGAGACGATGCCTCCATGTTGTTCTCTGTGTATGCCTTTTATGTAACAGAATGTGTTGGCCAGGGGAAGAGGGCAGGAAACTGAGATAAGAAAGAGAAATGTGGAGAAAAAAAAGGAACCCTAATGAGAACTCAGGAGGAAAGAGGCCAACATCCACATTTACTCACTCACACTACTTCACATTAACACAGCAGATAAAGACTAAACTATTTTGAAAACAATGGCACATTCTGTCCTATACAGAGATCAACACTAAGTTGTTTGATGTTTTCTTTTTCTACTGTTATTGCCAAACCTAACCTTGATTCAGGACAGGTTGGTACAGAAGCAACGTAACGTTCTATTTGCCAATAAATTGAACCACACAACAGTTGTAATAGAGAATTTTCCCTTTGCTAGTACATTTCTACTGTGACTTAGTTTATCTGCCCTACTCACTAACTATATATGTGGCATATGATTGTGTACCTAGGAGAGTGGTAACAGGACCATATGGGTTATCTCTGCCTTTTGCTTTGATAAGAGGAAGTAACCAAATGGGGGGTGCAGTTTAACCAAAGAATGTTGAGGTGTGAAGATTCTCAGAGATAGGCAAGAGTAACAAAGACACATGTCTTTGTGTGACAAGGCTCAGAAGATGAAGGGGGTGACTGGAGGGGTCAATGGGGAGCTTGAAACTGTTGATCAATTGTATCTAATGTAAATACCTGATGTTCCCCCACCCTGTGTGCTGAGATGCTTATAAGCAAGAGAGACACTGGATTCTTGGCTCATCCTCTGCAGAATGAACTGCAGTTTGTTGACGGTGAAGCCTTCTCTGGCCAGAGAATAAATACTTCAAAAACAAACTTCTTTCCTCAATGTTTCTTGTTTCAGTATTCAGTATTATAGTACTCACTCGGTACTATTGAATTGTTTTTTTGTTTACTATCTCAGTGAAAGTAAAAACTTGCATTACAAATATATTGTAGTAAGACACAAAAAAACACTGTGGACATACAAAAAACGGCTGTAGCAATATATTCAAATGATACCTGAGTAAGTATTGAGAGAAAATATGTTTATGGATTTTATCTTGGGACATAATACAATCTCAGTCTTCTGCCTCATCCTCAGTGCCCTCCCAGGAAGCATTAGGAAGTCTGTGTGACTGGGTGTGTAAGGCAGTGTGTGTGTGCAGCACGGTGTCCACCTGGAGAAGACTTGAGACACACTGCAGCACGGCCAAAAGTACCCGGTATTTACAGGAGACAGATTCAAGGCCCGAGTCCGACATAACAACATTTGGTGACACGTCAGCTTCTCTACAACAATGCTTGGTTAGTTTACCTTCCTCTAGAGGACATTCACAATCACCCCCGACCCGTATGAGGATTCTGTTGTGTTCTTGTTTGTGTGCGAGGCTGAAAGGGTGCGAATGATTTTGAACAAAACTCAGGAGTCTGGTTTGAGTCTGCAGGAAACGTCGTGGACTGTGGCAGTAAATCTGTCGTGGCACGCTCAGTAGAGCATTTGCCAAGAGCTGGGAAACAGCAGGGACACCCATCATTGTGTCATCAGAAATTGAGCAACTGCTGCCATGCTGTAGGAGGGCATGGCTTAAGAGAAACTCAAATGTCCCACCAGCAGGTATAACACAGCCTGGCTCCAACACACACTGCTTGAAGGGAGTTGCATTGGGGATCTGATTGTCCGTATGTAAAGATGTGCTTTTGTTTGACTGCCGGGTCCTCTCTGATGCTGTAGTTGCAGTGACATCCATGGGCTCCCAAGTTGAAAGTAACATGCGGATAGCATCGCGAAGCGCACCAGCATACTGGTCAGTTTGCCCTTCCCCCAGGCCACAAATGACCAGACTACAGGGTTTGACCGACACCCTTTCCGCTGAATCATGGAAAGCCACGTGGACATACCTATGGAAGAAAAGAAGAAAAGAAGAAAAAAAACAACTTATAAAAGTATGTATAACCATATGTGTGATTTTGCTCATACACAGTGGATGAGAGGGAAAGAGAGACGTGTTTTCATACCTATGGGCTCCCAACAGTATTGGTCTGCAAAAGGTCAGTGTAGCAACGTGCTCTGGTTCAATCATCCAGCAGTCTCTGACAGGTGTGGCCCCACTTAGCCTAGCAAAGAGAGACAGCTCGTCTTCACTGACACACTCCACAATGGACATCTCTGCCTGTGCAGCCAAAGCTAGGACAGCCGCAGACTGTTTCACTGCAGACAGGAGCACAGAGACACCCAAACTCTGCAGGTTCGCAATGACATGCTCTAGTGACCTTTCTGCCCAGGCGTTGAACTGCACAATGTTTCTCTGCTTCCCTTCTTCTCCACACCCCAGCTCCAGCACTTCTTCTGCACGGAGCAATTTTGGCTGCAGGAACCCAGTGAAAACGACAGCTTTAACTGGCTGGTGGTCAGTCTGAGGGCAGGGTGCAGCAAAGTCCCTGTGAATGACTTGCCCCTTAATCAGACGGGAACAACTAACAGGGAAGCCTGACACAGGTGTATGCAAGGCCGCCAAGTTGTCCTTTACAAAGTGAAGTGACGAGGAAGGTAAGTCATTTTCTAACTTCCAGTCAGTGAGCAGCTCACAGGTGAGGTTGCTCATTAAGTCACAGTGGGTGCGACCCAGACGTGAATGAAAGAAGGATGTCAGCAGATTTTGAACACCGTGATTGTTTGTGTGCGCCTGTAATTGTGTTTTTGTAGTAAAATCCTCCCAAGAAAGACAGCATCCATACGGGACCACTCCTACTGCAATGAGATCATCCAGCTCCTCCAATGCAAATGCCAGCATCTTGTCAGCCAAGTGCCTGGCAGCGGCAGCCACTGCTGCTGCCTTGGAGTTATAGGCGTGAGACACATTAGGCTCCTTGCAGGCCGTTGTATGAATTATCCGTAGTAATGACGCCATCAGCAGTATGAATGTCTTGGACCCATCACCTGTCACGGTGCTGTGTTTCAAGACACACTCCACCACCATCCTAAAATGAGAAACACACAAATACATCACAAAACAAAAGGACCCTTGACAAAGCCCACGAAAGTGAGAGAGTAGCGTGTGTGTTACCTGGCCAGTGGATGCTCCAGTCGTAGTGCAGTGAGAATGCGAGTCCCACTGCGGCTCAACATGGCCTGTCCTGTGTCTTGTGTGAACAGCACCTGTCCTCCTTCAGGGCCAAAACTGCGGCGGACGACTGACTCCAACACACACACAGTCTGCAGAACATGTTCCAGGTGAAGATGCTCCACCGGCAGCATCCCCACACCCTGAAAGGCACACATGCTGAGGACAGGCAACAGACACAGTATTTTTATTCTTTTGATTTAGTGTCACAGGCAGTATTCAGATACACGTTTTTTGGCTTATGATGAAAATCAATAGAGGGTACCAGAGGTATTCAAATATTGTTGGCTAAAAATGCTTCAAGTGGGCACAAAAGGATAAATTTGACACATGGCAGATGTCAATTTTGGGTCTTTGCTTACATCACATGTTCTCAGTTTCAAATGTTAATGAATTACTACCTTGTTAAGACTGGTTTTGAACTGCAGTTCAAAGAATGGCAATGCATTACTCTTAATAAATAATACATTACACATAAATATTTCTACTAATATCTGTTCACAACATAATATGCATGCACTATATACAACCTAAACAGTGATTTATAATGTTTTACTCATACTGTCATACATTATTCAGTATAGTGTATGACAAACTGTATGTACACTATATAATGCACTGCATGCATGAAATGTGTGTTGTTGTACAGTTTATATAGAAACATACCATTTAACTTTAACCTACAGCCTGCTATATGCTATATGCTAGATAGCATTTTAGCATCTGCTATCTAGCTAGTTAGCTGAACGAATACGGTGAACTAGTAAGCGACAGCGGCTAAGCTTATTCTATCATACACCACAAACATGACTTAAAGGCACAACTTTCTAACTGCCTGACAAACAAAAACAACCTGTTTCTTCCCCAGAACGTGGTGCTATAATCTGAGAGAACTCACCATCAGTCCAGCAGGAACGCTTTCTCTGTATCCTAGAGACGAGACTTCTTCTGTGGTTTGTGACGTAGATGTAATTTAGATCACAAATGACTATTGCCCCCTAGCGAGTGGAGGTATGAGCTGTTTCACTATACAACAAAGATCGTGTTTGTAAATTGATTTAAACAATATATAACAGTGTTCTTGGTACATATACAATGTACATTTTACACTGTGTTTGTACAAAAGGAATTTCCTTTTTTACATGTATGAAAAATACGATGTGACTAAATGCTTACTGCTAATGGGAGTGTTAAGTGACTTTATCAGTTTGGATGTTTACATGTCTCCCTTCATTATCTGATAGTATGGCTTTACAAGGCTGATAATAGTGGTGCTATGTGTAGACAAATATGTAAGAAAATGTGCAGCACAGCAGGCCTATCACAGCAAAAGCAGACACCTAAACAATAAAAAGACTGATGGCTGAATTCCATTTAGCTGGTTAAGTTTAATGGCTAGTGTGCTATTGTGCATGTTGGCATAGAGTTACACTGTCATGGGTTGCTGGCATGCTTGGATAGAAGGAAGCCATCGTTAATGTTATTAGTAACACCTGTGATTTTCCTACAATGACAATGTCAAAACATTTTTAAAAAGGTCGTAGGTCCACTATTAACACCCTTTGTCACTAAACACATGTGCAATGGCTGTTTTCCTTCAAATGAACATCAGATTCTATTTAGTAAATTAGAAACATTTTGTTTGCAGACATCTTTAGTTGAGATTAGAGCTAATAACCACAACAGCATACATTTAATAATATTTGTAACTGTTTTAAATTGTGTGTCTGTATATGTGACGACTGAACTTTCTTGTTGTAATGACGTTTATCTGTAATTTGCTCTCAGGCCTCCCTAAAAGAAATCCTATTTCTTAATGGGACCTCCTCAAAAATAAATAAAGCTTAATTTTCTTCAAACATAAATGTGCTGAGCCCAAAATGTCAAATCCTCAAGGAGTGATAACCAAAATGTATCGAAAATGTTTGCCATAAGCAAAAGAAAAACATATTTCAAAAGTCACGAACAGAGGTTATGTCGAGCTCCCACTCCCCTGCCCATCCCCCCACCCCCTCTATTTCCCTCTGTCCCTCCTTCTGCACAGTATCTCTGTGCATCTCTGGTACCTCAAGGTGAACGGGGCGGGGCCGGAACTTGATCTCTGTGTTGCTGCAGAAACCACATCCTTACTTTCTAAATCAGGCAACATCATCTATACATAGACAATATGAGACAGTTCTGCAGCTACTGCCAGATGTACAGATGCACACACACCAACACACACACACAGAGCGTGTCCACTATGAATGTGAATGTCCTCTATTGCTGAACTCTCACTATGCTAATGAGCCTTTTAAAAAGCTATGTCACTAATGAATATGCATCAGTGGCCCGGTGAGGGTGACTTGTATAGGGATGGGGACAGAGGCCGCCAAGAGGTGGGGAGTCAGAAATAAGCACCCAAGGCTCCCATGAGACCTGAATTGACAGGAAACAACACATTCACAAGGAACACATAAAGCACACACACAGAGGGAAGCAACACCAGATGACCGAGCTGCAGTTCCACCTATCCCAACCCTATCTGGCCCCACCCTTCTTCTCTCTCGCTCCAGCTTCCATACACCTGCACTCTTCTTCTTGATGCCTAAGAACTGGTGATAGAAAACTCTCCCCTACCTCACTGTTTTCCACCGCCTCTCCTGTCCTCTCTGGTCCTGTCATCTTTCCTCCTCCTCCTCCACTTCTCTGTAAAGAAAAGGAGTACCTGTGAGTCTGGACATTGCTGCGTGGATGACTGAATACAGGTATGTCTCTGGGTCTTTTTGTTCTTTCTCTTTGTTTCATCAATGAAAAGTACTTTGATTTATTTTTCTCACTGACTGTGCTGAGTTAAAAAGGAACTGTTCATAAACCCATGAACGCAGAGAAATAATATTAATCAGGTCTGTGCCGGTCATTCTGGTGTTTACCGGATACAACATCTAAATCATCATGGGTAATTTATTAGTTTGTAACTAAAAAAATGTCAGTTCTTTTCTTTCGCTTCTGCTGAAAGATTCACGTCTTCTGAAGGTTGAGATAATGTCCAATGTCAAGCTAAAAGCAAGGCTCTCTAAAGTTGTCATTTTTAAGGTAAAGAGCTGCAATGTTGAATTGGCACCATATTTCATATACTGTAATGAATTTGCAACCTTTTTAGTTCAGGTGTAGACAGAGTTTAAGCTGCTTTAACAACTGAAGTTAGGGGACCGTATGGTGCGGATGAGTCAAACATGAGAGAAAGGCGCACATTTTCACAATTTAAATATATTTTTGTTTCATACTGGCACATAAAAATATAAAAGCTCTGAATTATTGATTATTATAAATTTGTTAAATCAGAATCAGAAATACTGCTTTGATAATAACATGCTCAATGTTAAAGACTTGTAAAATGTGAGACATGCTGTTCTTGTTGGCATCATTTAAGTTTTGTTGGATGCACATCGTGCAGCTGTTAATGAATCAGTGATCAGTAATCTGATATCAGTGTCTGATCACAACTGCTGACTCAACCCCAGATACTCAATACCTGTGATGTCTGCAGAATACAAAACAACAAATCAAAACATTTTTGCACTTGGGAGTCGAGTCTTGGCAGTGGGACTTTTCTTTCACATACTGAGCATGACCTTGGCCCATGATTCTCACTGCTGGAAGCTCACTGTGGGACAGCAGCAGTCCACGCGTGGCGCTTCCAACTTCCTCTCCTCCGTCCCTCTCTCCTCCATGTCAGCAGGTTTGGTAGAGACAGCTGCTTGCATATCCTGTTCAAGTGCCAGGGCAGCAGAAACGGGAGAAGTCATTTGACACCGATGGTCATACAGTGTCTATAAGCAGATTATTGCTACAAATAAATTTTATCAATAGCATGTATGCTCTGGCGTGTGTGTTTTTTATGTGGTCTGTATGGATGGATCCTTAAACTTTTTGCAGATTTGGGAGGGATTTACAGGTTTGCCTATTTCTGCTTGTTCCATATATTGCACAAGCTGTTATTTTAAAACTTTCTGTATCTCCATTTCTCTACCAGTTTTATTCCGGATCTATTGTTACTCCTCAAATAATGACTGGGAACCGTCGAGCTCCCCCGGCCTCACCAGGCACCCCAGCTATCCCAACCAACTTGCAAAATGCAACAACCACTCCAGGCCAAAAACAATCTGGAGGCCACAGTCACAACAAGTTCATGAATGAACTCCACAGCATCCACAGTGAGTTAGACATCTATGTAATTCCCAAACCCTTTGGACCTTTAGGCAGGTCAGGTATAACACATTTATTGTGTCAAATGTCCATCACCAAAGCCAGATATAATTCTGGAGCTTTTTGGTGAAGCAGGTGAAGCAGAAAAGCATTTACTCAAATGAGACAGATATACATGTTGCTTTAAGTGCATGATCAGTTTCTCTTGTGTGGAAGTTATTTCCTTTCAAAAGTTCAGACGTGCTGCTATGTGCATTTATTACAGAGAGTCATAAAAAAAAATGTCATCTTGTAATTGAATATGCCAGTTGATATCACAGTCATATATTGCTTCAATAATGATATAGAACAAGCAGAATACATAGGAGATGGAAAAATGCTTACGCCGTACAATATATTGTAATCCAGTATTACACCATGGCCAAAAATACGACTTAAAAGAACAATATTATTGCATTTCCCAGTGTTTCTGATCATCTTCTACTCTCTGTATGTTTTACTACCTCTGTCTGTGTTTTCAGACTGTGTGAGAAAAATAGTTTTACCTTGAGGTGGAATTTTAGGGTAACATTTTGAACACCGTATTCAAGTGGCTGACTAAAACAGTATGTAAATCAAGTGGGTTTTATGTGGATTTGCAGCACCATCATGGGCTGTTGCTGCCCTTTGCCTCGTGAGTTTGTGTGTGGTGCTGTCGTGTGCTGTGTGTGTGTGGAGGAAGTGCTTGAAAAACAAGGACAAAGAAAAGGACAAGAAAAAGGGAAAAGAGAAGAGCAACGGAGGCTTTGACACTGAAATGGATGGAGGTTACAGCGAGGTAAGCCACACGCACACACGCACACACACACACACACACACACACACACACACAGACACACAGTCTCCCCCTGCAGATGTATTGTCCTTGCAATGTATCACAGTCCTGACATCCGGGTCACCCAGGACTAGTAAAACTGTCCCTGCCTGTTAGGGCTAATGGATGTTTCGCCCATTGCTCATATTGTAGTAAAGCTTGATGTCTGAGATGAGTTGTTGGTGGTCACATTTAAACACACTGATGGTGTAAAATGTGCCTGTTCCCTTTAAACAATAAATGAACTTGAGATGGTAACTTTATCTTTGTTTGATTGCCTCTAGCTGTGTAATGCTATACTAGCAGGAACACAGCACAAATAGCTGCTCCACAAGCTGTGAGACAGAAGGTCTTCCTTGATTACTTGTAAAGCTATATTTTCTAACCGCATGTGATTTGTGTGTGTCTCTGTATGCTTGCAGCCACTGAAAGATGAAAGCAACAAAAAAACAGAGCTGTCAGATAATGAGCCCAAGGATGAGGAGAAGCTGGGCCGACTACATTTCACATTAGACTACAACTTCACAGATAATACGGTGAGATGCTGCTTTTCACAATGACGTTTTCGTGCCCACAATCTACCGACATTCTAATACTTCTCCTGTCTCTGTCAATCAGCCAGATTCTCACCTCTTGTTAATAATTTCCTTTGCCATCACATTCTAGCTGATAGTCGGCATCTTGCAGGCTGCTGAACTTCCTGCAATGGATGTGGGCGGTAGTTCTGACCCCTATGTTAAACTCTATCTGCTCCCGGACAAAAAGAAAAAGTTTGAAACCAAAGTCCATAGGAAGACTCTTGAACCCAACTTCAATGAGACTTTCACATTTAAGGTAAATTGATGAATTAAAAAGTAGAGTATTTATCCTGACTGATTGGGTTCACTATCAGCTCATGGTACATGATGTGTTTCAAGTTATTGTCTTTGACGTGTGTTTTGTAGGTACCATACACTGAGCTGGGCGGGAAGACACTGGTGATGACTGTATACGACTTTGACCGTTTCTCAAAACACGATGCCATTGGAGATGTGAAGATACTGATGAGCAGTATGGACTTCAGCCAGTCTCTGCAGGAGTGGAGGGATCTGCAGAAGGCAGAGAAGGAGGAGGTGGGAGCACACAGTGAGAGTTTAACTTGAAAAAAGAGATGTACAAAGTTGCATACAATAAAAAAAATCTTGCTTTTAGATTTTCCAAAATTGTTATTCAGTGGTAAACACTATTTTTAAAACTGGGTCTCATTTGATTCAATGATGTATATCTTTGTGTTTAGAGAAAAAGGTTACTGATGCTTGATGTCTCTTTGGCTTGAGTAAAATCGCATACTTTCTCCTTTTGATATTTACGCTTATATAAGTTTCCAGGCAATTCCCCAACAACATACTCAATTCTTTTTCTCTGT
Organism: Cebidichthys violaceus; assembly: GCF_023349555.1. NCBI lineage: Eukaryota > Metazoa > Chordata > Actinopteri > Perciformes > Stichaeidae > Cebidichthys > Cebidichthys violaceus. The sequence continues at coordinate 11,138,917 of NW_027176483.1, forward strand.
ATTAGAGTGAGCGGCTTGGAGACATATGTTTGTCCTTGAGGTATGTGCCTTCTGCAGGGAAGTTGACTGTGGTGATTTTAGAGGCCAAAAACCTGAAGAAAATGGATGTGGGTGGATTATCCGGTGAGTCAAACAGTAAAAAAATAAAAACAAGAATTATATTAGATTTAAGTTTAAGCTCCATGTCAGACTATAAATGTGCTGGAGGTTTTTTTTGTATAAACAACTTCAGGGCCACAGTAAAGTAACGCTTTTAAAAAAAATATTTAAAACTCTTCAAGTTATATAAAATATAAATGATGTCTCAGTTATATTAATATTTTCATAATATAAAATACACCCTAAATAGCCCAGATTTGTTAACTCTGGTTGAACATTAAGGCCTTAGAACTGCTTTTCAGTGGTGTGATTGTCATGAGTTACTACAATAGATGTTGTGTTTCACTGATGGAGTAACTGCAACAGTGCCAGGCTGTGAGTCTGTCGCTCTGACATAAAACCTCTCTGTTCTCTCTGTCAGACCCTTATGTGAAGATCCACTTAATGCAGAATGGGAAAAGACTCAAGAAAAAGAAAACAACGACAAAGAAGAACACTTTAAACCCTTACTTCAACGAGTCTTTCAGCTTTGAAGTGGCATGTGAACAGATAGAGGTGCATATATTTGTACACACACACACACACACACACACACACACACACACACACACACACACACACACACACAAATGCAATTCATCAGAAATGTCATTCATTTTCTTTGTGTGTGTGTGTGTGTGTGTGTGTGTGTGTGTGTGTGTGTGTGTGTGTGTGTGTGTGTGTGTGTGTGTGTGTATTTTCATTCATAGAAGGTGCAGGTAGCAGTGACTGTGTTGGACTATGATAAGATTGGGAAGAATGATGCCATCGGGAAAGTGCTGCTGGGCATTAAAAGCACTGGGACTGAGCAATGCCATTGGGAAGACATGCTGGCAAACCCTCGTAGGCCAATAGCCCAATGGCATAGCCTCAAACCAGAGGATGAAATCAACGCCCTAATTTCGAACAAGAAATGAAACCGTGACCCCTGGTTTGGTGGGCCATGACATTGCAGCATTTACCTCAACTACTTCCAAATTGTGTTCCTAACTCTTCCCTTATTCCTCAAAGAACCCTTTATGCTTCTTAGCGCCATACATCTAACCAATAATACTCTGTTTTACCCTTGACACTATGCAAGTCACTTTTATGGACTTTCTTCTTCCTTTAGTAACTTCCTCCTGCTTAGACCTAAACTGCAACAAAGGGTTGTAAACAAAGATGTATCACTATGTACAGTGCTAATAAACCAGATGGGATTGTTTTAATTTGAGTGTCTTTCTTCTGTTCTGTCCTGATATCAGCTACACCTGATACATAACATAATTATATAACTGATGCCTTTTGCTTGTTAAATAATGGGTTGTTATAAATTCCCTTTATAGAAATGTATGTACTTGAGAATTTCCATTTTATCCCATAGCAACATCTTACAATAGAATTGATAGTTATAAAAGCTAGAGTACACTGGTTAGGGTTGGAGTACAGCCTTGAATGAGAGAAGTGCCAAGATAAGAGTCTTGGCATCATCATTTATGGACACGTTTCTCTGCAGCATCACAGCCAGAGTGGCAGAACAGATGAAGCATCACCCATCCTTTCCAACTTATTGGTATAGACAGTAGCTGTGATTAGTCTTCATGACACAAAGAAAAAAGATGCAGAGCCTTGCAGTTTGAAGTGTAGATGGCAACATAACAATAATAATGAAAACATTGGGTTCAGTGTGTTCTTCCACAGATTTTAATATTGTCCAGCCTTATAAAGGCTAGACAATATAAAAGGAATAAGAGAGTCAATAAACATTATAAGCCTCACAATAATATTACTATTGGGCTCGGCTATTTTGCATTGGACTGTGTTATATTGTGCAGATGCTGCTTTTATTGTGTCTGCACCATGGGCACTATGGTCAGCACCATGCTTCAACAACAATCAGCAGCAATTCTACTTCCAAATGTGGCAATTATTTAAGTTGCATATACTGAGTTAGTTAATAGTTTACCATAGCACAGCAACTCATAAATGCATAGGTACTGAGCTCCAAGGCATGTGGCGAGGTGTTTTTTTTTCTTTCATTTTTTACATTAAACGTAAAATATTATCTAAATATAACCTCCTGCCCCTCACCAAGAACATAAACATGAATTAAATGCTTTATTAATAGACAATACTTTTGCCTTACTATTTTTGAGCAAAAACATAAAAGGGGGGGGGGGTTCACACTGCCCTTTTTTACTGCGAATTGTTATTTGGCAAAGTGTTCACTCAACATCATGGCTTGGTAAAACGTGTACGTTGTTGCTGTTCTATAAAGTTTCGTGGTTTCGTTACAGTGATGAGGTGATCTTACTGTTTTGCTGACTGCTGACACATCGATTCTTGGTTAACTATATTTTTGGTTGGTAGAGAGTGTGTAAAACTTATCGCAAGTGCAACATGCGGGAAAAAAAGGAAATTCGCTGCCCTCCGTTTTCCTCCGTTCATGTCTACGTCAGTGGCGTAACACCAGGGTCATGTGGTCCGCCAGATATTTAACCGTAACTTTGGAGGTGAAAACCTCCGTGATGGAGCGACAGACCTCGGGGCTCTCACACAGACTACAGAGGCGAAGAACCAAGCCTGCCTGTCTGGCTGCTGAGGATGTTGGAGTGACAGAGAGCAGTGCACGTGCTCACCGGCCCACACAGGTGCTCCTCGTCATCTGTTCAGGTGGGCTGGTCGCCACCAGGTGGGTTTCACAGGTACGACCAAGCATCGTTCCGGTGCTACCAAACATCGTAAACCCTTTCCTCCCGGGACCATTGAGATGCACCGTTAACGTTTCGACGGAACTTCCTTTCGGACTCTGAAATGAACTTAAAGTGGACAGTGAAACGATTTCTTCTTATGTCGTTTTCAATCTCCCACTTGCTGTTACTTGAGGGTGAGTCTGACAGTTTTACTTTTCACCAAAAATGTTATAATAGTCTTCTAATAAAGTTTGCTACACAGATATGAATGTGAACTACATTTAACAATATAGAGGGATATTAATAGACTACTCTTTCCATTAGTAAGTCACATACCCTTACAAGTTATTTGTTAATATGATTGGTGTAACATTTCTTTCTCTTTACTATATTTCAGTGGTCATTTGCTTTTATACATATCATAAAGCATACTGCTCTCCCTTACTGCACCTTCATATTATTGTTTCCTAACATGACATCTAACTGCTAAATCATTACAAATGACACAGATGTGAATTACTAAAATGTTTCTGATAGGACTCCTCTTAGCTACATTGCAACAATTTTTCTACAATACATAACGGATACGTATTTTAAAAATGGAATGTTAATTGTATAACTTTGTGTTTAGGAGCTCAGAGTCGACTTTCAGTGGCAGAAGGAAGAATACAGAGGTAAATCGTAGAAAGAAATGGAAAGAAATTGTCCTGACATTATGAGTGTGGCTAATATATAATTAAAATTGTGTACTAAAAATGAATCTGTTTTATATTTCCCAGGTCATTTTCACAATTGTATAGCAGACAGTGATTAATGCATTTGAACTTTCTGTTTCTATCATTGGAGTGTGTGGCTGAGATAGCCTATGAGTGTGTTTGCGAGTGCACTTGTGTGTGAGGGTTCAGTTAAGAATAGTGTGGAGTCCGAATTCAAGTGGTGTAAAGTGCACTTAAGTCTCCCCTCTGACTGTTTCTTCCCACTAATGTGCATGTTTGTGTGTGTGCAGAAGGGCTAATGCACTTCGGAGGAAACGGGATCTCCTCGGGGAGGAGGTTGGTACACTACACCTAAGAGAACCAGAGGAGTTCAGGGCACCCACAAGCGCACAACACCCTAACCGGCACAAAGCTGTCTTTGTAAAGAATGAGACACACATACACTTTCTCCCACTCAATCTGACGCAACTTTTAAGTTACAGCAGCGAGTTACCAATGGTACAGCACTGTGTCACTGATGCTGTTAAAACTTAAGACTTGTTTAAGGAACTACTCTAAGTGTTTATTGTTTTCCAAGACATACAGACCACTGCTGTCGGAGGGTACTCTGTCACGCAGCATTTTACACAACTACACAGCCAGAGATTCCTCTTCAGGTAAATATGCTGCTTATGAAGCGACCCATTCACAGATGCTTAACACCATCATTACCCAGATAGACTGGGGTAAATGAACTCGAGCCTGTTTGTGTCTTTCCCAGAATATTGTGGCTGCCTCAATGGTGGCTGGTGTCAGGAGGGCGGTGTGTGTGACTGTGCTCAGTTCCAGGCACTGGGAGACCGCTGCCAGATCAGTGAGTAAGACACACAAACACACACAAACAACTACATATCTTCCTTTGGTGTGGGATCAGATTTGTCAGAATATCATAATAATAATCTCAGCATACAGTATACAGTTACACACTCATTAAACAGGAATGTGTATGAGAATGTTTCTGTGTGTGTGTGTGCATCAGACTCACCAATCATTCAACAAAGGTTAATTACATGCACACACAGTATTAATTATCAGATTTCCCCACATCGCCCCACCCCCCCAACACACACACACACACACACACACACACACACACACACACATACACACTTTACTCCCTACAGCAGCAGATATAAAATCACATGCAGTAAGGTAATAGGGTAAGGGCTGAGTGATGAAGGTTCTGGTTTCTATATTCTGAACAGACTCCTTATACAGACTATCAGGAGATCTGAGGTCGCAATTATTGTAAAGACATTTTTCTTTTCTCATGTTGGAAACAATATAGTTCCTTAGGGACCTGTAACTGAACTGAGGCTGGAAATGAAATCCTAAAATAGACTATTAACAAGAAAATAAATAATACACATATTTAGCACAGCCATGTAAAACATAGTAGCATTAATAACAAGGTTTCTCCAAAAAATCATAAAAGCGACATTTAAAGATAAATAGTCCAGCTTCCCACCTGGATTGCTACAGAACACATGTTCTAAAAATGTTCAATATGATTGGGAAATTTTGTTAATTGAATTTTATCTTGTAATTAAATTATGTGATGAGGGTCTTTATCATTGTCTTGACATCACCAGCTATGGGGATTTCCTGTAACAAAGGGCTTTTTTTTTAATAAAATGTGGGTATTAATTTTCCGCTGATGAGATTAATGAAGATGATAACCTACCCTCTTAGTTTGACAAAAAATGATATGCGTCACCACATGAAACTGAATGTTTGAACATCTGAGTGAATTGTCCATTTTCCTCTCAGTACCCAACCAGGGCCAGGATAGAGACGGGATCTGCAGGTCGTGGGGTCAGCACCACTACGAAACATTTGATGGAATATACTTCTACTTCCCTGGAACCTGCTCTTATATCCTGGCCCAGGACTGCCACTCAGCTGCACCACAGTACACGGTGTGGGTAAGAGCATACAAGAGCTAATCTCCACTGAAATATTTAACCAGAATTTAACCTGTATGTATACGGGGTGGTTTGGCTTTTTTACAATAACACCATGTTTACATTCAAACTAAAATAATCCATAAGTCACTTTAAGAAGCTAAAATTCTTTAGCTTAATTTTTTATGTTATATATACTTTAACCAACCAAAATCCTTTGACAAACAGGAATTAGATAAGGGTTATATAACAGTAGGCGGCATGCCAATTAGCAGTTATTGTCAACCCTGTAAAAGATGTAATTATCATATTCCTTTGGTTAGTTTTAAATTGTCTGTGTTTGGTATACAGCATGTTCCTCTTGACTTATTACATCATTTTGCAGTTTAGATTTGGGAACAGAAGACTACCTCATGTTGCATTTAAAACTCATATTAAAGGGATAGTTATGGTTTTTTGAAGTGGGGTTGTATGAGGTACGTATTCATAGTCAGTGTGTTACCTACTATAGATGGTGTTCATCATGCCCACAGTTTGTAGATACATGAGAGCAATGCAATTTACTGCTGTGGACAGGGGCAGCAACAAAACTTATTTTAGACACCTAAAAGAACAGTCCACTTTAAATAAGTGTTCGCTATGTTTATGATATTTTCACTGCTCTATCTTGCCGCCAGGCAGTCCTTTCCAACAGGGAACTGAATTAAAAGTGAAACCTATCTATGCTCTCTTCAAGCCACAATACAATTTCACTTCAGTTTCACCGGAAAATATTATAGATATATGCCGACAATTTGAAGTGATATTGATTTTGTAATAGGTGGACCTTTCTTTTAGGTGTCTAAATTACTTTTTGCTGCTGCCCCCATCCACAGCAGTACATTTCTTTGCTCCCGTCATGGCACTCCTGTCTGCTTCTTCAAACTGACGGTGTGCCGACCGCCATCTACTGTAGGTAATACCCTGACGATAAGCACCTCATACAACCCAACTTCAAAACACCCAAACTACCCCTTTAAAAGCGGACTTTTCCTGACCTTGTTTAAAGGATAAGTCTGGTGATATTTTCTGTTTTTGTTGCCTATAAATCCCATGAAAAGACCAAAACTACTGAACAAAACTGTTCTACTAACAAATATTGTTTAGTCAAAGCCTAATATACAGTGGATTAGTCCATTGTTTTCCAAAAACACTCAAAAACACAATAGTAAGCCACACTGTTGGACTGCGTGACATGTTTCTTTACTACAATAGAAATGGGCACTGTAGTTTATTGTTTCCTCCAGTTTGAGTAATATTTGCTAATAACTGCAATGCAAAGCTTTATTTTAGCTAGATTAACTAACCGATTAATTGTTGTTTCTGCTCTTTTCCTGCCATTTGTAAACAATAACAAAATAAAGAATTTTACAATTTTTTTCCTTTAAACTGACAAATAATGCGAATAACATCAAATTTTTGTAACATTGCTGATTAAGGTATTTTGAAATTAACTCTGTCTATGCTTTGCATCCTCTGTCATACATTGTTTGAGAGTTATAACATAAGTAAATCAAGTTGTTGCAGCAATTCAGAGGGTATATTACAACAGCCATTTTGTGGCAGTTGGTTGCAGCATCATTAACAGACAGGTGACTGTTTTTTAGAATGCTAGTTTAGGTTACAGGCCGTGGTTAATCCTTGGTACAGTAATACACATCCATCCTTTTCCCCCTGTGACCCTTTTAAAAAAAATCTCTTTCATCTTTTTCTTGTCTTCTCAGGTCCACAACAGCAGAGTGTGTGACGGAAGTGTGCATTCATGCCCAAGAGCTCTCAGTCTGTTCTTCTCAAATGAGGAGGAGATCCACATCTCTGGATATCAGGTCCACCAGGGAGGCCGCAGGTGTGTGTGTGTGTGTGTGTGTGTGTGTGTGTGTGTGTGTGTGTGTGTGTGTGTGTGTGTGTTGCTTCTGCTGTAGAAAGAAAAAGACACAGATATATTTTGAGAGTCTTCAATTCAAAACATCTTGACACAAAACTGTAAGAACGGAAATGGAAAAACAACTCAGTGACCCACCGCCCCATCAACACCCACCATTATGAGCATGATTTTCAAAAAGCTTGCATTCTCTGTCACTCTCTTCACATGTTCGTCTCTGAAATGTCAGGTTAAGTCTGCCTCAGACTGTTGGCGGTGTGTTTATTGAGCGACTGGCTGATTACCTGCTGGTGAAGAGTGTGTTTGGCTTTTCTTTGGCCTGGGATGGAGGCTCGGGCGTCTACCTGAAGATGAGTGAGGAGCACCAGGGGGGCCCCTGTGGCCTGTGTGGGAACTTCAACCATCTTGCTGGCGATGACCTCACCACTCCCCGTGGTAAGACCGGCCTGACAACCCCTCCCTTCCGCTTATGCCTTCTCTCAGCACCCACTCACCTCAATTATTATTATTATACACTCAACACTGATTCTGGCCAATTATAGGAGTGGTGGGAGCTGGAGCCACAGAGTGGAATGATAGGGGAGAACTGCTAGTTTGTGGTTTGAATGGCTGGAAGGAGCAAGAATTCTTCCTCAGATGACCAGTAATATGAACTGCAGTCCCGTACTTGTTTGAGCAGAGAGCCGTCCAGTAGAGCGAAGATGAGCTGAGAGAAAGAGGGTAAACAAGTGGAAAGGCTCCGACTATAAAGCTACAATAGACATGGCACATTTACAAACACAATTTTATCACATTTCCTCCTAATGCTCAATTTCATTTTTGTTTTATTAGATTAGTACAATAAACAATGTTTTATGTTGAATATAAATGTGTTTGATGACAATATAGAAAGAGAAATAATTGTGTTTGAATAGTGCATTGACTGTACAGTTTCTTTACCCCTTGTATGTGCTTAACAATTAAATGATCTGTTTCTTGTGGCTTGGCTGTGTGTTTCAGGCATTCGGACAGATGAACCTGCAGTGTTTGCTAACAGCTGGGCAGTGGACCTGCCTCACGAGAGAGCCTGTCCCTCAGTAGACCTTGACTTCAATGGGCCCTGCCACTCTGAGTCAGATATGGATGTAAGAACCACAGACACGTTCCCTCTACTCAGTATTACTATTGGCATACACTCAATTGTATGTCAGCATAGTATACTATATAAATATTTTTACTGCTTGGCAGAAAATAGACCTACTAAAGCTTTCATGTGATTCAAAGACAAAACAACTGACATATCTGTTGATGTTTTAAGAGGATGGTCCTTGTGAGTTAAAAGACTGCAACAGTGTTTGTTTTGCTGTACCTCTCTGTGTATTATATTATGAGCTTTATATTCATACCATACTGTATTTATTGTGAATGTGTGCAGGATGCCATCGAGAAATGCAGTGCACTTCTCTTCTTCCCATTTCTGTCATGTCATGAAAACATTGACCCAAATCCCTTTGTGGCCAGCTGTGTGTCCGACATTTGTGTGTAAGTCAAAACACTTTGTTGATACATTCAACTTTTTCTTCAGCCTGTCTTTTCTTTGTTGTTATCAGTGTAAGCCCAGTTACAGAATAAACCTTCCACCATTAGCTACAGTACAGGATTCAGTCATAGAGACCTTTCAAATAAAATAAATGCAATTCCCAAAAACAATTCATTTGTAGTTTTGTTTTCCCCTCTTTTTTTTGTTTAGATCTGATGACGAGGAAACGTTTTGTCGAGCCTTGGTTGAGTACACCAGAGCCTGCTCACATGTTGGATACCCAGTAAGAGAGTGGAGAGACAGCTTCCCTTCTTGTTGTAAGTTACGACTGAGGCTCAACGTACATTTATATTAGGTCAACATGTATTCCATGCTTGTGCTCTATAATCTGCCTTTGTCTGAAACTCAGGTGTTTGTGTTTATATGTAGATGATGGCTGCGAGGAGAGTTTTGTCTATAGAGACTGTATCAGTTGTTGTCCACCCACCTGTACATTTGAAAAAGAGTGTCTAGGAACCAACTTGCATTGCCTGGATGGCTGCTACTGCCCTGATGGTATCTAATTATTTACCAATTACTGTTAAATAATGTTAGTTGATTGACTTACTTTCTTACTCTTAACTTTTCAATCCTCTTTTCCACAGGTCTTATCCTACAAAATGGAACATGTATTGCTGTTTCTCAGTGTCCATGTGTTTACCATGGTACTTCATATGTACAAGGACATGTGCTTCAACAGGGCTGTAGTGTTTGGTAAGTATGGTAATGTAATCACTCGTGAGCATTCATCAGTCCAGCATTGCGTCATTTCCTTTTGCAAGAAATAAACACACTTTCACATAAGGAGTGAAAAGATAAAATGCATGTAAATGCGTACAAACAAAAATTACAATCCAAACACATCAAATTACATTGACATCTATAGGATCTCCGGTTTTTGTGTCCCCTGAAAAGTGGCGCTACCATGAGTTTTTTTGAAGTACCCATGTGCCGTTCTGATGTATGTACTCTAGCTTTGCCAATGTGCTGTTAACCTACTGTATGTTTTTTTAGTGTGTGCATGGGAGGAGTGTGGAACTGCACTGAGAACAACTGCACAGGTGAGTTTATGCTTTCAAAACAGGTCAGTTACTGAAGGGGAAACTGTGAATTCAGATAAATTACTGCACCTTTTCTCTCTTCTCAGCCGAGTGTTCGGTGGTAGGTGACGTGTTTGTGACGACATTCGACGGTAGGATGTTTCTCCAGCCGGGATCGTGTCAGTACGTCCTGGCAAAGAGCCGCATCAGCAGCAGATTCACCGTCACGCTGCAATATACTACCTGTGCAGAGGTAGCGTGCATGATTACTTGTATACACAAACACACTCTCAACAACCATGCAGTTTTCTTTCTACATAAATATAACCGGCCGTCTGTGTGGTCTGTGTGTCTACAGCAACAGGTGTGTATTCAGTCAGTGACAGTGGTGTTGGATGAAGATGTGAGTCGACAGATCACTTTGACCAGAGAGGGGGAGGTGATAATTGGTGTTAACCCGGTGCCTGTCCTACCCTATGTTGATGGTAGGAATCATAAAAGCTCTTTGATAAACCACAGGTTTATGTTACATATCAAATAAAGTCAGATTACGCTGAAATAATTCCTCATCGTAATGTAATAAAAAGATGATTACATCTACCTTCTTTGACAGTAATTTCATCTTTGATCATGGGTTTTCGATGTTTGTTTCTGGGTACATAGATGCATTGGAAGTGCAGAAGCTGACCTCCGTGTTTACACAGTTGAAGGCAGGAATTGGTCTGAGGCTGCATTATGATGGTCGAGGGGGGCGGGTCTATCTGCAGCTGGACAGCCAGTGGCGTGGACAGACGCTGGGCCTTTGTGGAACCTTCAATGGAAATCTACGCGATGACTTCCTGTGAGCAAGTACTTCCCAGTTATAGATCGATGTTTTAAATATCACTCTACCTGACTGCGTGTGTGTGTGTGTGTGCGTGTGTGTGTGTGTGTGTGTGTAGGTCCCCAGCAGGAATGATAGAGGGCACACCTCAGCTTCATGCCAATGCTTGGAAGGTTTCCTCTGCTTGTGTGGCTCCAGTGAACCTGCCCATCATAGACCCATGTGAGATGAACCAGCACAATGGTAATAATGGCATCATCTGTTTTTAGCCTTTTGGGTGTACTTGCTGTGTTTACATTGATTTGGTATTAAGAAAATGGAAAGTAAGCTACAGAATATTTCACACGAGGAGGATAAATTTCATGGGCTTAAATGCCAGCAGTTCTACAGACTGCACTGTACATCCGGACATCCGAAATATGATTTTAATAGGGCTGTCAAAAGCAGCCAAAAATTGTACAGGTTCGAACTATCTAATCTTGCGCGTTATGGTACCCTATCCTAACTGGCTGTGACCGATGCACCGTTTTGAGATGAACGTTTCTATTTGTTCCTGTTGCTTGCTTTGACAGCCCCAAAATTGAAATGAGAAGTTATTGGTACCATACCTCTCTTTATTTCTCTACAAAAGCTTTAACAAGGTTGCAGCTGGCTGGAGGGAGATCACCAGGGAGTTGAAAGTTTCCAACTTGCTGTTATCTATATTGTATGTCCTTTTCTGTAAATATTACAATATATAGTGTGTGTTTTCGGATTAAAAAGTACAAACATTGGTATATAGCAAGTAGGTAATACTCACCCATCTTTTAAGTTGTTATGTCTTTAGTCTGATCTTGAGCATGCAGCTGATAGGTACATGGTTTGTTTACATGACGTAGCGCTTGCTGTTAGGACACGGTGTCACTCACACTGCGGCCGAGTTTTCTGCCATTATTACGGATGTTGTAGATTTATTCCTTTTTCCTCTTGACTTAAGTTACATTCAATTTTCAATAGATAAAGGTGTTGCGTTATGTAGTGCGCACAAGGAAGGTAATCATCATTTGTTCAGACGACAATTTGAAATGTGTTGCACGGGGTTGTGTGTTTGTGTGTGTATATGTTCTAGTATTCTATGCATCCCAGTGTGAGGTGCTTCTGAGGAGTGTGTTTGCCCCGTGTCATGGCTACATCAGTCCAAACATCTACCAGCAGCAGTGCCGCTACCAGGCCTGTCATTGTGGAAGCAGCTGTTTGTGCACCGCACTGGCTCACTACGCTTACCTCTGCTCCAAACACGGAGTTAACATTAATTTCAGATCACACGTCTCTGAATGCGGTGAGTATTTTATCCATACTGTGTTGTTTTTAAAAATACTTTTAAATGTATATCCCAAAATGGTCACAGATTGAAATGGTGCTATATGTGTGGATTGAGTATTTGTGTTTGTTCAGAATCAGAAAAACTTTATTGTCCGTCAGAGTGATTGATGTCTTTGATGTGGCTCACACAGTACAAACATAATTGTGTGTGTGTGTGTGTGTGTGTGTGTGTGTGTGTGTGTGTGTGTGTGTGTGTGTGTGTGTGTGTGTGTGTGTGTGTGTGTGTGTTTACACAGGAGTGGTGTGTCTTGGAGGCATGCTGTACCACTCTTGTGTGTCGTCTTGTGGGCGTTTCTGTCGCGCACTGTCTAGCACGGAGACGTGTAAGCCTGACGACTGTGCCGAGGGGTGCGGCTGTCCAAACGGCAGTTACCATGACGATGTGCGCCAGCGCTGTGTGCAACTGTAAGACTTCGCCACCTCATATATCATCCTAATAAAAGTCATCAATTGCTATTTGGCTGGAACACACCTACATGCAAACACCAACAGAGAAAGCCTCGTCCTTAGTTAATGTAATTAGAATAAAGTTTCTCCTCAGGTCTCAGTGTCACTGTTACTCCATGGGTGGTGTGTCACAGCCAGGGGAGGTAACCTTCAGCGCCTCTGGCCCCTGGTGAGTCACAGCTGGCCTTGACCGTCACTGAAAAGTGAAAACTCACTTTGGCTGCTCTGCTGATCGCACACAGTGTAACATCTCCACACACTCTATCTGTCTAATACAGCTGAGAAAGCAATAAAAGCTTAAGTGATTGTCAAATGAGACGTAGAGCTCTTAAACTAACCTTGTGTTTGCTAACATTACTCTTTTTCTCGAACACTCATCTCTTTTTGTCTCCCTTCCTGTCTCCTCCATCAGCCTGTGCAGAAATGGGAAGATGGAGTGTGTGCCAGAGGAAAAAGGTAACCTCTCCGCACTCCCCCCCCCCCCCCCCCCCCCCTCCCCTCAGTTCCTGCTCTCGTTCTTTCCAACAACAAAGTGTCGTTTCAGGCTGTGTCCCTCTTGCTGAAATCAAGAGCCTTATGTCTGTGGATGTAACTTGTTTCCCATGACTGGCTGTTGTGTTTGATGTTTAAGGCGACTGGGGCATTGATTTTCTTAAGTGTGTGTGTGTGTGTGTGTGTGTGTGTGTGTGTGTGTGTGTGTGTGTGTGTGTGTGTGTGTGCGTGTGTGTTTTTGTGCGTGTGCGTAGAGCCAGATAGTGTAGAGGTCGGGGAGTGTCCAGAGGGTAAAGTGTACCACAGCTGCAGCGAGCAGAGAGGAGGCATGGCCTGTGCACCGACCTGCCGTAACCTGATGTTGAACCTCACCTGCCCTCCAAGCACACCATGTATCCCTGGCTGTGTCTGCCCTCCTGGGTAAATACGCATCTGCTGCCTTCTAATATTGTTGTCTATTACAAAGACCATAAAAGTTATTTTTCCAGTTCACTCGGAAAAACGTACTAAATGTTTTGAGTTATTAAGTTTCAGGGAATTGAGTCCTTGTGTTCATTTTAGAATAAAAATCTACTTGCAGATTGTGTGGAAAAAATGCTTGAGATTAGTGCTTTATTAGATTGACCATTTATTTGCTGTAGTCCCTGCTTGCTACTGAGTTGTCATGCTAAGATAATGTAACTTTGCCAAAAAAATCAACAACTTAAGGAAGCTAAATGTTAATTATAATGGATTACAAAACACTAAATCAAGTCTCTGCAAGTGGATTTTCATTCTGTAATGAAAGCAAATGAAACCAGTTGTTGCATGGAAACTAGTCAGTAGTCATCTGTAATCAATGAGAAAAACCACAGGTTTAATCTTTGTGTATTTATTTAAGAAAAACTGACATGTACAATTGTGTATGCTTGTGTCAGTTTCAAATTGAAAGCCTTCATCAAGGGCAACTTGACCATATTCAGTGGAAGGTTTTCTTATTTACTTTCCATGCCTAAATTATAGTATGTTTTAGTAACAGAACTGGGAAATTAACTTACTGTAGTATGGGTTTTAATTCAGGTGTTTGCATGTTCTGTACGTCCTACTTAAGTTATGTTTTACCTGTGAAGGCTGGTGCTGCATCATAGCAAGTGTTACTATCCAGAGAACTGCCCTTGTGCCTGGCTGGGCCTTGAATACCTGCCTGGAGAAACTGTGGAAACACCATGTTACAAATGGTACACACCTTTACTGCACTCCCCATTTGTATTTTCCCATAGATGGAGAAAGATCTTACTGCATTTAGTATGTGTAATTCTGCATGTATGAAGTTGTTTCTAACAAACTGTATCCCAGAGCATAACATTGTATAATTCATAGTACAATGACTTTCTCTTTACTCTTCTCATGTTCATCTGTCTGTCCGTCTCCTCAGTGTGTGTCACCGTGGCTATTTTAACTGCAGCTACTCACCATGTCCAGCTGTTTGTACTGTCTACAGCGACAGACACTACCACACCTTCGATGGCCTTGAGTATGACTACTACTCTGACTGTCAGGTCTACTTGCTTAAAGTGAGTAGATTGATTGTGTGTGTGGATCTCTATAAGTACAGTGTTACATGTGCAAATAAAAGTGTAAAGTGACATACAAATGACCTTACAAATTCATAGATTCAGTTTGGGCACTGGAATGCTAATCAGGTGGTGTAAGAATGCTTGCGCTAGACTGTGTCAGAGAAGTGTGTGTGTGTGTGTGTGTGTGTGTGTGTGTGTGTGTGTGTGTGTGTGTGTGTGTGTGTGTGTGTGTGTGTGCGTGTGTGTGTGTGTGTGTGTGTGAGAGATAGTATGTTTTTAAGTGCAAAGAAGGAGCATCCTCCATGTTTCCTGGCCAAGACTGGTTTGGATCAGGGAAAGATGATCCAAGCTTGTTACCTTGGAAGAGAGAGGGGTTTTTAATTAGAGCAGATTAAGGTGTGTGTGTGTGTGTGTGTGTGTGTGTGTGTGTGTGTGTGTGTGTGTGTGTGTGTGTGTATGTGTGTGTGTGTGTGTGTGTGTGTGTGTGTGTGTGTGTGTGTGTGTGTGTGTGTGTGTGTGTGTGTGTGTTGCTGGGTTTGCACCATGGTAATGCTAGCAGACGATGCTCAAAGCTGTAGCGACACAAAGAGACCAGTGTTCACTTCAAACCCCAGGACTCCTGCGCTCCCAGGGATATAGAATTAGAATTAGCAGAACAGACATTCCAATTCAGACCTAACAGGCTGCCGACCACCGTGCAGACCTGAAAAGAATGGGGAAGCAGGTCAGAGCAGTGTCTTAATTGCCTGGAGGTGCTTCCTCTTCTTGTCACCCCTCATGTATCCAGAATGACACTGTTTCCTGAACAGGTAGAGTCAAATTTCAAGTTATATTTCTGGTTTCTGCCTGCTGAGGCTGAAGAAAAAGGGAAAGGGTGAACAAACATACAAAAACATTGTGTTGTGTCCTTAGGACAGAGATGAAAGGAGCTGACAAGACTTCCCTCCCTCGCGAGAGTAATATTTTGTCTTTCCCTCTCAACAGAGTTCAGGAGAAAGCGAGGTGTCCATTGTTGCTCAAAACAAAGACTGCTATGAGAGCGGCATTGTTTGCATGAAAATACTGGTCATTCATGTGGGACTTACCAAGATCTACTTCACCGACAACTCTGGCAGCCCTGTATGGACTATACCCACACAGTCACTCTCTCTCTCTTTACCACTTCATTTATATACCTGTGTCTCTTTTTTCCTCTAACAAATATGTAAATTAAATATATCAATACAAATCCAGTGAATTCTGCTAATATTGATTTCCATTTTTTGTCTTGCCTTAGAGCCCGTCCTCTGTTGTAGGTCGAGGATCAGAGTTTGAGCTTTTGAAAGCCGGCTACTACACTGTGGTTCACTTCTCAAACCAGGACCTGACCATACTCTGGGACCGCAAGACTACTGTTCACATTAGAGCCGGACCTCAGTGGAAGGTCTGGACCAGGAGCAGATTTTACAAGATATATACATATATATATATATTATAAACTGTTATTATGAAAGGACCCTGAACGCATGGCTCAATGTCTTTTCTTTCTAATTTAGGGCCTTCTCAGTGGGCTGTGTGGAAATTTTGACAGTGTGACAGTGAACGATATGACCACCTCCAGCCACATGGAAGTCAATAATGCGCAGACCTTTGGAGATAGCTGGGCCATGGGACAGGTATGAGTCAGCCCAGCTACTCCACTCCATTGATTCTCCCTTACCCTCTTTCCTCTTTCTGTCTTTGTGAATCTCCCACCACTCCCTCTTTCACTCCTCTCTAGCTCTCTGTTGCTCCTGTAATTGATGTGTCTCCCTTGAGTCCACTGTGATATTTAAAAGTAATCAGACACTCAATCACCTTCTGTGTGTGTGTTTTGTGTGTTTTAGTGTGAAAGTGACTATGTAGTTGAGCGACCGTGCGAAGGCGACTTAGGCAGACAGCCATACGCCAAGAGGGAGTGTGCTCTCCTCTACAGCGATGTCTTTGCACCCTGTCACAACGTGGTGAGTGCCATTGAACTGGTGCACACACATACACACAAACATGGAAAGGTTATCTTGCAGCCGTGGGAGTAAGGGTTGGCGTGGGGTTATGGGAACAACTCCTAACTGATCCCAGTGAATACGCTCCAATGCTACACACACACACACGCGCACTTAAATGTTTTATTACAGTGTTGTATTTCTCTATGTGGCCAGCAGATGGAGCTATGTATATACAGTATGTAAAGGGCGCACCTCATAAATACGGTAGCCAAAG
The DNA here is from genome assembly GCF_023349555.1 of Cebidichthys violaceus. Taxonomy (NCBI): domain Eukaryota; kingdom Metazoa; phylum Chordata; class Actinopteri; order Perciformes; family Stichaeidae; genus Cebidichthys; species Cebidichthys violaceus. Next base: position 11,155,823 of record NW_027176483.1, read on the forward strand.
ATAACGTTGAGACACCCAGACTTACTTTACCATAATGGACATGTAAGAACTAACCTTGCATATTTTTTTTACAATTCCTTTGTTCTCACGTGTGATGCTTTTAATGTGTTTTCCGGATAGTATGATTATTGATGGTTTATTGTTCATACTTCCCCTCGTAAGTAAGTGCTGTCATGGCACTGGTTTGAGCATTACTCCCTTCTTAGTAAGAAACAGACACATCTCAGTTTTTATGACTTAGCCCAGAGACCAAGATCTGCTAATGTTCAGCACTGACTTCTATATGCTTGTTATTTGGCACTGTAACCTAGCATTAAAATATGAGCATATTTGTTTATAGTATAGTGAGAAACATAGCCTTGTTCTTTACTTATCATTCTGAGTAGCAGGGAGGCATCTGCACTGATTAGGCACTTTACCAGGAAGAGTTTGTTTTCTTTTCCTTGGGTTGTTGTAGAAAACACAGTTTCACACAAGTAAATAGATCTGAAGGGTAGTAGCTGCAGTGACGCTTTTATTCTATAAGTTCATGGTTAGATGACTCATTCAGAGTTTTCCTTTTGCATTCAGACAAGAGAAGTGACTGTCACATTCAGATTTCTTGTCAAATCTGAAGTAAGGCAAGTAATATTTAAAAATGCCAATGAAGTTATCCAAACATACATATTTTAGTGGCTTTGCTGGCATTTTATCCACATCATAATTGGAGAGAAAAGCACCCATCCATGGAAGTTACTGAGAAAGCTTGCTTTCTTGAGAAAAAACACCTTTTTTTCTGGCTTTTCAGAATGTAAGTGTCCTTGTTCTGCAAAGACACATTCAGTTTGTCTGATTTGTATAATCTGCATGACAGGACATCTTTGGTAGCCAATGTCAAACTTAAACTCATGAACAAGGGAGATGCATGGTCTTACAGAAATTGTACTGTACTAGAGAACACAATTCAGTCATCCTGCTGTATAGGTATAGGACAATTGACACATGTTGTAAAAACGGATACACTCCATTTTTACACTGGATTACTCCAGAGAACCTTTTTAATAACGGGACTGTATTAAATTGCAAGCCTGATGCTACACTCAGGTTGCAGCACCCTAACCTAATCAATAGTTGTGCTTCTCACATTCAAAAGAGAAGGAAACAATACATATCAAAGTTTTGATGGATGAAGTGTGCTGTTTTTGTGTATTGCAGTAGCCCGTGTCAAAAACACAGAGGGCCAGTTAACTGTGCCTTTGGACAGACCAACTCATTGGTGATGCATTGTGTCTGTGTGTCATAGAGCTCATCTGATCCCCTCTGCACCAGAGGTTGACCCACATTCCTTTGTCCTGATATCTCATCACTCCTTCCCTGTCTGAATAATTGAAAACTACTCACCCCCTCAACAGTGTCCCCCAGCGACAGTCGCCTGGTTCATTTTATGATTGTGTGTTTGTTTGTTTGTGACTGTGTGTGTTTGTGTATGAGCATGAAAATATGTTGTGCGTACCCTCCAGGTGGATGTGGCCTGGTTCTATAGGAACTGTCTGACAGACACTTGCAATTGTAACCGTGGGGGAGACTGCGAGTGTCTCTGTACGTCTATTGCTGCGTATGCACACAAATGCTGTCAACAGGGGGTCACAATTCACTGGAGATCGCCCTCTGTCTGTCGTGAGTACACACACACGCACACACACACACACACACACACACACACACACACACACACACACACACACACAGACACACACACATGCTTATTGTACTTTTGTCAGGGATGTGACCCCTGCTTACCTCTTTGACCCACTTTTGCCAGTCCTTTACAAACACCAATATTCTGCTATTTTTCATCTCATTCACATGTTACATCAAGCTGTTGAAATGTTTTATAACTTCTGAACTGTCTTGCTCTCTTTTAGCCTATGATTGTGAATACTATAATCAAGGTACGTATGAGCGAGGGTTAGTTGTTTTCAGAGAGCTATTTTGTTTGATTGTCATTTCCAAACCTTACACACTCTGATTCCCTGCTAGATTGTCACTACATTTACTTCCTTTCTCTTTCACTTGCTTCCCCCGTAGAGCTAGGTGATGGCCCATTTTCCTTGGTGAGTGTTGTTTTCAATGACACCATGATTGGAGTGAATCGTAGCAGCAGCTCAGTGTTTCCTCTGGTGAGAGAGAGACCAGGACAGTTGCCTGCCCCAGGCTTACTGTTCAACTTCATGATCACAGAAGGCTTGCAGAAGGACAGAACATCTCGTGAGCATCCACATTCCCACAATTACACACTGCTACTCTTTGTTTTTTGGGTGAATTAACCTCTATTCGCTTATTTTCACAGGTGTCCCTGTGGTGTCACTTGAGTCTGCGGAGAGGCCAAACTATTTCCTTGTCGTGTCAGGAAACAGCCGTCTTCAGTTGGAGCGCTGGAGTCGAGGGCCAGAGTTCAGTCACAGGGCAACCTTTATCCAGCACCAGGGGCTGTTTCTGCCAGGTCACACCTCGTTCGAGCTTGTCGGCCAACCTGGCATCTTTCTGACACTGACACGTACTGCTGCACGAGGTCAGAGATACGACTCCTCAGAGGGCTTCAAAGCCAGCAGCAGCTTCACACTGGAGGGTCAGAAACGCATGCATGTACCCAACAGACATACACATGTGTGTTTACATAAACACAAAAACAAACTAATCATGTGTTTTTCCTCTCCTCTGGCAGAGAGTAATTTTGTGATACCTTACCGTATGATGTGTGAGTGGCGCTACCAGGCCTGTGCTAGCCCTTGTGTCCACACATGCAGTGACCCAGCTGCCACCCGCTGCCAGTTCCTGCCTCCGTAAGAGACTTGGTTTATTGAAAGCACACATTATATAACCAACATTATCAATGCTTAGCTCAGGTACTGAAATAGTTTGCATATGTTTCAGTGTGGAAGGCTGCTTCCCACGTTGTCCCAAGAACATGGTCCTTGATGAAGTCACCAGAAGATGTGTCTACGCAGAAGACTGTGAGTACAGCGGATGAGTGTTTTGCCATAGAGCAGTTAAGGTTTTCTGATGCAATAAAAAAAAAATGTTTAAATCAATAAAAAATATGTACTTCAATATTAATCGTTTCTACCAGGTGTGTCCCTTCCCCCAACTCCGACACCCTTTGCATATGTGACGCGGTCCAACAGAACTACTGCAGCACCATCAACAACTACAACCGCTACGACCACTACTACAACTACTACTGCTACCACAAGGCCTAGAACCACACCCACCACTATGACCACTACCACAACCACCACTGCCACTACCAGAGCAACGACTACCTCTTCCACTACTGTCAGGCCCACAACAACAACCACAACTCCCACTACTTTCAGTACGACATCAGCCACTGAGCATGTCACCACTCCGCTGACCCCGTCTCCATCGACATCTCCTCCTGCTCCTCCCACCACTATTGTTTCTACCACTCTCACTCCCTCAACCCGGCCAGAGACAACCACTCTCAGCACGACTGAGATGACCCCCACTCAAACTACGGTAACCACAAGGGTGACCACAACCAGCACCACAGCAACTCCCTCCATCGCACCCACTGAGGCTACCACAGTCACCACGACTGCTTCTGCTCAATCCCCTACTACTCTTTCTTCCACCACCTTGCCTTCCACTCCTACCTCAACCAGCGTTACCACACCGTCGACACCATCGCCGACATCCCCAGTAACTTCCACTCCACCTCCTCTAACCTCCCCTTCCACACAGCCACCACCCACCACAGCAGTCACAACTGCCGCCACTTCTGTCCCTGAAACCACCACCGAAACGTCGGCCACTCCTCAGCCTACACCTGTGGACACAACCATCACGATTGAGACCACTACCCCAACAGACGCCTCAACAGCTATTGTGACAACCACAGCACTATTTCCTACAACCATTGAGCCCACCACTGAGCCGTTATCCACAGAAATAATCACAAGTCCTGAAACATCTTCTGTAACAGAGGAAGCATCAACCACACATCCTCTTTTCTTGCCCACTACTCCCTGCACAGTAAGTGTTATACTTGCACATATTAAAATTGATGGGACAGTTAATTACGTAATTGAGGAATTACATTAATTGCTTTACTTACACTGGTTTCAAGTGATTATTTCGGCATCTATAGGCATTTTTCACAGCAGACATTTTGACTTGTCATAGTAGGAAAGGCACAGGTGTCAGTAATAACATTAAGGATGGCTCTGTTCTGTTTAATGTTAAGTGTCCCAGTAAGTAATGGCAGTGTGACAGTGAGCCAGCATGAACAATATCAGGACCTTTAAATTGAAGCAGTTAAATTAAATTCAGACGTCAATAATTTTAATGATAACTGTGCATTTCTTCAGAGAAATAGGACTTTTTGACTTTTAGAGATATTAGTATAAACATTACACTGTGCACTCCTTAGATTATCCATGTGCATATTATTACTCTATGTACATGTTTTAATCCATAACCTTTCTGTATTTACAGGTAGGCACTACTGTATAATGTTGGGTGGAAGGAAAAGGTCTGCAGATGGCTATGAAGGAGGGCTGAGACATGTAAACATGCTTTGTGAAACAAAATGTGTGTTGTTGTCCCCACAGCCTCCGTACTCCTACCGCATTGATGAGTGTGCTGAGTTCATCTGTTTCAATGGGGAGCTGCTGCTTCACAACTCCTCTCTACACTGTCGCTACAACACCACTCAGCCCCAGTGCAGTCTGTTGGGCCTGCCCATCCTCATCAACACAGACGCCTGCTGTCCACTGTGGCAGTGCCCCTGTAAATTTGGTTTATGTTAAAAAACTGATTTGCCCTGTGTAATTGCCATTCAGTAATAGGCAGCGGTAGTGATTAGAATCCATTGTTTACAGCAATGATCTGTGTTTGATTGTACTGACACAATTTGACTTGCCAGGTCGCTGCACTGTGATGTCAGACCTGCGTGTCATCACATTTGATGGCAACAATGTGGCCTTGTATGATAACGGCTCCTACATCCTGGTTAACCTGCCCAGAGAGACTATTATTGGCACCGTGGAGAAATGTCCTACCAGCCAGGTAACGCCCTGAATAAAATATGTATTGCATCATAAGACATCTCAGAACTATTTTGTGAAATGTTTTTGTTTTTTTGTAGAGTGTAAACTCCATCAGACGAACTGTGAGTACATTCTCTTCTCCCCCTATCATCCCCTACAATTGTTTTTGCATTAAAATCAAAAGCTGTTATTCAATCAATAGATATTGTCTTGTATCATGACATTCTCTTATTTCACTCCTCTACAGAGTCCTACAGGTGGAACATCTGGTCTGTGTTTTAGGAAGCTGAACATTACTACCTCCTCCTACAGAATCATTATCAACCGGCTAGATCGCAAGGTGAGTCTCTTAATCAAATTTGCTGCCAAGAGTTCAACTTATCCCACGTAAATAATGTCTGCCCATCTGTCTCTAGGTGACAGTGAACTACAGACCTGTTAGACTTCCATTCTCCCGTCACTCTCTTTATGTGGAAGACACAGGCAGCATGTACCTGATCCACACACCTGGCGGGGTCAGCATACAATGGTATCACAGCACTGGCATCTTGGTGCTGCAGTACATCGCTCCTTATAATGCATCTGTGCCCACTCGAGGCCTTTGTGGTGAGTCCACACAAACACATCAGCTTTCACTACATCAGCAGTGGCCTCATTTATCTAAGTGCCTGCTATCAGCACCTAAAGGCTTAATGTCCAAGCAGCAGCATCACTTTGACTTGAGTCATTATTGGATATGACAATTTGAGATGTTGAGGGCTATTTGGTTTAATTAACCACACACACATTATCTCACTCCACGTATATATTGCTCAATGACAAAGCAGCAATATATCTCACACACACACACACACACACACACTTAAACCAAACATATGTCTGCACATTATGTCAGGTTGTTGTGATGGGAACCCAGAAGATGACCTGAAGCTGCCCAATGGTACAGTGGTCCGAGAGGTGGGAGACATGATGCTCTTCCTTCAGGCTTGGAGAGTCCACACAACCGATGAAACAGAACACACACGCAGAGTCGGAGACAACTGCACCATCGGGGACTGCTCCACCTGCCTCTCCATGCTCCGCCAGAGAACCTTCATGCCATGCCACAGCAAGGTAGCTACAGTATACATGCAGCATTTTACAAGGTTGATCATGTTTAGTTACTTTGCCGTGACTCCAGTAAGTGGATTGATTGACGAGTCAATAAAGAGAAAATCAGCCTGCCAAACATTCTCTGGTTCCAGCGTTTTAAATTTGAGGATTTGTCTCTATTTCACATCAGTGTGAATTTAATGTCTTTGGGTATTGAACTGTTTGGAGGATAAAACAAGCTATCAACAGATCGATTGTAAAAAATTATAATTTCTTAAGGTCCTTCATGACTTTGGCCTGGTTGTGTGTTTCCAGGTTCCTCCAGAGCAGTTCTGTGACATCATGTGGGCGGGGGACCTTCACTACAAGGATCACCAGTGTGACTTTCTGGCAGCGTATGTGGCGGTCTGCTACACACATCAAGTCTGCATCAGCTGGAGACGACACAACTTCTGCCGTAAGGAGACACAAATGCAGATGAACTTATTCTTGTCTCTCATTTGCTCATGCATTGCTAAGTGCCTGTCATCCTGTAGCATTGCGGTGCCCCCTTGGTAAGGAGTATCAGCCATGTGTGAGCACCTGTGCCAGCCGCACCTGTCTGAACAGAGAGTACTACGAGGAGACCACCTGCTCCTTCATCAGAGAGGAGTGTGTGTGCCGCGGTGGAACCATTCTGCACCGCGCTGACTCCCCTTACTGTGTTACTGAGGATCGTTGTGGTGAGTGACAGACTAATTATATGCCTTTTGTGATGAAAATGGAACTGTCAGAGACTCTGAATTCATTTTGGACTGTATATTGCTCCTAGACTCACATACAGTGTGTATTTACTTGGCTTTGATGTATCCAGTGTGCACAGATAATGAGGGTAACCCCCGGGCCCCGGGCGAGGTGTGGAATGGCTCTGCCCGCGGCTGCTGTCTGTACAAGTGTATGGAGAATGGTTCTGTGGTGGCTGTCGAGCCAGACTGCAACTCTGTCCCTATACCGCTGTGTGAGAGGGAGGGAGAGTATGTACTGGATGTGTTGGAAGAAGGAGCCTGCTGCCCAAAGAAGATTTGTGGTGAGTTTAAAGATTAAGTTCTTCTTTGCTGAGCAGAGCATCTGATCCAAGTACAAACTTCTGGAGATTGCATTTGAGAGATAGTGGTTGGTTTAATCTTTTCCCTTGGTTCTGCCCTTAAGTCTCACCCTCTATAGTAATATTATATTACTGGTGACGGTCCACCTATTCTAGCTAACCAGTATCCCCAAATATTTCTAATTTCAGAGACCAAAAATCACAACTTTTCAGTGAACATATATGACTCATTCAATTATTTTTTTCTCCTCGTCTTTTTTTTGCTCCTTGTCAGAGTGCAACATGACCATCTGTGACAGCGAGGCTCCACCTTGTGATAATGGGAACAGGCTAGTGATTGGTTACAGTGCTCTGTCCTGCTGCCCCGAGTACAGATGTGGTGAAAACAAACTTTTAATTGCTCCACTTTTGACTGCAAAGTTTTGAGACATGTTGTAAACTCATTTTTTAATGGGATATTTGGCCTAAACACTTTGCTGTGACTGGTCTTTCTCAGAGTGTGACCCCATGGCATGCCCTCCTGTGTCTGCCCCAAACTGCAGGGAAGATCAGTTCCTAGTGGAGGTCAGGGGGGCAAAATCCTGCTGCTACTCTTACCTTTGTGGTAAGTTTTAATTGTGGTTCACAGGTCAGTCTAAAATGGAAATCGGAAGTCTTTGGCAGGAGGTTGGCCATCTGCTTTGTCTCAATCTTTGGCACCTCCATCAATTACAGCAACAAAACTGAATTTGTTGTTTGTTTTTTCTGTCTGAGCAGTGTGTGAGTCATGTATTGAACCCATTCCAAGTTGTTCACTTGGAGAAATTCTGGCTGTGGATCTAAACACAACCAACAGCTGCTGTCCACAGTACTATTGTGGTAAGTGTGTGAGTGTGTTTTTATATTTGTTTTTTTTTGTGTCTTTTTCTTCAAAGTCATGCTTGTACTTTCTCCCATGTGTTGCAGTGTGTGATGTCAACCAGTGCCCTAAATCATCTGTAACCTGTGCACCTGGTCTATCTTTGGTTCAAACCGCTGTCCCTGGGCAATGCTGCCTGCAGCACCACTGCGGTACACACTCAAAAACACTCACATACATATGTATGCATCCTACTTGTTGCTGGTGGGTGTTGAGGTGATCATTGGATTAAAAAGTTGTTATGCCTGTCACGTATTTGCATAAACTTTACGCCACCTCTTTCTTTAACTTTCTGTCTGTCACTCCCAGAATGCCAATGTGAGGACAACTCTCTCCCCATCTGTCAGGTGGTAAGTCAGTAAAAAGCTGCATCACAAGTCACTGTCTCATCAGGTCTTTGCTTGAAGGAAGAAAAAGTGAGCAAATTCAGTCAAGTCAGCACTCTGTTTTTCTCTCAGGGGGAAGTCCTGGTTGAAGTTCAAGACAGTAGCACCTACTGTGGCTGTCTTCAGCATACATGCCGTATGTGTAACGCAAGCGTGAAAGCACACACATACACACACACACACCTGACACTAGTGTGACCAGTGACATGCTGTAGACATAGTTTCATCTTTTGCCTCACACTGCTCAATTTCCAGGCTCCCTTCATCTTAACCATGAAAAAAGATTTTTATTTGTTACTTATGGTAGGGTATGATTATTTATCCTATGTTTTTCTGTGTGTGTACAGAGAAAGCAGAGGTGTGTCTTTTCCAAGGGGTAACAGTACTGGGCCCAGGCCAGTCTCTGGTTCAGTACTTTGAAGGAGAGATGTGTTACGCTGTTCACTGCCTGCATCACAAAGATCCAGATTCTGGCTTCTACGCCATGGAAATTACCTCTGTCAACTGCTCCCAAAAATGTGGGCCTGTATGTTTCCACATGTACAACATTTAGCACATGCCTCGTCTACTTGTCTTCCCTTCTGTGTCTTGTACTCATTTTTCATTTCTGCATTCGTCTCATCTTTTTAGCACCAGGTGTACGTAACGTCTACGGACCCTCAGGTGTGCTGTGGCTCCTGTAAAAATGTTTCCTGTACTTTCAACAATGAAAACGGCACAGCAGAACTTTTTGCTGTAAGAACAAATACATCCACATGTGCTCAATGCTCCACTTTTTTGAGCAGTGCTGATTCTGATTGTGTGTGCAGGCAGGGAGTTCCTGGGTGGAGAACTGTACACGTTACGACTGCATGGAAACAGCAGTGGGTGCAGTGATACTTGCCTCTGGGGTGATTTGTCCGCCTTTCAATGAAACAGAGTGTATTCAGGTCAGGACCTCTAAATGTACTATATAAATGAATTTAATGTTAAACTCTTGAAGCCACTTGTTTTTTGCATTTAGTTTCAGGTAGAAATGTTCTGATGCCTAATTATAGTTGTTAAAATGGACGCTGTTTAATACAGATTCAACACAGTGTCAAAAATAAACAGCACGGCTTAGTTATTATGTTTCATTCCCTGCTCACAGTCGCTTTGTCTTGATGGAGCAGTTGGCAAATATTTATATATCAACTTTCAACTTTTAACTGTCAATTATGACTGGATGCTAATTGATAAGTGCACCCGTGTTATGTATAAAAATGTTTATTTTTGACTCTTTAAATTGTTTTTCCCATCATAAACTCTGGTTTCTCATCTTACTCTCTTCTTACAGAATGGCGGTGTGGTTCAGAGCTATGTGGACGGTTGCTGCAGGACATGTGAGTCTCCAAATTTATTTGATGCTTCTGGTAATGCTTTGAGCTGTCAAAGTGGTGAGCGCCTTGTTGCCTGGCAGTGGTTGGGCTTTTTGGCTGAGTGGTTGGGGGTGGCCTGTTGTAGAGGGTGGAGATAAAGCCATTTGTTGGCCTTTCACTACATTTCCCACAATCCCTCGCTTTCCCAGTTTGTTCCCCTTCTGTTGACACAAGAGCCAGCACAGCTTAGACAGAAGGAATATTTGGTGGAAATGATCAATACATTTAATAGGCTGATGAAATATGACAACATTTAATAGGATTACTAAGGCAATATACAATTTCCTGAACTTGTGCTTTCATGATGATGTCGTGTGAACTGTTCTTCATGTCTACTTTACAAAATTATATTAAGTAATGAGACATTCCTAAATTGTTTGGATTAAAGCTTTAATAAACATGCAGTGGTGCCATTTTTCTCTCCTCTGTGGATTCGGCATTGCAGCCTCGCCCGCTTGCCTGCTTTTGCAGCGACCTTGCAGTTTGGCCAATAAGGTTTCTCCACGGTGAGCGTTTTACCAATGAGGATGCAAGATGGTGCAAGGGTTTGAGTCTGCCCTGCTGAGCTGCTCTTTGTAGTACATCAAATGACTGAGTTCCTTGGCTGGCTGCCCGGAGTGGCCCAAAAAATAAATGAAATCCATGTGCATGCCAGCTGCACTGATTTCCTCCTCTGTGTGTTTGTGAGTTACGCTGTACTGTGATTTTTTGAACCAAACGTAACCTTGTGTGTGTTCTCATGACGTTCTTTGAACCTGGCGGCTGTGATCCTGACGATGCTCCCAGGTTCTGGAGTGGGTGTTTTACCATTTACCGTTAATCCCGTAACCCCCACTGGTAGTACTAACTGTGACACAGGTACCACCACTTTGCACTGTCCCACTTACAATGATTATTTGGCATACTGGCACTCAGTGACTCATTCACCTGCAATTTCAAGCTTTGTGTGAATGTGAGTCTATTGTCTAATTTATTGTCTTGTCTTTTCATTTCTTCCTCTCACCAGTTAACCCCCAAAACACACTACAACATGAACTAAGGCTGCACGATTATACCATAATGATAATCACGATAATTTTTTAACAATAGTGAGATCACGATTATACAACACGATTATTGGTTTTAGAGACAAAATAATTTGATTGCACGTTCACATGCTGTGCTTTATTCATGCTAATGTACAAATATTTGCATCAAATTAGGTTGTTCTTTAACTGAATTCAGTGCATTTTTGTTTTGCCCATCTGCTCTCTGTTTTGTAATAGAACAGAGAGCAGACATGCAAAACATGTAATACACAGTATATTACTCTTTTAGACTGCAGCAGTAACATTCAGTTTTTCAAAGGCTGCTTTTTTTAGGATGCATGCGTAGCGGCATGACAGCTATACAAAACAGGAAGCCAAAACCTCTCGATTGCCATCTGGCTGTTGGTTTAGGAAGCGCTTCATTTGATGAACAAAGATTTATATTCGATTAATTGTGCAGCCATAACATGAACAACATCTAACCTTGCATTAATCTAATTAATAGTGCCAAACTATCCATCAGACAATATGCAATGTTTAATATAAGAGAGAAGGCTTTATCAAATCAAAGTGTTAACACCAGTTGTGAAACTAAATAAGCTGCAGTGTTACACATTCATCCATTAAGAAAAAGCTGGAGCTCATTTACTCTTTTCCTACATTCCAGCCCTACACATAATCATTTTTTAACCAGCTTTGATTGGCTTAGAAGTAAGGTTAGGTTTAGGTCAGTAGCCAATAAGAGAGACCAATCTCTGCTGTGAGGAGTGTGCCCCTCCCGTCACTCAACTGTCAATCAAAGCAAGCTCCTACTGCTGGGCAACAAAAACACCTGCTCAATAGGCCTCTCGGGTTTGTGTGAGTGACAGATCTCTGCAGTAAAACGATCAGAGAGTATGTTTGTGTGAGAGCATATGTTTACCATTTTATATGTGTGTGTGTGTGTGTGTGTGTGTGTGTGTGTGTGTGTGTGTGTGTGTGTGTGTGCGTGCGTGCGTGCATTTATGTATGAACTTGCATCTTAATGTGTTCTGCTTTCAATTTCAATTATTTTTTTTATTTCTGAGTGTTATTCTGTGTATGCAACTTAATTCTGTGTGAACATGTGTGTAGGTAAAGAGGATGGTAAGACTTGCAAACGTGTGGCCATTCGAACTACCATTAGAAAAGATGACTGCAGGAGCAACGCACCGGTGAGAAAAGAGAGACATGCTAACTAAATTGTCATTATTACATTATTTAAAAAGTTTAAAAACTCCTCCTGTCATCATCCTGTCTCCCTCCTCTTACAGGTAACCGTCTATTCTTGTGATGGGAAATGCCCGTCTGCCACCATATTCAACTTTAACATCAACAGTCACGCCCGGTTCTGTAAGTGCTGCCGCGAGAGTGGACTGCAAACCCGCTCCGTCACACTTTACTGCTCTCGCAATGCCACAGTCGTGGAGTACAATTTTCAAGAGCCTCTGGACTGTTCCTGCCAGTGGAACTAAAAATATGGTCCAGGCAGAAAAATGAATGAGAGCATAACAAATGAAGGGAATGCATGAATAGGGGGATGAATTCTATTTTTACAGTACTGATGAACGAGCATGAAAACCAGCCATGTTTCATTGTATTTGGTATATAAGCACACTTTGCAACTCTGAGTCGTAGTTGTAAGTTAAAAGATGTTGAAAATAACTGAAGTAAGATTGAGATGGTGTTCAAGTAGTTTTGTCTGCACATTAGTCTTTATTTTCTTGAAGAGCTGCTGTGCCAACCCAGTCAGCTATCTAGTGCTTTCGGGTGGTGGTGCGATGCCATTAGCCTCTTATCCTACTGTATATTAACAATTGATATTATGTTGACACAAAAGTTGTTGCATTTTTCATATCCGCTGTTGGGTTCAAATACTGTACATGCTTTAAATTTAGCCTTTTCACAAATAAGTGTTGTGCAAAGCTTTTTTCCTTAGAAAAGTTTAATGTGACCTTAGGGCTTTTGTAGTTTCTGTATTTTGTAGTAGGGGAATAAAAGATTTAACAGGTGTCTTTGTCTGAATTATTGCAAGACTGGCTGACCTCATGACCTGCAATGTGTCCTTTTTAAACACACTTAGGAGTTTCTCATCCTCAAATCTTATTAAACGCACACTCTCGTCCTGATTCAGCATTTGTAGTGCTGACATGTGTTTGTGCTTCTCTTCTCAGAGATTATTGCTGTGTGGGAGTCACCTCTTCATAACAGAACCCCTCAGTAGACTCAGCTCCCTGTGTGTCAATCATTTCTCCCTTTCACATTCCTGTCATTCCACATGGGCCAGCTCTCCTACCACACCCCACAACTGAGCCAAACCATTCTCACCGCTGCACTTTGTTATGAACAGTTTGGAGCCGATGCTTATTTTAGAGGTTAAGAAAACAAAATCTTAGACCTGTCTGCTGTGACTGACTTGCTGACTGTCGGTCATCCAGAAGCATGAAGCTGGTGGCTTTGCCAGCTAAGCACATCTCTATTTACCACAAAGCCCCACCACATCTCTCTTATCCCTCTCCCTTCCCCTCAGAACGCCCCACATGCCCAGCCTCCCACCCTCGCCATGTGCCCGTGGTTACCATGGTGAACTGCTCTTATCCCAACAAAGAGCCAGAACAAATTGGGTTGAACTCTTACATCCTCTCTCTCTCTCTCTCTCTCTCTCTTTCTCTCTCTCTCTCTCTCTCTCTCTCTCTCTCTCTCTCTCTCTCTCTCTCTCTCTCTCTCTCTCTCTCTCTCTCTCTCTCTCTTTCTCTCTCTCTATCCATACTCACCGAAACACCTTCTCCTCCTTCACATAAGGGTTTGCTTCTCGGAGGAAACAGCCATTGAACTCTGACTTTGAATGCGCACTAAATTCAAAGTCCAGTCTCTAAAGTAAAAGCAAGTCGAGATTTCCCCATGATTTAAGATAGCTATGAATATGTAATCCACGACTTTTCAACTCTTAAAAAGTTACAGTTAACTTTTTGACGCTCAGCTGGTCGCCAGCGGGCCAAATAGTTTGGGACTTTCCACAGCTGATGTTTTGTGAAGGGTATGCTCCAAAGTGATGAAAGTGATTGTTCGCATCCGGGTGGATCAGTGACTGCTCGATGAGATGGAGTGACCTTTCCAATGGGTGGAACAGAGATTCTGTGTTTACTTGCTAGTTTGTGCCAGGTAAGAGAATATCCATCATGCTTATGTATCTTCCCAGGTGTATTGTAACTGTTTTTAAAGGTGCTGGATCGACACTCTCCATGCGTGTGTTGTAATCCAAGATTCTCTGTGCTTTGTTTGCACAGCCGGGGCAACCCTGCCTGCATGTTAGTGCATTTGTGTTATTTAGTTGTGTTCCAATGGCACTGGCTAGCTCACGTTAATGCCTGTGCTCTGCACTGCGCTCATATGGTGTTTACTGCTGATAATGCCGTCCCGACCGATGGTGTCTTCACGGTAGTGTAAGACTGTTGGCTCTGTCAGCAGTTATTGCTTTCAGCACTGTTAGCTTCTAGCCGTCGCCATGCTGAGAGCCATATGGACAGAATCCCTCTTGAGGTACATAGGATTGTTAGCATCTGTGACACATGTTACTTTTACACCTCCTCAGGTTGTCTTGCTGACCTGTGAACAGCATTTAAACCCTGTTGAGGTTGAAGTTGTATTTCAGTCCTTCCCATCCACAAAATATGCAGATGCCTACACAGTCACCTGCAGGACTGCAAGTAACCAGCTGGTAATAACAATGGCATGCTCACTCTGGTCCAGTTTCATTAATTTTAGTTTATTTATTTTTATAACTAAATGAATGGTCACATCTCTGCAGGTGTATGTGGAGCCCATCGATCATTCAGCATGCTCCCCTGACTGCAAAGTGTCATTACGATTGGTTGAGGACCCAAGAGGATATACCATCTCACTGACAGCCAGCAGAAGTGATGCTTCTCTTGAGACAAAGACTTTTCCATTCAGTGAGTGTCTGATGTAGAAAAATAACATGCTTGATAAGTGTTTGGTATAATGCCTATTGACGTCATTTTGTTTCATCTTGTCTCTACTCCTTTCCTTTTATACTGTATATGTGTCCAGTTCCAGTCTCCCTGTCCTCCCTTCATGTTTGCAGCACGACTACTACTGCTCTCTTGATGTGGAAACTTCACAAACAACAAACCCTAGCCACCTTGAGTCTGTACAACACTCACACACAATCTGTCACGCACATCTTCAACATAAACTCATCAGAGACAAACTCTCAGTACACAGTGAAAGGTCTCCAGCCTGGCACGCGCTTCAAGGCCAAAGTTGTGGTCACTACATTCCTCAAACACCTTAATATAACCCTACAGCAGAGACTCAGCATTGATATTGAAACAGGTATTGTACACATTTGCTTTACCACAATCAATTCATCATATGACAACAATTTGATCATCTGCCTTAAAAATTACTGTATTAGTTGATGATAATTACTGTCTCCAGCTCAGTGCCCACCTGGCTGGTTGGCCAATGTGAGAAGCTGTTACACTGTGAGAAGGACGGGTTTGACCTGGACTGATGCCCAGCACAGCTGCGGAGGCCTGGCAGCCGGAAGTCACCTGGCTGATCTGAAGACTGAGAAAGATCTGCTTTTCATATCTTCTCACCTGTTGAGCCACAACCTGCTGCTGCTATGGACCGGACTCAATGACCAACAGGTAGCCTTATTACATAACATAAATATTAAGGAGCGGTACTTAGGAGGCTTTTTTTCTCTTCATCCCATAAGTAAGAGCCATAATAAATAATTGCCACGTATTGTGACATACCATTTCTTGTCATTTCTTTGAGAATGTGCATATGTATATACTATTTAATAACATTTTCTCACATTTGGACATTTTCATGAATAACTTAGCATTTTGTAATTTAAAGAGAGATTTGTCCAAAAAACATTAAATAAATATGTACAAGGTCACTGATTAAGAAGGCAGGACTGTTTTATGTTGTATAGCTCCGATTGTTTGTTTTTATTGATTAACGTTTGTTCCACCAATCATATGCAACTATGGTTATGACACACAGTGTAAATCTTATTATTGTTAATTAAGAGAGCTTTATAGGCGGTGGCAGAAGGAGTAACGTTCGATAGCTTGGTTTTGGGAATTCAGTTGTGGGATTTTGTTGGCTTGTGCTCCGTTATGTGCAACAGGAAAAGTGAGTAATGAATGTTTTTTTTCCTGTTAGAAAGAGAGTTTAAGAAAGAGAAATTATTAACTACTAATTTATGTTAAAAATGAATGTAAGAGTTTTTGTGAGGACCAAACCATTTTGAAAGTATTTAGTGTGGCAAATTGTGAAGATTTTTTATTTAAATAAATGTTTAAATAAATATTAAGTCACTATTTATCATGAAGTGACACATTTGCGTTTCTGAGCCATATGGCCTGCTGATGAAAGGTTAGCAATATTTATATATTTGCAGTGTTACAAACTTAATTGTGGTACTATAGTTTTTATCAAGGCCTACACACAAAATTTGGACACCCTGTAGAAATTCAACTTTGTATATTAGCAGTAAGAAGTAACAGTGCATGCTTATTATAACCTGTATAGTTCAGCAGTTATTCTGACCTGCAAGACTGTCAGAATCACGCAGTATATGGTCCTGTAGGATATGGAGGAATATATGGAAAGTGAACTGCAGGACAGTAGTAGATCTGAAAATGTACTGCAGTATATTTAAACTTCCCCGCACAATATTTTGTCAGCACTTAAGAAAACTCCTGTAGTGTGCACACCGACTTACTTTGTGTAAAGAAACCTATTCAAAGCAATGAATTATGATTAGTTTGAACAAAAAGGCCCAAATAGTTTTATATGTATAGTGAATATGCTTAGGAAACGACTACTCTTTGTAGGATTTACTTTTTATGATTTGAGTAGAATAGTTAAAGTAAATACAGTTTACATTTCAAGACTAGCCTATGTAGACAGTTTTCTTTTTTGCCGCCTGCAGCGAGGTCCTTACATGTTAGCGTATATCCTCTGTTTCAAAATCATAGACCAGTAAAAACACAGGGGCAGGTGATATTCTTCCAAAGTAGTTTACACTTTCAACAGAAAAAGCCCCAATGCAGCAGTTACTCCTTAAAGAGGAGATTTGTTTCTGATACTTTCACTTTAATGACATGATGTCTGTCATGTGTATACATACAGTGCATAATGTCTTTCTTCTGTCACCCCACAGGAGGAGGGGCATCCTCTCTGGTCTGATGGCTCAGCCTATAACTTGACAAACTCCATGATGTCATTACTGCCAGCCAATCAGACAGACTGTTTTGCCCTTCAGAGAAATGCCACAGGGCAAGGATACTTTCTCACTCCATTCTTCTGTAACATCCCCTTACCCTTCATCTGCCATTGCCAGAGTAAATACCTTGTGTATTATACCTTTTATTAACCACATCGTTTACTGTGCATACATTATTTGAGACAATTTTGAGTTTTCCTTCAATTATCACTTGATGATAGATGCAGTTTTACAAAATAAATCCTTTTTTTCAACTTGTGTCTCCCTCTTTCCCAGCCCCTCCTGTCCCTGCCTCATTCTCCTTTGACCTGGTTCAGGTGACAGAGCAACAAGTACAGCTTCATTGGAGTGACCTCTCACCTTTCAACTCTCTTAATCTTTCTTCTATTGAGATATTCCTCCAGTACCAAGAGGAGGAAGATGGAGAGTCGGGTCAAGATGAAGAAGATGGAAGCAGGAAGTCAGAGGACAAAAAGGGGACACAGAGCTTGAGCAGTATTAGAAAAACTGTCAGGGTCCCCATATTCCTCTTCTCCAGAGGGGTAGCAGTGACAGGCTTGTCTCCAGGGAGCATCTACTCTTTCACCCTTCGAGCTTCTCATCCTGCTGGCTCCACCTGGAGCTTGGGACAAACACGAACTGCGTACACTAGTGAGTGTGCTGACACACATAAAGTACACACAAGCAAGCACAAGCATCTTGTGGTAACAGATGTAACTTCAAAGCTTTATGTTCTCTTTCTTACAGGACCTCTTCCTCCTCAAAATATCACTTTTGGCCCCAGTACCATCAGTCAGATTAGTGTCCACTGGAGAATGACAGATGCACAGTTAAGGCTTAGATGGACCTTTGTTGTGCGCTGTGTGGACATGTCGTCACGACAAGAGAGCATAGTTGGAATGACCAATATCTCCAGGTTATCTGAGACTGGTGGGCTGCAGGCATACATTGCTGTGATTGGAGGGCTGGAGTCTCACAGGAAATACAGAGTTGAAGTTTACACCGTCACCCAGCATGGCATAGAGAGCTGTGGACAAGCGCCTGTGACTGTACAGACTGGTAAGCATATAACAGTACGTTTTCACAGTAGATATTTGTGATGCCTCTGTTCTATTGTAGTGTTCCAGTGAGCCATGACAGGGTCACAGTGAACCTACATTCACAATACCAGGACCCTGAAACGGGCAATTAAATGGAATTCGTTAGTTTCAACATACATTTTATTATTTACACCTGGGATTTTCCTACTGATTCATGATGATTAATTTTAATTTCTAAGAAAATCTAGAAAGAAGTATTTTTTAATTTTGGGAAAGATACACAAATGAGAACTTCACAATCACACATTTGCATTAATTCACTGTTATTGCTACTATAGACCATCTTATTCACCCAGACAGTACAATCCTCACAACAGAGGTCCAGTCAGGGGTTTTAGTAGACTAGTCCTTGACTGTCTTGCTGTGATGGTCATTTTTCTAGATACATTTATGATCAAAAGCATTAATAAAACACTTATTTGTCTACCAAAGTGGATACGTTTCAGATGTTTTCAAATTTACAGTATGTAATTGTCCAAACAAAAACCATGTATTTGCTTTGACTCAGGTTAGCTGACAACAAAATAACAATCTCCTTTGTGCCTCATAGCGGTGAAGGCCCCTAGTGGTCTGGTGGTGTTGAAAACAACAGGAGATCTGACAGTCTGCTGGACCAGTTCACCTGATCACCCACCAGATGGTTATTATGTCACATCCCACCCACCCATTTATCCCACTCTAACCTCACTGTGGATAAACCAGACCAGTCCCAGTGCACACTGGGCACGTCAGTCTGTGTGTGTTAATTTGGGCGCATTTACTCCAGGTCAGACTTATGAAATAGGAGTTGTCTCTCTGCGGGGAAAGGACAGGAGCAACAGGACCACAATCATACACACCACAGGTAAGATAAACAACAATACTGCCTTTAAAGGATATGAACCTTTTGGACCCTAGACCGATTTTTAGGCCCTCAGCTCGAAAAAAGCATACCCATACGATAATGAGTGTAGCGTTGCAACTGTAAGGGCTATTTTAATACTTTTGGTAGTAAAATAACCCTAACACTTGTGAGATGCGTTGATATGTGTAAATATCAGTATATATGTTACTATGTTAAGAGTAGATTAAGATGGCACACAGCACAAATTGAAAATTCAAATTTTCCAAAGGAAAAAAAAAAGCAATTTCAGGATATTTCTTTATTAGAAATCATGTAGGTCCAAGCTTTCCAGCTCTCCCAGATCATAGAACTATATGTTGAGGGTCTCTAAACAAATTTTTACTTTGATAAAATGAAGCTTTATCTAGTACATCTTGATCTAGTACGGAGAGGTCAAACGACGTCAACCAAAATGTAATTTTGTTCCAGCTGTTTTATTGTAATTTTATATACGATATAATTATATATTTCACTTCTTTTATCACTAATAGTGTTCAATCTATCCATATGCAGCAGTTTGGCATCATTTTGAGAGCCTGGATCCTCTATGAGACTGTTAATGTTTGTCATCCACGGGATTTTATCGTCTGAATTCCAGTTTTTTATCCTCCAGAGCCTTAAAGCCTGTGCGAAGGGCCGATTTGACGCAATGAAAAGTTCCATAGACTCGTTACAGCCTGCTCTGTTGAAACAACCTAACGTGATTTTGAATGACAGAATCCGTTAGCCAATCATAAAATAAAAACTACCTGAGTGTCAAATTTCTCAAATCCAATTTGCTGAGACGTATAACCCTGCCCCTTCCGCTAGCAGGCACTCGAGGCTCATGAGGGCAGCGCCAGCTTTGAATTCACAGAGAGACGGATGAACTGCGCAGATAGATAGTAAACATGTTTTGTTTGTTTTTTGCTGCGGAACATCTCAAAGTAAGGAGCTGGTTTATGATGTGATCGATTATGCAGATTATGATGATGGCTTTGTTTTGTAAGTAAAACTGCGAGGCTGTGTCGTAGCGGAATGTGACAAAAGGGCTGCGGCCGTCTGGTCGCTAGCGATCTCCTGAGCTAACGGGTGTTAGTATTGAATTTTTCAAAACGTTATTGGCATAAATGTGGCGAGTGGGACTGCCTAGGGGGCGCTATATCGATTGTGTTACTTGGTATTATACGTAGCTTTGTCATATGTTGTGTTTGGAGTGTGTACAAACAGCTGAGATGACTTTGTAGCGCAGGAGCTGCAGTTTGAGCAGCTATGCAGCATCATTATATTCGTTACTGATGAGTGCACATTATGAGTGGATGAATTTTTGGATGCATGCTCCGCCCCCGCCGGTGGGGGCGCTCGGGGCGAACTGGATATTATTAAGAGAGGTTTATCTGAAGCTAAGATAAGGCCTCAGTAGTCAGAGGTAGCCAGTGGGGATCGACCAAAGTTACAGCTTTTTCAGATTACATTTCTCTTTTTTTTGTCTTTTTCCCCTGTTGAGTTGCAGTGGAAGGGTAGTGATTAAAAAGAGGGGGGTTGTACTAAACAGGCTGTGACATAATTTTACCAATTTAGAAAGCTTCAGATAAACTTATTGATACTCAGACAGAATGAGGACTGCGGATTTAGTCCCCCATGGCCAGTATGAACAAAAGGAATGATTACAGCAAGCAAAACACGTTTCAATATTAATTTGGGCACCTGACCTGAATTAACCTATCTTTTAACAATGTAGACAGTAATTTCTACTATCGTTGTCTCTTGTTTCTCTCTCTGTATGTTTAGATCCAATGCCAGTTCAGGTAGCAGTCCCCCTTTCAGTGGGCACAAACTCTGCACAACTTTACATTCAGCATCCACATCTGGGCCTGATTGATGGGGTGAACGTGTGTGTATGTCCAGGATTGTGTGACAGTCTGTGTGAGGGACTGTGTGGGAACACATGTCATTGGTACTCCCTGCCTGCTGGTGTTCATATCATAACCCTGAGCAACCTCAGTCCAGGATCAGAGCACCAGCTCAAGGTGTACAGCACAAGCCAAGAGCAGATGGGACCACCGTACTACACCCGCCCCGTTAGAACAAGTGAGTTACCTCAGCAAATACTAGTACTTAGTGGGAGCAGACACATTCAAATTGCTGTTGTTGAAGGTGTCGGCATAACATTTGGGCTTATATTGACTTAAATGATCTGACAACATAGTGAGCCCTTCTCTGTTAGTGTATTTTAACCTGGAAAAGGCCTCTCATCACTTTTTCTCTGCAGGATAGCACTACTCTATCTATTTAATATAATATATATAATTTGATATTAATTCAAAGTACTTTTTCACATCTTTATCTATTGCATATTTCAGCAATTAGATTAAATTAATCCACTCTAATATTGGCATCACTTTACTGGTTAACTGTTTGATTTTCTTTGGAAAATGTATGTTCTCAATATGTAGTGATCGCAAAAATCCATACTATTTAGGTCAGGCCTCAAGCTATATGACAGATGTTATATTGTATGATACATTTTGTATCTTGTTTTGAGACAGACCCAAAATGAAGGGACGCTAAAATAAGACAGTGGCATCATCTTTAAATGCATTTTTAAAATGTTTGTTTTAAAAACAAAAAAAACATATATACTACATATAAACATGTACAGTATGTGTCTTTCATCAAGTTGTTGCCAACTTTTTATTTCATTATTACTGCAATAATATATTATATATAAATTATATGATACCTAGGTTTTTAAAACGTAAAATTAACAACTATCGCCCAACCAAGCTTAATTGGTATTTTCAGTATGTTAGAAGAATAATTACAGTGTAGGATATGGTTTTTGATTTTAGGTCTGGCTACTCCTAACAGAGTGAGGGAAGGCGTGGTGACAGATTCGTCCATAGAGCTGCTTTGGGATCCAGCACCAGGACAGGCTCACAGCTACGAGGTCATCTGCCTAAACTGTGACCACTCACAAATGGTAAACCAGAAAAAGGAGATTTTACTTTGAGATTCATGATGACCAAAGTTGGTCCAAGTTTATGTCCTGTCAGCCACTGCATTAGCAAACATTGCATCAGGAAATACAAAGGGACCCATATAGAATGTTTATGTTATCCAGTTTGAAAAGGTCTATACCATTTATGTGCTACAGGTGCAGAAGGTGTTCAGTCAGAGCGCAACGTTTTCTAGTCTGACTCCAGGCAGAATCTACCACTTTGCAGTACGAACAGAGAAAGAGTCCTTCACAGACAGTGACCCCGTCACCATCAACATCACTGCAGGTAAGCGCACACATACACACACTGCTCAATCGTTCTATTTTAACTAACTATTTGGAATGTTTTTTATATGCCAGCCCCCAGCCCAGTGAAGATGTCTCTTGTGAATAAAACCACATCATCCATATGCGTACGTTGGAGTATGGTCAGGGGAGTGGCGAGCGGACTCATCCTGTCAATCAAAAACAGAACATTCAGTCAAGAGCTGATGATTTCTCATCCAGAGGCTAGGTCAGTCTCACTCTTGTCAGCCAGTGCACACATTATTACTGTGTTATGAGACTGTAATAACAATCACCAGATCAAAACTTTATTTCATAACAACTGAGTGCAGTTGTAGTGCAACATGGATTACTCAAAGTCTGTGCTTACAAAACAATGACTGCTAGAGCTGTGTGTTCACAGATCTTACAGCTTTGAAGGCCTCGTTTATGGAAGCCAATATACAATCGAAGTGATTAGCACCAGCGGGGAAAGAAGGAGTAAACCTGCTACTATGATCCTCCATACTAGTAAGTTTAAGAATTTGAGACGTATTGCTTGTTTAAAGTGAACCTATAAAGTTTTCAAAGAGTTTATATTCACACGTGTATTACCTATAGTGACAGATGACGATGATTATGAGTCAGTTCATGAACGGTGTCTCATGCTAATGGTAGTCTTGTTTCCAGTCCCAGAGGTGCCACAGGATGTGATTCTTTCAGAGCAGGTAGTGACGTCTGTGTTTGTAACCTGGAGACCACCGCCAGGACAGGTGGAGGGGTACAAGGTAAGACATGTAAAATACTTCAGCTGTTCAGTTCCAAGTAATCAAAGTAGGAGGGACAGGCATTATAGGTTGGTATGCCATAGTAACTTCCAGATAGATATCAGTCCTCATTTGTCTTACACACACGTTCCTCAAAATGTTTTTTCTTCAAAGGACAAAGAAGGCCACATGCGTCAGGTTCTGCACTCACCTGTTGGTTACTTAGAAACCGTTGTCAGCGCACCACAGATTTGGTTACCAGCCCTTTAAAGATGTATGACCTCAGTAGAGCCATGACCAGGGAGAATGACCAAGCACATTACATGCATGCACAATACCCACCCACATTAACAAACATAAATAAAAGACATGAGTACATATAAAGGATTGATAAAGCCAAAATGTGGCATGTTTTTGCGGCCAGTAATTGAAACTTGGGACTTTTTAATTTTTTTTCTCAGCTTGTTTTTGGCCTGCGGTCTGTGGACAGGAAATCATGGATTGAGGTTCTTGTCCAGGACGCACGTTATGAGATCAGGGATTTGATCCCAGGGTCAGACTACAGTGTCAGCATTCAGAGTGTGCTTGGCTCAGACACCAGTCAGGCAGTCCACAGAGAGTTCAGCACACGTAAGAGATACTCATGCATACAGGCACACACACACACACACACACACACATACAGAAACAGACCGGTCTAAATTCTGTACAGTATTTCAGAAAGTTTTGTCCTACCAAGATAGAAAAAGCTGTTTGTGATTCCTCAATGCATAATGCCCTCGTAACACATAAAATAATGGAATAGTAGCCAAAGAGATGAAAAACAAAGGTGTAAAATTGTAAAAACTGTGTTCCAGGCCCAGCAGGATTATGCGCTCTTCATTTAGGCCACATGAACTCTTCTTCTGTCTCTGTGAGCTGGGACAGTGCATTTGGAGAGTTCGACTTTCACAGAGTCACTGTGGCCAACACCTCAGGCACAACCACACAGACCGTACCCAAGGAGGAACAGGTTGCCGTTGTTACAGGGCTGGTGGACGGCTGCAGTTACAACGTGAGCGCTGAGAGAGTCAGAGGAGTGACAGCGGGGAACGCTGCCTTTCTAACTGTAACCACAGGTAGACGATATTACAAGGGCTACAACACTACATTATTAATATCAACTAACCTGATGTTTTTTTACTTTCTCCACCTATCTGACTCTATTCCGCCCTTTCTTGTCTTTTTATGAGGGCCAGCACGTGTGCGAGGTGTGCGTGTCGTGAATGTCTCTGCACGTGCATTCTCATTACGTTGGAAGCAGGCGATTGGGTGTGTGGATCATTATCAAGTCAACCTGCTACCAAACCAGGGAAAGGTCACAGTGTACCCTGCGTGTGACGAATACATTCAGGTACACACACGTACTCAACGAAGCACACACACACACACACACTGCTTAGATATAACAACAATGACATTTCTGAACTTACAGTTTCACCTAATAAACTCATTATAGCGAGTTGGACAATGGGACAGTACAGTTCACCTGAATACACTCAATGCAGTTTCATGAAGAGCAGTGAAACGGGAAGAAGTCAGGCATTGAAGATCTAGACATGCAGCTGAGTTATGATACTGAGTGTACAATCTACACACACACACACACACACACACACACACACACACACACACACAAACATGCATGCTTCTTTATCTCTCCTCCCATTCAACCAAATCAACCATCTCTTACCGGCTGCCAGGTGTCAGATACCCCCAAAATGTAACCTTACACACCACACACACAGAGCACAGGGTTGAGTAATAGATCTCATTATTTATTAAGTTGGCCTCATGAGCTCAATCCTGAATCATTCATTTGCTTAAGCAGCTCTCCCAAGAGAGAGAGAGAGAGAGAGAGAGAGAGAGAGAGAGAGAGAGAGAGAGAGACCAGAGGGAGAATGCTAGCCTCGTGCTAATGAGAAGATTCACTCTCCTCCTACACAAATTTTGGAATACCTCAAGACCAAGAGCCGTTAATATCCAATTCGTGAACAACTAACCCTGTGACCTTTTACTCATGACGCTAACCAGCTCCTAGACCCTGGAGTTATTCCTCTTTACCTCAGTGGAGTACCTGTAGACCACTGCTAGCCATTGTGCACTAACACTAGATGCAGCTCCACTGGCGACGCCTCTAACCTGCTGTGTCTAAACTGAAGCTAACTCTGCTAACCAGCATGGCCTTCTTCTCACTTATCCTGCTGCTAACACTCTGCTTGGGACAGGTACACTCACAGGTAAGAATTCAACACTCAATATTTGGTATTGATGTGCACATAGATGTTTATATACTCAGATATACAGAACATAAATATAACACTGTTTGTCATATTTCTGGGAGGTAACATAAGGTATGAGTGTGAATTATTGCCATCCAAACATACTAATGTCACAGGTCCAAATGTTTAAAAGCAACAAGTCTGCAACACAGTTCTTCTGTCGCAAAAATATATTCAGATACAAACAAGTGCAGCCACAAGCTGTCAAATTAAGTTGTGGCTGAGTGCCTTTAGAGTTGTTGCATATGTTTTTGTAATTTAGTTTTATTCCTGGTTCTATTTGGGGAGATTTGTCAGAGGAGTGCTCTATTTTTTTACTAATATGTTCTACAATAGTGATTGCTAACCAGGGTTATGTGTACATGGAATACTTGTGTAGTTGTAAGGGAGCACTTGGAAAAATTGTAGAGTAGCCAATTTGAAAAAAAAGATAATTAGATTTAAAATAAAAAAATCCATATATATATTTCTGTTTTGATGGAAAATACTTGAAAATACTTGAAACAATTAATCTATTAGTTGATTGACAGAACTTTATTCAAACCACTAAAACAAGAATTACCTGCTTTTTCTTGTCTTAGGTGATAGTAAACAGAATATCTGGAATTGACAGATCAAGCAACGGCAAAAAAATAAAAAATATCACCTTGGACTTTGGGAAATAATGATGGACCATTCTTCTCATTCTCTTATATTTTTATAGAGCAATACACACTTGTATTGACAGTGTTAAGTCACATCCAGTTCGAAATCAATAACAAAATTGGAACATTACGGGTAGTTATGATAAAAGAGATACAACAGTATACACTGATTCTGTTTTTTTTGTTTTTGCAGGCTGATGTGGTGAATGTCACTCCAGGGACAAGATACAGTGTAACGGTCACAGCAGTCTCCTCCTCCAACATCAGCCCCGGAGTCAGCCGCATGATCAATACTAATGAGAGTGGTGGGTTGTGCACACACTGTTTACTGTCGTTTGGATGGGTTTTGTTTTTGAATGTTAAAGTGCCATAAGGTTCTCGTCTGCCCTCTGCTGTTTGATTCAGTCTCTTATAGCAAACACACACACACACACACACACAGGGAAAGGAATTAGTACAGTAGATGTGTGTGTGTTTAATTCCTCTTAGGTAACTTAAGCCTAGGCTTTTGAACCGCAGGATGAATGGGTCTCCAGTGAATGTCATTGAAATGCCACTACTGTGTGAGGCCTTATTCATCAGAGTTCGGCCTCAATCGCACTCAAACCCACACACACTTACACACACACACACACACACACACACACTCATAGGATCAGTCCCCACAGACAACAACACTATTCTTCAAATGACTGTGGTACTGTCTAGTGTTGAGATATGATATACAGAAGTTCTGTACCATAATATCTGTGTTGTATGTTTGCTGTATATGGTGTTGTACGCAGTAGACGATGTGGAAAGACACTCTTCCGTTCTCTTCTCTCCTTCACACACTTCATTTCTTCTCCTCCAGTTGCGGGCCCACCTTTAGGCCTAGAAGGAGAGGCCGTGGGCTCCAATGGTATTCTTCTCTCCTGGACAATGCCACCTGATGCCAACAATATTGAGGGATACGTCATCAGGTAATTCATTGTTGTCGTCTTGAAGAATTATTTTGGTCTATTGGTGGGAGTCCACAAAGGTTGTAAATCTCAATAATCCAGGAGAGCTTTGTTGTCTTTGTCTCTGTCAAGAAAATTGCAGTTCGCAAATGTCATCATGAGATCATGAAAATATCAAATGTGAAATAAACAAATATTCAAATCAAATTTAAGAAAAAAGGACTGTCAATAAAGGAAAAAAGGTATATACATATATACAGTATATATATATATATATATATATATCAAATAAAAAATACTGAATATCCTAAAAATGTATCATAGTAGTGTGTAAAGAAATATAAATCTAGTGTAACAATTTAAAAACAATTTGCTCTTGGCTTCTATATACATTTAGGGCTCTATGTGTATTGCACAACTGAGATTTGTATTTATTACATGCATGGGAATGAGTCTATTGATGTGTTTTCAGGGGTGGAAGAAGTATTCAAGTCCTAAAAATACTCCATTACAAGTTAAAGTATTCAAAATCATGTTATTAGTAATATTATCAGCAAAAGTATACTTAAAGTTACTGTGTGGAACTTTTAACTGATTATGAAACAGTCTCTTTAATACTGATGCTTCTATATGACCTACATAAGTAGACTAGGCCATTAGCGAAAAGATTTTCTATTTTTATATGCGTATTCTTAATACTTGTAATTGGTGAACCGGGTCGGATTCTGCTCAAAATCAGACAAAGTCATGCAGGATCACCAGAAAGTCCTTAGCTCAGACTCCAGCGAGGCCTCTGGCAGCGATCAGGGGAGAGTGAAGGAGAACTCCCCGGCCCGGCAGCGGCTCCTCCTCCAGTTAGGAGCAGAGCTTTGCATTGCTGGAGGGAAGGGAGGCACAGGAGAACCAGAACTGACTGTCAGACCCTGCTGCAGTAAATTGAGAGTCTGGTGCTCAGAGATACACTATCACTTTTGTCCACAGGGACGCCAAATTCAACACATAAAGAAAGTTCTTTGTAGTAGTTTTAAAAAAAAATATCAAAACAAGTTGATTTTCATTGAATACACGTGGAAATATTCTTGCAGCAGTGGCAGATTGTTTTAATCTTTTTTTATAAGAAAATAATCCTCAATTCTCGACTTAATTCTAGTCTAAAAGGGCCAGAAAAGATATCTTTTTTTTTCTTATGCATTAAGTTTAAGGAGATAATACAAAAATTGAAATGTGTTAAAAGTTCCCTTCTAAAATATAATGAAGTAGAGGTAGCATAAAATAGAAATACTAAAATGAAGTACCTTAAATCTATGCTTAAATACAATTGTTGAGAGCCCGTCATCCAGCCCCATACTGTACATGAATGTATAATGTGAGTTGAAACTGATGATCTTGAGAATGGATTTCTGCCTGCAGATACAAGGAGGTGTGTCCCTACCCCGATCCCACCTTCACACAGGTGACCAAGTTCCTGGACGTACCTGAGACCCTGCTCACTGACTTCACCTCAGGTTCTACATACCACATTGAGGTAGGATATGCAATTCAAGATTTATTCTTTATGGCCATTAAGTTGTAGCTAATAGGAATGCACTTTGGTGAACTCACATCGCATAACACGACTGAGACATGATAACCTAATATAGACTCCCATATCCAACAATCTAAGGTGTATCTCATAACAAACATATTCCTGGAAACTGTCCTCCTGTACACAAATGTGGACAGATCCCACTGGACTGGACTATTCTCTTGATCTGGCTGAATACTGGTAATTGATCCGTCCTGATTTCATTATTAATCAGGTAAACAGATCTATGGACCAGCCATGGCTCTTTCCACTGTCTGTTGTCACTGAGCTTGAATGTGATCGTGCTTATTAGTTTTCAGAATTCATTAACCCACAATGACCTTAATACAAATGGACTCTGAGAGACTGACACACATCATGACACCTGCACATTCTGTATTTGTGTGCACGCCTTTATGAGTGTGTGTGCTTGTATCATATTACTATTTTGGCCCGCACACTAAGCCGTGCAAAAAGCTGAGCTGACAGACCTAAGAATGTTATCTGTTGTCTATTCTAAGTATTGACTTTTGTATTTTAGCGTTATTTTCAGGCAAAATAGACAATGTCCATTCTTATTCATTACAGTGGTAAACACAAAATGTCTAATTTACAAAGTCATTGGTTCGACTCTATGGTAATTTTAGACTGTAGTTTTTGACGAGGTTATTTTGCATTAGACTGTACAAATGCCTGTGTTGTGATTGCTCTTGAAGCATGATCCTCTGATTTTCTAGAAGTATTCGTATTGAGAAACATTTTAACGGCAATTAGAAAAATTTAACATTGACATTTATATTTTTGTTAAATATGCAGTTTCTATAGTTGTTCAGTATAAATATATAGTAAAAGATGGATGTTTCAAGATAAAGTTTTGGATGTAGCATTCATTATTGTCCATTTAGATGTATTCCCACTTTTGCCTGATAATCAGACTTAAATTGGCATTCAATTTTTTACGTCATTATTAATTTATTTTTCATTCATTTTTGATTTATACAGTTTAAATCTTTGAGAAGATCAAAGATTTAGCTGGCAATTCAGAGGCTAAAGGTCTGTTTACATACTGTTGATATATATCTGTTGCATAATGTTATATCATTGTTGTTCATGTTCCAGTTGTGATCATTGCCTGAGATAAGCACCTAATCTGGATCTGATGACTGCCCTATTGACACGAACATGAATCATCATTAAGTAATACCTACTCCCCCCCCCCCCCCCTTAGGTAGCAGCCACATCTCCAGCTGGAATAGGAGCCTTCAGCAAATCTGTATATATAAAGACCGCTGAGTCCCGTAGGTGTTCATGCGCACACTTGCATAATGACCTCAAAATCTAAAACAGTAATTGTGTATACAGAGTATTGTTTGTCTATGTGTGTGTACATTCATTTGTGTGTGCATCTCCTGCAGCCCCTGGCCTGGTGACCAACTTGACAGCGTTTGCTTTGAACCACACCTTCGTCATGGTTACCTGGTTCCTGCCGCACCGCATCAACGGTCTCATCACGAAGTTTGCTGTCAAGGCTAAACACGCTCGTACTGGGCAGACGGTCCGCACACTGGAGGTCAATGCAGAGGACATCATGACCGGAGCACTGCCTCACTGCAATGTACTGCATTATACTGTCACCTTCTGTCCTTTTCATTGTTGTTGTGAAATGTTCTGTTTCTGTCAGGATTGTAGATGCTACCAAGGCACAAGGCACAAGGCTGACCGTATGTACATCATCAACATAACGCTAGAAATTTCATTTTTTTCCTCATATACTTTTCCCTCTGTGTATGACTTTGTATGTGTAGGATGCAGCAGATATCCTGTCCCGAGCGACTCTCAGTCCCTTGGAGATTACAGCATCGTCTTCAACCATCACCCTCTCCGCCATACCCCCTGCAGCTTCCTGGAGTGTGCCCATATCAGTAGGAGTTGATCAACTACGACCTTACACTGCCTATCTATTCGAAGTGTCTGCCTTCACCTCTGATGGAGAAGGACAGGTAGCCTCCACTATGGTCCGCATGCCAGAATCAGGTATGAAAAAGAGGCAAAAGAGGCTGTACTTTTTGTTTAATTTGTGACTCTTATTAGGATATACAGAATGTACTACATGTATGAAAATCTTTATTTATGTGTCTTTGTGTATGGCAGCCCCAGAAGACCCGCCACAAAACTTCTTCATATTGAATATGACGTCTAGATCGATCTCCGTGTCCTGGGCCTCTCCCAACATTATCACAGGAAAATTCACCTATGTGCTCTACCTTTATGGACCTACAGGTTATTAATTATGAACTCTTGAACACACGTGCATTCATGCATAGACAGACTCAAACTCTAAATTGATAAAAATCCATATTTTTTCTATCTCCTATTCATTGCAGGATATTTGTATGAGAACAGCACAGGAGACACGCGGTTTGCTCTGACTGGTTTGACCCCCTACACAAGGTACACGTTGGCCGTCCGAGCCAAAGCTGCTGGAGAAGTGGGTCCAGCAGCGCAGGATGATGTAATTACACATGCCGAAGGTGAGACCACTCATAAACTGATGTACTGATGAATGGCGCTTTTTTTTTGCATTTAGATGAATCCCCAAAAATTCCCTTACTAAAAATTAAAAAACATTTTTTTATTCAAACACATGTTGCATGTAAGGATGTTTTTATAAACACATTTTTGGAAGGGGAAAGTGGACATTGAATCACACACTACTACAGAAATGTCAAGGATAACACAATAAAGTCCGATACATACTTATGTATGTAATGTATGTATGCAATATGTTATTTTGTATTGTTTTATCAGCAGACACTGTATATTTCCAAGACAAATTTCCTTCGGGACAATAAAGTCTATTTTATCTTATCTTATCTTACTTGCATGCTTAGGGGTGTGTTTTGTGTGCTTATGTCTGTGTCTAATTCTCTCTGGCTCTATGTGTGTTTGTGTGAGTAGCACCCAGTGCCGTGCAGGACTTGATGGCAGAAGCTGAAGATTCCGTTTCAATCCGTGTGAGTTGGAGAATCCCTGCCCAGCCCAACGGTCCAATTACCCACTACAAAGTGCAGGTTCTTGTTGGCGACATTTTGCTGCAGGACATCACCCTCTCTGCAGAAATGGTAGGCCAGATGTTACAGCTATCTAAGCCACCATAAATGTATCCCGTCACAGCTACTACTGTTAAACATTTTTAGTTAAAAAGGTTGGATGAAATTGTTCATCTTTGCATAAACTTACAGTACATTTTTTTTACAGTCTAAAAACTAATGATAATTTTCAGGGGCAGGACCTAATATATATATATATATATATATATATATATATATATATATATATATATATATATATACCTGTTCAACCCATTAGTACTGACAATTGGGACCATTTATAAAAACATCCTCATACGCAACCTGTAAGCCATGTCCACTGTCTACTAGTTCAAGTAGACATTGCTTTAAGGACCAATAAGCCCAAATTATTGAGAATCTTTTTTTTTTACATTGAACCCACCCAGAAGAAATCAGAAACTCCAGTCAGGCTATACAATGTAGTTTTTCTTCTTTCAGAATACTACTGGTTTAAATGAAGATGAGACCCTTCCCCCTGATGTCCTTAACAATCCAGGGCGGCGTAAGAGATCTGCGGAGCTCAGTCTGATCACATCACCCCCGACTTTCACGGCCACCATTGCTGATCGCACGCTGCCCTCTGCGACTGCTTCCAGTGTCACACACTCTGGGCAAAGAAGCGTTGTTTACATCACTGACACCGATGCTCAACCAACTACTGACTCAATGGTCACTGAGAAGCCCAGTACCAGTTATGTTTCTGCTTCACTTTCTAACAGCACAAATATTAAATTTACTGACTCTGCAGTCTCTGGGACCTCTGCATTCCCTCTTACCTCTGTGCCACCTGCTACGCTTCCACCCTGGCTGACAAAGCAATCGCCTGCTGGGGATATGACCTCAGATTCTTCCGCCTTGTCCCTGACCCCAGGCCAGCTCCGCTTGTCCACACATGATGCATCAATTACGGGACACTTTTCAACACGCAGTGCAGCAGCTTCTGGTACGAAAGGTGGGAGAGCACTAGTCCTTATCCCTGCTTCTCTTAACTTCCTGCAGCCCTTGATACAAGATGTGTTCCAGTGATTATAAGTCCTGTGTGTGCATGTGGTCTTGTTTTTCCATCTGTTTTTGTATCGCAGGTGTAATGGTGAGAGAGGAGGTGATGGACATTTTGTCTGAGGAGCTATCATATCTGGTGTCAGATCTGAATCCCTTCACTGAGTACACGTTCAGGGTCACTGCTTCCACAACAGTGGGAGAGGGTCCTGCAACAGATATCACTGAGAAGACAAGGGAGCAGGGTGAGTAGTCACATTACATGTATTTAGCTGACTGCTTTTACCCAAAGTGACTTGCAATAAGTGCAATCAACCATGTTGTTACATGCCCAAAATGTTCATTACATGAAGTTCATCAAATTTGCTGATCTACATCAAGCGCTGAATTTAGAGACTGAAGAAATAGAGAAAGGGTTTGGGCTGGTTTTTACATATTGCACTTATCATTAACTATAAAAAAAAAATGCTACGGCCTACAAAACCAGAAACATTCTTTGTTGTGCCTAACAATGTCTGTATGTGTTTAGTCCCTAGCTCAGTGCTCGAAGTGTCCTATCAAAACATCAGCTCCACCTCCATCCTGGTGAACTGGGTCCCACCACTTAACCCCAATGGGAGGATCACACATTACACTGTCTATGGCCTCAAACTAAACAGTTATCAGGCCCTTAACTGGTTTACTAACGGTACCAGCATATTGATAACAGGTAGAGTAACCAACTTTTCTGCAGCGATCTAAAATCATTATAATCATTATCATCATCATGACACAGATCTTATTGTAAATATCGGTTCTAATATATAGATTTGGACAAGTATACTGGTTATAAGCTTCGTGTAGCTGCATCCACAGCTGTGGGAGAGAGCTCTCTGTCCAAGGCAGATGACATCATTGTTCTCACCTTAGAGGATGGTATGTACTTAACACACACTGTATACAGAAACAAGTATTCAAGTGTTCAAAACATGTGTTTGAATATGAGTGGAAGTAACAAAAATCAATGTCAGTAAATGAATATCAGTGATATTAGATATGAAATTTGATAGATAAACTCAAATATTTCATATGTAGTTATTGAATTACCCATATTCAATGTGATGCTAGGTCAGCTATATTATTTGGTCAATGATATTTCTATTGCTTCCTCAGAGCCTGACTCCCCCCCTGTGAACCTCACTGTGGTTGACACCAGCCCCTCCGCCGCCACATTGGCCTGGTCTGCACCAGAACAAGCCAACGGGGTGATCCAACATTACGAGGTCCTGTATGAGAATGAGTCCTACTCTGCGTTAATGAACACGTCCTCTAACACAGTCACTCTGATGAACCTGAAGCCATTCTCCTACTACAACGTGTCTGTGAAGGCGTTCACGAGTTACGGCCATGGCAACCAAACGTCCAACACTTTATACCTGCTGTCCGGAGAGGACGGTGTGTTGCTGGATACATGCACACAAATACACACACATATGAGAGCCTTTAGTAACAATATCAACTGTTCCAATTTTAAAAATGGTATGTTCTCTCTTCAGTTCCTGGCAGTCCTCCGTATGGCGTTATGTATGAGTCGGTCAGTCCCAGCGAAGTGAACGTGACCTGGCAGCCTCCTCTTATGCCTAACGGGGTGATTACCCACTACAGTCTGGAGATTTGGAATTCCAGTCACTACCTGAACCTCACCTCCCCAACCAACTACATCCACATCACGCATCTGAGGAAGTATGCACAGTACCGCATCTTGGTGCAAGCACACACACGTGTCGGGCCAGGAAACTACAGCAGCGAGCCACTCAACATCACCACACTGGAGGATGGTGAGAGGGACGGGTGGGAGAGAGTGGAAAGGGGAGGGTTTGTTTTTCAGTTCCGGGACACTGCATGATTACATCATGACTGAGTTCGAAGGGCGCCTGATTAAATCTGACTTTCCTCTCGTCTTTTCCTCCTCAGTTACCTCTCTCTGTCTCAGCTCATGTTAATGATGTTACTTCACAGGTATTTAATGCCACATGCTTTCCAGCAGGACTGAGAAGCGCAAACAAGTCATTACAACTAACCAGTTTTTCATTTCAGGGCAACATTATGTTTCTCTCTGCCACGTTCCTGAGGGGCCATATGAGGTTCCGTTTTGTCTTTTGACAAATACTCCTGTTTGTATTTTGTTACTTGAAAGTATTTCTACTGCATCTCAGCTCCAGATACACCTCCTCAGTTCCTCCACACCAGGAAGTTGTCAGACTATGAGGTAGAGTTATCATGGCAACCACCACTTGAAGCCAATTCCGACATACTCTACTACATTGTCAGAGTTTGGTGAGTTTCTTAATCTACTTTTCTCTGTGTGTTTGACTCAAAAACAGAGGTTTAAAAAGAAAATGGTCCACATTGCAACATTAATGGTTGCTCTCTTTGTCAGGAATGAGACAACTGAGCTGTGGCAGAATGTGACACAGACATCAGTGGTTATTGCTGTAGACTCAGAGAGTCGCTACAATGCCTCTGTCTCCAGCTGGAACAGACTGGGAGATGGAGGAGTGCTGATTTACATCAGCTTTACCACCACCGATGCAGGTGCTGGACGATTGTTAAAGATTTTTTTCTCACATTCAAAATATTTGTGACCATGCATTTGTGTGAGGTTCCTCCCACTAACTGAATATGTGTCTGTGTGTGCTTCCTGGCTCTCAGAACCATTTGACCCCCCGCAGAATGTGACTTTTGCAAATGTGACTGCCTCCTCCGTCACCTTGCTGTGGCGCCCGCCTATTGAACCTAATGGAATCATTGTGCACTATACTATTTATTACTCTAATAACAACACTGTGGCTGAGCAGGTGAGATGCATATACTGTACAGAGAATATACAGACAAGTGACAGATTAAAGCTGCACTAATCAATATTTGCATTTTACAAAAATGGGTCAAACTAGAACTGCCCCCTATTAGTTATCTAGTAGACTAATTGGTCATTGTGGTCTTAATCAACTAAGATTTCTTTATTATTTTAGTTGTTTTAATGCTTTTCTTCCTGCTGAATGACTTATTAACAAGGAACTTCTGAGCACAAGATTCAAAGCGGTGCTTTTGTTTAATTCTTTGTGGAAAAACAAAGACAAAATTGTATGACTGTAAGACTATATCTGTAGATTAATACTTTTTTTGTTTGAGGGACAGCCCAAAAAATAACTATATATAATGTGAAAGGTGTCGCTCGCGGTCACAAACCTTGAGAGAATTGTCACCCAACTTGGCAGTTCCTGTCAGCCATACTGTGCAAAGCTTTTGAGTGTCTTTTCACTCATTGTTTTGGTTTTTCGACCTGCAACTTAACTGGTTTGGTTTCCTTGCACTGACATCATAAACCTTGTTCCAGCAGCAGGCAGTTATTTTCAGTTGCTATATGCTACCTGGTAAGCACCAAACAGCAAAGTTAGTTTCTAGATGGTGAACATAGTGAAGCTGTTAGCAGCTAAAGAGATCAATATTTCTCCCAGGAGTTGGTGGAGAGGACACAAACCTGACTCCAAATGAATGCTAATGTTGCTTCTTGTCTGCTGGATTTTTTGAAATGGCTAACTAATAGTAATGCATAGCTAAATGCTACAACATGCATCATATCAACTTTGTTGATACTATAAACAGCCTGTTCTGCAGCCTCCGAGGGGCACACAAAACTATACTGCTCTAAAGAAAAAATCTGAATAAATGAGTGGTGAAACTTAATAAATGTGGATGTTTCCTGATGGCTTGTGGTGGACCAACACGTGACCAAGACACTCAATGTTTGGTTTTCCTCTCATTTGTTAATCATCTGTATAAAAAGCACACATTTTGCTCTTGATTAAATTTCAGTTTCAATGTCTGAAAAAAACTCTTAATGCTCCTTTTTTCTACACAGAGGGTTCTTCTTTCAGACTTACCTTCCCCTGCATCTCCTGATTCAGCCCTCTCTTACACTCTGACCCGGCTGATTGGGGGCACAAACTACACCCTGTGGATGACCTCCAGCACAGTGCAGGGAGACGGAGGGTTCCAGAGCGAGCCACTTTACCTGTTCTTACCGGAAGACGGTCAGTTAGACACACACACACTAACACGATTCCATATACACAAATATAAATAAGTTTAAAAAGAATAGATTTTACATGAAATACCACACATAGTGTCAGATAATTATTACATACAATGATTCAAAGTCTCACCGGAGGGTGAGTCTGCACCCTTTTTCAAAACTCTTCAACTTCCAAAAAGAAAATTACATAAGAACTCTGCGATTGAAGATGTGACTTTCAGCCTGTTAGTGAAAGGAGATAACAGCCAGTCTGGCAAACTGGTTCTGTTTTTGTCCGCCTGTGACACTGCCTTGAAGACAGCCAGTTTGTGTTTTCTTTCGCTAAGCATGCCGAAAGTTTTTGGGGATTAAAAAACAGAGAGAAAAGAGAGTGCAGAAGCTTTTACAATATGATGACAGAGAAAAAACAAAGCCTGATGTGCTTTGAGAACGTTTGTGCTGCACATTGTTGCCCCAGAACCTAAATTTGTATGTAACATTTAGTTGTACTTAGTCTTTTTGATATCCTCAGTGTAAAAAGTGATCTCTTTGTTTTTATGTTATTTTGGGAAAAATGGTGCAGACAGCCGCGACAGACTTTGTCGCACACAGTTCATTTTTGTACATTGTTATTTTCTCGTTAACATAGTATTCGCTGTCTCTGAATGATTACTGCTCATACTGACTCTGTATCTCTGCCTGTGCTCTAGCTGCTCCACTCTCAGCCAAGCACCGGATCTTCAAGGCACCTTGTCTCTCCCGCACAGCCAAGCCCCCTGCTAGGCTCAGACCCACACACACACCTGGCCCCTCACATCCACTCACTCATCTTATGGATCTCTCATGTTTTATCTCCCATTTTATCCTTCATGTCCCCTTTTTTTCCTCTCTGTGTACCATGTTATTTTTGGAGGGGCGGAGAATGAACAGGATGAGTATTTTCTCCTCAACTCCTTTCCTTTTCAAGGTTTTCAGTGTGCTAGTTTCCCTCCTAAATCCCTCTGTATGTATTTTATTTTGTAGGATATTGTTTCTGTTTACTTTGCTGTGTTTCTGTGTTGTTAAAGTGATGTCATGCCACATTGTTCTATGTGATGTGCTGTTGTTGATTTTGTTAATTACAACAATGCTGCCAATGATTATGAACCTGCTTGTGAAAAATGATGATGATGACTGGTGCGCTGTTCATTCTCCTTCAAATGTCACTGTGTGTTGCTGATTGATGCCATAATTTACTGCCTCGTAGTACAGTAAATGCGTCAAAATGCTCTAGGTCTTAAACCAATGTTGTCAATGGACGTCAATAATAGTGACACAGTTATTCTTGTTTAATCCTTTAGTGCCAAGTGACTCAGTTCGAAACCTGACTGCTCAGATCTTCAGCTCCACAGCCATCATCGTCAGCTGGGACCCTCCCATGGAGCCGAACGGTCGTCCCAGCTACCTGCTCACCTTACAGGAGGCCGGCATCCCCCCAGACATATCCAACCAAGGGGCTCCAGCTGTCAACAAGACCATCAAGCATACTACAACTGACAATGTCTTCCTATTCACCAGACTCAAGAAGTATTTTCCTTATGTGTTGACTGTTACCCCTGCAACTGGTGCTGGCGCTGCCTACAACCATACTAGCACAATGTATCTGAGAACGGATGATGACAGTGAGTTCATCTACATAAACTTTCACTTATGGAGTATGGTTCATGTATTGATTGTTAAACCGTTTCTCATTAGTTCCTAGTTCAGCTCCATTGCTGGTGTCCTCCAGGAATCTGTCGTCCTCCTCTATCGCAATGGTGTGGCAGCGCCCTCTGGAGACCAACGGGGAGATAACAGAGTATACCCTCACTCTGTTTGGCCCAGGGGGCTCCAACACAACTCATACCCCCAGCACCTCATTCATCCTCACCAACCTGCTTCCATACACAGCTTACAACCTCACTATTACTGCTGCAACACGTAAAGGGTCAGGGCCTTATCTGCTGGTGCAGCTGCACACCGATGAAGGAGGTTAGTTTGAAATTGAAATTGTCTCTAAAATCCAAATTAGATGATATTTATTCATGAAACTATGGGTGTATATCTACTGTCTGTTTTAGTCCATCTTCCTCTCTAACTGCCTCACTTTGTGTTTCAGGGCCCATGTCGCCTCCCCGTAACCTGACTATATATAACCACACAGCATTCTCTGTGTGGCTGAGCTGGGAGCCTCCTCTGGAGCCCAATGGAGTGGTGATACAGTACGGCTTCAGGATCCGTAACCTCATCACACACACGGTCACACATAAGGTACCGGTAATTTCACACACCGAAAGCTTCTGTACAATAACAACACTCTCACTCACACACACTCCAGAGACGCACTCTGTAAGAATACACACAGTCACACTTACGGTAGCTCTAATTTCACACTCCAGATACCACATAGCAGTAACATTATACGTACACATACATGCACGTATGTGTGCTGATACAATAAGATATTATCTACTCCAGTGATCAGGATTGGATGATTTAATCTCCATCTAATCTGCCATTTTTTTTATGTGTGTGTGTAGAATTCCTCTGGTCCGTCGACCACAGAGTATCTATCAGGCTTCAGGCCTCATAGCTCCTATGAGATCAGTGTTTACAGTTACACCAGAGTGGGCCATGGGAATCATTTCAGCAGCCCAGTGACCTTCACCACTAACGAGTCAGGTAAAGTACACACTGTCTACCCACAAGGGATGTTTCACTGATGTAGGTCACTGCTCACAATTTGTGGTTCAAAATTGGTTTGTACAGTATATTCATTTTGAAAACACCTTATTTTCCTTTAAGGGGCTATTAAAGGAAAGCTGCGTCACTGACATAAAAACACACAAAAAACACAAATTTCATCAACATGCATCTAAAAAATATAAAACATGATGGAGTAAAAGAAAAAAAGAGAAAAACAAAGAGGTATAAAACATTGGAAGTATTTTACAGCCTACTCCAAAGAGGTTTAGGCAGTGGAGATGCTGTTGCTTTTTCTCAAGCACATCTGAATGTCATTGTGAAAAAGGCTCAGCTGCAATACATAGCACGAGACAAGCCAAATGTGAT
Organism: Cebidichthys violaceus; assembly: GCF_023349555.1. Taxonomy (NCBI): domain Eukaryota; kingdom Metazoa; phylum Chordata; class Actinopteri; order Perciformes; family Stichaeidae; genus Cebidichthys; species Cebidichthys violaceus. The sequence continues at coordinate 11,195,786 of NW_027176483.1, forward strand.
TCCCCACTAGAGCAGCAGGTCATTACTGCAGAGTAGCTGGCTGTGCAACCAATGATAAATAGATAAATAAAAGGTGGTAATGATTGTATGAAGTTTTTCTGCAGACTGCACATTTTTTGTTTCCAGTTATTCAGACTCCTGTGCAACAGGCCAGTACTGACATCATTTTTGGTTCTTTCCTCTTGCAGTGGACAGTGAAGAATGCCAACCAAAGCTGATGTTAGTATAACAATTCCACTGTATCACCTCTCTGTCTGCAGTGTCTGATGCTGTGGGGAACCTCTCTTGCTCAGGAGTGAGCTGGGATTCAATACAGCTGTTTTGGGAACTTCCAGCCAACCCTAATGGGCAGATAATCTTTTATGAGATTCTAGTGGAGGTGGACTCACAGTCCTACACACACCAGGCTCACACACCAGAGTACACATTGACTGGGCTGTCTCCAGACCAGAAGTATGCACTCACTGTTGCCGCAGTCAACTCTGCAGGGCCCGGAGACAGACTGAATTGTACTACTTCCACTCTTCCTGAATCAGGTAGTCAGTTTTTTTGTATTGTGCAACATTTAGATTTTTAATTGTTAATATACAGTAATACTGAATGGATACCTCATTCAATCCTTTTGTCTACATTAACAGCCCCAGCTGCCCCTCGCCTCCTCACCATCTCTCATGTCACACCTAACAATGTGACACTTCAGTGGGCTCCACCGTTTTCCATTCCAGGCCTCCTGAAAGAGTACCACATCATTGCACAGCTGCTTTCAACTGTTTGTGAACCAAACACACTAACTACTGCACAGCCGGCCCCAGAGGACGAACTGCCCTCAGACTGCGTGGACTCTAATGCCACAGTGTCAGTAAATGCTTCGGACGGCATTGAAGAGAACCACAGCGTCACACTCCACTCCCTGGCTAAGTACAGATACTACCGCTTCAAAGTGGCTGCTGTGACCAACGCTGGAGTTGGGGAATATACATACTGGAATTACGCACGTACACTGGCTGGAAGTAAGAGCGTCGCAGTGATATCTTTTTGTGTTGCCAGGGGAGGGTTGCAGTTAGTCAGTATTTATTTCCAGGTATTCAGCAAGAATACATGTAATCCTATCTAGAGTTTTTCATAAGTAACTTGGGCATCTCCTTGACAAGACTTAAACAAACTTAAATTGTATCTCGCTATCAAGGGAAATCTTTCTCTTCACATGCTATAGTATTATAGCAAGTTTGAGTTGTTCAGAGATTCAGCATTCATAAGTAGCAGAAAACACTGTCCACTACCTCCTCTTCTTGTTTTTTCAGTGGTTCACATTCTCATAGCACTGTGTTGCTACCCTGAACTTACTGTGATATGGCAGTTTGTCTCTTTAAACCCTGTTATTATTCTTGTTAATAATAGTAGCAGTATTTTTACTCTAGAATTGAAATGACAGAAAAATCTGAATATATGAATGGGTTTGATAGTAGATCAGTGGAAAATTACATGATTCATCATTGCAGTGCACAATAATAAAACACAAGTAGGCTGCAGATTCATAGCCCCTGTCCACATTACTACTTCACAGCTAATTCACAATCGTGACAAACACATACATAAAAGGCAAAAAAAACATTTTAGAGGCCACATGACCACGTATAGCACTAAAAGCATGGGCCAGGCTTACATTCAAAGAGCCAATGGCGTGGAAGTGTCAATCGACATTGGCATGATAACAAAGCAAAATTTAACAGGGTTCTTTTGATTTGATAGCACATAATAAGCATTCTGTGTTTCTCTGATCTCCTTCCTCAGACCCTGATGACCCTCCCCAGGACCTAAAAGTGATGCCCACCTCCAACGGCCTTCGCATTTCATGGGACGCTCCAGCTGTTCTCTCTGGACCGACTTCGTATCTTGTGCAGGTCAGTAAATTGAGTTTTGGTTTTACACAAACACAACATGTCACCAATAACTTTTAAACACACAGATGTTCTTTAACCAACATACCTCTGTGTTTATCTATTCTGAGTTTTTAACATATGGTGTGGTAAAATGCAAATTATATGAAATTACTACAAGCATTAAATCTTTCCATGAACTCTCCTGTCACACCAGGTGGATGGTCCTGGTTTGAACATCTCAACAGTCAGAGCTCCAGGAGAGTTGACGACTGTCGTTGTGACTAACTTGACTGCTTTCACTCGTTACTTGGTGACTATCACTGCTTTCACTGGCCCGTTGGAGCACGCTGCCAGTGATGGGAAATCCATCGGGCCTATTGAATTTCAGACAATGGAGGAAGGTATGTGGAAATTTACATCTTGGGTGCACCAGGCTGCTGCCCACCTATAAATATACCCAACTATTTATTATTTCTCATATCATTTTTACTCTGTCCCAAGAGCCCAAAGACCCTCCCAAGAATGTGATGGTATCAGTTATCCCAGAGGAAGTGAACCGTGTGAAGGTGACTTTCACCCCTCCAGAGGAGCCCAACGGAAACATAACTGCTTACTTTGTGTACATCTACGAAAAAGACCAGCTGGTCAAGAACATCAGCCTTAATATCACAGAAAGAGACCAAAACATGATGAGTGCTGTCATAGAGGGCCTAAAGGGAGGACACAGCTACAGCATACAGGTGAAGGACACACACACACACACACACACACACACACACACACACACACACAGATACACTCAGCCTAAACCCAAACAAGTTTAATGTTCAAATTTTCTTTGACTCCTTTTTGTGCTTGTCCCCCTCTCTCTCCTTTCTTCTATTTGTCTGTAGATTTCAGCAAAGAACGGGGCTGGTAGGAGCCCACCCAGCCCACTTGTCCAGATAACTACAGGGATCACAGGTACCACTCCCTCTTTATTGTGTGTGTGCCGCATCCCTCCTTAGGGTTTCTCCCCTTCTTGTTGCAGCATTTTTGCGAAAACAGAGAATTACCACTGCACAGTATCACTGCAGGCCTATTCTGTCACAGCAAATGTAACTCAGTCATATTGTCAGATGTGTGTTGATGATGTAGAGGACTGAGCAGTGGTCTGTTTGTCATGACTTGTATGTAAATGAAACAGACTAATTCCACATCTTTACACTGTATTCACACAACAACCTCTCTCTGTTTGTTTGTTTGTGTGTGTGTGTGTGTGTGTGTGTGTGTGTGTGTGTGTGTGTGTGTGTGTGCTCATTCCTCTGTGCTCACACGTGCGTGTGTTCAAGCCCCATCCAAGCCAACCCAAAGACCTGAGGCAGTCTTAGGCCACGGAGGGGTTGCCATGGTAACCCACAGGAGTATCACCATCCGCATGCCTGCCTGTTTCTATAAGGATGACAACGGACCAATCAAAGAAATTCAGGTCATCGTGGCCGAGTCAGGGGGTATGACTCTTCAAAAACATTGACAACCGTCACTTTTAGTTGAATACACTTGGGTATCAGCCTTGCTTTTGGCTTTAAGCCTCAAGTAGAATCTTGTTTTACAGTACGTCACTCTGTCCTAAGCTCACAAAAGTCAAAATGTATGCAAAAGCCAAAGGGCTTAACGTCAGCAGAAATTTGACTCATTCCCCCTGCGATTCCTTTCCTCTCTAACTGACTCATTCATCCTGTCACAGTGAAGGACATCCAGAACCTGACCAACTGGAAGAATGCCTTTTTTGATCGTCCTGCCCCTTACCTGACCGACAAGGGGTTCCCCAACCCGTCATGTTCTTCGGGGGACGGGGCATTGCGCACCGACACGCACGTCAGAGATGGTCGCAGTGTGTCTGCAGGGAGCCGGCCTGCAGTGAGACAAAATCACACTACGGCAGGAACGTACGTGATCGGAGGGAATAATGACTGTATAAAGGAGAACAACACTGACAATTTGTGCAATGGGCCTCTGAAGCCAAACACGGTCTATGTGTGAGTGCAAGACACACTCAACCCCACAACAATTTAAAATTCATTGTATGTACATGTTTTATAATAATATTAGGCTGACACTGGACTGTTCCATATTTACCAGGTTCAAGTTCAGAGCCACAAACATCAATGGCCAATACACAGACTCTGAGTACTCGGATCATGTCAAAACTGCAGGTATTTATATTCATGTCTGTATTTCTCTAAATCAAAAAATGTGTGATGTTGTCACCTCTGCCTCCTCTCCCTCTCTCTGTAGCGGACGGGCTGTTGACCAGAGAAGAGCAGATCATTCTGGGTGTTCTGCTCTCCTTCTTTTTGGCTGTGTTGCTCATCATCATCATCTGTGGCTCTGTCAAGTAAGATGGCAACAGGCATTCAATTATTTGCCAACATTCACAACATTGATTGTAATTTAGTGGCAATGCACAAAAATTACAATGTGCAACGTAATGTGTTGAAAATGCAAATGTTGAATTGCAGGAACTAAATGTGTTTTATTGACATGTTAGGATCCACCAGCGCAAGAAGGAGGGCGGGACTTATTCACCCAGAGAGGCAGAGATCATAGAGACAAAGTGTAAACTGGATCAGCTGATCGCTGTAGCGGATCTGGAGCTGAAACAAGAAAAACTCAACCGGTTAGTCTGTGTGTTCAGTTGTAATCTAAAAGCGCCACTTTACCAAGTAAAACACACATTTTTCACAGCTAAGACTGGCTGCACACTACATGAGTTCAGGCTTGATTTAGCTGCTGCAGACAAGATTTTAAATCCAAGTCAACAAGACAAAAATCTCTTTGCTGCAGCTAACTTCATGTGCGCTCCTGTCAGCACAAAACCTTCTAGTGTTGTAGAGTTTGTGCAGAAAATAGAAGCAGCAGCACTATGAAATAACACAGCATTATCGTGGCTTTATAGTTTATCTTCAGTTCTCTGCAGAACAGACAAGTCATCCTGCCTGCATCTCTCCAACCATCCTACAATACAAATTCAGCGTCAAGCCCTTCTGTTTTTCTGCTTTGGCACTAACAAGTGTGCAGACAATAAGTGCTGCAAGCTGGTGAGAAACAATGTCAAACTCAGTGTTAGTTTTGGTGTATTAAGGTCACTGATGGCTAAGAGGAGGCAAGACACTACAAGATAGAAAAGCTTTTAACATGAGTAGTACAAATAAAATTGTTTTTATATATTTATTTTCCAATGTAGATAGACTTCAGCATTGGAACAACCAATAAGCATAAACTTTCTGAACACCCTCCATCCCCAACATCTAAAGAACACCTACTTAATGACAAAAATACAAAAATAAACCAAAAATAGAGGGGTTTGTGAAGGACGTTGTAAAATGTGGCTTGTCTTCAAGAGGAATTGAATGAACAGGAACATAAAAACATAAAACCCACATGGGAGAAGATGGATAAATAAAAGGGCTTCCTCTTTGCCAGATAGATGTCCCTTATCTCTTATGTGTAAAGTAATATAACAGCCCTACTTAAGCAAGTATTTGTCTTCCTTATTAAACTTCCAAGAAAACATTTTTCAGTGACTCTTTGTAGTCCTGAAAAAGGAGGCAGTTCCTGAGGATACTTTGCTTTCCACTCATTTTTCACCGTTGCATGTTGTGATCACCGCTTGGCTGCGCCAGCTGTCTTGTAAGTTGGCGTCATTAGGATCGTGTATCTCACTGCTTTATTGGAGCTGAAATTTGTATAAACACCACATTTTTAAACTCAGCTTATTATATAATAACACACTTTTTCTTGATTCTTGTCACGCGAATGGCACAAATAACATTCCTTGCACAACACTTGCATCAACTCACCTTGGCTTTGTTTTTCTCAAACTGATCACTTTTCTCTCACCAGGTATTCTTCTTTCTTCTTTAGGCGGAAAGAGATTTATGTGATCCAGTAAGTTGGGCTTTTTGACATGCGTGTGCCACATTTTGGTGTGTATGCTTTGTTTGCACGTTGCATTCCACCTTTCAGTCATCACTATGTGGGTGTCATTGTCATGTTACCCATTAAGGTTTAAATCATCCATCCGTGTTGCTTATTAAACCTTTAATGGACATAGCCAGTTGCGTAAACGAGTGACATCAGCGTTTCAGCCTTTTTCCTTTTCCTCCATCACTGGCAGGAATTGTAGAGCTGTGCAGACACTCCTCTGCTTGAGACCATTTTAATTTGTTTACCCACTCACTATCTTGAAATTGCTTGGAAAGCTTGGCGGCCTTAGAGGGCACAAGTGGAAAGCGAAAGATCTGCGTAGCGGCAAGTCTTCAGTAATGCAAAGAAACACCATCCATAGAGGGAATGATCACGTTTCATTCTAAAGAAACGTAAACATCAGAGTATCAACGTCAGTGTTTAATCAAAGTGGATTTGATTATAAATGGTTAAAACTCCTCTGCTTTAACATAAAATGCCATGTACTCTCTGCAATGAGGATCAGTTCAGTTGTCATGGACAGAAATACCACAGTGTGGGTTGTGACTATTTAGTTAATTTGATTATTTTTGGTTGATGTTTGCTGTCTATTTTTGTCCAGGCTGCTCAGCTACAGGAAATCACTCAAGTAAGTCATCCTGCATAAATAATATGAATATACACACAATAGTTGCAGCATAGATCAGTATGCTCTGTATGGCTCCATATAAAGAATAAGTATGTTTTATCTTAGAATAAACTAGCAGAAAATAGCATGTTGCTATAGAGCTTTTTTACATTTCTCTCTATTCCTCACATTCAGTGTATTTCATCCCCTTACCTCTCTGTCAGGCCCGTCAACAAGAAGTCTTTTCTGCAGCACGTAGAGGATCTGTGTGCCAATGACAATGCTAAGTTCCAAGAGGAGTTTGCTGTAAGTGTTTTCCGACAACCTGGACCAATATTTATCATAATTGTGTAGAATGTAGAAACATATAAAATGGGATGAAATAATAGAAAATCTCCCGGAATTGACTAAATAAGTGGAGCATGAAGAAACGTCTACTTTTGGAAGACAAGGTACATAATAGGCAGATAATAATAAGAATTTAGTGTAGACAGTGAAGACGCATGGAAAGTAATTTCAAACAAAATCAATACCAGCTTTTTCATTGTTGTTTTTTTTGCACCTCTCACTGCTTGATTTATAATTTTTGACAAATTATATAGTTGTTGGAGGGTGTGTGCTTACCTCTTTCCCTACTGCAGACATCTAAGACCACAATTTAGAGACTTCTGGCGCTTTCTTGATTTTAACAGTATTTCTTAAGTAAAGAAAAATGTAATACCAATAACTTTGAAGTAGGTGTATAAAAAGGAACATTTTTGTTTCATTTTTTAAGTTCAAAATACATGCCCTGACATTTGACCTCATGTTTGTGTGTCTATTTGAATACTGATGTGTTACATATTATCTCCCCAGGAGCTTCCAAAACTGCTGCAGGACCTGGCCACCACAGACGCAGACCTGCCCTGGAACAAATCAAAGAACCGGTTTCCCAACATCAAACCTTGTAAGTGATCAGGCTGAAAATGAACGTTCCAGAGTTATAATAAATTATGTGTGTTAGTTCTACCATTAACTGCAAATGGATTTCACCTCAGCTGCATTTCACTAAACTCACTAAACTGTGTCCAGACAATAATAACCGAGTGAAACTGCTGTCTGAACCGGGCACTGCAGGCTCTGACTACATCAACGCCAGCTTTGTCTCAGTGAGTACCAGCTTTCAGATGCTAAAAGCCCAGTGGTTAACTCCTCCGCATGAGAGGAGTTTGTTCTAGATATTTCCCTGTCCTTTTGTGATTCTGTAGGATTGCTAACTTTTTCAAGCTTATTCATTTGTGAGTGAATAAAGTTTTATAATTTCAATAGGTCTTTATGTTGCTGGAGTGATTTTTGAGTTAGCGAATATAATCACTTGCCTCTCTTTTTCTGTTTTCTAGGGCTACCTTTGTCCCAATGAGTTCATAGCCACCCAGGGACCTCTGCCTGGCACAGTGGCTGACTTTTGGAGAATGATCTGGGAAACGGGAACCCACACCATCGCCATGCTCACTCAGTGTTACGAGAAAGGCAGAGTGCGTTATGAGAGATTTGCCACTGTTATGAAATAATATTCAGAGGACAGGCGGGGCAACGTTTTGGGCTCCTTAACAAAAGGAGGGTTCTATCTGCTGCGAAGATCTGATGTGTTTGTGTGTGCAACATTTCAGATTCGGTGTCACAAGTACTGGCCAGAGGACAATAAGCCAATGTCTGTGTTTAGTGACATTCTCATCTCAAAGGTGTCAGAGGAAGTCCTTCCTGACTGGACTGTCAGAACCCTGAAAGTAGAAAAGGTAACTAAGCTAACAACCCCTCATGCACACACACAAAGTTGTTTCCAGTCATTATGCCAAGCTGAGCTAACAGTCTCCTGCTTCATATTGAACTGACAGATATGAGAGTGGTGTTGATTTTCTCATCCATTTCACTGCAAACATATTCCTCAAAATGTCCCATTCATTTAAGAACCTCTGTGTAGAGAGTTAGTTGTTCCACTTCTGGCAAACATAAAACACTTTCCTAGGTACATTTTTATCTACATTTCATATTAATTTCACTTGTCTTTTTTCTTGTATAAATTCCTCTGTGCAGCACGGGCACTATATTTTGGTTCGCCACTTCAACTACACATCGTGGCCTGAGCATGGAGTCCCAGAGTCCTGCAGCACTCTCATTAAGTTTGTGAAAGCTGTCCGAGCTCACAGACACAACAACACCACTATAGTGGTCCACTGCAGGTATCATTAAAATCATTAACGTAAACGTAAAGTGTACTTTATTCTGTTTATGGTGGCAAAATGGAGTTTCATCAACAAAGTCCATCTCTCATTGTTCTTCAGTGCTGGTGTGGGCAGAACAGGTGTGTTTATTGCTCTCGACCACCTTATTCAGCACGTCAGAGATCACGACTTTGTGGATATTTATGGCCTGGTGGCTGAACTCCGCAGCGAGCGAATGTGCATGGTTCAGAATCTGGTGAGTTCAATTCAAATACAATTGTGTATTTTATTCCTGTGGTTGAATTTCACAACCCAGAGAGAATAAACAAAATACAAAAAAGGGGTATTATACAGTATGTTGTCTTAAGTTGTTCCAGTACACTTAAGAATCCTCAAAGACTCACAAATGGTTGTCTAGTTGTCCTACTTTTTTTTTAAATTCATGTCCTGCTGTGATCCCATCCCCACGAGAAAACATTTGGTAAATTCTTGTATTGACAAAGGAAAGGATCTGGCAGTGGATTAAAGACATATGCTGAGCAGGATTCCCCCCTTAAAACAGCATGAACCTATCCTAAAATTACCCGATTCAGTCATTACTTGCAGAGCAGTGGTGTGTGTCTCAGTGCCTGCAGGGACCCTCTGCCTAGTGCCTGTGCTTTTCCTCAGTATTATGGTCTTATTATTTCTAGATGTTCTGTGCATTTCTTTTTGCTGTAAAGTATGAGCCTGCAGTGTCTGCAGCTACAAGAGCTGCTTGTTTATTTGAGACAGCAGTGTTCAGTGTTCCAGACAGCTAGCTGTTAGCATGGTAGTCCAGTCATTTACGAAAAAGAGCTTCGGCTTTAAGAGGCCATCACAATATTAGAGCCGTTGCAGACAGCTTTAAATAAGCCCAAATTTTAACTTATCTAAAACATGTAATGTCGAAGTAAAAATAAAAGCAAATGTTGAAGTTATTGTAAATATGAATCAGATCTTGCAAAGGTACTTCATACTTCCAGGATCCTACTTTGCTTCAAAGACAATAAATGACAATTTTAACAGGCGTTTCATATATCTCCACATCCACCAGATCACAACAATAAACCATATGAATTAATAAATATTGAATAAAGCTATGAAGTCACGAGGCAGATTGTACAAACACATTTGCTTTAAATTCAGCTTTAGTAGGTACAATGTGACACAGCACAGGTAGACTAGTAACATACATTGTTGTTAGGTCTAGGGGAATTAATTACTTTATGTATATACCAGCTTCTAACAGGCCATGCGTATGATAAGTGATGCAGGCCTTAACTGAACCACAGTGACTTGGACTAACTTTCTGCCATAGCTCCACTCATTCCCTGCAGTGGTTGGGCCAGCTCGGTCAGGTCTGCTCAGGTCCAACAGCTGTCCATTGATCTCATTTGGTTTCGGTTCATTTAGGTTAACAAATAGACGCAGATAGAAAGTAAACCAAATTCTTTCAGGGGTGAAGGTCATCATTCATTGTCCCTCATGGTCCAAACAAAAGAGTTGCTCTGTGCATTCACCTGAAGCATGCCGGTCTCAAGCGTCTGTCTCTCTCCACTCAGCCAGAGATACACTCTAATGAGTATGGTCTATGAGCCAAAAAACAGGAGGAAAACCTTTTTTCAGCATATGCACCCAGTGAGACACTTTTATTTAAAAGGGAAGCTATCTTGAAATATGATATCCAGTAATCATTTTCAACTATTGTAGTCTAGGTTTGAGTCTTTAAATGATGTCTGTCCTCTGTCTCAGTAAATTGGAATTAAAGCTCTGATAGGTTTGAGTCCTGAAAAAGAGAATAAAAGCATTATGTCGAGTGACATAATATTGATTTACATTCAAGCAATCCAAAATCAATTTGCTCTTTCCAGTATTTCGTAACGAAAACAATTTGTATTATTTATTTTTTTTGCCGTTATCAGACAAAAGACAGTTGGACTCAAATCAAGGTTGTTGTATTGAAATGATCACCAGCATAAGCTAGTAGGACACCCAACTCAATTCTACACCAAATAAACTTTATGGACTTCTGCTCAGTGTCTGTAAATGTGTATGTGCGTGTGCGTGTCAGGCCCAGTACATCTTCCTGCACCAAAGTACACTGGAACTTCTAAACAACAAAGGCAACAGCCAATCCATCTGGTTTGTCAGCTATTCAGCTCTGGAGAAGATGGACTCCCTGGATGCCATGGAAGGTAAACAACATATAAACACACTCACATTCACCCACACACTTGAATAAACACACATGCTCAGTGCTCACTTCACACATGTGTACTGATCTTCAGGTGATGTTGAGCTGGAATGGGAAGAGACCACTATGTAAAGACTGAGGGGACACCTTTGCCTGGGGGAGAGTGAGACCTGTTGGGAGGCAACCTGTGCACAGACTCTGGACTGGCCGCCTCCAGCACACAAGGTTAGAGGGAGGAGGAGTAACAGGAAGCGAACAGCACTGTTTGAACTGAACGATCTGTCAGTCAACTAAGACTTTGTTGCTTCTCAGTACAGTCCTCCATTTCATGAACCTCTTGTCCACTAGTTTTCAAAGTGAATGAGAGAAACAAAAGGGGTGAGACAGTGACAAAGAATTTCAGAAACGATGGGGAGAAAAGAGCAAAGCGGTGAGCTGACTGTGATAGCTTTATCACATTTGTAAGCCTACAGATACTTTGCACAAATTGATTTGACTGAGTATTGTAAGTATTATGTTGATGTTACCTATGTTTTTGTAAGCTAATTTATTCAGCCAAAATGGTGTTTTAGTTTCAATCTCGTTTTAATTCTGACTATGTTGAAGTGTTGGCAGCATTTCTGTTTTGTTTATCCTTTCTCAAGAGTGATTTGCTAAAAAAAGTGACTTGTACTTTTTCTCTGACCATGGTACTTAACGCTAAAACACTTGAACTTTCCTGCGAGACTCTCTTGCATCAAATGTAGCCGTTTTGTCAATGCCATATGAAATTACAAATTAACAAATTGCTCTTCTTATTGTTTAGAGGACAGACTCAGCATCCGTGGAAAATGATGTACTCTAAATCGTGCACACACACACACACACACACACACACACACACACACACACACACACACACACACACACCCACTACAACACACAACTTGACATTCCACAAGTAAAAGTCAGATTCAATATTGCTTTCTCATTTGTTAATGAATGAGTTCGGGCTCACTGTGCTGGGAGGACACTGGAACACATGTGCAGACTGATTTCCCATAAGCGCCTTCATTCCACCGTCCTCCTTGCACACCTGGCGCACATTCATTCATTAGAGAGGCCGGGCGTGATACAGACGCAGACATTGTGGAGACGATTCTGGTGTCAACACACACAGACAGACAGTTCAGGACCGAGAGTAAAAACTACTTTATTCTTTCATTCTCTTTGAACAGAAAAAAAATTAGAAATATTCCATTAGTAAACATGTTGATCTTTAAGAAATCTCCCTTTTAGAAATATTGTGAGGGTGCAAAGATTAATGACAGTGCTCCACAGTGAGGATGCAGATTGGTGCGTCTCCATGACAACCATGGAGAAGGGGGGGGGGGGGGGGGTAAGGGGTCGGGCAGAAAGGAGGTAGAGGAGGAAGGAGAGAAAATGACATCAACCAGCCCAACATGCCCTGACAATAATGATACAACATATAATTAAACTGCCCCTGTGTACTGTAAATGAGGAAAACAAAAAAATCAATATCATGCTGTATAGTACAAGTCAGTCAGAGTTTACAGTAAACAAAGTGGGGTTGCTGACTTGAGAAATCAGTCTCTAAGGTGATTCTAAGTTGGATGTGCTGTTGCTTTAGCAGCTATGTGCATGTTAGTGTATGTCAGTGTGTGTGTGTGTGTGTGTGTGTGTGTGTGTGTGTGTGTGTGTGTGTGTGTGTGTGTGTGTGTGTGTGTGTGTGTGTGTGTGTGTGTGTGTGTGGTTGTGTATGCACGTGTGTTTCACTGCACATATTCATCAATACAGCATAGCCCTTTACACACCTTAACAGGTGACAGCTTAACATCTCTTGATTATTTAATAATATAATGACACTATAATTTCATGATGAATGTAGATCTGTATTAATATCAGTGTGTGTTACCATGGTAACTGGAGTGTGTTCTATAAAAGCTGCCTGTTTCCCGTCTCTCATTGCAGTAGGATTTAGGACGCCCCCTCATATTAAATGTGAATAATAATAATAGCTATAATAACTATAATATCCTTTTTTTTAAACTAGATTCTTCTCTGTACAAATACATACGTAGATACACACACTGGGCAAACCAATCACTTTTTCAGAATAAATCTATATTATCTATTTACAATATATCCAATATATTCTGTGGTGCAAAAGGTACAAGACATGTTCGGTGTGTCTCAGTTGGATGATTTGCAATCTGCTGTACAAACTGGCTCAAGCTCGGACCATCGAAACTAGACAGACAACCCGATGATGAAATCAATGATTATTCTACCTTCAGTTTCCCACTAATTAACATTCAGTATAGAAATGCAAGTCTGCTTATATAACTTTCAGTGTGCAAGAAAAAATATAATTCGTGAGTGGGGAGTGATGTTTTTGTGAAGTGACCTTGGTCTACCCTTTGTGGAGCAAATCATATCCATTTTTAAACAAAAGTTAAGAGTTTTCTGGGCACAGATATTGCCTAAATCCAAAGGTAACAACAGTACTTACACTATGTAACCCATTAGAAGTAAATGTGCAGCAGGAGAAAGGCTTCCTTCTGGTTATTTTAGCCTTGTTTTGGATTAATTACCAGCCCTACTCCCTGCTGCCCATGAGTAAGCAGACTGAACACAGTACACAAGCACGCTGCTCTCAGTACAACTCAGATATTACATGTTACAGTGCAGCAAATAATCTCCTGAGCTCTGTGGGAGCAAAATGCCACAGAATCAGGGCAGTCACACACTATTGTGAAGATATCTTCTCACACAAGTTTAGCAAAACACACAACAATGAAGCACAGAAAAATATGATTGTCGTCAGGATGTGGTTTTAGGTTAAATTAGTGAGTAGCAACATCCTTGCTTACTGCACTTTACTGCACATGACAGGGTAGAGATGCTAGAGCAGTTTATCTTTTTCTTGGCCTTCTGCCTCACACACTGATTATCTGTTCCCTAGAAGATGAAGGAAACAAATAAGCTGGTATTCTCGTTTCTTCACATTACGCAGAGATGAGGGGGGAAAAAAGATTGTGGTGAGGAGAATCTAGATTAGCTCTGCTGAAATGATTCTTCACTGAGAGTGGTATCTAACACTGAAAACCTGGACCAAACAAAGACGTGTGAACTTAACATCAATATCCTAAAAGAGAACAAAACAAAACTGAGTTTTGTTCTTCATATTTAAAGCGATCCCTTGTCCTTTCAGGGCTGCCAGATTTTGCTTTTTCTGACAAAACCCCTCGGTTTCACAGTCAAAGCTCACAGACACATTTGTTGGAAAGGTGACATTTAAAAAGCAAAGTCACAAGATCTCTTAAGAGTGTGAATTATAGACAGACAACAGCTACCGGTTGACATGTTGTAGACAAAAGAAAGAAGAAAAGTTGTCTTTCAGAAATGGCGTCAAAACTACTCCATGTTCAAAAACAACCCCACTCAAGACTATGAATAGATTATTGTTGGTTTTCTTTTCCTTTGTCCTTTTACTCGACTCATGCAGTATATTCCTCAATTAATTTTTTTTAGCAATGCTTTAATCTTACCATTCAACGAGAGTCGACTAGTGCTCCAGCATGTGTCTGTTGCTGCATGTGAGTGTGAGGCTCGTGTCTGACCCCCAAGGTTTGTAGAGTAGCCGCCGACTCAGACGATGCTGCGGGAACCACTGGAGTTGCGCCTACGGGTAAGAGGCATGGTGTGGTGGAAGGGCATGGGTGAGTCGGGGGGACAGAACTGGTGGGGGTGGTTGTAAGGTGGAGGTGGAGGCGGCAGAGGAGGCTGAGGGCCATCCCCCTCTCTGACGCGCACAGGTGTGGACATGGCCGACTGGATGAGCTGATGGGCAGCCGGGCCTTGGCTGAGGAAGGCCTCCATCCGCCCTCGCCCACTCTGGTCCACGACAATCACCTTGACGATCTGCTGGCATTGGATGAGTGTTTCTGGGCGAAGCTCTCCAGGCTGGATGGAGCTGAGCAGGGTGGGTGGCGCAGCCAGGGCCAGAGGTGTCGACTCAATGCTGGGCTGGCTCAGTTGATAGGTCTGCAGCCTGTTGTGAATTGACACCTAGTTTAGGAACAGTCAGAGAACGCATGAGGAGTTACCAGCCTGAACGCAGCCTCTACGCAGCCCTCTGGTGTGTTACGCACATGGGCATGCAGGTAGGTAGTGGTGCAGAGCGAGCACATGCAAAATACACACACACTCCAACTTTTTTTCTCTCAATCATGTTTTTACATGATTTACCCTTTCTGTCAATCATGTTTTACACACACTAGCCCAGAAAGAGAAAAGGGTAAGGAGAGATATTGGTCAAAGATCGTGGCGGGAACGTTTTGGATTGTGTGTGTGTGTGTGTGTGTGTGTGTGTGTGTGTGTGTGTGTGTGTGTGTGTGTGTGTGTGTGTGTGTGTGTGTGTGTGTGTGTGTGTGTGTGTGTGAACATGGTCAATGAGTGGTAGAATGAGAAGCTGGAAGTCAAAGGGAGTGTCAGGAGAGGAGAGAGGTGACACCGAGGGCGGGGTGTCTCCCTAACACACTTACTCACAACTCTAAAGGACTGACTGAGAGGCAGGAGAGTGAGGAAAGAATGGGCAAAGGAATAAAACAGACAAAAAAACGCAATAGAGGAAAACAGCCTCTATCACTACGCTTAGTTAAAGGAAGGGCTGGTTTTACAGACAGACACCCACCCACACACACTTCACAGACTGATAACAGTATCAAGCTTATCTGGCTTTGTAGATGGTATTCTAGGAGCCAGCTAGGCTTATGGTGGCTCGCAAAGGCTTATACAGTAAGGCTGGCAAGCAGCAGCTGATGAAAGATGGGATGCTGTATAGCAAGCAGAGTGGCTGCTGATCCACTCATGAGGCACAGAAAGAGACTGTTTGTAGCGCCACTACAGCAGACTCCTCTCAGCGGCCTTTGTATCCTTGGCTGCATAGTGGGGATGTGCCTCAGGCGGAGCTCTTTTAAAAGCAAAGCATAAAGCAAACTTTCTTTTCTGGGTGAGGCCCAGTCCCTATCTAACCGCACACACACACACACACACTCACTCAAACACAAAACCACACCCACAGAGCAGGGGAAGCAGGCACTTACCTGGGGGAGGCAGGAAAGGCTTTTGCACTTACCTCTACTGTGTTGTTGTTGCCGGTTTTATCGTACACATCCTGTTGGCCTGTGGGAGTAACAGGTCTATTTGTAAGTCAACAGGCAGATTCAAGCTTCATATTCAGAATGTTTTAAACAGAGAAATAGTTATTCATGCAGGGGACTTATTTGTTTAAAGGAACAGTTCAGCATTTTGGGAATACGCTTATTTTGTTTATTTCTGAGAGTGAGATGATAAGATTGACACCGCTCTCATGGAGCTAGCGCCTGGTTCTGTCCAAAGTGCAAGAAACATATCTAAAGCTAAAGGTTTGTTTCAAGGAAGAGTTTGGGAAATACAGTTATTTGCTTTCTTGGGGAGAGTGAAACGAGAACATCAATACCTCTCTAATGTCTGTCTGGTAAATATAGAGCTGGAGCCAGCATCTTAGCTTAGCATAAAGAAAACAGCTAGTCTAGCTCTGTCCAGAGGCTGCAAAATCCACCAGCACCTCTAAAGCTCACTAATTAACATGTAGCTTGTCAATTGAATCCATACGAAAAAAATTCTGTGCACAAAGAGAAATGCAAAATCTACAATTTAAGGTTTTGCTGGAACAAACTACCATTTTATTAATAAAAATGTGACAGTTACATAAACTTTATGCCCTCTGATCATCATCCACTCCTTTTTCTCAATTTCTTTTTCAGTATGGTGGGCTTTTTCATGCAACCATCTTCCATGAAGTTGTCCTATTTTCTACATTGCCTTGAGTAATGTATGCATTGTTATGAGTTATGTATGCAGTGTTGTGCATTTTATGCTGCACGAGCAAAACTAGCACCTGAGGGAGAGCCGTGTCCTGTGTGTGTGTCCACTTGCCCGCCATTGGTGTGTATGCTGTGTGGCTGGATGCCTTGTTGCCTCTCCAATTCCCCTATAACACAAGAAAATAGATTGAAACCAGCCATATACAGAAGTGTGTGTTTGTTTTCATTTGCATATGTTGAGGTGTGTGTGCTTCACTTACACTGGATGTGTATCTGCTCCATCTCGTTGACCTCTGTTATAGCCTCTCTGAGCTCCTCTGCAAACTTCCTGAGTTCTTCTCCACTCGGGGAGCAGAAACTCACCAGCTGCTTCTTCTCTGAGGTAAACGGGCTCAGCATTGTGATGCCATGGGCGTAGTCTGATGACAAACCCCATCAATGTGTCAAAGAGAAAAAGAAAGCACTTTCATAACAAATAAAAAAAGGATGCAGGATTTTCAAAACACTTTACTATTGCAGTTTTTACTTCAGTTTCTATTTCACAAAATTAGGTTAATGACCAGATGTTGGCAGCAATGGCTTTTTGATCAACATGTTATTCTATCATTGTTATTTTGTGCATGCTACAGTAGCATGTTGATGTTAACATCTATGTTATCATAGATAAATAAAAACACCATGCTTGAATACAGTCATACAGTGCCACCTCTATTCAGTGACCTATATCATAAACCTGGACAGGGAAGTGAAAAAAAACCCATTCATTTTCATGCAGCTTAAAAGCGTGTGTATAAAGATCTACAAGGTTCTCCACATTTGTGGTGCCCATTACATTTTCAGGTACATGAAAAAATTCTTTAACCATAACCGCTGATGACACTGTCCTGACCCCCAGCATCGCCGCAGAAGCGTAGCGCCCACCCTCCGGTTCCTCCCCAGATTAACACAGTTAGCTCCGTAAACACTGTTGCCGTTGTCTGCACTATTAGCACCATTAGCCACCGGCTCAGATGTCGCCATGTTGAGAGCTGTGTGGCGGCAATCCCTCAATTGACATGTATAGTAAATATGTGCAAAGATTAATTTCATTCAACTGAAACTAATTGTTTTTGGTACCAAGGATGAACGATTGAAAGTCAGCACTCGGCTTCAATCACTGATGATAAAAACCACAAACAAAGCCAGAAACCTTGGTGTAGTTATGGATTCAGATCTCAACCTGAACAGCCACATCAAGACAATCACAAAATCAGCCTACTATCACCTGAAGAACATATCAAGGATTAGAGGACTTATGTCTCAACAGGATTTGGAAAAACTTGTCAATGCATTTATCTTCAGTAGACTGGACTACTGTAACGGTGTGTTTACAGGTCTCTGTAAAAAGTCAATCAGAAAGATGCAGCTGATTCAGAACGCTGCAGCTCGAGTCCTCACTAAGACCAAGAAAGTAGATCACATCACTCCAGTTCTGAGGTCTTTGCACTGGCTTCCTGTCCAACAAAGAATTGACTTTAAAATCCTGCTGTTGGTTTATAAAGCACTGAATGGTTTAGGGCCAAAATACATCTCTGATCTGCTGCTACCCTATGAACCATCCCGACCCCTTAGGTCGTCTGGGACCGGTCTACTTTCTGTTCCCAGAGTTAGAACTAAACATGGAGAAGCAGCGTTCAGTTTTTCTGCTCCACATATCTGGAACAAAGTCCCAGAAAGCTGCAGGTCTGCAGAGACCCTCAGCTCCTTTAAATTCAGACTGAAGACTTTTCTGTTTGCTGCTGCCTTTGATTGAACCACATTCAAGGATATTAATCAGTTTCCTGCATTTTACTACTACTGTATTTTATTTCTTAAACTGTACTGCAACTATTATTCTGTTTTTAGCTTTTTAGTGTTTTAATGACTGTTTTTTTTATGTTTCAATCAATGTTCTTAATTGTTTTTAAATCTCCTTTTCTTTTGCATTATGTTTTGATGCTTTTAATGGTTTTATGTGAAGCACTTTGAATTGCCTTGTTGTTGAAATGTGCTATACAAATAAACTTGCCTTGCCTTGCCTTGCCTTCAACCTTACTGAACAGGCTCTGGCTTTAAAAAGTGCTGAGCTGTGATGGGATAGATACATTTATGGTTATCGCGATAAACAGATTCTGCATTCACATGCAGATTCTTATTGGTTTAAAATTAGCTTTTAAACTGGCTACTTGTAAAACAATCCTGTTGCACACGTCGTTTCTCAACTCCAGTCTCGCATCTCAAGTTTCTAATCGGACTGTAAACAATGAGCTGCGGACAGAAAAGGAAGTCTTGGCCCGGAGATCCGCTGGCTACACCAAAACCTGACAGTTAGCTCAGCATTTTTTCCAGCACTAGGGTGGAACTGTACTGAGAACAACCTACAGCAGAGTAAAATTGTATCTCACATTCATTGCTGAAGAGGTGAAACTGCATTCCCAGAAGACCCATAGCTTTACAGAAGGTATAAGAGGCTGAGCTTTTCTTCTTGGGACACAGCTTCAGGATCTACAGTAGGGACACATGACACACAACATGGCGGAATTAACATTATGTCTGATTATGTATGAAATAGCAAGAAATGTGGTTTCAGTTGCATACAGTATAGTAGCGAGTCACTGAATAGAGGTTCCTCACCAGCAGCAGGTCATTGAAGAGGAAGACCTCTCTCTGGAGCTGGGACAGTTTCTGTTTATGAGGCTTGTTTGCATCAGGTACCTCAAACAGACGACAGCAGCACACCAGACGTCTGTGGGGCACAGCGAGGATCTACAGAGGCCAAATTAAAGAGATGGAAATGACAGATAGTACAAAGGACGGACTGCTGTGAAATAATACATGACACAAGAGAAAAGGCGACAGTACAAACAGCTCGCCGAAATGAGAAATACTAAAAGGAAAGACTTGCACACAAAGACAAATATTACTCACAGTTTTGAGGCCCAGGATGGACTGCTCCACACGGCTCACATAGGAGACGTGGTCTTCGTTGGAGCGGAGCTCTCTTTGTTGGATTCTCTCATAAATGCCTGCTACCATCTCTCTGGGGATGTCAGCTCCATCATCCACACCTGAGGGAACAATAGTCCAGAAAAAGTAGCAGTGGTCAGAATCAAAGTTAGAAGTACTCTGTAAGCCTCCCGTCGCCCTTTGTTACTGTTGCTATGTCTGTCAAGCCTTACATTTTCGCACGGCACATGCAGTTTACAGTGATAACGGTAACGGATTTAGAAAAACAACAGCTCCTTGACCTCAGACAGCCACGCTGATTTTAGAAGCTGAAGGACGGTAAAATCACCTGCCCACCCTTTGGCATTAACAAGTGGGGGTTGATTTAGGGACCATCAATAAATTACTGTCTTCATGCAGACTTGCCTTCATGCTGTTTTGTCCATATTAGTGAAAATTATGATTTAAAATATGCTGGTTTTGGTCTCATGTAGTATACTTATTTGTTATTAACTGATTTTGCACAAATATTTTAATTTAAAACAATGGCACTTTTTTACAATAGCGCCCATGTATACTATGACCGGATTGATGCCAAAACTGTTACAATAAACATTCAAATAACATTTATCTTATGAATGTTTTTATTATTCACAGATGTTGATTATAAAAGTTCACTGTGCGGATGGGAAGATTAGTAGCAGCCACAGTCGAAGTTGATAGAGATGAAACTGACTGTGTGGGCTCATATCATTTTTTTAAAAGTTGTAATTAGTTGTTTTTCATTGAGGGTTTGCGGATGAGAAAATTTGCTTTTATCCCAGTATGTGTGCTGTCATTGTGTCCTGATAGTTAATGTAATATCGCTGTGGAGCAGCACACAGACATCCTCACTACATTTTGTCACTGAAGGAGAAACCTTTTCAGCTCACAAATTAAAACTGAATTGTACGATATCATATGAAAAAAGATATTTCAATTTATTTTATGGTTTTTTTTTCATTAACTGAAGGTGCAAATTAAAGCTAAACTTCTCTTCTTTAAGTTCTGGTTGACGTAAATGTATGTATCTGTTCAGCTACTGGACGGAGACCTTGTTTAGAGCCTCAGGTGATGAGATGCCTCTAGAAACCCAAGCTCATATCGAGAAAATCTAATTCTAAGTGTGCCTCAATTAAATGGGTCAATGCCATGGTCTCTGGAGCAGAGCTCTGAGTTAAGGATATCAGGAATCTCCTCCTGCACAGCTGATGGTTTTCTTGATGGTAGCTAGCGGAGGCAAGCACCCGCCGCCTCTGAGTAATTTACTTCACTTCAAGAGGCTGTCACTCAAAAGACTGATGGTAAGGCTGATAAGAGAGTGCTTGTTGTAAAACTTTGACTTTCCCTGCCCTCTGCTCTCTTTTTTGTCCTCCTTTTCATTCTGGCATATTTCTCGGATGGATCTCCACATGATTTGCAGTAAAAGGTTTGAAATGTACATGTGTTTACATGTGGTTACTATATATAACCCATGTTAAACTCTCTGCTTATAAAACTACTTCCCATAAATGTTGAAACATGTCTGCCAGTTATTTTACCACCTCTGTCCACAGGGTCAGTTCACACTCCCTGAGATGACACTTGTGCTCAGCCTCTATATAAACACAACATTTTTTTCTCTGTAAAACATGCAAAACATGCTCATACAAGTATTTGGACACACTAACCTCTTAGGTTGCGTATGAAGTCATCAAGGCCCATTTTGCGCTGGGGTTTGATGTTCGGTGAGTACATGTCAGTGTTGAGGAGGACCACAGCAAAGGCCAGGATGAAGATGGTGTCTGGGTTGTGAAACTGCTGCACCACATCAGGATTACACATACAGTACCTCTGGCTGTGGAGGGGAAATAGGACAACAGAGTTATATATCTTTAGTGTGACACTTCTCTATCACGTCTTGGTTTGGATTGGTCTGCCATTATACCACTATTATAGACCGCAAAATATAGATTTTGTAGATGAGACACAGCAAGTACCACTCCAAGTTATTCAAATATCATTCATATCCTGAGAAGTTTATTGCTTATTTATGGCACAAACTAAATAAGATTACAAAGTATTCGCCAGCTTACCACAAGTTTGGTGTGTAATACAAAAAAAACACATAATACTATTGCTAATGCTAAGCTCATTTGGAATGGTACATTCTGTAGATTTAATGCATCCTGGACAAATTATATTGTTCAACTTTATCTACAAACCACACTGAATATAACAACATCCATTGTACTGTCACCAAATAATCACAACAACCAATCCAGCCAGATTCTGTTATTGATAAAAACCCTATTCAATACATACAGACATGTATGGGCCAACTTTCCATCAACAAAAAACATATAAACAACATCAGCTGAGTGAATATGTTAATACACTGAGGATCATGTTTTAGGAAAGTGTAGGATTTTACTGCTGGGCTGAAGTGAAATCACACACTCAATTGGCACTTGATCAAGTAAACCTTGCTAAATGCACTCGAATACAGTCCTACAATAAATAACACCTTTGTGAAGCTTTTAATATTTATATGATCTAATATGCTATTAAATTGTATTGCTGAATACAAAGAGGTGTTGCTAATATGTTGTCAAGCCCATTTGCCCTGATTATGCCCTCATTGATTTAGAATCAATGAGGGCATACTGAATATTAGCATAATTTCCTGTCACCCCTGTATCTTCAGGCTCACAGAGCCAATGTTTCAAAACTCAATGACGCTCTCCTTGACTTTTTTATTTTGCCCAACTGCAGCCTCATATCCCAAAATGTCCCCTCAGCCCAAGCTAACAAAATCAAGGAGTGCATCGTTAAGAGAGCTCAGTGCAAATTGATAGGATTATAAAAAGCAGTGGCTATGAAAAGTTGCTTATTCCTGCTGTGAGATGGACGTATTCAGACTGATTTTAAGGCCCCATATCTCAACATACAAGCTGTAGCATTTTTTAAATCTGACTGACTGACTCAAAGACTTACTGACTGTAACTTCTATTCAGATGTGAGGGGCACTCTACCATGAGACGGACAGGAGACAGGAGTCATTTGACAAAATGGCACTGCCCTAGGTAACGCTGCTCAGTCTGCATTGGAGCCAGAGATGCCATATTTGGACTTCCTTTGCTCCATCACTGCCCACAGGCTTCACAAACTCTCACTTGCAAGCCCTCCTTCCCCCACAGCTCCCTCCCTATCTTTCTTACTGTCACTTACACTTACACAGTGGGCCATTTCAGTGGTGGGAGGCTTTTATCTCTGCAGCCAGGCAGGATACAGACATGGAGAGGGCTGCTCTGCTCCAGAGAACTATGTACTTGTCACAGCATATGCAAGCGAGAGGCCACTTCTGAGACCTGCAACCAGAAAGCCTTTTCCCCGACCCCAAACAAGATCTAAGACCAGAGTACTCATAGGGTATCAATTGACTACAGCCCAGTTTAATGGGTGTTTGAGGGAGAATACATCTTGCTTGACACAAACACTGCTACATATGCACATACACAGACACACAGAGGCAGAAACGAGCATCCTAATTTGCCATCTTGATGTAATTCTGCAGCAAATTCATCAAAGACTGAAAACAAGCCAAGATCTACTGTGTGAGTGTGTATGTGATACCTAATGGACATGTGCATGGATGTGTAGTGCATATGTGAGCAAACAGTTCTAGTGAATAAATAAAGCTGTGGTTAGGCCTATGCATGTGTGTTTGTTTGTGCTTCATTCACACATTTTCAAGCACGGATCTCCGTCTTATGTAACCAGTTTATTTAAACACTAGCTACTGATCTCTTATCTTTATATCTGCATATGAATGTTGCATGCCAGCTGGCACAAATACCGCTTCGTATAAAAGAACTACTCACGACAAGAGTACAACGCGCTTCAAACAGATGACATAATAACTGTTACGTAACAGACATGGCATCGGATGTCTGGCTGTCCTGATAAAAGCCCGCTCTTTTCTGACCTATACTCACAGCTCCCTGCTACAGAGTGTGGTCTCAGATCACTGATGAATTTGTAATCTGCACCCGGGGGCTTGGCACGTATGATTGAGTGAGTTGTGATTAGCTGATGACCTCGGTGGGTGTTCTGATTGGCCCTCAAATTTAGAAGCAGAGAGGGGATGTCATGACTGCTCCTTTTCCTCTCTCCACTCACTACTTTGTGCCTGTAGTAAGAACCTATTTTCCTTAATAGATAGGCTGATGATCTATGTTTTACCATAGACCAAAACCAACAAATCCTTCAAACAAGTATTGCTTATGAATCTACAGCCTGCTATACCTATTGAAACGCATTAATTAGCCACAAATTTGCACTGACTGACATTTATTATAGTGAACATTATGATGGACCTGGGGTTTATTTTGAGTCAATCCTACATAATCCGTCTTGCTGCTATAAATACTCACTAGAGCATTAATCCTTGGCTGAAAATACGCCTTAACATATATGCTATTTTGTTTATTATTGCTGTTTACTATTAAAAAAAAATTAAACTATGAATTGTTGCCATGCTAGCCGGTGTCTCTTGCAATGGCAATGTTGATCTGAGGGCCAGTCCCCCATTTTGTCCAGGTTGAAATGTCTTTACCACTGAAATGTTCAGACATTCATGCCCCCCTCAGGATGAAATTAATAAGTTTGGTGATTCTTTGACTTTTCATATAGTACCATAATCAGAAATTTCAAATTTCTTCAAAAACTGTCCTGACTGTAGACTCTTAATCTTAAAGGTTTAAGTCTTCAGTAGGAACCAATGGCCTTGGGGCCAAGTTCCACAGACAGGGAAAGCCAGTTGGGATGTACTGAGAAAAGGGCTAATAAAATACAAACTCAAAGTCAGCATCTCAGACAAAGTTCAGACATCGTGAAAGTAGAAATGTGTTGAAAGACAATTAACATGCAGTGCATGTTCTTTGGTAACTTTGAATTATACAAGCAACTTAGTGCAATCCAGAAGGACATCACGGTTGGTGAGTTTAAAGGGGCGTGGCTCAACTCATGGTGGTGACATTGTTGATAATCCTCAGGCAAAGAGCAGCACATCAGCAAAGGGAGATTAAATGTATACAACATTGCAACCAATTACTCTGAAACAAAAAACAATGATGGCCATTTTTATTGCATTTTTAGTCCTGGGAGCAATCTATGGATATTACCAGGACATTTCAAGGGCAGTGTCAGCCAGAGGATAAGAAGACAATTGCAGTTCTTATTTGTCTGGTCACTTCTGTCTGTTTTTGCCTCAAAGACCTTTCAGTCAGAAGGTAAAACTGCATCATAAAAAACTCTTTCTCTCCAGGAGTTTGTTATAGGCAAAGCTGGACAGTCCACTAAAAGGCACAAAGGGAGTGTGCAAACTACAGTAGGTCTCTCAAGGTCCTCTTGGTATTAAAATAAGTCTTTTTCAGATGGCTCATACATTTTAGTGACTGGAGGGCAAGACAGAATGAGCAGAAAACAGCTTAGGCTAAAACCCCATCATTACCAAACATGTACTTTTACGTATACATGTGTGTTTTTGGATGAAAATGGACACACAACTGTCATGCAGCCCAGAGAACCTGAAGATTTGGCTAGAAAGTGACATCCAGGGGAGAAAGTTGTGAAATAGAGCATGTATTTTTGTTCCACTGATTGCCTCCAACTCAGATCACAGCTATGATTGGCTGACAATCAAACACTGGTGAGTTAAGTCAAAGGTTACAAAGGCTACAGGCAATCAGTGTAATTTGTTAATGATACACGGCTTTGGTTTCATCAGAGCCTGCCACAGTGAGCTGGCAGAACTAGTTAAACAATACACAGTCGTCCTATTAGTATGCCATTCTGGATACGTGTGTTACCCCAAGGCTGCGAGATGAGATCAGAAAGTACTTTTCTATTTTATTGCAAAATATGTGAGCTTGGTTACATGAGTTGCATAAGTGGCCAAAGGCAAAAGTTCTATTCATTTCAAAAGGTTCAGAGTGCCCTTAACATCCCCGCTAAGTCATGTGATGGACTGTTGTTGTGTTGAACTGTGTTAAAAAACGAAGTCAGAGCCCGTTAGTCAGCGAGGCCTGGTTGTAAGCGAGTTGACAGTCTCACCTAAAGGCTTCGATGAGTCTCTCCACTTTCTGTGCTTCTCCCTGAACACGAACGTGAGCCTGGAACTTTCTGAGGGCTTCGTCGAGCTCCATGCCTGAGAAATCCATCTCATCCACAACACAGCTATTAGGGACAGACAGAGAGAAAGGAGAGAGAGATTGGGTTTAGTTGCAGTGTGTCACTGTAATGAGAAGGTGAGTGAGTGAGTGTGTGCAAGTGTGTGCGTGTGCATCAAACTATGGGTAACCAAGTGCTGATGGCAAATCTTCCTCTTACAGTCATACCTCCATTACAGAACCACTGACCTGGAGACGCACATAGAGACAACATGTTTGCACATGCACACACTTTGTGCAAACATCAATAGGGAAGACTGGGTCTGATGACAATGGGAGATAAGAGGGAAGGAAAGAAAGAGATGAGAGGGCGAAATAATGAAATGCAAAGAGCAAGGGGGCAAGAGAGAGGTACATGAAAGGCTGAGGGCTGGCTGAAGCAATGGAAGAAGTGCGTGTGCATTTATGTGTACATGCGTGTTTGTGTCCATGTATGTGTGTCTATGTGTCTGAGAGAAAGAAAGCAAGGGTGTGTGCTTGTGTGTGCGTGCGTTCAGTGCAGTGACCTATTTCTACAGTCTCTGCAACAACCTCAGCAAAAAGCCTCTCTATCGTGGATCTCTGTCTACACTGGTTGGATTCAAAAAGGGTGAGTGTGAAGGCATTAAGTAAAAGCGTGTTTTCATAGATGTGTTGCATTTATGCATGCAAGTGCTGCATGACAAGTGAGCGTGTGTGTGTGTGTGTGTGTGTGTGTTATCATGTGTTTATATCTGGTTAGGTTCCAACAGCTAGTTCTATTTTAGATATTTTAAAATACCTGAATCCATTAAAGTCAGAGTCAACGTCTCTTATTTAATCTTTTATGTCCTCTCTTTTTGTTGTGGTAAAGAGCAACATACAAAACATCCATTCAAGTTAATGTATGACCCTGGTACAGACTTAGAGACAGTTGAAAGCTCCATAACTGCTATCAAATGGACCTTGGGGTGGGATTTGTATCTGAACTGCTGTTTCCAAGGTCCTGAAGGAAATTTGATCATTAACTTTAAAGTCAGCATGGATGAGAAGTCCTAGAGGTGCTCAGAATAATTTAAAGTTTAAACATCTCTAAAATAATGGCAATGAAGCAAAGTCAACTTGCTAATGAGAACCATGTCATGCGGTGGAAACCTCTAGAACAGCTATAAATGGACCTTGAGTTGCGATTGTTATGTCAAGTACGGGGCGTCATTTAGTTAAGAAGCAAATTAAGTTTCCCACTTTGAAAAAAGTAATCAATTATATAAGATCTATACATGTTAATAAATAATAGATAAAGGTACAAAATCAATCAAATGTGTTAAATAAATTGATTTTGGTCCAGATGCTCAGCAGCCCTTTTTTATAAGGTAAGTGGTCAAATAGAGAATAACAGAGGGGTCGTCACGATAAACTACAGGGTGTCACACTCTGACAACTCCAAAAAATGTAATTGTATAATGACTTCTGTGGCTCTGGAGGAGTTTTCTAAAGTCTGAGAGAATAACCCTGATAATGTCATCAGGGTCATCTCGGCATGGGCTTGGAAAATATGAAATCATAATAGAAAGCCTGCGGTTCAAACTAGAAGTGTGGAGTTTGAAAGAAGTGGGCCTTTACTATTCATTGAGAGTCAAACAAAGAGCTTGACCTGTAGGGACCAAGAGTCAGGATATCTCTGTCTCTGCTGCTTTGACTTTTGACCATTTGACCATACAGTTCCCCAACTTTATGGAAGTAAAATTCGAAATCAAGAGTTTAGTAACCCATTCATGGCTTAAAACTGATCTATAAAGTATTAGTGAGTAATTTATCAACATTGATAAAGCCAGTAGTTACAAATTAGTCCTCTCCATGAAAACTGAGCAAACTCCACTAATGAAGTCCATGAGATGCAGTTGAAAGCAAAAAAAAAAACAGCTAGTAAATGGATCTTGAGTTAAGATTATTTTATAAAACCTGAATAGATGCAATAGAGAGTTCAAAGGGATTTTAATTTGATGACAGGACTCATTATATAAAACCCAATCACGTATGTGTCAGTGTGTGATGTATAAATAATCAGGGCTCACTCAAGGACATCTCTGTTGAATTGCAGTTTGCTGTTCCCCAAGAACTCTCCAATCATCTGTCTGCTCAGGCCCTTCCTCTGCAGCAGGAAGTGAGCCACTCCAATGGCTGTGTCCGGGACGAAACCACGTGTGATCAGGAAGTGGATGCCTCTCTCTGGGTTCCTAAGATAGCCAGCAGCAAAAAAGCAGATAGTATAAAGAGTTAAACAGCGTGTGTGCAATGTATTTGTGCGTTCAAGCAGATAGGTGTGTGGGCCTGAGTGATAAAGAAAATGTGTAACACAGCATATAAGTGCGTGTGTGTGTGTGTGTGTGTGTGTGTGTGTGTGTGTGTGTGTGTGTGTGTGTGTGTGTGTATAAGAGGAAGCAGAAAGAGAAAGAGGAAAAAGAAGAATGCATTCAAGCGCGAAAGTTGTTAGCTCTGGACTTCTGGATCAGACCCACTGTCACTGACGCATATGATTTAATTTACTTTAATTTGCATTAACTAATAATAAGTGCAGGCCAACCGTGGGCTCTATTTTTAGAAACTGAGAGGCTCTCACATTGTCCATGACCTCCTTGACTGCCTCTCCTCTTCAACCACATTTGCCCTATCTCTCTCTTTCTCTCTTCGTCCCTCGCCCTCCTCTCTAACTCTTTTTTTTTCCGTTGACATCACAAGATGGCACTGAACACGCAGCTCCTCCCAACAATCACAAACACTAATGAGCAGCTGCTTAGAGCAGTTTTGCAGGGCTGTTGGAGATTTGTTAGACACAAACAGTAATAAGTGTACTTTGAACCCTGAGCCAGAGGGTCCAGAAGTATTTCAGTGTGCGTGCGTGCGTGCGAGCGTGCGTGCGTGCGTGTGTTGCCGGCCTACTCACACATTGAAGAGGTTGAGTCCTATACGGTAGAGGCGTTTGCGGTGTGTGTCCGTGGATAGAGTTGGCGAGCGGCAGGAGGCTGGATCCTGGCAGCGGTCCCTGGGCAGAGAGACGACCAGGGCCTGCAGGGCCTCTGGGCTCGGCCCCCCAGGGATCTGCTGAGGATGAGTGTAGTGGTACTGCTGGTACTGGGTATAAATCTGAGCAGGTTGCTGGTTAGACTGGGCTGAGGTGGAGATAGAGGTGGAGGTAGAAGTGGATGTGGAACCCAATCTGTCTGAGCCGCACTCCCCCTCCATTCCTCCTCCTCCTAGAGCTGGCACTGCTGAGCCCCTCCTGGATCCTGGATCAGCCATTTCCAGCTCCTCACTGGGTGGAGGTGCAGGAAACTCTGGCTCCTCTGCTAACTGGCCATCTCCGCCTGCAGCCATTCCACTCACAGAAGTCTTCCTGCTGCCCAACTCTCCCACGACCGCATTTCCCAAGGAGGTGGTGGTTGTGGTGGTGGCGGTGGATATGGTGTAGGAGGTATTGCTGTCGATATGAACAGTGACATCCCTGAAGGCCATGAGCAGCGAGCTGGCACTGCGGGGCAGACAAGCACTCTCAGCAGCTGCACGAAGGGCCCCGGGGTCCATCAGTAGCCCCTTCCCGTCTCCACCTTCCGACAAGCTCCAACCATGAAGGGCGTCATCAATTGACTGGGCCAAAGAATGAAGCTGCAAATATGATCAGAGAAAAAATACATATTTTTGTTGAAGTTTCTGATACCAGAGGGGCTGCTAATTTGTGACTATTTGTAAGACTAGTGAAAGTAGATAAACGGTGATACTTGGCTACCGAGAAGACCATTCATAGACAGATTTAGATGAAACTACCATTCAAGGCACCGGGTCCAGTGAATGTAGTGCAGTCTAAGCACATAAATGTAGATATACTAAGGCCGGGTCAAACTGTGGAGTCTTTGCGTGGGGGACGGTAGGATTGGACAAATTTAAATTATGACCTGACATTGACTCTTAACAAAAAGACCACCAAAGATCGACCCTCTGGGCATCATGAATGTCTGAACACAATTTCATGGCAATCCATCAAATAGTTGAAGTGTTCTCTGTTGATCTTCCCATAGCAAACTTTTTTTCCCTTGGAAGTTGTTGAGATAGTTCATCCTGGACCACAATTGTGGGCCAAATGACTGACATTGACATTCCTACTGTAATCATGCTAGCCTGCTTGGCTGACAAGCTATAATGAAACCTTATTTCTTGATTTATTTTCTTTGGATCATTCTGCATCCCTACATAATTCCACTTATGGTTGTATCATGCTGTATCATGAAAAAAACCCACTAACCTGTTCAGAGAAGCAGTCTTCCAGCTGTGTAAGTGTTTGTCCAGGGGTTTGAGGTGGGGCTGGGGCAGGAGGGGGGCCAGCTGCTGGAGCAGACGCAGGAGAAGGGGGCAGAGAGGTGGAGCGACACGGGGGAGGAGGGGGAGTTTTGGAGCGTAAGGGAATCTGTCCTCCTCCAGGATGCAGACTGTAACTGTGTCTCTGGGCTGCGTTTCTGTTTCGACCTGAAGGGCTCGGATGGCGCAAGGAGATCCGGCGGGGCAACTTGCTCTCCGACAGAGAGTTACGGATCTTCTGGAAGTTTTTGCTGAGCTGGTACTGACGGAAGGCTGTCTGGATACGACGGGCTGCCCGCCTCGCTATGAGATGGCCTCCATATTTCTGCTCCAACTCATCTATCTGGGAATAGGAGGAGAGAGTTAGGGGAATTGAGTTTAAATATCAAACATGTTTACAAGGTTCTGAAACTCACTGAAGACACTGCAGGACTCATTGCAAAGCACACAGTAGCCACAGAAAAATGTGTATTCATCCACCAGCAGGCAAATATCATGATGCCATTTTGTGCCCGTGTCTACAAAAGATCAAACGAATTTGAGCATTGCCTGAGTCATGAGTCAGCACACTCACACCTCTCTTCTTAGAAGTATCCTTCTTACTTATCTGTCCACTCTTTTAAAGCCTCTGAGGGTTTATGGCCTTAGAGTCAAAGTAAACATCATCTATCATCATTCAACTGCTAATAATGGCTGAAGGGCCATGGGAAGGAGGATGGATGGGCTGTGACAAAGGTGATTTTGAGAAAATTAATAGAAAAGTAAACACCCGCACAAGCCTATTTCTGTTCCGTTTGTTGGCAGAGCAGCTCAGCCCAAAATCTCAGCTTCTTCCAGAATTTTTTTCCTGTATTTCCAGCAAAAGTGAGACGAAGGTGGGGGAGTCGGAGGCAAGGGAAGAAGAGACAGAGAGGGAGAAAAAGGAGGACAGCCACACATGTGCCAGTGTGTGTGTGCGTGTGTGTGTGTGTGCGTGTGTGTGCGTGCATGTGCATGGGTGCACATGCACATTTTGTGGACATGCTTGTGTGGGCAGACACACACAAACACACACGCACACTCACACAGCAGCAGCAATAGCAGTAGCAACAGCAGACCCTTCAGCAATTTGGTATGAGAAATAAAGACATCTCCAGTCGCCAGAAGCAGTTATTAGCTGTTACCATGACAACCTAGCATCTTTCGCGTTGCTGTCGCTGTGACAGTGGAATTGCTGGTGTTCTTTTTTTAATGTCAACACATTAACAGCCAGAAATAGATCTGAATGGGAATCTTTTTTGTCTCGCAAAGTGATCATCCTTCACACACATCCTTGTGTTAAAACAGGTAGAGGAGTCAGCATTCACTTGTGCTTACAGGTCAGATACACACACACACTTGAAGAAAAGAAAATACCTGTTTGTTCTTATTTTCAAGGCTGATCTCGTACTCGCTCGGTCCCTCTCTTTTGGTCCCTTCCACTTCCTGTCCACCACCAGAAGATGTTCCATCCTCCAGGCTCAGCATCTGTCCACTGCCACGGAAATAAGAACAGAGAACTATTAGTCCTCCCTACTGACCTTACAATCTGTGCCGTCATTGCAGTGGCAGCTCATCAGCTAAGCAGTGTTTGAGGAGCTTCATGAGGGTAGCAGCAGGCGCAGAGTGATGTGTGGCTGAGGTGGCTCAGGGCGAAGGTGAGGTTTATGTGTCAAGTGCTGTTTGGTCAAATTTGTGGCTCCAATGCAGGCTGCAGGAGTGAAATTCAGTATATAAGACCAGGAATAAAATATCTTTATTACAAGTTCTGTGACCAAAATCATCACCTCCTTCACTATTTTACTATTTCCTACATACTAAAACGTATTAATTTAGTTTACAGTGGGACTGCCAGCATCAATGTATTCATTGCCAATTACTATTATAAAATATATAAAATAATTATAGTCAAATATGTTCATCACAATTTCTCAGAGCCCAAGTTGACATGGTCAAACAACTCATTTTGGCCAACCAACAGCCCAAATTTTGAGAAGCAAAAAAGAGTGAATATTTAGCATATTTCCATTAGTAAATTACCTTAATGATTAATCAACTATCAAAATGTTTTAATAATTAATTAATACATTTTCTATCAATTAACTGATCCAGTGGTTCCAACCTTTTTCTGCTTGTGACTCCTCGTCACAGGTTGCATAAATTATGAGCAGTTCAGTCAAAGAGTGATTTTTTCTTCTTCGATTATTTCACTTAAATAATAAATCAATTCATTTTTGAGGCTTGTCTGAGGAGGTGAAATTGTGTAGTATTTCACAAAGAAACTAAACAGTAAAGTAAAAATAAACATGGTTATGTGAGGCAGAAATTTTGTTTTCTACTTGTGTGATCTTCTTGGTTGAACATACAGGTCCATCTTGAGACTGGACCACTAGAGGGAGAGAATTTTTAAGGGCACTATAGTGCAATACACTCTCCCAACAAGCTTAATTTATAGAGCAATGCTTTGATGTCACAGAGATCTTTGTTAGACATTGTCAGCTTCACAACGCTAAAAATGCTGCGCTGCACTCTTGGCAGATCCCAATGTGTTCAGCGCACTAACAACGATTTCCACGGAAATTTAAACGGATTTTGTGTACGAGACTCCAGAAGCGGATGTGTTTCTATGGCAATGACATACTTTGGATGAAAATTACAGTGGAAGTTGTGATGAAAAATAAAACTTTCTGAGTCTCCTACATAGAAATGAGATTACTATTTTTCATCTATATAACATGTTTTCTATGTTCTGCTGAAAGGGTTACAGTATGAAAGCATAATCAAGTCAAGTGACTGCAATATAAGAGATAAAAAAACTGGAAGAACTGCAAGACAATCATATCCTCAAAGTCAAACATGACTGGCAGAAAAAATAGAATAAATCAAACAAATTTAACTCATAAACAATTCATATAATATAGCAGCAGCTGGAAGCGAAAGCAAAACAAAGATACATTTGAATTCGGCCTGAATCTGACTCAGAACTCAACAGAGTCGACATAGAGGCTGTCTCTCAGTGCATCCCACCCTCTTCTTAATCCCAAGTCCTGTCCACAGATGCAAACATTTTCTTTTTCATGACAGCATTAGCAAAATTCTGTGAAAGCATGAAAGGCTTACCTAAGCAAATTACTGCTATGACAAAGCAGAAAATGTCTGTTGCGGACAACTTAAGCTCCATTCATTTTGGTAAAACTTGGAGAAAATAATAATAATGTCTTGTGGCCAACATCTCTGGCAGCAAATCACCTCTAAAAGATACTAAACACTGCCATTCAGCACCTTTTATACAACCAAACTGGCCTGATGCAAGCATAGAGTATGATCACACCCTAAGAGGTTTTATAACGGTGTGCAATTATGAGTGTGAGTGTGCAGGATGTTGTGTGCTTGTGCAATCTTTCTTCCACCCAGATAATGCTTACCGTTATAATTTTTACACAAAAGGGACTAGTGCTAGACACGACTGGGGAGACTAAAAAGCCTGCTCATGGTTAAATAATGAGCTCATCACTAAAGCTCCTCTTTGTTTTCTTTGATTGCTGTTAAAGCAAATATTCTGCATTCCCCTGCCAAAAGTCAGAGATAGGGCCAGAGAAGCTTGGTCATATCTTTAAATGAGATAAAGTTAGAGAAAAAAAAGAGAGGAAAAAGGGGAAGAGAGTGGAACCGGTGGCTGAGATAGAAACAGAAAGAGAGACAAAGATATAGACAGAGAGACTGTGTTGGTGTGTGCATGCTGGAGGCTGTCTCTATCAAAAACTCTATTAAAACGCTGCCATGCCCCTGCGCAGCATCAGAATACATTAGAGTACATTAGAATACATTAGAGGATTTTAAAGCAAGAGTTGAGCTATTAATGCATCTGGACAGCAAAAGCCTCCATAATGATATGGCAGCTATGCTCTCTCTCTCTCTCTCTCTCTCTCTCACACACACACACACACATACACACACACATGCTCACATACATAGCAGCAACAAACAAACCAAGCACACACTTTCGCTCTGACTGCATGTGTGACGTCATGATGGAAGAGAAATGAACATCTGTCAAATCGCATCTCTCAAGGTCCTTCAGAGATGTATAGTCCTGTACAGCCAGGCAAGAAACACACACACACACACACACACACAGGAGAGAAAAGGCACGGCAGGTTAGACTAGAGGTGGATCTCATGACATCTCTTGGGAGGTTTGCGTGCTCTGATGGATTCAGTGGATGACAGTTAGTGTAGAGGTGGTGCAAGTTTGCAGCCACCAGGCACACACAACTTCATGTGATGATAATAATGAGCCACGGTGTTGCACGGCTCGTCTACATCTCATCATCTCAGGTGGGTGTCCACTGCTGCTGTGCCACTAGCTCATCCAATCAGGAGTATGTGGGTGTAGATGATGATAGTTAAGTCATCAAATCAGAGAAAAGAGAGGGATTCCAGACAGACAGATGGTGATATTAATAAAAACAGAATGAGAGAGAGACTCGATAAGGAGGGATGAGACCGAAATAAACAGACAGATAAATAACAAGTAGTGATACATACAGAAACAAACAACACAAGGTGGAAGATATAGCAGCAGATGAAGAGACAGAATAAGTAGACATTACTGGGAAAAACTGGATTTAGAAGTACACAGGATTTAACGATGGCAGAAATTCCAGAGGAGGGAGGGCAAAACATTCATTTCAGTCAATCATTGAGAAACATGACAAAATCAGCGTTTGAGCATTTTACAGCTGAGCTTTACTCATCCAACCATCACCAAGTGAAACGGCATGCCTTCACACACACAAAAAAAAAATTAACATACTCATACAACAAACAGACAAGCTGCCCACACAGAAACAGACAGCAAAAGTGGCTACAGTAGATCCTCAAAGTTCTATTCTCTAGTTACTATGGTAGTGGTAATCATTGCGTCATTACTGGGTTGCCATGGGCACTTTTATACTGCCAATATCAGTTCACCCCCCCCCCCCCTCTCTCTCTCTCCCTATGTGATTCACCCTTGAGGCTGTAAGATCTATAGGTTTGTTACAGAGCATTTAACTCTCTCACTGTAACTCCAGGCATCACACGTCCATGAATACCCCAATTCACAGTTGCATACACTTCTGTGCATGTACTAACGAGCATGATTAAAAGCCTGGGTGTGGACATTACTCAGTAAGATGACACACATGTACATGCATGCAGTGTGTATGTATACAGAGACAGGACGTTTTCAATGGTTGAAAGAGCATACTGTTGGAGCAAAATATGTAGAGACAAATAGTGGCCTAAAAGTGTCTGTGTGATTGGTGTGTGACTCGGTCTTACCTGGATGAGCCACTGGTGTCAGCCTCTGGATGTTCAGGGGCGGGGCAGCAAAACTGATGCAGCACGTTCTCGCTCCTGAAGGGCAGACAAGAGAGGAGGATAGGTAAGCAAAGGGGGGAGGAAAGAGGAAAAGCAGACAGAATTGGAAGGACAGCATGTCATTTGGTTATTATTGGCTGTTGCTGGATGTTTGCCTTGTTTCCATATTCCTCCTTATATTC
The DNA here is from genome assembly GCF_023349555.1 of Cebidichthys violaceus. Taxonomy (NCBI): domain Eukaryota; kingdom Metazoa; phylum Chordata; class Actinopteri; order Perciformes; family Stichaeidae; genus Cebidichthys; species Cebidichthys violaceus. The sequence goes on from NW_027176483.1 coordinate 11,231,614, forward strand.
ATTCTTAGTCCAACATCCCAAAAGACACTGAAAAGGCTCCCATTATACTCTTCTGGATTATTTCCATGGATTCTGTTTACAATTTGGCACTGATCCTGTGATAAATACCCTATGTAGGTCAATTCAAGGCTGAGGACGCTTAGATTGAGTGTGAGTATATGTTTGTGTATCCGGATGTGCTTGTCTATGCCTCCTCCCATTCAATTAATAAGATCTGTAGTGATTTAGCAGAATTCCCAATCTGGACAGATGGTTACTCCAGCTCTGTTTCCGGCACTGTCTCTTCTTAAGTTCCCCTCTCTCATTTCTCCCTCATACATTTTACATTTACATTCATATTTTAAGCATCTTGCTGGTGCTCTTATCTGGAGCAATTTGTGAAAAAAGAAAGAAATAAAACAAGACACAGCATTACCTTCCACCACCAGGGAAATGAAAACAAGAATTATCCTGAAATTTAAAAAAAAAAGCAAAGTATTTAGCATATCTTTTGTATAGGAGGTGTGGGTGTGAGTGTAGGTCACATTGGGTCAGTTCACAATGAGCTGAAAGCATTCAGTTGACAGTGAATTTTCTCTTCTTCTGTCTTCTGACCTGAGCTCAGCTCAGCATATTGCTCGTGACACAGACCCACAGTGACAGGCAGTCAGAGTCTGTGCGAGGCTCGGGGTGACAGTCCAAGCTATAAAAAGCTACTTTTTCACGGCAACTTCCACAGACTTAAAGGGACGCTGATGTTTTAAAAAATATATACCTCTGATCAACACTCTTCACAGTTGGTTTTCTATGAATAATACTGTTCCATCTGCTCTCACACCTCGCATACAGACACACATAAAAACATACTGTACATCCTTGAATCATTCATTCTCCTTTTAGCAGCACTGCTTGTAAATGACTCTTAAGAGGTTCTGTTCGTTTAAGGTGAATATTTTATACAAACCTTTGCCTTTGTCACTTAAGTTAATCACTTCCTGCTAGCTTTTATTTTGTAAGTGCCCTTTTTATGTTTTTTGGGTCCTTTATTTTGAAGTCCTTCTGGCGAAACCGAAAGCAGATCCAACTGCTCGTCAGAGTATATTAGTTTGACTTCGGATTCGGATAATTAAAGATAATTGACGGTGCAGACGAAAAGAAAAATGTTACAAAATATTCCTCTGCAATAACAGTTTATTAATTAACGGTTAAGCACCTAGCTGGAACGGGAGTATTGTGTGTTTATTGTCTTTATTGTGTGTTTAATGTATTTCTGTTTCAACTAGATGCTAATGTTAGCTTAGCAGGAATAGCTAAATGACTAAGCTGTAATTTTAAGCTAATGCTAGATTCCGTTTTTTACATGTGCTTTTTAAAAGTATATATGAGAGAAATGTTTAGTTAATGCTCCCATGTATATTGAAATGTAATTTAAGAAATGTTTAAAATTGTAAGAGCTCATTTATGTTATCTATTCCGCTCTTGCGGTGTTTTCTGGATATTGGCTAAATGAGAAAAAATAAATAAAGGCCTCTGGAAACATCAGTACGCTTCACCATTTTCCGGCTGGGGTCCGCTACACTGCTGCTGTAGTAGCTCTTGATCCTGGTCTTAGAACTTTGAGAGCCTCCCTTTTCCCAAGTGAGGTCTTGAGTGCAGTACCTGCCTTTTTGGACTTAATTTGTTATTATAGATCGATTCATTATTCTTGCAAAATTTACAGCAATTCTCTCAAGCGTTTGCCTTCTTTCACTAGCTCACAGGGGTTTCAGAAATTACTCAGTTTATTTTTAAATTTTACTTTTTAGTCTTTTGATCCGTACATAAAGATTTTTCTTGTATGAGATTAATTTAAGTAATTTAAACTATTTGTCGAGATAATGCATCTCTTTATTAATATAAGTACAAACTAATTTAACCTATAAATCTAGGCAGTATAAATGTGCAGGAGTTCACCTTCTCTGCGTTGTAGGTTTTGGGGATCAAACGGGGGTCAAAGTGTTATCTGATATGCACCTGGTTGACAGAGAAGGGAGATCAAACAATAAACTTTTTTATCAAAATGTAAAAGCAATGAACTTGCAGACCGTCAGTAAAACAGCTGAATTATTTTGCCAGCCTGATATGAAACAGTTCAGCCCTGAGGAAGAGGCCAGGCTGCTTGGGTCCCTCAGTGCACAGACACACAAACACACACACTCAACGGGTCCGTCCATCTGTCTGAACGAGACACGCACATAACGGCCGTACGCCTCCAACAACGCTTACAAAGAGAACAGGTGAATATTTCAACAGTACATGCCTCCTGCTGTCAGGCCATGCTCTCTCTCTCTCTCTCTCTCTCTCTCTCTCTCTCTCTCTCTCTCTCTCTCTCTCTCTGTGTGCCCCATCCTCCCTCACACCATCCCTCTCCTCCGTCCTGCTTTGTAAGAGTACTTTAAACACAATGCTTTTTCATCAGCCAGTATCCAGTCGTAGAGTGTAAGGAAGAGGAGGGTTGACATGAAACAAGATCCGCTCCATTTGGAGTCAAAACATTGCCAGTACATTGTATGCACCTTCCACTGTGCCAAAGGATGCCCCAGCGTGTCCTTCTGTTGTCCAACCTATCTATTTGTCCGCCAGCAAGATAGATAAACTGAGGAGACAGCTACCCCAAATGCACCCTTCATATCATCTCTGGTTTGGTCTCTTCTTGTACCTGTCTCGCTCTCTGTGTACTGAAACCCCTCCCTGTCCTATTCTCTCATCGCCACTTTCTCTGCCCCCCCCCCCCCCTCTACCTTCTTCCCTTTCACTGGTCTACTCCAATGTCAGCCTCAAGCTCCTTCCTCTAGACACCTCAAGGGCTCCATCAAAGACAACGACTGAACATGCATCCCTCTCTCTTTCTAGCTCTCTGCTGCCTTTCTCTCTCCTGAGAATGGCTGATTACCGTTCGCTCCATGGGCTAAGTGGGGCAGATAGGAAGCTCAGCTGGAGAGAGACAGAGAATGAGTGGAGGAGAGGATCCTGTCTCTCAACCCATAGGACTCAAACACGTGCACTGACAGAGATGACAATAATGCAATGCACACAAACACACTCACAGCCAACCATACGCAGCCCACAAGTGATTTATCTGCAGGTCAAAGAAAACTAGTCTCTCTATAGAGTTGAACAACAATTCAGATAAATATATACAGTTAAATGTAAGATGTGTAAAAGAAAGCAAGTGTGCAACCACACATGCATCTACACAGACAACCCCCCCCCCACCCATACACAAACACACGGTTTGTAACATATAAACATGCTGACACACATAAGTCACTGGCAACAGGAAAAGAAGAGGACAGATCTGATCTCCAGTCAGCTGCAGAGAGGATGCAGCAGGCAATGGCAGGAAGGTGAATCCTCTAAATGCAAGTGAAAGTCTGAGCTCCCCCTCACTTGCAAGCAAAACTACAAATTAGGTGTTAAGCTACTGGTCTTAAAAGCAATGGGCAGGTAAAGATGCAAGGTTGCATTCAAGGACACACAATCAGCAACTGCAGGAAAAAGAAGGCTATTTTATAAACCACTCCCCCACTCTGCTTGCCTGATCAACTGGTGGATGGCTCTGCTGTGTTCTCCCTCCAGCTTTTATAATAACAATTAGTTTATTGTAATTTCTTCCTCCCCAGTTAAACTAATTTAAATTAAGAACCAGTGGTGTTACACTGATTCCTGTCAAATAATAACAAATTTGCCGCAAGGTAAGCTCTCTACTCAGGTTCCAGGCAAAGAGAGAGCAACAGGCACATGCAAACACACACCTCAAGAGCAGGAAATGTAATGTGTGGCAGGTGAATCACTCACTGTAGGATCAATATCAACAACTGTTTTTTTTTCATCTGCATGTATCGCCTTCTACACTCCTCTTCTCCTCTCAACTCCTCCTCTGTTCTGAGTTGCTCCCATCAGTGGGGGTGGAGTCCCAGAGAGACCAATCAGGACTCCTGCTGGGAAACAACTTATGAACTGAACATACACGCGCGCGCACACAGATCGAGAAAAAGAGAGAAAGATGGATTTTCTCTCATTAGGTGATGTGTTGATGTACTATGAGGCTCTGGTGCCAGGCAGGGGGTGCTGGGGTGTGTGTGTGTGTGTGTGTGTGTGTGTGTGTGTGTGTGTGTGTGTGTGTGTGTGTGTGTGTGCGCGCGCGCGCGTGCGTGCGCGTGTGTGTGTGCCTCATCTAACACAGCAACATCAGAGACCCAGAGGTCCCGTGAGAGTTCACAGATCCCGTGCAGTAATTAATAGAGAAACCAGCTGCACCGTGGACAGCGACTCGCGGTGTCTCATCATCGCAAGTGAGGCTGCTCCTGTGTCAAGCTGACAGTGACCGTTGTGCGGAGCCGATGTTTCCAGCATAAACACACACACACACACACACGCACACACACGCACACATGCATAGGCCTACTACAGCTGTTTGTTACGTAATGATTCAGTATTCGTGATCCAGCTTCTCATTTAAATAATCCACCTCTTTCTCTTCTGGCAGAGTCCTTGTACGTGTCCTCCGTCACATACAACTGAAATTTGAAAATGTGCAAGCTTCTTCTTCATTAGCCTAATTAAACGCCTCTTAATCAGCAGTACACGCAAATGCGCGCATGCACGCTCGAAATTATACAGTTTTAGAAGGATGCTACTCAAAAAACTATGAGGGATACAAGACAGGCAAAGGAAATTGATTTATGATTTAGGTCGATACTGGAGGAGATGCAATACCACAGGAGGTTTTAAAAAATATATAAATACCATAACATTCTGAATAGCCTGCCTATAATCTCAATTGGACTATTTTAGGACAGACACACACACAAATGCAAACAGCAATATTCTCTACTCACTCTGATTGCCTTGCCAGAGCCAGGGATCGACAAAGGGTTGTGGGGGTCATCGGAACCAAAGAGCGGCAGCTTTGGAAACTTCCGCCGTTTTCTGGGTCACTGTCAACCGGGGAAACCGTGGACAGGTCAGCCGGGACCAGCTGCATGTCCCCCGGGTCCATAGGTTGGGGAGAAGACGGCTGAACCCCCGGAGTAACCTCGGTTTGTGCTGGTGCCGCCGCATGGTCTGGCAGAGACCCCGCACCGGTAATAAGCTGAGGGTCCTGAGGGTGGTGGTGTTGATGAAAGCAGCTGGGGTCGGGGTGGTGGTGATAGTGATGATGGTAAGGATGCTGCTGTTGTACCCTGACATCCCGCAGGTGCCTGTTCTCGCCGATGAGCTCGTCCACCCGCCGGTCCAGCTCCTCTATCCGGGAACGCTGGGTCTGGATGAGACTCTGCTGATTCTGGACGATGGTGGTGAGCTCCCGCAGGTACAGAATCGCCTGCACCGGATTTTCCAGCAGGCTGGAGCTCATCATCATACCCAAGACAGAAGGAGGGAAGAGAAGCAGAGGAAAACAGAAGCTGGACTGATGGATGGAGGACAGAGGAGATGCAAAATATCCGTGAGTGCGGATGAGAAGGTGAGATGTCCTTCCGCTCTCCTCTCCTTGATTCTGCTCGGCTGTGGATGAAGCTGCACCGACCGAGCTAGCCTCCGCTTCTCCGGTCGTTTCCCTCCCTCCCTCGATCTCTCTCTCTCTCTTTCTCTCTCCTGCTGCACTGAGTGGTGCTGATGAGAGGAGCCAGATCCAGATGTGACAGGAGGGAGGAGGGGAGAAGAGGCGCTGGCAGACGGATGCGTCATTACGCACATGCACGAGAACGCTACAGAGCAAGCACGCACCCTACAGGCTGGTCAAGGAGGCTTTCTGAGCCACTCTCCTGTTCCTGGTGAAGGCTACTGCACATAAAATCGGAAGGTGCATTTTTTTGTGACCAACTTTTTCAATTAATTTTCCACGTCATCCTCACAATAAGGTAAACAATACACAAAGTATAGCCTGCATGTAAGAGAGAGAGAGAGAGAGAGAGAGAGAGAGAGAGAGAGAGAGAGAGAGAGAGAGAGAGAGAGAGGAGAAAGTGGCCAAGGCATATCATAATGTTGCACATAGATACCAAATTATACTCGCCCAAACATATCACTATACATATACCTACAATTATATTTTACACAATGAATATCACCAGATTAGCAGCTGTTGTGATGGCCTATAATGTTTCTCTTTTATCTTTGTTTACAAATGAAATTGACAGTTCTAAGACTAATACATTATGGAAGAAAGCTATGCATTGATTAATAAATAACAGCAGTGGGGATATCCATCATGTGGTAAGGATTTAGTTTTGGCTGCAGTTAAGCAACAAAAAAGAAACTGATGATTTAATAAATGAATAGAAGAATCAACGTCCAGCAATACCATGTTTGGGAGGCAAGGTATCTGAAACCCAATTATATCGGATACAAGTCAATAACTTGGCTCCTGTTTAATGCAAATAAACTCAAAAAACAAGTTTTATATATATATATATATATATATATATATATATATATATATATATATATATATATATATATATATATATATATATATATATATATATTATGTACCAACTATCTTTTGATTTCACAGAAAGCATATTGGGCTTGGGATCATCCTCAGCTGACGGTATTTTCATCAATAACCTTTCCATAATTTTTCAAATCATCAATTTCTGTTTGTACATGCATGACGTAAGGCCACTTCCACAATTTAAACTCTGTAACCTGTGTCTTAACCATAAAGATGCATTTAAATAAGAATATGATAGTTTACACATTTTATTATTTGATTTTTTTTTTATTGAAAAGTGTAGTAATATAGACAATACTACCACTAATACTACTACTACTACTAGTACTACTAATCCGAAAGTCCGAATTTAGACATTTCTGAGTGAACTTGAAGGCAACACTCTAACTCCGTTGTGGTCACGTGTCACATGTATGCGGAAGTACAGAACGGTTGTTTCGCTGCCTGTTTGCTAATCATTAGGCTCGGATGCTAGCACAGATAGCCTTGCTGACGATAATTGTTTTTTGTCACCGTTAACAAGTAAACAACACCCATGGTCATGTAAGACATACAATTTCACGCGACTGCATGTTTTTTAGTCTGTCGTATACCTAATTAAATCTGAATTGTTCGGTTAAAGGCTCATGGCGATTCTTTCTTTAGCAGAAACAGGCTTTCTGTTGACTGTCAATCTATTAGTTAGCTACATTATAACGTATAACGCTAGATTATATATTGTAAACACCAATAGTGCGGGTTTATTTCACCATAAACAGCTACAGGGACCAACTTTAGCCAATTTAAGAAAATCTACATACGTGTGTATTCCAGCATTGTCACGTGAGAGTCAGATGAGGTCGAGGAGTGTGGGTTAGCTCAGGATACTGCGTCTGAATAACGTAATGACAGTGTTGTGGTGTTGGTTCTAACAACAAGCACCACTGTGAAACAGTTGGTTGACTTTATCTTCCGGTTTCTCTATCATCACTGATGGATCGATATTTGAATTATTGGAATGGTCAACTCAAGAGTTCGACTTGTGACACGTTCAGCCTTGTTCTTGATTATTTGTTCTGTGTTGCTGTATACAGGATGACCGAGAAGCACTGCCTGGAGGGCCAGGTGTACTCTGTGCCTCTCATCCAGTCAGACCTGAGGAGAGAGGAGGCTGTCCATCAGATAGCAGACGCATTGCTCTACTTGGAGACCATCTCTGCGGATATTTTCAGAAGGCAAGGCCACACACAAACACACAGAAGACTTACCCTAACCCCAAGGACTATATATACGAAGCCTAACCATAACCACTGCCAGACTAATCAGGAAGGCCAGTCCTGTGTAGACCGATTTATGTCCCCGCAAGATGGCACGCACAGGAGCAAGAGGTTGGGAGGGACCAATGCCCGACTACTACTTGTATAATATCATGTTAACGTCATGTTAACATCGTTTTTGCAAAAACGATTTTCTGATTAATTAATTTGTCACTCATAAGAAAATTAGACATATAATCAGTTCTAGTGATACCAGTTGAATGTTTTTTTTAAATTAGAACATATTTTACTGTTCAGATCTTCACACATATTAAGTAGTTTTGCCTGTATTGCTCTGTGTGTAAGGTAACTTATAATAGACTATTATTTTTGACATTTTACTAAAATGAAATACATAAATAACAAAAGAATATAATAATTGAGAGATGAACTGATGGTTGAATGAATAGTGGAGTTACAACTATTGTAACAATCATATTTCTATTAATTTCTTTAGATTCATTCTTTAATTTTGTAGTTCAGTAAAGTAAAACAAAATGCCAGAAGGTACTGCAGTGTGAGTATTGACACTACCAGGGAGTAACAAACAAAGCCAGTCAACAAAAAGAAGTTTAACCACAAAACTGCAATCAAAAAGGTTGTTGATATCAAAGCATCTGTTCCAAGTTTTAATTGACATAAAATAATGTCATAGTTAATGGATTGCACAGTCAGATCCATATTCTCAGCCACATTTTATACCACAGCACCTGTTTCAGAACAGATGGTCCTGTCTGGCACCCTGAAAATAGAGGAAGCGTCTCCTGTAACTACATGAAACGAGTGACATTTCATTTATTTACACAATTGTTTTGCCAATAAAAGCTTTTGATAGATGATGTGTTAGTAATTAGATGATTGATATGAAATGATAAATAGAGTTCACAAACAACTGTGTAATACTTGCTAATAATAATCTTTATTAATTAATTCAGCAACATGCACTTAAAGAATGAAATGTGGAATAAGGTGTCTCAAGTTACGCTCTCCTCTATATTGAATTGTGTTATATGGTCTCAGAAATATCTTCCTCTGTGTGTGGATGTCCATATTCATGTTGGTGTGTGTGTGTGTGTGTGTGTGTGTGTGTGTGTGTGTGTGTGTGTGTGTGTGTGTGTGTGTTGCTTCCAGGGTGTCTGACAGTGTAGAGAAGAACCGCCGCCAGCTGCAGAGCGTTACTGACCGGATCAGACTAGCTCAGGCCCGCGTCGACAAGATCAAAGGCAGTAAGAAGGCCACCAAGGTAACACAGCACCTCCAATTTGGCAGGCAGCTTTTACACTTTGCACCTCTGATGCACAATAGGGTGACAAGATCATTGAAAGCAATAATTTGCCCAGTGTCTGTCAGTTGTATCAGCACTTTTCTGTGTGTGTAGGTTTTCTCCAGTGCGAAGTACCCGGCTCCAGATCGACTTCAGGATTACTCATCTATTTTTACTGAGGCTACAGACCCCTCCTCACAAAATCGCCCCCGACGAAGGATACAGAATAAACTTCGCCCCTTTGATGAGAAGGCTTTGCAGGTGAGATAAATGCATTGAAATGTTGATGACACAAGGAATTAAAAAATGAAACTTGTTAAGAGAGCCAGGGTTTCACAAAGTGTTCCATGTCTTGAAGCCCATGAGCCATAGTGCTGTAACTAATGTAGAAGAGAAGAAAGTGTGCGCTCGCTTGATAGTGTTAGGGCCTCTTTATACAGCTGACAGTGCTAAAAATGTGGGTTCAAAAAAGGGATAAAAAGAGGCATGGGTAATTTCCATTTCCATGGCTTTTATCTTATTGCTGAGAATTACGACGCAGCTCTTACTCCTGTCAGACGAGGACAGGACTGCTTGGAGCTGAAGTCTCGACTCGTCCATATTTATGTAGACTGTGGGGGAAACCTCCCATGACCCCCTAAGTGTTTATGATGGACATCTTGCTCCTCCAGAATCCATGGTCTTCTAAAATATTTATATGTATTTGTTTTTAATAAATGGGCGTCATCTCCTCTTTCTGCCAGTCCATAGACTATGTTTCCAGTGTCCATCAGATCTTCAGATTGACAAAAACTGACAAATATTTCAAATAATTATTTGTTTTGATAAACATTTTTTTTGTGGAAAGAATATGACACAATCCCTTTTAAAGTATGCTTCACCCTTTCACCCGTTACTGTCGTCACGAATGGCTATTTTGTTGTTCAACAAACTAAAATGTATTAGAATGAACAGATGTTCTCTCATGTTTAGCATCATCCTTATTAAAGAATAATTTATCACTGAACCAGCACCGAAAAAGCTTTCATCCACGTCAGTGTCAATTTTCTCACTCCTCCAATTTAAATAACCAACTGAAATCCAGTTAATGAAATGTTCCATTTCCATTGGCTTAGAAGAGAGCAATCATAATAGCTCCTCGTGTTTTGCTCCACAGGTGATCCTTGTTTAGGAGGTAAAAACAACATAGACGTGTAGAAAAGTGAAATGTGTGATAGTGTTTTCCTGAGTGGTTTTGTGTCCGTCTGTGTGTTTGTGTGTGTGCACAGCTCAGCACAGGCTCCTGCATTATTTATTGTGAACACCACAGTTCTTCTATTACCATTTTAGGAAACTTTACAAAAAAACAGCATATTTTCTGCTGCGTCTGCTTGGTCTTGGAATCTGTGTGTGTTTGTCAGAGGAGGGATAACAGGGAGAAATGAAAACACTGCTACTACTTTATTTCTGTGGTGCAGAAATGCATTATTCAATATCCCAGAAGCAAATGTCCCGTGCATGCATCTGCATGCAGGAGCACTTTGGTGGCATTTGTGAGTTGTGTTATTCAAGATTCAGTTGACATTTTACAGAATTCTATGTCTGTATGTCTTCCTTTCAGGAGAAATTGATGTATTTTCCAGTGTGTGTGAGCAAGAAGAGGAAATCTGAGGATGAGACGGAGGAGGGGCTTGGCAGTCTGCCACGCAACATCTCATCTGTCAGCTCACTGTTGCTCTTTAATACTACAGAGAACCTGTGAGTCCACACACACAGACACACACACACAAACAGACAGAGATGCTAACTGTAAACATACATTATCTAAATCTCTTTTTTGTGTGCTTTTGAAGATATAAGAAGTATGTGTTCCTTGATCCTCTGGCGGGAGCAGTGACGAAAACACACACCACGCTAGAGACGGAGAAAGAAGAGAAGCCGTTTGATGCACCGTTGTCCATCACGAAGAGGGAACAGCTGGATAGACAGGTACCTCAAACGCCACTCGCCAACTAAAACACATTGTTAATTTGACTACTTTATATGAAGGATTGGTAATGATGCATGAATGCATGATCTGATCTTTTCCTCCCTAACAGACGGCTGAGTCTTATTTCTATGTGCCAGACCTCGGTCAGGTGCCTGAGATAGATGTGCCGTCCTACTTGCCTGATCTCCCAGGCATCGCAGACGACCTCTCCTACAGCGCAGACCTCGGTCCCGGCTTTGCCCCATCAGGACCCACACACAACATCCCGGATCTGCCCTCTTTCACTGAGGAGAGCGATGCACATGGTACACACACACACACACACACACACACACACACACACACACATACAATTTAGGTTAATACTGTGTTTGAAAAACTGACGTCGACTTCTCATCTCTTTCTCTTTCAGGATCTCAGCTCCAACCTAATGTTCCTCCTCCTCCTCCTCCTCCTCCTCCTCCTCCTCCTCCTGAGCCTGCCCTCGCTCCTGCCATTCCTGCAGGAGCCCCTCCCCCTCCTCCTCCCCCCCCTCCTCCTGTTGACAGCCCCACAGAAGTCTCTCAAGCGCCAAGCTCAGGTTTGTCGCATGCGTGCAACTCGAATCTTGTTCTGGCTACACACTACAGACTTGTAGACAAAAGGAATATGATCGAGCTTGACAGTGTATTAAAGTGGTGAAACTCTGCCACTTCTTCACACACACACACACACACACACACACACACACACACACACACACACACACACACACACAATAAGAAACCCTATTCACTCTCTTACATTGTTGTTATTGACACAGCAATGGGCTTAAAAGAATACCCTGCCACCCCTGACTGTGTCTTCTGTTTGCAGGCCCTGTTTCTGGTGCTCCCACCGCGGTGGTTGCGCCGTCAGACGGCCGCGCCAATCTCCTGGAGTCTATCCGCAACGCTGGAGGCATCGGCAAGGCCAAGTTACGCGACGTTAAAGAACGCAAGATGGAGAAGAAAAAACAGAAGGAGCAAGAGCAAGGTGTCCGATCACTTCAATGTGGCTGTTTCTGCTCATGTTTTATTAACTAACCCAATGAGCTTTAACGATGATGAAGAAAGACATGCAATCAAAGCACAGCATTCCCCCATGAGTTTATACAATGTGTTACACTGCATGTCAGTATGTGAACATTTGTGTATATATCTCATGTAGTTATCACAGTCCATGTCTTTGGGAGCTTAACTTAATAAATGGCAACATTGTTATAGTTGTATTTTAAATTGTCTTAAGCTTATAAATATCAGACAGCATATCTTTGCTTTAATTTCCAGTTGGCTGGCCATCATTTCATATTTATACCGACTAACTAGATAACAAGTCTTGCTGTAATTATGTGCTCCACTCTGAAGCGCAGCACTGGGGAATGATTGAAACCATTTCACTGCTCCAATTACGAATTAGAAAAAAATAATACTGATGGTGTGATTATGTAGTAACTGCCCATCTTTGTCTCACAGCAGTGGGAGCAGCAGCTAGTGGTGGAGACTTTATGTCTGATCTCTTCAACAAACTCTCCATGCGAAGGAAAGGTTAGGATCCTTTTTATGTCAAATGAGATTGAATATAAGGAGGCACGTGGTTGGAACTGCATACAGTAAATAACATGTCCTGTTCCATCTGTAGGCATATCTGGTAAAGGTCCAGCCGGTGGGGAGTCGGCTGAAACTCCAGCTGGTACCGGTAGTGCATTTGCCAGGATGTCGGATGTCATCCCACCACTTCCTGCTCCGCATGCGACGACAGACGATGATGACTGGGAAGCATAACACGATGGACAATGAACACTTAAAGGGCCAGTGTGTAGAATTTGGCGGCTCCTAGCGGTGAGGTTGCAGATCTATCTGAAAATCCTCTGGTGTGCCAAGCATGCATGAGAGCTACAGTGGCCAGGCACGAACATGTGAATGGCCTCAGCTAGAGCCAGTGTTTTGTTTGTCCAGTTTGGGCTACTGTAGAAAGTACACAGCGGAGTGAAGAGGATGTAGATATAAATGGCTCATTTTCAAATAATTACACAATGTTAGACACTGGTCCTTTAAAGCACTGATAATGAAAGCATTCAATAGTTTTGCATAATATTGTGTACAAAGGACATTTTCCTCCCATCATTTAACAATAATTTAAAAAATGCTAAGTTCTCTTACTAACAAAAACTTTCAGTGTAAAATGGCCAATAATTGGCTTCATAATGATAAGTGCATTGATTTGTCTAACCAGTTTAACAAAACATCACTAAAACTCCCAATAATAAAACAGTTTATTGATAATCATATTCACTGTAAAACAATTTCCTTAAATTAAACAAGCAAGTGTTATTAGAACATCCACTGAAATCGTGAAACCTACTAATGTCTCTTATTAAGTCATTTTACATAACACTTAACATTAAATGCTTGAAATATTTAACATATTCGTCAAGAGTAAATCAGTCAACGCTGTGTCTGATATCTGTATAGTAGCTGCTTCAGTAATTCATTTCAACATACTGAATTTAAAAATAACTGACATGTTCCAGACTCAACTCGAAGACATTGCTGGACTGATAGAGTCAATCTGATAACTGGCCTCTGTCTGCAGTGTGACTTCATATACTTCACTTCTCTTAACCAGAGATGTTAGCAAGCCAAAGCAGAACAACAAGAACTAGAAAAGATATGAAAGTTGAAACATAACATACACCAACTATGGTGTACTGAAAACAGACTAACTGAACTTCAGCCAAGAGCACTCGGAGGTCCGACAGCTTCAAAATGTTCAAGAATGTAAACCCAAATAAAAAGGGCTGAGGCAGTCTTGTGATAATTATTACAGATATAGATTTATAATAGAACACATACATTTTTTGGGGTACTCAATTTTGCAAATATCTGCTGTTGCGCTGGGTTTTCCTCAAAGTTTTTCCCAACCTCTGTCAGTTGAGCACAGTGTAAGTGACACTACACTTGCTTCTGCTTCTTCTCCAGGAAGAACTAGGACAGAAGAGTACACAGACAACATATGAATACGTTTTAGTCATGACGCTGTAGTTCCTTTGAGCGTGGATTCATGAGCGTATTTGCTTCTCACCTTCCGTAAGGCAGCAAAGGCAGGGCCAAATGTTGCGTGTGTGCTCGTGCGACTTTTGATCCACGTTGGAAGTTTCGAGAGTGTAGCCGGTCGAGAGTAGCGTCGGTCACACAGCACAATGGAGGAATAGTCGCCACGGTGGCGGATAGCTCTTCCTTTGGGCAGATGAAGTCAAATACATATGAATACCGATCATCTTACCAGCTATGGAATCAGAAATTATTGTAAATTGTATTGCATGAATATTGTATCGTTACCTATGGATTGATTGACAGCCTTCATGCAGAGGTTCTCTATGAGTGCTTGTCCAGGGCTCCTCCCTCCAATGTGAGGCTAAAAACAAAAAAACACACTCTTGTGAGCTTGTACTTGTTTTGGCAGGTTTGTGGACACAGTGAAGACTATTAGGACGGTTAAAAGTCTCACCAGGTGTTTGTCCAGATAGGACATCTTTTCCTGCAACTCTGGGGATTTGATGTTGGGATATGGCATTCCCACCATCACCACGCACCTGTCATCACATGCACACAGAAAAGAGCATTTAGTATCATGTGCTTTTATACAGCATGCAACCGCCAGCTGTCTCACCGACAACACACACCTGCCCAGGTCATCAGAGAAGTTGATGCCCTCGCTCATCTTTCCTCCGACGACAGAGAACAGCAACGCTCCTGTGAGCCCGCCAGCATCTGCAGCACACCTCTAACGAAAGGAAAAGAGACGTGAAAATAGTAACACTCTTGACGAACCGATTATCTATATGTTGGTAATGAGGGCTGATGTTTGAGGCAGTGACAGTTCACCTGGATACAGCGGGAGAACTCGCTCAGCACCTGCTCAACCTGGTTGGCTTTCTTTGGTTCCTGGAAGATCTGAGAAAGTAATGTGACAGCTTATAGACAGTCTGGAAAAATCACTTTAACAATGATTCCCTTAAAACAGCATGCCACCATTGAGCTAAGGCGGTCGTCTCGGGTGAAGTACCTTCTTCTTGTTGGCCAGACGAGTCAGAACACCGCTGGCCTCCCAGTGGGAAACGATGCGCCTCGAGTACTCGTAAGAAGGGAAGAAGCACACGACCCCGCCGGGGACCACGTTACAGATGTTGGAGAGAATGCGCCCAGTCTCGTCCATCTGTCAACAGGCACAGATTTGCAGTGTGCTTGTGTAAACAACGCAGCTATATTCAACGATAGTAAAGCAACAAATAGTATGTGTGTGTGTGTCTGTTACCATGCGTGGAGAGTCTCTGTTTTGGAAAGTGAAATCCAGCTCCTGACCGGAGGGACCGCTGCACAAGACGAGGGGAAGAATGTTCTCGGGAGGAATTACATGACCTACAGACAAAGTGAATTTAATACAACAACACAAACATATTCTATTATTTTACATGATCAAATACAAACAATATTCTATATACAATACAACTCTGACAGCAAATAACAGCTGTATGCAACATAACTATGACTTAAGACATTCCACATCTTGTGAGTTTGAGGACAAAGTAATAATAAATGTCTTTCATTTTGTGTGCCAGTGCTACAGTGTTGTTCATGTGGCTTAGGATACAACATTCTTCCTAAAATACAGCCTGTGCCATGACAGGCAGCAGATGTTACCTTCCCCTGATACTAATACAGGGTTAGTGTTTGTATACAGTGGATAGACAATTCATGGTTTAGTTCACAAGATGGCATCATTGTTCTCTCTTCTTGGGTCAGTTTTCTTATAATCTGTCTAATCTGTCACTCAAACCAAATGCCAGCTCATGACATGACTCTTAGCCAATTTGCATGCATGACCAATAGCAAAATTAGCACTCGTATTTTAAAAAATGGTTGTCATTTGAGTTTTTGTCAGGCATTACATTATTCGTCAATGACTCCCCACGGCAGAAATATTGATAAACACATCACTAAGAGAAAGTGCATCCTAAGAGAGAAACTCCACAAAGTGCTGCGGCGTTTTAAAAATGGGCCACTCACCACAGGAAAACTCAGCGATGCGCTCCTCTCCCACTCCAGCAGAAAACAGTAACTCTTGTTTGAAGTCTGAAACCTACATATCACATCTTTCAGAATGATAAAAAAAAAACTTACACAGCGAAGGCTTGGTTTATTTTTAGTGGAGTCAAAATGACTTGCAGGCTGCATGGTTCCTCCTGCGATGACGACTGCTCTGCACTGCTTCAGCACCTGGGCAAAGTGGACCGCTGGATTCAACAGCAGGAACTTGACACTGCTCTCTGACAAAGTACCTGGACATGAAACAGCAAGTGCATTTTTATTATAACACTTTGATTTCATTACCGTCCTTTATTTGGAGGTGTTTTTTTTGTTTGTTTTTTTCAAACGGTACCTTGTCTGTGCACCAATACTCTGCCATCAGTGTTGCTGTTGGTGAGAGCCATAAAGAAAACCTCCACTTGCATCATGGGAGATGCAGACAGTACTTTCTCTGCCTCTGACCCCTGCTGGTCTGCTGAGGAAACTGCACACATGGGAGAAGATAAATCATGAATGACCAGAGGAATGCTACATTGTTTAGTGTCTGTTGAGTGTGGATGTGAGGGATAAAAACAACAATATCTGCACATGCAGCTTAACCAAAAACACTCAATTGCATCTTTTTTTTAGCAACATGCTAGTTTTCCAGTTTGATAACAACATACGTGTTCTATATCTGTTCTCCTGCATGTACATTTTACAAACAAGGAAATGTGAGACATTTTCATGGTAGTGGTTGTTATTGTGGGGACTGTCTGCAAAAGTGCTTGGTCAGTGTAAAGTTGTAAAATGACTATTTAGAGGAAAGTGAATTTCTCCCAATTTAGTTCTGTGACAGCCAAAGTTTCCAGAAATTAACAGTTTTAAGTTTTTCTCATAGCTGATTAGGATCCCATTTATTTCAGTCACTGACTTCACATTACAACCGTAATGCCACATGTCTGCAATGATGACGTAAAAATCATCCCTCTGACCTGGCGCATTGACCTGGTTGCTCTGCAGTGTTTGAAGGTAGCGGTTTAGGCCCTCTGTGCGTCGGTTCTCCTTGTTGGAGCTGCTCTGGGTCTGCAGACTCACACCTGATCCTGCGTACTTCTCCACAAAGCCTCCTAGCTGCAGAGAGAAGACACGTGTGGGATTCATTTGATTTTACAGTGGATCTCTCAATATTTATGAGGCAGAAACTAATAAATACATATATGTTAAACACTTACTTTTCTGCTAATCATGCTCTTCTCAAAGTATCTCTGTAACTGAAGGGAGTGACATTGAAGGAATCAGAGTTTGCAGTTTGAATATGGCGTTTAAAAGCCATGTTATAGATTTTTTTAACAGCATTAGAACACTTTCAACTACCTTAAACAAGTTGATATTGTCGATCTGAGCCTTGAAGAGGAAGTTGTTGATGGTGTGCAGTTCAGTTCCTAAAAGATAAAGAAACATGACTGGTTGGCAATGTATTCTTAAATGTGTAGTGTGTTTATGTGTGTGTTATTTACTAACCTGTTTGTGTCATCTGGCTCTGTGGATTCTGCCCCACCTTACCTGGATGGATCACATCATTTACAGCATTATTTGAAATGCCGAGCAATTGTCCCACCTACCCTTGTTGCAGACTGGCAGTAATCAAAAAGTAATTTTAGCTCAAAACACACTCACCTCCCAGCACCCGGACAAGCCCCTCAGTCACAAACAGAATCTGTTTGATGTACATCAGGTTCTTTGCCTTCAGTCTGCTCCTGGTGTTGTCGAAACATAAACATCAAGAATTAGGAGGTCGATGGAAAGAGTCCGTCTGTACTTTTGTCCTTCGATTTCCTCAACAACCATTCATCCGAACCGCACTATATTACAATACTGAATTGATGGGCGATTGCATTTTTTTGAGTCTGTGTGTAAACTTACTTATAGCGGTCAGCATACTGGGTGAGCTGCGAGTGGGCACGGCAAAGCTATGGAAGATTCACAAATCAGTATCATGCAGAGAACATGTGTGATTTAGACTTACATGAGGTCTACATGAGATGTATGATGGTGTTAACCTGCGCTCCAGTGAGTTCTGCGCTGTGTATACTGGAAAGTGTGTCACTAAGATTGTGAGCTTCATCTATGATCACCACCTGTAAAAGAAAATATATATATATATATATATATATATATATATATATATATATATATATATGCTTTCAGTAATATGATTGATACTAATCCAGGTATGGCAGAATTATCAGGAACACAAACCATCTCAAACACCTCATAATCATCGTGTGTGTTTAGTTATTGCTGTGTTAAACTACTTATGAAATATTGTGGTTTTTTTACATCTAATCCTACCTGTCCCTTCAACTGGACTCCTGCTGCCCTCCTTGTGGCTTCATGAAGCAACATCTGATAGGGCAACACCACCAACTATGCAGACGAGATAAACATACACCACACACATTAACACAAAAACTTCAATCTGCTTACCAGAAGTTCATGAATAAATAAACAATGCTTTCAAGAAATTTAGGAACAAGCTAGAGCAATGTTAGCAGCACAGCAGGCAGCTGATCTCCAATGTGATGAGACACAGGAATGGATGAACGGAGTAGGAAGAGGACAGTGTTACCTGTGCAGGCGGAACCGCTAGGCGTGTAGCGTAGTAGGGACACGAATGCGTCTCTCTGCCCAGCTTCAGCATCTGCTCAATATCGTGGACTGTCCCCAGAACGTCGTCCCTCATCTGCTGCAGTGCTGAAGCTTTCTTATAGGGACACACACTCTTTGCTGGGCCTCGCTTACGCTTTACACCCTCGTCATGCTGTGGCTTCTCTACAAAATGGCAGAACGGGCAGCATTGTAAGCAAAACAAGTCTTATTTATGTTTTATGTTTTAAGACAGCTCTTGGGTTACGGATGCATTCTATAACGGCCTTTCCGTTTAATTCTGATTTGTGGCATGTTTTGTGTTGTTGTTTGACTGTAACTCATTGTTATTGCCATCTCTCTTGGACCAGGACACTCTTGAAAAAGTACATTTTAATCCTAAAGCTTTTCTGGTTCAACTAAAGATTATATATTTTAAAATTACAATCCTCTAGCTATTTGTGAAATGATCATCTGTAAGTTCTGGAGTTAGTGTGTGAAGGGCTCTCACCATGTTTGTTTTTCTGCATCTCCATGCAGCGGTCGTTAATGCGCTGGCTGCTGCCGAGGCGGCGCACCTCTTCGTTGATACACAGATTCTGGAAAGTACACAGTTTCATGTTTACTGGGCAAAATCCTGTCACATGTCACGGGTAACGAACATGTTTTAATGATTGAATTCAAGTAACGATTCCTGTTTAATACCAAGTTTTGTGTGGGATGGATAGAGATGTAAGGTTTTTCAACATCCTGTTTTTGATCATTTTAATCAACGTTTTTAGCCATGTAATCACATTTTTGTACTTATCCTTGAATTGGAAAATACACATAATGAAAGGTATAGTATAAAGGTATAACTTCTGGAATTGGTTTTCTTGGAAACTTCTACGTGGAAACAGAGTCTGTAACAGACAACACACTCGTAAAGCTTCTCACACAAAACTATCAGTGTTCACAATGGATAAGGTTTAACCAAAATAAACTTAAATCTAAACCGGTTAACTGCTGGTCTTGGTGTGTATGTGTGCGTGTGTGTGTGTATGTATGTATGTGTACACATACCTGCCGTGAGCCCAGTGTGACCAGACTGATGTCCTTGCTGAAGGGGCTCTTCTGAACCTCATGGACAAATTGGGCCAGCTGGGAGTGTGTGCGACTGCAGTAGTAAATCTGAGAACACGCATATGTAATGTGTGACACTCATCATCATTATGTTTTATGTCGGTGGGACACTCATCCTTACAGTTATTAGAGTTACAATGTGACATTTCTCTCTCTCACACACCTTAGTAACATGTTCTTCAACCAGCTCGTCGTCGGAGTCATCCTCGGCACCACGAAATCTGAGCACGAGAGCAAAACACACCCTGCTGTCATGTCACAACATTTGATATGATTGGTAATCATTCAATAATCAATGGCTGCGCTCACCTGCTCCTGGTCTTTGGCTCATCATCACTCTCATATTCCGCAATGATGAGCTCCTCATCCTCTTGGTCGCCTTGTGTCTCGGTCTCTTCTTCTTTACTGAGATGGAGCAATTTGAATGCCTCTTCATCTTCACAGCTCTACAGATGCATACATGTGTTTATGAAGTCGTAGAGACTTGACTTACAGTGATTGTAAATGCCACCGTGCAGGACACTTACTTTTCTCTTCATTGCATACTTAAGTTGAACATTGTTTCTGATCATTTCTAATCGTTCTTCCCTCTTCTTTCTTTTCAATTCTTCTTCCTGACATAGAAAAAAAAAGCATCCGATAATATTCAAAAGCTGAGCAGGTGAGATGTCGAAGTTCCCAGAGATCCAACGCCAAGGACACATCTGAATTACATTGATAGTCTTACCTTCAACTTTGACACCAAGTCACGCTCTGCCTTTTTTTGAACAAAATCAGTGATCCAGTCCGGCTCTGCTGAGGAGCTTGTGGCGGAGGACGGAGCAGTAGAAGTGGAAAGAGCTGCTTCTCCTTCATGCAGCAGAGCAGCTGTCTCCTGTCTGCTCTTCTCCTCGTGGTCTTTGAGCCAGCTCAACGCTCCACATATTAGACTCAGAGACTTGCCCTGAGTTGAAGAACATATATGTTAAAAAAAAAACACACACAAAAATCTTAAGAAATAATAATAAATAAAATCGAATGTCTCTTGCTATAAATCTCTCTTATATACACATGCAAACATACACACCGTTCCAGTTGGACTTTCAAAGATTCCAACTTTGCCCTGGTCAAGTGCACTGTACAGAGCCTGCATGAACTGCTCCTGGATGTTATAAGGCTGGTAGGGAAATGGAAATTGGGCCCTGCCATTCTCCATGTTCGTGAACCTCCCTGAAGAGATGACATCAGGGTTAACAAAAGAGCCCCTTGATCAACTGAACAGCACACACACAGTGTGTTTAGACTGGCTTGTATTAGCTACAAGCTTCACCTCCTGATAGTGATGTTGTGTCTAACATTACAAAGCTAGACAGGCGCCGAATTCTGCTTTTGGATTGGATTCTGCTCTTGTGCAGATCAATCTAACGTTAAAATGTTCATTTAAATAAACAGCTACGTGTTATGTCAAGCTGCTAATGTTGAATTGCATAGGTCGTCACTGCGAGCTTTCAAGTTGCCTTGAAAGGAAATCTGTATTAATAGCTGTCTCGAATTCATGGCTAGCTAACTAATAACCTATCCCATTATTAGCTGAATTCTTACGGTTGTCATATAGTAACCACTTACCCGCAGATATTCCTCAGAAAATAGATTTTACTCTGTGTGATTATGTTAAACTCCCGGCTATTCAACAACCGCGCAACAGACAACAGTGGGGGCGGATTCTGACCAATAGGGAGCAAGATAAACCAAAGAGCGCATGTTTTAAATTTGTGCTGTGCTTGCGTATTCGGTGCTATGTACAAGTATGGCCTATATTTGTCCTTTAACGCGGGACCATTGAGTTATTACAGAATATTGTAACTAAGTACACTACTAATTATCTACGTGATGGCATACTATATCTCAACATTTTGCATTTGCTCAGCTCTTTATAAGTGCACCGCCTTTTCGGGAGATGCGTATGTATATAACAAGCGCCTCATACGCGGGTTTAACCTCTAGATCCTCCCTAAAATGTCTGGAAAATTCTCTGCCCTTTTTTAAGCGCTTGTCAGACGCCACACTGCAAGACAACGTGGACTGGTACCTAACCGATACCTCATACTATACTCTACTATCAATATAGATACAAGTGTGACTGGTGCACGACGATAGTCTCAGCGCAGCTAGCTGGACGCTGTACCGTGTATGTTTTACTTCAATAGCACTCACAAGTACGTAAGGCTAGCCAAGAGCTTTAACCAGCGTTAGCTAGCTAGCTAGAGTTGACGTGAGACAGGTTGTCTCTTGCTGCGTGGTTTCAGAAGTATAGTTAGCTTTAGCCACCACTACTGCAGTCAGTGTTCATTTTGAATTGTGGTGCAGGAGTAAGGTTAGGAGAGTGAAATCTGACGATGACTGCAGAAGAGCAGACAAGTGAAGGACAACACGCCATCCCAATGGAGGGAGAGGACATCACACCAAAGAAAGACGGGGGTGTTTTAAAGGTAAATGATTGTGTTTTTTAACTCCAGCTAATGTTAGCTGAGTGGTTAGCTGCTTGTCTACTCATTCAAATGTGCTAACGTTAGCTGTTGTTGGCGAATCTAACGCGTGCAAACTGTCATTACACGGCGTATGGGAGCACAATGTTGACAACACCGTAACAACACTGTCTTGTTTCTTTCTATTGTTCTCCTAAACGTCAACTTCTGGGTGTGAAAAACTTGGATAATTAATCAGCCATTTCAACCGTCCTCACTTCTAGATGTCTCTGGAGCCTTGGAGAGATTCTTAATGCTAAAACTATTCATGCTCATGGGGACATTTGATATTCACCCACACCCACACGCAGAGGGTTTACAGCTCACGTTCATTCACAAAGGATTTGTCAGCTTTGCCTAATGCAAAGTACCAGACAGCAGTGTACACAGGACACACATGTGTGTCGTACATCTGTTGCTGTGAGAACAGTTTTTTTTTTAAAGTCCCATACTCATTGTTTTTGACCAATCTTATTCTTGGTTTTGCAGCTTGTGAAAAGAGAAGGCACGGGCACAGAGCTGCCTATGACCGGCGACAAAGTGTTTGTACACTACGTTGGCACACTTGTGGATGGTTCTCATTTCGACTCGAGCAGAGACAGAGGAGAGAAGTTCTCCTTTGAGTTGGGCAAAGGTTGGTTTCGTATTTAACGGAGACGTTCAGCTGTCATAGCTGCACGGCGAGTGTTGGTAATTGGTCTTCTTTGTGTTTAGGTCAAGTAATAAAGGCATGGGACATTGGCGTAGCCACCATGAAAGTGGGGGAGTTGTGCCAGCTCATCTGTAAGCCAGAGTATGCTTATGGATCTGCAGGCAGTCCGCCCAAGATACCCCCTAACGCCACGCTTCTTTTTGAGGTAAGCGTCGGTGATATCGGGTAACATTGATTATCCGTTTTATACTTTCAATCATACTCCCCGTTTGTTTGTTTTTGTTTTTGTTGTTGACGAATTGTACACCATGATCCTTTTATGGGTGTTAAATATTAATTTACACATCTGCACACTTGTAGGTGGAACTGTTTGAATTTCGAGGCGAGGACATAACCGAGGAGGAGGATGGAGGAATCATCCGTCGCATTATCACTAAAGGGCAGGGATACTCCAAGCCTAACGAAGGAGCTTCTGTTGACGGTAACACATCCAGGCACGGCTATTTCTCAGCTAAAGTTGAAGAAACAAGATTTTACTATGTGCGATTATAATAGTGTAATTTACAGTTGTGGTCAAAAGTTTACATACACTTGTAAAGAACATAATGTCATGGCTCTCTTGAGTTTCCAGTTATTTCTACAACTCTGATTTTTCTCTGATAGAGTGATTGGAACAGATACTTCTTTGTCACAAAAAACATTCATGAAGTTTGGTTCTTTCATGACTTTATTATGGGTTAACAGAAAAAGTGACAAAATCTGCTGGGTCAAAAATATACATACAGCAACATGAATTAGCAATTTTGGTGACTTAGAAAGTTGTGTCAATGAAATGAGCTTCATAGCATGGCCTCTTAACTTCTTGTGAGTGATTATGAGTGACTACAGCTGGTGACTTCTCTGAGGCCATTTAAATAGGGCTCATTGGATACAAACGCCCACAAACGCTACAATGGGAAAGTCAAAGGAGCTCAGCATGGATCTGAAAAAGCGAATCATTGACTTGAACAAGTCAGGAAAGTCACTTGGAGCCATTTCAAAGCAGCTGCAGGTCCCAAGAGCAACAGTGCAAACAATTGTTTGTAAGTATAAAGTGCATGGCACTGTTTTGTCACTGCCACGATCAGGAAGAAAACGCAAGCTATCACCTGCTGCTGAGAGAAAATTGGTCAGGAGGGTGAAGAGTCAACCGAGAACCACCAAAAAGCAGATCTGCCAAGAATTAGAAGCTGCTGGAACACAGGTGTCAGTGTCCACAGTCAAGCGTGTTTTGCATCTCCATGGACTGAGAGGCTGCCGTGCAAGAAGGAAGCCCTTGCTCCAAAAGCGCCACCTTAAGGCTCGACTGAAGTTTGCTGCTGATCACATGGACAAAGATAAGACCTTCTGGAGGAAAGTTCTGTGGTCAGACAAAACAAAAATCGAGCTGTTTGGCCACAATGCCCAGCAATATGTTTGGAGGAGAAAAGGTGAGGCCTTTAACCCCAAGAACACCATGCCTACCGTCAAGCACGGTGGTGGTAGTATTATGCTGTGGGGCTGTTTTGCTGCCAATGGAACTGGTGCTTTACAGAGAGTAAATGGGATAATGAAGAAGGAGGATTACCTTCAAATTCTTCAGGATAACCTAAAATCATCAGCCCGAAGGTTGGGTCTTGGGCGCAGTTGGGTGTTCCAACAGGACAATGACCCCAAACACACATCAAAAGTGGTAATGGAATGGCTGAATCAGGCTAGAATTAGGGTTTTAGAATGGCCTTCCCAAAGTCCTGACTTAAATCCCATTGAGAACATGTGGACAATGCTGAAGAAACAAGTCCATGTCAGAAAGCCATCAAATTTAACTGAACTGCACCAATTCTGTCAAGAGGAGTGGTCAAAGATTCAACGAGAAGCTTGCCAGAAGCTTGTGGATGGCTACCAAAAGCGCCTAATTGAAGTGAAAATGGCCAAGGGACATGTAACCAAATATTAGCACTGCTGTATGTATATTTTTGACCCAGCAGATTTGATCACTTTTTCTGTTAACCCATAATAAAGTCATGAAAGAACCAAACTTCATGAATGTTTTTTGTGACAAAGAAGTGTCTGTTCCAATCACTCTATCAGAGAAAAATCAGAGTTGTAGAAATAACGGGGAAACTCAAGAGAGCCATGACATTATGTTCTTTACAAGTGTATGTAAACTTTTGACCACAACTGTATGTAGTAAAGTTGCTAACGATAGAAATGGTAGTCTACGTTCTTTATTAAGCTTCAACCAACACGTCAGACCAAACTCAAATATATGAGGCTGTATTTGCAAATACATTTTTAAGCCATGAATTTACTTGCAAAAATCGGTTGGATTAAGATAGGTAGGCTATGGTAGATAATGGTGATGCAGAAATGCCTGCAAGTTTGCACATTAAAATGTTATCCGATGCCCAAATGATGAACTCAAATTTATCTTCTGAGCACAACGTTTTTAGTTTCGGCCTCCCTGGAGAGCAGAGGCTGGAGTCAGCATGAAGTTATATTTATTACAATAACTTTTTTTTTTTAAATGCAGGTCCAACACCTTATAGCATGCATGATATAGCATTGTGTCACTTCTACTGTTCACCTCACAAGCACTGAGACGGAAGAGCCATTTGTAATGCAGACATTAACTTTCACGAGTTACAAAAATCCTGACTCAAATTGGCGCAAACTGCTGAAGTGCCTTTAAACTGGACTTCCTGGTTTGTATTTCATCTTCTCCGTCATATCTCTGCGGTACGTTGGAGGAGCATGCAAAACAGTGTGTGTACCTGCTGCCAAACCTGACGGGGTTGTATGTGAGGATTGAGACAGATGGTACATAAGTAATGTTTTGGCATAAATTAGTGTTTTAACACATGAGCATATAAATAGGGATTGAAAATAAGTAGATTATTTGAGGAATTTTGCTGCTTTTTACCTCACCATGATAGCTGGCACCTACTGGAGTCTATTGTAACTGTTTAAATCAAACCTGCTGATGCACAAAACCCCTAACCGTAGCATTTTTCCTCCCCTTTCAGTAACTGTGGTGGGTTCCTGTGAGGGACGCGTATTTGACGAGAGAGAACTGAAGTTTGAGGTTGGAGATGGAGAGGGTCTTGGCTTCCCAGTTGGAGTGGAGAAAGCTATAATGGCTATGGAGCAGGAAGAGGAGGCCCTCTTCAATATTAAGCCTAAGTATGATCAAATGTACTGTTTGTATGTATGTTTCTTTGTTTCTCTTTCCGCAGATCATTCATGTGTTTAGATTAATGTATAACAAGACTGAAATTTAACAATTTCACGATTAAAAAAAAATGAAATTAAAGAACTTAAGCAACACAATCATTTAATCTACTCTAGACGGTAGCATGTTTCTTTTGCAATGCTGATTTGAACTTTAACAGATAACACTAATATGCTTGAGATAATTAATTGTATGTGTTTTTTGATTTGTAGATATGGCTTTGGTAATGCAGGCAATGTCAAGTATAACATTCCTGCTGGAGCAACACTGCAATACAAAATCAAGCTGACAGCCTTTGAGAAGGTAAACCGATCTTATGAACACAACTTGGCTTTAGCTGGTCGGTTACATGTGTCCAGCAACATTTCCCCCTCTAGGAAGTGATTCATGTGTTTTTGTTTTCTTTAGGCGAAGGAATCGTGGGAGATGAACACGGTAGAAAAGCTGGAACAGAGCAGCATTGTCAAAGACAAAGGAACCCAGTATTTTAAGGTGAGCAGTAGGGTATTCACACAGCTGTAAAGATAATTTTGAAGTCGGACACTTTGTCATGTTTTCTAATGAACTTATTCCATATGCCTCAGGAGGGGAAATACAAGCAGGCATCAGTGCAGTACAAAAGGATCGTGTCATGGCTGGAACACGAGTCTGGTTTGTCAGAGGAGGACGAGAAGAAGGCCAAAGCTTTGCGGTTGGCAGCACATCTGAATTTAGCCATGTGCTTCCTTAAACTACAGGAGCCAAATCAAGTCCTAGAAAACTGTGACAAGGTATTTAATATCTATTGTTAACACGTTTTAACAATTTGTGGACAATTTATTCAGTAATTAGCAGGTTAACGACTTGTTATGTCTTTTTATGTTGAGTATAGGACTTAAAAATGTATTTTTATATGGTACTTTAATACTGTAATATTTCTCTGTCCTCTGTTCACAATTGTAGGCTCTGGAGTTGCAGGCATCTAATGAGAAGGCTTTGTTCCGAAGGGGTGAGGCACTGTTTGGTATGAAGGAGTTTGACAAGGCAAGAGATGACTTCCAGCAGGTTGCTCAACTGTATCCTGCCAACAAGGCTGCCAAGAGCCAGGTATAACGCAGTGTTCCTTAAAGATGATCCCTTCATAATGGGCCTTATTTTCCCATCATGACGAATTTGTTACAAATAACAATAATAAAAATAAAAAAAACATTCAGGGAGTTCAATTAATGTCCTTTTTGATATTCAGGATGTTGCTTATTGTTTTTGACATGACGTTCAGTTCTCAGAAAAAATACAAAGTAAAAATGATCTTTTAAGAGTCATATTGACATCATACTAGAAATATAACACTTTTCACTACAGTGTCTTTGTCGACATCTGTTGCGACAAAGACACTGTCAAAAGCGTTTTAGAATCGTGATATATCTGTTATTATATATTCTTTCTTTTACTGTGCCGTCTCTGAAAATACGGCTGTCCGACCTTTCCATTCTACTCTGCTAGGTGAGCCTTTGTCAGAAACGAATCAAGGAGCAGCACGAGAAGGACAAACGCATCTACGCCAACATGTTCCAGAAATTTGCAGATAGGGATTCAAAGGTGAAGGATTGTTTTTTAAAATGGCCACATGGGGGTGTGATAAGCATGCGTTTAGATATTTCAAAGTGACTTTTTTTTTTCCTCTCTCTCTTCATGAACAGAAAGAAGCAGAGACTGTGAAGGGTGAGGGAAAGGCGAGCGGCGATGATGGGATGGAAGTTGAGAACGGAGAAAAGGAAGTTGCCAGCGAAGCAAAGGCGTAGTGCGTGTGTGCGCGTGCGTGTGTGCGTGTGTGCGTGTGTGCGCGTGTGCGCGTGTGCGTGTGTGTGTGTGTGTGTGTGTGTGTGAGCACTGACTTGAGCAGCGTCTCCGATGGCTCTATTTGTCCCCGGGCTTTTTGCTTTGGCGGCCACCCAAGCGGGTGGGGCTTCTCCAGCTTATGGGACGTGGTTTTAATAAATGAATCATGTGCCACAACAACCCTACCCCTCAACCTGCAGCTTTGAACTGAGCATGTGTTTTCACAGTGCTTTGGGTAGATTAAAAGTGCATCCAAGTGTTAAGTGCAGAATTTCACCCGTCAAGGGCTAGACCATTCACCTTGCACTACCCCCTGTCCTCTACCCTTCATGTATTATGCTATCCATTGAACACTCCTTATGGGCCTACTGATCAATTCCTGGAGTTGGGATGGTCGTGTGCATAGATATGTGTCTGAATGTGAGAGTGACTGAGTCCCAAAGTACGTATGTAGCAGCACTGTGGATAGGTGGAGTAATAAGACGTTGACCTGGAATAGCTATCTAACTTTGAGCTTCTTTCTTAATCTAAAGATGGTGCTCCTCCATAACCCCCAGGTTACATGACTGTTTACCTTGACTTTGTATTTTTCTTATTTTTTTCCGGTGTTGTGCTTGTGACTTCTTTGTTCTCAAGATGATGAATACAACCAATGACTTAACTGGAATACATGCATTTTAAAGCAGCTAGAAATTACATGAATTAGCCTCTCCTGGACACACTCAAGTAATAAAACAGTTAGTCTTTGTCTTAATTTACTGTAAAAAAAAAAAAAAAAAAATACATGAATGAACGTGTGCTTGTATAGCTCGTTGGAATCAGGCTGTTGAAGATGGTACGCCAGGAT